>NW_019154101.1:28330688-28930688 GCF_002288905.1 Enhydra lutris kenyoni | reverse complement strand
TCCAATATGCATTTCTGGCTCCAGGTTAGTTCCTTCTTTATATCCTTTCTGGCTGCTGATGATAACAGGGTAGGAAATTGTTCAGGAATTGGGACAACCTGATATCCTGGTTCAAGTAAGACTGAAAACTAATTTGTTTAAAGAAACATTCGCTCTGCAGGTTGATGTCTGTGGTGGGATAATAAACCTGAGAAATCAACCTGGATGTTCTTTTTTTCTTCTTGTGCCCATATCTCACTGTGGTTGAGAGATTTGGGGAAATTGTCAGGACTGCACTTGAGAAAAAAGACAGTAAACTCTTGATCTTCTAAACTTAAAGCTAAAGGTCCAAGTGCAAGATAGAAAGATATTGGAAGTGAACCATTATGCACCACGCCCCCAGCTCCCCCAGACAGGAGAAATGGAGAAATACCTCTGAACCTGGGGTGGGAATGAGGACAGAATTTGGAAATGAAATTGGACATTGAAGTGTTATGGAATGCTCTTTTTTATTTGGGGCTGTAAAAATGTAATAGATCTGTGTCTTACTCCTGGTTAAAGCCCAGGCCCTGTGGCCTTGAGGGGACCGTCCTCATGCCTTCACAAAATGGCAGGCGTTCCAACATTGGAACCCTGAGGAATATGTCTTGGAGAAGCTACTGAGGTTCCTGGAGACCCAAAGGTGAAAAGACCTTTGGAAGTTTCTGGGGGGAAATTCACAGAAGTGAATGAAATACAATTCTATCCCAAATTCTTGATTGTTGTGTGGCAAAGTTTAAAGTGAGAAATTGATAGAATTGTAATTAAACATGTGTCTTCTGCTTCATTCTCCAGGAACTACACAGTACATATGAACTTTCAGTGCCTCTCTGAGAAAATTAACTAACAAATGAGGGAGATAGTCAGAAACATGGAATATGTTTATTTTTGATATGCAATAAGCCCTCATTTGAGCACTCCATGTCAGGAAATTGCTTATTTAACTGTTATCTGAGGACCTTGTAGATAGTTCACAATGTTTCTGGGCTGTTACCATAAAAGACTGCCGGTTTATAAGAAATGATAAGCTTAAAACTCTTCTTTTCAAATTGTGTAAGGGTAAAACCTTAAAAATTCTATATAATTTATAGTTTCAGTAATTTCAAGTGGGAAATTTTTCCTTCTTTGGTTTTCCGCACATATAAATTAGAAAACCTGAATGAGCACTGTCCAGCAGAACTAACTTTCTTCCTCCATCCCTCTGTCCCCCTCTCCCCTTCTCTTCCTCTCTCTCTCCTTCCTTCCTTCCTTCCATCCTTCCTTCCTTTCAACAGAACTTTCTGTGTTGATGAAAATGTTCTGTTGCTACACTGTCCAATACAGTAATCACTAGCTGTGTGTCACTCTTAAGCACTTGACATGTGGCTGGTGAGACTGAAGAACCGAATATTCAATTTAATTAATTTTAATTTAATTCAATTTAAATTTAGCCACATGTGGCTAGTACCTACCACAATTGGACGGTACAGATCTAAACTCTTAATTTATTTTCCCTAAAAAGACTATATAGAAAATAATTAATGAAATACCTGTAACAACAATAAAGTCTGTGTAACTTTTTATAACATGTATTATCTCTATCACTCAGGTTTCTTCTGGATTTATCATTTATATATAAGTGTTTGATTCCCAATAATCTATGTACTCCTTGAGGAAAGCTATTGTAAGTTATATATGTTTTTTCTCTGAATATCTACCACAGAACCCTGTAGCTGATAATAAGTATCAATAAATATTGATTGAATCATAATAAAACTATAAAGTAACGACACCAATTTTATGAATACACATACATGCACAGGTAACCCTTATTATTTGCTGACTCTGTATTTGCGAATTCACCTACTCATTAAAATTTATTGGTAACCCCAAAATTAACACTCACAAAAACAATGAATACTGTTATGCTGAAAATAAATAATAGAAAAAAAAGATTAAAAAAAATTAACACTCACAGCGCTTTTGCTATCATTTATGGACATGCATGGAGGGGTGACAAATTTGAGTTGCTCACTGTTCATGTCCCAGCTGAGGGTGAACAAAGGCAATGTTCTGCCTTCTGTTTTAGCTCTGATACAATAAATAAGTGTCCTTTACATGCACTGTTTATTGCCACATTTTTGTGCTTTTTGTTGATGATTTCACTGTTTAAAACAGTTCCCAAACTTAGTGCTAAAGTGCTAATGTTTCTAAGCACAAGAAAGTTGAAGTGCCTTTCAGAGAAGATACATGCATTTGATAAGCCTCATTCAGTCCTGAGGTATAGTGCTGTTGGCTGTGAGTTCAATGCTAATGAGTCAACAACACATAATGAATAAGGCATTTTAAAACAGATACACACATAAAACAAAGTTATATATTGATATGTTGATGAAAATGTGACCAGAGGCTTGCAGGAATCTAACCTTGTATACCGTGTATTTCTCCTTTGGATCAATGCTTCGGTATTCATGAATTCAGTGTTGGAGGTGATTTTATAGAGCATCATTACCATGAATAATGAGAATCAATGGCGTATTCTTGTCTGTATGTGTGTGGATATATATGCATGTATGTATATATACACACATGCACGTGTGTACACACACACACAGTCTGTGGAGCGTATGGAACAAGCTCATTCCTTTACAAGTCCACCATGCACATTATTCTGAGGCAGGGGAAGGACTGGTTCAAGCAAGGGACTTGTAATGGCACTAAAGTGAGGGGACATTCTAAGGGATGACATGTCACTATTTCTAATGGCTTTGAAATCACTGTCATAAAGTTCACTTGTATTTTCCTTCACTCCTTCCTTCCTGTTCCTGAAGCTCTGGGTCTGCACATTTGTGCTTTTTCCGTTAGGTTCTGTAATTGTGAACGAGTGAAAAGAACACTTGAAGTGTGTAATAAGCACGGAACCGTGGCCAGCCTTCCATAGTTAGGTTTATCCCAGGGAGGTTTATAGCAAAGATAAACACCTCATTCCTCAATGGTATCACCTTTCCCAAGAGAGTGCCTACCATTTTTACATTCCTCTGGAGAGAAGGAGGGCTTGCCTGCTCTTCTTTGGTGATGGTGGTTGTGCTGGTTGAGGCCGATGAGAAGAGGACCTAGCAATCTTCCATTCTGTACTAGCTCATCAACAAGAACAGAGAAATGAGGTCTCTTGGAACAATCCATGTTGTCTTCCCTTGCCCCAGAATACCTTATTTTTGGAATCAAGGTGAGAGTTGTGACTAGTTTTGGTAGTTGTGAATCTTTCATTCATAAATTAAGATTCTGAGGCTCAAAATGAAGAAATGGAATCTACGAGAAGCTCTGTGGCCGTAGCAGAGAACAAAATAACTATTTCTCCATCACAGTTCAAATAACCTGCGTTAAATTCAGAAGAAATTTAGATGGAAGCATGCTGGTTCTTGAAGAGGTAGGGTCAATTTTCACCAAAATGAACTCCCAGTCTCCAGTAAACAAAACTTTGAAACTATCTTTCATGATATAAACATAACATTTATTGGCTCTTAAGACATTCCAGAAAACCAATCCTTTCTTTTCATTGCAAGAATTAAAAACAAGAAACTAGCATTCTTTACCTCCACAGCTTGCATTTATCAACACATACAGTGTGTGAATAGTTAGGTTTGCTTGAGCAACTTTGAAGTGAGCCAATTTTAGTGCCCTTGTCTCAGAGTTGAGATGAAGTCACTATCTATATCCCTAGCATTCATTTGACTGGAAATTGACAGTCCGCCAGGATTGTAAGCAGCTGCCATTTCATTTGTATCTATGAGCCAATTTTATTTATTTAGGGGATTTTTTTTCTTTGTTAAAATGCATATATCTTTTTTACTTGTGACTTAGTTTTATTTTAGGAGGGCATCTGCTACTTCATTGAAGTCTGGAAATAATTTCAAAAGTTAGTTGTCAAAATTTGTCAGTGGCCCTCATTCTCCCTTCTGTTTTTCTTTCTTTCTCAACTTTGGAGCTGGGTGAGCTCTGAGCCAGAATTTTCAGGTGGAGGATTCTGGGTCATCCAGCTCAACTCTCCCATCTGGAAATGGATTTACCATCAACCAAATGAAACTGAAACTTTAGGGCCTGTCCCTTAGATGAGCTCCCCCCAAGGCTGTGGAAGGTCCGCAAATAGTGTGTTCAACTGAATTTATATATTTCTGAAGAATTTTGTTATTTTGGATTCTTTTTTTTTTCTCTATGTATGGTTTTTCTACCTTTTTAAAAAAATATATTTTATTTATTTATTTGACAAACAGAGAGAAATCACAAGTAGGCAGAGAGGCAGGCAGAGAGAAAGAAGGGAAAGCAGGCTCCCTGCTGAGCAGAGAGCCTGATGCGGGGCTTGATCCCAGGACCCTGGGATCATGACCTGAGCTGAAGGTAGGGGCTTAACCCACTGAGCCACCCAGGCACTCCTCAGACTCTTTTTCTTAAAAAAACCTCCTTCCCCCACAACACACATGGTCTGAGTTTCAAGTCCCACAAAACCGGTCCATTTCTGCCCCTGTGGATGTGGTGACCTGTAGACCTGTGTGTCATTTCCTTCCTGTGATGTCAGCAGTCCCTCTTGGGCTAAAAACCTGAGGTGGTTCATACATTCTGTTTCTGCTGCGCTTTTCTCAGGGGCTGGGTCAGTTGACAGACCTATCTGTCATGCTCCCCTAGGGTCCTGTGATGGTTGGTAACTCTTCTTTGCTTACTCAGGGCTCTCCAGACAAACAGACCAACAGGTTCATATTCATATTTGAATGAATGAATGAATTAATTAATTAATTTTAGGGAGTTGGCTTATGCTGTTATGGAGATTGTCGAGTCCAAAATCTGCAGAGCTGAAGTCCAAGTTTAAAGTCCATCAGGCAGGAGAATTCTCTCATACTTGGGTCAGGGTCAGACTTTTGTTCTAGTGAGATGACAGCTGCTGGGATGAGGCTTGCCCCCATTAGGAAGGTTAATTGGCTTTACTCAGTATACCAATTTGAAGGTAATCTCATCCTGAAAGACCTTCACAGAAACACCCAGAATAATGTTTGGCCAAACATGTGGACACCCTGTGGCTTAGTCAAGTTGTTACATAAAATTAACCATAAATCATCTGTTCTCAACTGAGTAAGCTCTTATTCCCACGACTGGCCTGTTTATGACTGGGTTCATAATAATCCATTGTTTGTTTTTTAACTACATGTGCAATTCTATTTTAGCAAGCATTATTTGAAAAGTTATTATATCTCTTATAGCCAAAAGGTAGGGAATAAAGAAGAAAAAAATAGGGTCTTGTCCTTGGGGAACTTGTCCTTTAGGGATGACCCTGTGACTCACCTACTCTTTGGAAACTTTCCTCAAGTTTGAGGAAAATGAAAAGGCAAGACATTGGTTTTAGTTCAGCTCAATGCAGAAATTCCAAAGGCCCTAAAAGAAGGCAGAACTCTTTCTAGAGAGAAATTCTCAGGATAGACATCAGGCGAGTTTGAGGCTAAATTAAAAATAAAACCAAACAACATGGCAGTTGACTTGATGGGGAAAAGAAGGTGGAAATTCCCATCGGACAGAGCCTCTGTAGAGAATTCCAAAGCACAGTATGTGTCCTGGGTGACCGAGGTGGTAGGGTGCTGGAGAAACTACTAAAAATGAGTTAGATGGGTCATGGATTGATAAGATGGGAATTCAGTGTACTCCCTGGTTGGTTTTGAACTGAGAGGTGACTTCTCACAGCAGAGAACTGATATTTAATGAGGACTTCTAACCAAACTACATGGAATAATGGCTCTGTACAATAAACAGTATTTTCACTGCAGTCATTTTTACTCTTTTAAGAACTTCAGAGAATTGTTCTTCCTTATAATGTTAGTCTATCCTTCTCTTAGAATCTAACTATGAATTTTTTTCTGAAGCTAATTGAGTACTTGCTTTATATAAAAGTAGTCCTTTTGAACTTAAAGTCCTCAAGAACCTTACTTACAGTATTACACATTGTGTTGTCTATAGTAACTATAAATTTGAAAGTTTAATTCTCTTCTCTATGTCAGTGGTTTCAAACACTGCAAGAACAGCTTCCGGGGGAAGAGGAAGAGAGGAGCCTTATTTCACATGTTAAGTTTCTGTCTAAAGAGGTGGTAAGAGAGAGATTCCCTGATTTTTTTTAAAAGAGAACTAATGCCATAGGATAAAATTAATAGTTATAGTAAATCAAAACTAGATTAATAAATCTCAAAAAAAAAAAAAACCCACCTCAGTGCCTGTGTCTGTGCTGGGATGGGAGGGAAGGAGAACAAGGTGATAAAAAGAGATAATTTGATCTGCCTAGGTACTTGGATATGGAATCTTATCTATTGTATTTATAATACACGAAATGAAACACAATCATACATTTTATTAGTGGTAGAGATATATTTGGAAAGTCACAAACCAGTCATCAGCCTTATGGGATTAGAGCAACAGCCTAAGAAATTAATGATTTAGTCTTTCTCATTTCAGTCTTCAATATGTTCTAGAATGCCAAAAGCAAAACAAAGGACCAACTTTATATTTGGTCTAGAATTGGCTTGAATTACTTTTTAGTGGATTACTGAGGGTAAGAAACACGGTATCTAGAGAAGGATAAGCACAATTTATTTCATTCTTTCAGATAAGTCCATTGTTCCTCAGGAGTTTGTGAAGCAAGACTGTGTTGTGTTAACAGAAGCTCTGCATTAGAACTCCTAGCTTTCTGTACAAATCTCACTTTTCTTTTGTTTCTAGAATGGAAAATGTTTTGATTCCTAGAAATGGGTTTCAGATCCTTTAGCAGGTTACTTTTCTACACCATTCCTCCTCCCTCCCAACAAACAACAAGAAAATATCCCAACATCTTTTCATCTAAATCAGTGCTTGTCAACCAGGAGGGATTTCATCCCCCAGAGGTATTTGGCAATGTCTAGAGAGAGAGAGACATTTCTATTTGTCAACGGGCATCTAGCAGAGAGAAGCAAGGATGTTAGTAAGTAGCCCACAGTGTATAGGGGAGTTCTTGCCAAAGAACTATCTGGACCCAAGTGACAATAGCTCCCAGGATGAGAAAGCTGGCCTAAATGGATCTATCAAGTCTCCTCTGGCATTAGAAGCCTGGTTGCAGAGCTCCTGGGTGGCTCAGTCAGTTAAGTGTCTGACTCTTGGTTTTGTCTCAAGTGGTGATCTCAGGGTCCTGAGATGAAGCCCTGCACTGGGCTCTATGATCAGCAGACAGTCTGCTTCTCTTCCTCCACACCTCTCCCTGCTTTGTGTTTTTTCTTTCTCTCTCAAATTGAAAACAAAAACAAAAACAAAAACAAAAAAAACCACACACACACAAAAAAACAAAAAAACTTTAGATGCTTGGTTGGTTGTCCATTTTTCAATGCATTCTTTGCTTTAAAAAACAAAAGGCAACATCTGTAATCTCAGCAGAAAAACATGCACGCAAGCACTTAGCTTAGTTTCAGTTGATAAATGCTGCCCCTCTTGTACATACTCTTAAAATAATGAAATTAAATCACTCCAGTGCTTGCAAGTAACATTACTTGCATCCTCCCCAAGAGGGATAAAACTGATTAAGGAGTTTCTAAGTACGAGAGTAGCAGAGGCATGATCAGCCCATTAAGACGAGATTTGGTGCTTTGTACTTTTCCTCTGTTGAACTTTACTGGAGGATTGTTGACAATTATTTGATACTCAGTAAAAATTGATCACCCTGAATCCTTGAAAAAAGGAGACCGGTTTACATAAGATTCTACCACCTGCTCCAGTGTAAACAGCAATAACCCCCCACAAGCCATGTCCTTGCTGGATTCAAGGAGAACCTTTGTGTCTTGTTTTCCCAGCAGCAAACGCAGCAGCTTCCCTGCAGATGGCAAATTGGGTGTCAGTCAGTGGGGATTCAATGAATATTGTTGATGGACTGACTTCAGACCCAGAGTGAAGTCTTCTCTGACTCTAATTCCTTCTCCTCTCACAACGATCACTTTGACACAGTCCCCCTGTGTTCCTCCAAGATGAGGAAGCTTATGAACATGAGTAGAGGGAGTGAGATTTTCAATTTTGGGCATTTGCAGTAAGACAACTCTTGGAAGACCAAAAATTGTGTTTGTTACAATTAAAGAGGAGAGATGTTGAAGACAACCTGCTGAGAACCATTTTTTGACCTTCAAGGTTGCTTGACCTTGTTTGGACATCATGGATACCCTCTTATCTGGCTCATGAGGAGAATTTTCTGTAAGCTCATGAAAATATTTTGGCTACGGTGAAAGCTGATCTCTCTTGTTTTGCTCAAATGGACTGGAAAACAAAATCATGTGAAAATCTGAAAAGAAGCCCAAATGGATTAGGGCTCTGCTTTTAGTTTGTGAATTCTATTGATCTAAGTCACTGTTTATAAACTGGAAATGCAAGTTGCTTTTAATCTCCAAGAGCGGTTTAAACACATGTGTGATATTCAGATCTGTTCCCGAACGTGTCCAGAGTGCTTTGGAGTCTTGGTTCTAGAGAAGTTAGAAACTGGGGCAAGTCCCAGCCTTAGAAGTAGGTACAGTGTGTTCAGTAGGCTTCTAAGCCCTTTTCAGCCAGAGTGTAATGTGACCTCACTGCTTATTGATGGCCTCAGTGCTGTAAAGGAATGAATGTGCAGAGGTCATCACTGGGTCCTTTGATAAAAAGATCTGATCTAGAAGAAAGAAATCCCAGTTGGCCTGAGGAATCACGTAATCAGAGAAACCACACAGGCCATGGGGCTCTTGGCCATTGGCACAAAAGGCAGAGTCCACTCAGGTAACAAAACAACATTTTCCAAGTCAGCCAATAAGAAAAGGCAATGAGACACTGATGACAACCAGCCTGATACTACTAGGGCCATTTTATAATTAGCTCTGTTACTTGGGCTGAGTTCCACAGTTTGTGTTCCATGCTCCTTTCTGCTATTTGACTGTCAGTGGGCTTGGACTTTACAGACTTCAGATGGATGTTGGTTTTCCGAAAGCGATGTTAGAATGTGGCTGTGGTGACAACCATTAAAAAGCAAAGGTGGGTTAAGCCTCTGCCTTTGGCTCAGGTCATGATCTCAGGGTCCTGGGATTGAGCCCCGCATCAGGCTCTCTTCTCAGTGGGGAGCCTGCTTCCTCCCCTCTCTCTGTGCCTGCCTCTCTGCCTACTTGTGATCTCTGTCTGTCAAATAAACAAATAAAACCTTAAAAAACAAACACAAAAACACTTTCTATTTCAGTCAGATCCCCATGTGGCTGAACACACCAGTGGCATTTTGGGATCTATTAGTCAATTCTCAAGCCCAGATCTGATGAGTAGGAGCTCCCAGACCGGAAGTTGCCACTTAATCTTTCCTTCCCTGGACTGAGGTCTGACTAGGTGAAAGTGCTTAGCAGAGAGATTTCATGTGGGTGCTACATTCAATTAATTAGTGAGATTAATCATGCCAATTAATTAGTGAGAGAAACTTGGTTGATTCTTAGAGCTGGAGGGGTCTTGTGGTCATCAGTGTTTTGTATCTGAAGAAGAGCAAGACGGAGAAACACAAGTAGCCCCATCAATCCCCATTAGATTGAGAAAGCCCAGACCTTGATGCTGCCATCCTCTGTGAACCCATGGCTGGACATGTACCTCCATGTCCTCCCTCAGTCTTGGGATTCTCTGCCACAAAACCTCAAAGATTTGAGAAACTAATGAAATGTACCTTTGTTTTTTTCTCAAACTGGTAATGAGAGTGGGGTGTCTTTTATTCTGTATTATTTGTTTCTGTCTGAGAGAAATGCTGGAGTTTTCTTCCTCATATGCAGTTAAATAAATGGCGCCCCTCAGGCCAAAGGAAGGTCTCAGTGTATTTTATTTTATTCTTTAAAAGAGATTTACTTATTTGCTTGAGAGAGACAGAGAACCTCAAGCTGATACCCCACTGAGTGCAGAGCCCGGCTCAGGACTCAATCCCAGACCCTTGAGATCATGATCTGAGCCGGAATCAAGAGTTGGCTGCTTAACCCACTGAGTCACCCAGGTGTCTCTGGCCTCAATATATTTTAAAGGAAGAACTGCTTCCAGTGTATTTAAGCCCGTGGGTATTCTCAGCCTGGGTTTCCTTGAACCTGAGCGGTTGGTCATCTTATGAAGCTATCGCAAGTTTCTCCTCCAGGTCAGGTCTGGGGGAGTAGGCCTCCTGTCACGGGAGGGAGTTGGTTGATAATGAGTTGGAGTTGTCTGGGGAACACTGCTGATCTTTGCAGACGGACTAGGGAAGAAGCAGGTGGCACAACAAAAGGGGCTGCTGGCTTGTGTTTCTGCTGTGAGATGTGGAATGGAAAAGGAGCTTCCAGCTCAAACCATTTCTGATCCCCGCATCAAGCAGAGCACCCTCCTGGCAGCCCTTTGAGAAGCTGTTACTGCAAGCCAATGTGGCTGACACTTCCTTATTGTGGGGAGGGAGGCTGGTGGGAGCCTCCTCTTTCCCTTCCAAAGTGTAAAGCCTTCTTTTATAAGATCATCTTTGGGGGCGCCTGGGTGGCTCAGGGGGTTAAAGCCTCTGCCTTTGGCTCAGGTCATGATCCCAGGGTCCCGGGATCAAGCCCCACATCAGGCTCTCTGCTCAGTGGGGAGCCTGCTTCCTCCTCTCTCTCTCTGCCTACTTGTGATCTCTCTCTCTGTCAAATAAATAAATAAAATAAAATAAAATAAAAATAAAATCATCTTTGCCAAAGGCCACATGTTTTAAGATTCCATATATAGGAAATATCCCAAACAGGCAACTCCATGGAGCCAGAAAGTGGATTCCTTGGTGTGGGAAGATGGGAGGGTGACTGCTTTGGGGATGGTTTCTTTTGCAAATAAAAAAACACCTTGGATTAAACAGTGGGGATGATTGCACAATGCAGTGAATATATTTTGAAATGGTGAATTTTATTCTATGTAAGTTATATCTCAAAAAAAGTTAACATACAGGGTGTCATGTTTTTTAATTTTTTTTTTTTTAAAGACATTGATTTATTTTAGAGAGTAGGAGAGGGACAGAAGGAGAGAATCTCAAGCAGATTCCCTGCTGGAGCAGAGCCTGACAACAAGGAGCTGACTCTCAAGATCCTGAGATGGGGACCTGAGCTGAAGCCAGGAGTCAGATGCTGAATGGACTGAGCCACCCTGGATGTTCCTCCACTGTATTATCTTAAGATGAGGACTGATAACAGTGTCATGGGCAGTGACAGGTCCCGTGGTGCTCTGGGTGATAGGAGCTCAGGCTTGCTGGGCCCCAGCCATTGTTCTTCACCCTGCTCATCCTCACGACACCCCACTGAGCTGGGTGCTATCGTTACCCGCATTTCACAGATGAGGGCACTGAGGTCCCGGGAGGTCAGTTGACTTGGGTCAAGGTCACACAGCTGGGACAGGGCAGAGCCAATCTCCTTCCTAGGCGGTCTGGCTCTAGAGTCTGCCTCTGGACCCCAGGGCTGTGCTCCTGTCTGGATTCTATCAAGGTTACTGTAGGGTATTAAAACAAACAGACAAACAAACAAACAAAACCAAAAAAAACACCAAAAAAACAAAAAAACCCAAACACCAAAAACCAAAAACAAACAACCCAATGCTAACCAAACCAAAATAAAAATCTGGAGAGGCTACGTGAGTGCAGGAGCTCAGGGCAGTCCATTTTGAATGCTGGAATGGGCTTGGCCTGCAGCAAAGGTTATCTGCCCCCGCAGATTAGCCCACCTGGCTGACGTACCAACCTGGCGGCTGACGTCAGCCTTCTGTGGCCACTGTTTGCTCAGAGCTGGGGCACTCAGGCGTCTCTTGCTGCAGATTGGTCTGTGCAGACACACCTCTACCTCTCCAGATAGCTCTCAGTGGGCAGGATGGAGGCGGCTTGGCATGCACTTCGGTTGTAATGCTGGCAAGCCGTCTCAGGGCACTTGACCTTGAGGATTCATGTGTGCAAGCAACACCGTCCACTTTAGTTAGGTCTTTGGTAAGAAATACGCTTTAAAGCAATTTTGCATCCGGCTTTTTGCTTTTTAAAAATTAGACACACTGATTTCTGAATGAAAGAAAAATGAGTCACCTTGGCTATCTTAAAAGAATCCCAACTTTGAGTCAATAATACATAGAAATCATGATCTAGATACTTTCTATTGGATCGAATACTTAAAGAAATGTAATTTAATTTCCAGTGTTCTAATTTATCTTTAGAATCTATCTTTTTTTTTCCTTAAGTGAAATGTAAGAACATATTTAAAATCCGGAGCTCTAGGCCCTGTGGGCTGAGAGACTAGATAGAGTAGTTGGTAAGAACCCACCGTCCGGGTCTGACCGCTCAGCGGCAGCCTGCCCTTGGACAGCTTCACCGAACTTCTCTTGCTGCTGTTTCTGAGTGTAAGGACAATCACCACACCCACCCTACCGTGGTAGCTTGGGGTTTAAATGGCCTATCAAGGGTGAAGCATTTAGAGAAGAGCCAGCACAAGTCATTTACCATGACCCAAGTTCATACTAAGTCTAAATATTTCAGTCCAGTCTACTAACATTTAAAGTGGCAACCGTGAGTTGTACATTCATCCCAACCCTCATGTGATTCACAGTGTTTCCTTCAATACCCCAGTGGACTCAGTATGGTTCCCATTTGACACGCAGGGAAAAGCGACAGATGTCTGTTCAAGATCACTGGGTCTTGGGGTGCCTGGGTGGCTCAGTGGGTTAAAGCCTCTGCCTACGGCTCAGGTCATGATCTCAGGGTCCTAGGATCGAGCCCCGCATCAGGCTCTCTGTTCAGCAGGAAGCCTGCTTCCCCCTCTCTCTCTGCCTGCCTCTCTGCCTACTTGTGATCT
Source organism: Enhydra lutris kenyoni (assembly GCF_002288905.1). Taxonomy (NCBI): domain Eukaryota; kingdom Metazoa; phylum Chordata; class Mammalia; order Carnivora; family Mustelidae; genus Enhydra; species Enhydra lutris. Next base: position 28,917,852 of record NW_019154101.1, on the reverse strand, counting down.
CTCTCTCTCTGTCAAATAAATAAATAAAATCTTAAAAAAAAAAAGGTTAAAAAAAAAAAAGATCACTGGGTCTTAGCAGGGTCCAGAGCTCAATTTTCCCCATTCTTAAGCCAGTTTTGCATATTTCTGAAAAGAAACTTCTCATATAACATATCACTAGTTTCTTAGAGAGAAAGTTTTAAAAAAAGGAAAATGTGTTTCGAGAGTCAAGAATATTTAAAGATCAAAACCAGAGATGCATTGTTTGAGAGACGGAGACTGAATCCAGAGCCAGAGCTTATTTGTTTCACGGCTTCTCAGGAAAACCCCTGTTCAGCTGTATGTGTTCATGGGTTAAAGACTGTTCCAGGTAGTAGGGGGATTAGGGCTAATCGATGTTGACTCTGCATTTTATGGATTAGGAACCATTTCCAGAGAGCTGATATGACTGTATGGAAACCACTAAACAAGTAAGTACAAACCCTGAGAATCCAGCGCACTGGTCTAGTCCAAGTCTGGTTTCCTACCCATTTAAACAAATTCCCTCTCGTGGGGGACAGAAGTCACTTTGCCTGCATCAGGAGGAGGTGATACCTCCTTCCCAGCCTCCCTGTTCATTCTTCTCCCCATTCCTAAGCACCCTGTTGTGATGCCCTGCTGGAAGCAGGGGATCAGACAGTGATGACTTATAAGGCCCGAGACGCTCATATTCAAGCAGCAAGTGCATGAACAATCCTTCTGTCTGCGGCTCCAGGGGAGCCCTTCTCTTCTGCACCCAGTCCTTTTGTGGCATCTTTCTACCATCTCCTAGCAGATTTGGCAATGCAAATCTGTTTTCTGGCTTGACAAACTGATACAGTTCCACCCATTTCATAATGGTATAATGAAATAATAAATGCATGTGACTTAGCACAGCATCTGTTAGAGTTTGTATGGCTGGTATTATTATTATTATTATTATTCAGGACTATTCTTTGGATTCATCCTAAAATGAGTGGCAGTGGGGTTAAGAGATTGGATCCAGGCTTGGGTCTCCCTTAGGCTTGGGTCTCCAGGATTCCTCCTCTCTGGTTTACCCACCATTGGTCCCCAGTGTCCTCAAGAGAAGGCTTCACTAGCTCCTTTCTGCTGCACCCTGAAAGTTACTGGTTTGGTTTCTCCACTGATGAGAAGGTGTGATAAGAGCCACAAATCAGACTGATCCAGAGTGCTGCAGAGAACTGCTCATGTCTCCTGTTGGAATGAAACATCTATGTGAGGACACTGAGCAGCGTCCAGGACCAGTGGTGGGGTAGGTTCCATTTTTCCAGGCCACACGCTCCCAGCGTACTGCCCTGAGGAGAGAGAGCCCCCCAGCGGGATGGCACACACAGAGGCCTTTCCTCAGGAGGGGTGTGCGGGTCTCTGCTGAATTCCCCACATTCTGTCGCCCAGCTGCTCGTCATCAACAGCATGCCATTTTTTGCATCAGGATTCAGGGCATTCAGGACTTTTCACACTCTACTGAATGATTCCTTTGCTTGCCTGCATCTGCCCCAGACATAGGCTCCTTCTCCGTAGATATTATCTTGTTCACCTTTGCACTGATAGCTCCTAGCACACAGTAGGTGCTCCATAAATGCTTTTAAAATAAATCACTGATCAGACAAACCTCAAAGCAAGGGAGGCCTCTGTAAACAGGAAGCAGAGGATGAACCTTATTGAACTTGGCAGGCTTAGAAGACAGGATTCAGTGTGACCTGGCCTCTGTCTTGTCTTACACTGCTCTACCCTTTGCCCTCTGTGGGACGATGACTGATCTCCTCTCACTGACCCCTGCTCACCGTGTCCTTTCCTGCCATGTGGGGCACACAGCATGGTTTGCTAGGTTGTGGAGCACAGAGGCCACTCCACCAAAGGGTGTGTCAGCGTTGCCCAGTAGAAATGTCATGCGAACCACAGACAGCAGCTGCATGTGTAATTTCAAATTTTCTTGTAGCCCCATTAAAAAAACCTAAAAAGCAAGCAAAAGTAATAAAATATCTTGCCTTACCCAATATATTGAAATGGTACAGTTTCAACATGTCATTAATAAACATAAAATGCATTGAGGGATTCTGTATTTTCTCTCACTGAATCTTTGAAATCCAGAGTGTACTTCATACCTAGAGCCCATCTCACCTTAGATGAGCCACATTTTAAGTGTTCAGAAGCCAAATATGACCAGTCACTATACTGTTGGGTAACATATAGTCATGCCATTAATAGTCCAGATAATGTAGAATTGTATAAACAGGCTTTCTGGAAGGTGAGAGTAAAAAATCTTGTTCTAACAAAATTAAGCAAATTATGATAATTTTTCAAAGAAGCAAAGTGTCTTGAGGAGTGGTACCTTTTTTCTGATTTGCACAAAGATGCTTCTGGGCCAGTAGAGGACTTGCTACTGCAGGGCTTTTGTACATGATGTTCCTTCTGCCTGGATATTCGTCCTCGCTGGGGTCAGCATCTGCTCATGTTTCATTTGCATTTGTGATGATATATTCATGTGTGAGATTATTTGGTTAAATCCTGTCAACACCACAAAATGGTAAACTGTAGGAGGGCAATTCCTCTTCACTCATGATGGAATCTTCGATCCCAAGCATGGCACTGGGTGCTTGGAAGGGGGTCCTAAAGATGCAACGAGAAACTTCCTGGCTGAACACACGTGGCGTGTCAACCAGCCCCATCTGTTTTAGATGCTCAACATTCTCAGAGTCCCAATTACACCTTATTCTCTGCCTTTGGGATGGGGCTGAGGCTAGAATGTCACTCCAGGCCTCTCCAGGGAAGAAAACTGACTCTTCCCTCTCTCATTATTCAAGTGTGTTTCCTGTTCAAAGTGTGTGAATTCATCTTACCATTTTCCTCTGAATCTACTCCCAATACAGCCACCTTATGTCTCGGGAGAGCTGAGTGACCTTGAGCTTTATCTGGAACTCATTCAAGAGACTTCCTCTTCAGTGGCCACTTTAAAACAAACACATTTTAAAAAGTGGGCTTGTTGGTAATACGGAAAGCCAGCAGTTCAGGCGATAAGACACTCTGTTTTGAAACATATAGGATTGTGCAAGTGCTTATCTGAAATCCAAGAGCTGTCAAGCTGGGAAATTTACTTAGTTGCTTCATATTCTGTCTTCTCCCTTCCCATCTTCCCGGAATTCTCACCAATAAATAAAATCCATGCATGGCACAGTTAGGAATAAAAGCTATAAAATGAATAACGAACATAAGGCAAAATGTTTGCTAATCAGTTAGCGTTAATAATATGTGTATAATGTTAAGTGTTGTGGGGTTAAGATTTGGAATTCTGATGTCATCGGACTACATAGATTCAAATCCCAGCCTTGGGGTCCATTAGCTATGTGACCTTGGGCAAGTTACTTAATCTCTCTGTGCTCAGTTTCATCATCTGTAAAATGACGGATTAAGAAAACAGAACTTGCCTCATAAGTGTGTTTTGATGCTTCAAAGAGCTTCTGACCATACAGTGCTTGTATAACGCTATTTCAGAAGTTACGTCTAGTGTTTTTTCTTTTTTTTTTTTAAAGGGGTTTGTACCCATGTGACATTAAAGAGCTGGTTAAGAATGACCCTTTGGGTAATTATTGTGCAGACAGGGCCTTATTTGAGAGGAAACAAGTAAGGTCCAGTACCCACTAATGTTTGGATGATTCCTTTAGTCTTCTTTGCTTAGGCCTTATTAAAAAATGATGTTCCAACAAAACAAGACCTTCTATGAATAAAGTAAAAGAAGGAATGATGGCTTCAGAGTGTAGGGTGAGTTCTCACTGAAATAAAGAAATCTTTCATGAGGTGGGAAGTGCTCAGGGCTCATACCAGCCATTCTATTCTAACCAACTCTCATGTGCCTGGAGGATAATCTGGCTTAGCCAGGGAGACAGAGGCACACAACACTTGCTTTCTGCTCTATTTTCTGCTGAGTTATCAAGATGGATGTAAGGTGGTTTCTCAGACAGCCAGAAATCAAGGAAGCTGCCTTGAAGGTGTCCCTGCTCAAGACTGAGTCTCACAAATCTGTCAAATCCCACCATTAGAGACATGGTCCTTTGCATTGAGGAACTGGGTCTCCAACAATGCCATGTGAAATGAACATTCCCCTCCCCACCCCTCCAAGAGAAAGCGCACACTAAGCCATCCCGAGCTACAGCCACCTTAGTTTGTCTTTGACAACTGGCAATGGGGATGGTGGAAAGGATGTGGAGTTTTAGGTCAGCGATACCTGGGCTCAAAACGGGGTCTTCAAAAATTGTATTATCTCTACAAATCATCCACGTTACTGGAGCTTGTTATTTCTTTGCTTATAATGGGGGGTGATGCTAATATGCTACTCTGTAGGGTTGTCATGGGGATTAAATTATGGGATGACTTTAGTGTAGGGAACACACTGTTCCCCATTATAGTTGTCATTACCCTGAGAAAATGGACAGGTAAATTATGACGGAAGAAGGCAAAATCCAGAGGCGTGGCTCCTGCCTGGACCTGAGGCTCTGGAAGATGGGAGATGTCCCGAGGCCATTCAGGCACCTTGAATGGGGTGTCAGGTGGAGAGGGAAAGGGCAGAGCATGGGACAAGGGGAAAAGGACATTGAACACAAGTGTCACCAGACTTACAATGCCAAAGGGATGTATATGTAATAGAATTCATGGAATAGGGATGATAATGGCATTGCTTTAATCACAAGGCAGGAGAAAAAGAATGTACTCCATGTATGGAAAGAACTTGATGTGCGTCATAGCTATAAAGTGTCATCCAGATATGAATATATAGTCACATATTTATACACTTCTTTTAAGAGCTTGCTTCATGCCAGGCACTGTTCTGAGACTGAGGATACACGCAGAGGCGAACGTAACAACCTACTGCCAGTGAGCTAATCGGAGGGAGGTAGACAAAAACCTACAGAGAAATACAAAATGTATCAGATGATGAATGCTAAGAGAAAAATTAGGGGTGAGGGGTGGTATGTGAGATAGGGTGATCAGGGAAGTCCTCTTTGATAACAACAGAATTAAAAAAAAAACTTCCTTATTCATTTCTTTCAATGTACCTTTATTGAATACCTGCTATACGTTAGGTAGTTTGCTAACAGATGGGAACATAATGGCTGACAAAATTGACAAATTCCCTTCATTTCATGAAGCTTTCATTCTTATGAGAGGGGGAAAAAGAAATAGGAACACATAAATCAGCAAGATAACTTCATATAGTGTAAATGTATAAAGGCAATAGACGATAAAATTGTAGACTATGATAGGAGAGTGACTGTTTGGGGGCTAGGATAGAAGTAGATGGCCAGCATAAGACACAATTAAAACCTGCAGACAACTTTAACATACAAGTGTGCAATAAAAATAATCACTTATTTATTACATATAATGTGTGTTTTTAGCCCTCGGACATCTTTAATACATTAAAACACATTAATAAAAATTCAATCATAATTAGCTTCTGTGTGAGAGAATATGAAAAATTTTTCTGGAATATTTTACACATATATTCCTCTTTCTTATGATCTACCTTGGATGAACCCAATTTTCCCTTCTTCATTATGCCCTATGACTTGAGTATTTATGGTTATCACCCATTTAAAGTACTCTAGAGAGCAACATTCTTCATATACATCACCTATTTGAACCATTTCCATACTCCACCACTTCTTTGATCACTAGCTAAATGAAATATGCTTGATAAAATAGTTTAGGGCATTCTGTTTATTTCTAGAATTATCTCAGGATCTCTACACAAAACTCTCAGTCTCTTAAAATGAAGGCTTAAATTTGTCCTCTTCAGATGTATTCTCTGATATTACAACAATCTAAAAACCATTTTATAGCTGACCCCAAAACAACGATCCTTCTAAGGTCTTTTCTTAACAGAACTGGTTCTAGAGCTGCAGAACGTATTTCTTCTAGTCATCTTTGAGGTTGACTCCAAGTACCTTTTTTTTTTTTAAAGATTTTATTTATTTATTTCAGAGAGATAGAGAGAGTACAGGCAGGCAGAGTGGCAGGTAGAGGCAGAGGGAGAAGCAGGCTCCCCGTGGAGCAAGGAGCCCGATGTGGGACTCGATCTCAGGACACTGAGATCATGACCTGAGCCGAAGGCAGTCGCTTAACCGACTGAGCCACCCAGGCATCCCCTAAGTACCTTTATAAGAGGATTTATTCGTAAGCTATTTGTCCCCATGACTTCATCACCTAAAGACATGGTAATTTCTCTATCCTATTTCTCCTTGGCCTGTCTTTTGAAAGTTTCTCTTGTTTTCCTTCATTTCTCCTCTCTTCAGGCTTTATTTGCTCTCCCAGATGGATAGATCTCTTTCCTTAGCTTCAAATCACAGTGAGTAATATGCCATCGTTTTCCATACCTGTGAGGGCAGCCTGCGCCATGTTCATCTGTCAGTAGCCCTCAGGAAGCCCAGAGCCTGAGAACCTCTCCAGCTCAGATGAAACTCTTATTTCCCCTCCAACTGGTTCTACTTCCTGTGCTTCCTTTCTTGGCTATGGGTTTCCCTTCTTTAGTCACTTCAGCTGGAAATCAAAGGGTCATCTTCAACCCCCTCCTTCATGTCCCCTCCAACTGCTGGGGACCAAGTCCTGCTGTCCCATGTCTGTAATATCCACATTGTCTGTACCCGCCCATCAGCCCCCAGCTGCCGTCTCAGTCCAGCTCTTGTCAATCATCCTGCTACTTATTACTGTGTCCTTCACACCAGATCGAGAGCTTGGAATGCAGATCTGATGATTTTGCACTTTATTACTTCAAATTCTTCTAAGACTCTCTATCAATGACTACCGACTGAAGTCCATGCTCCACAGCATGATGTAGAAGTCGCTGCTGGGGTGGGGGGGGGCAGGCTTTTTGGTGTAGACTTGTCTTGGACTGTGCCTTTGTGTTGTAGTTCCTGCCATCAGCTGTCATCATGTTCCAGATACTGCTCCAAGGACCTTCCAAATGCTATTTCACTTACTTTTTGCTTAATTGTACTTAATGTTCCCAACCCTCCTATCAGGTGGATACTATTATTACTTCTCTTTTACAGCAGGTGTAGTATTCTTAAGGTCACATATATTGAAAGGTCACACAAATTGAAATTTGGACACAGTCCTGACTTCTAGAACCTGGGTTTGTAACAATTTTTCCTGAAATGATGTCCATTTCACTTCATTGTCACGCCCTTGTTCACCTGCCTGGCATTGACCCGAGCCATCTCCCATGGTTGGCTAGGCCTTCTTCTGACTTGTCCTCACCCTACATTTCAGGATGCTCCCTAGGCCATGCTTCTGCAAGGAAGCCTCCCCAGTAGGATACACGCAACTTGCTGCCTCTACCCACTGTAGCTCCCATGGCTCTTTATGGTGCTGGTGTTTTACACATCTGGTGCATCCTCTGGGCTCTCAATTCATTGAAAGCAGGAAGCAGATTTTATTTGTGAAACTCCTGTGCCCAGTACAGCACCTGAAACATGCAGGCACTCAACTAATGTTTGTTAAATGAATGCGTATGCATGCGAACGCACCAAGTGTGGGACCAGGGTCAGGGCTGCACTAAAGTGAATTAATTAGTGCGTTAGCTGCACTAAAGTGAATTGATAGAATTTCTTTACTTTTTGCCTGGTAAACTCCGTCCCTGGATTTCTTCAGCACCTGTATTCATTCATTCCCTCATTCATTTCATCTTTGAACATGCATCAAGTGCTGCTAACCCCCAGCTAAAGCCCTGGGATGAAGAGTGAAAAAAAAAAAATAACTCCTACAGGCTAGGGGACTGAAGCAAACTGGTAATAGAAGATGAAATACAATGAGATATACGCTACAAAAGGGTTTTTATGGAAAGTGTAAATGCATAAAGAAGGAAGTTTCTACTACATTTGAGGACACCGGGGGAGGGGTTTATAAGAGGACATAGGAGTAAATCTTGAAGGATGTGTAGATGCTGAGTCGAAAAGGGAGGAAGGGGAATGACTTCAGGGTTGTGGAAATGCTTAGACCAAAGTGCATTTGAAGCAGCAAGAGCATGAACACAAAGGCACGAGGTATTTGGGTTCAGGAAGTGGGGAAACGGCTCTCTCCAAAGGTCGGGGAGACTTGGAGAGGCAACCAGGGTCCAGGCGCAGACTGAGCTGGGGTACTCCTAGCAGTGTGGGCTTGGCTCCACAAATGCCGGAGCGCTAGGGGAGGAGTGTGAGCAGGTGAGTGAAGGACCAGTGTTGTTGGCTTATAGAATGGGCACCTTAGGACCTGGAGGCAGGGCGGCGGGAGGATTGATGAGGGCCTGAGTTGGGACAGCTGCTGGGTGAATGGAGAAGGGGTGGGTCTGGGAGATCCTCCAGTAGAACAAACAGAACATGGTAATGGAAGAAATGTGGGTCGAGCACAGAGATGTGGAAGGAAAGTGAAGGTTGGTGCCATTAACTGAGTTTGGGGCATGTGATTTTATTTTCTCACGAATAATAGGGATCTAGAGACAATCGTAGCTGAAGAATTGTTTTTAAAGTACTCATTTAATTGAATAAAATCATTCCCTTTAAACCCTTTTTTCAGTTTCATTTTATTTTTCGCCTATGTTGTATTTTAAATATTTGGTGTTAGGGATATGTTTCAACCATCCTTTTGACCATTACAGTCTCTCTAAATTAATGACTCTTTGACCCAGATTCCCCCATCTTAGGGCCCCGATGCCTCCGATGGGAACAAGAGAGGCCAGAGCAGGCAGAGTTCTGGGCCAGTTCTCCACTATCCCAACCACAGAGCCTCTAGCCTTACTCGTTCCAATACCGGGCTTCCACTGTGAATTTCACAAAGAGCTCTGGGGCTGTACTACCTTTGAAATCACTAGTCTAAATGTCAGTAACTCCTGCAATATGTTTTGCTAACCATAAGTGCTTGGCTGCAGTCCTGTGTTACAAGGTGATTCTTTGCGTGGTTCTGTTTGTTTTTGTGTATTATTTGTTTCCATCTTGGGCGCTGTAGATCACGTCAGTGAAGGCAAATTGGTAAATCTGGTATATTGTGCCTGATTGCTCTTAATTGCAGATAAGATCGTTTTCACTGCCACGGATTTCTGTTTCCGGATAAACAGACACCTCACCCGCCGTGGTCCTTGTTCCTCTTAACAGTGGAATTAGAGGAAACCACCTGTACCCAGAGCCGGCCACAGGGCTGTACTGCCTTCTGCCTTTCCTCTCAGTGAGGTGAAGAGGGAAAGCGAGCCACGAGTCAGCTGAAAATTAACACGAGCTGTTGTTTTTGAGTTTTCCAAATATTTTCCAACTTCCATTGTGTGTTTTGTGTTTTGTACTCAGAAACCCCTGCCAAAACCTCCCCCAACAGCATTCCTTCCTGGGCCCTCAATCGTTTGGACTGCAGACAAAACTTCTCATAGATCATTCATCTCAGGGACATACACTTGTTAAATATGAAGAGATGCCTAGAAAACACACACACACACACACACACACACACACACACATATTTTTTTTTTTTTTTTTACCACTTTTGGGTCCGCAAATTTATTTTTTTTAGAAATAAGAACTTTGCTACTTGCATTTGTAATTTACTTCCGATTTGTGTCTTTAGGACAGTATTCAGATACTCAAAATGGATCTAAAATGAAATTCTCCTGCGGAGTTAGTAGGTATAGATGTTGAGGGAAGGTTGACAGAACAAGAGAGGAGAGAAGGCTGGGTAACCTTAAATAGAAAGTACAAACTTACACATGTTGCTGTTTTCCTGATATATGTTTATGTCTGTTTATATATGTGTGTTATCTGTTATATGCTGTTTTCCTGAGACAGATCTATATATTAAATATTTATTTATATATAAATAAAAATACTTATTTTTTATTTTATATTTATTTTATTTATATTATATATAAATATGTACTTATATGAATTTATATATATATAAGTATATATTTATATATACATAAAGTTCCTTTCTTTCTTTCTTTCTTTTTGTTTTTACTGCCCACAGACAGACTGATCTTGGGAAAAGTGCTCTGCTTCTAACCCTTTTGTTAAATACCATGAATTTTCAGTATGCCTTTTTCTCCATGTGACGATCATTACATTCTCTCGATAATAGCAAGACAGTTTTCCTTTTTTCTACCTACATATATGAGGACTGTATTAAAATTGATTATAATAAATCATGTGTGTTAAGTACTAATCTCATTTCTCTTCCTTTTTATTACTGCGACCAATGGGATGCCGTAGATACTGATGCCTTCGTGCCCCAGGGAAACAGAAAACAGAGGTTGTCCATCTTTGCCAAGGAGATTGATGTCTTAGTCGATATCACTGTGGGACACATGGGAAAAGCTGCCTCTCTCTTGCACCACCACTCATTCCTGATTAGCAGCTCAGCAGTGACTGTGATCTTATTCCTTTCATTATTTCAACAAGGGAATGTTAAGCTTTACTAATTCCTTATTCAAAATGTCCTTGAAGAAAGACAATGAGCTGTCAGAAAATAATAGACTCACGTTATAATTTCTCCACAAACCTCTTAAATGTCTTTGGAAATGCAATTGTATTTGACTCAGTTTCCCTCTTTCTCAGGGATAGTAGGAGTTATAGGCATCTAAGGTCAGCTAGATAACTAGATGCCTTTGATGCCTAGAACGGTCTACATAATAGTAAGATCTTTTCTATAATGTATCTTTCACATTTCATATTGTCTCACTAGGGTTCAAAATATCTAATAAAAACCACTAACACCATAATTTAGTGTTAGCTTTGGCTTCGCAACAAGCAAATTCTATCCTGCAGCAAAAAAAAAAAAAAGGAGGGCGGAGAGGAGAAAGAGGGGTGTTGTTCTACATGGTAGGCAGTTTATTCTTTATTATTTAAAATCTATGTTCCATTTTTTTCTTTGTTGAGTTTTAAACTTGAAATCTGTTTTGTGATATAAAGAATATGAAAAGGTTTGGAAGGAAAAAAAATCACATCTTAAAATACACTACTCCAAATATTTTAAACCCCTGTGGTATGCCGAGATAAAATCCATTGTCATTTGTGTGTGGGATCTTGATTATGTAGCTATGAATTATGTAAACAAAGTTTGTGCAACATAAAGAACAATTGTCTAAAATATGAATAATTGGTTTCTTCCCTTTGAGTTGTAAACTCATTGCTGCCACTGTCATGGAGGAATATTTTATTGTCTATAAGCCTAGTTTTCTGCCTTGCTTTTTGGTTAGAATTTTGGCTCACATGAGCAGGTCAATTAGTGAATTTCCCCACATTCAACCTGTTATTTGACAAAACCGTGACCCCACAGACCACAAACTTCTGGTTGGCCTCTGTGACATTTGAGCTGACTCTTGTGTCAACAAATGCTTAAAATTTTAGTCTCTAATTGATCACTTTTCCACACGGGAAACTGTATAGGAAAATAGCCCCAGGCTCTGAAAGCTGCCAGACTTTTCGCTTTGGTTGGCCTTTTTAATATTTTAGGGTCCAGCTTAGCTCTGTGCTAATACTGCATTTTTTGCTTTATCCTTTCTAAAATATCTCATTATATCTGTGAACTAATTAACAGGCATTTGAGTTTTTTTATTGTCTATAGAAATGATTCGTGGGTGGAATGAACACAGTAATATCACTCTGCCTTTGTCTCTGTTTTTCTGTGGGCTTAAAGAAGTAGCCATTCATTAGAGATAAATATTAAATCCTACATTGTGTTTAAAAGGACAGCTTAAAAAAATATATGATAGGGGAAGTTTGATCTGATGCAAGCTTAATACAAAGAAATGTTTCCTCTGGACTGGAAGTGGGTTACCCATCAGATGTGAGCAACGAAGGCAGAGGCTAGCAGTTTTGCAGAGCAGGACTCAAGGGACGTGGTGGGAAGTGTTCTACAGTTAGAGGCAATCCTCGTGGCCCCTTCAGGCCTTCTGATGACTGTCTTTGTTTGTAGGCCCTACCTTTCCAATGAGATTTGCCCCAAACTTAGAAAACCCACTGAAGAATGACCAGGATAATTGGATCTCAAAATAGTGGTCCTTGAGTGATGAGCAAGGGGCTAGGAAGGATATAATTTAGGACGGTGGGTAACTGTGAGGAAGGGGTTTTGTGTCTTCATTGTGGCTTCAGAGAGTGGAGTTCCGCCAATAAGTAGAAATATAGAAAAGTACATTTCAGTTCAAGGAAAGGTCTGAGCTCTTTGAAGTGGGAGTGTGGCAGGATCTACTGAATTCCTTTCCCTGGGGGTGAGCAGAGAGAGGGCGGCTGCTCCCCCTGGGGGGAGGGTGTGCAGTGGTCATAGGACTGGGTGCTCTCTGTGGAGGCTTTCGGCGCAAAGATAGTCTGAGTCTGTTAGATAACACAAATTCTCTGTGTCTCTACACGTGTAAAGATTCACTTCTAATAGGCACTTTACAAGAACAAAGTGAAGATGTACCTTAGGAAGGCGTCGGCCAACTTCTGGGGTTCTAGAACTAGGCTGGCTGGGTTTACCATTTAGGAGACAGCGTACTTAACTTCTCAATTTCCACATGTATAAAATCAGGGGGTAGAAGAATGCATCTCATAGGGTTGTGATAAGGACTCAACAGGCGTATCTGTAGAGCCGTTAGATCAGGGCCTGACACAGGGAAGCTCTCTCTGTCGGTTGCCAGCTTTTTATGTCATTGGGGCGCCTGGGTATGCTAAGTTCACCCCATCTTAACCGACTTCAAGTAACCACACATTCAGATTGTGGAGTCCTGATGAATGAGAGTCTACCAAGAGGGCTGGTCCGAGTTAATCCTCTGTAGTTTGTGAGACTGAATACAGAACAACTAGCCAGATAATTTTTTCTGCCATTAACGGACAATGATTTTTCTGACTAAACAGATACTGAAATGTACGATACTCTTGTTCAACTTGTCACTTTCACGATGAGCCAATAAACACCTTGGTCAACACGAGGTCCCATATAAAGCATCAAGTTTTCCAGTTTTCTTGAGCTGGTGAAACTCCTAATTATTACTCTAGTAACCAAACTGGAGCCTCTTCAGAGATCAGTTGAAATAACTTTGAATTTTAATATGAATAAATGAATAGTGTCTGATTTTAGAGATACACGTCTATTTAGCTCAAGCAGGTGCTAAAGCACCAGCAGAGGAAGAAAGGGGCATTTTGGATCGAGGGAAGAACAGTAGCATGGGTAATAGGTTATTAACTCCGCACCATTTGCCCACTCCCTTACTAATGTTTAACAAGGCTTTATTGATCACAATAGCCTTGATTTGTTCATGGTAACAGAAGATCACATTGTGGGCACCAGACCAATCCTTATATACAACATCTGTCAGCCAAAGACTTCATTAATAATTGATTTTAGGGGAATTGTACAAGCCCACATGGGCCTGGCTTTTGCCAGCATGCTCCATCATAATATACAGATTGATTTATGAATAATCACAGCATATTAGTTCTGGAAGAGACCACAGATTGGAAGTTGGGAGACCTAATCAGTGGCACAGGCAGAGGGAGGTTTTCTGAGTCCTTTTGCCAAGGCTTTTACATAAAAAGTATGTTGAATCATTCACCAACAGAATCTGAACCTTGGACGCACATATAAAACCTTACAGCCCCGTAGTAAAAAGCACATCTCCAAGCAGCTCACTCCAGCTGACCTTTAAAGCACTCTTGACTGCATTTTCTGTGAAGCTTCCCCATGAGGTTGAATCTCTATGTTAGAGACCATGAAGACCGGGTTCAGCAGTTCTTTGTTTAGTGAGACATGCAGAGTCCCTAGTAGGTATGAAAAAGTCTCAGATAGCCCAATTCACAGTCCAGAACTTCCTCCAAAATCACAGAACAGCCTCTCCTGGAAACTAGTTTTACTACTCACTAACACCCAGGATGTCAAGTAGGATTAGCAGATCATGATTCACCCAGATATCTGGCTTGCCTTCTCTAATAGCCTGCCCATTCCCCTACAGAGAAGGCCACAGGTATGTCCCAGAGTTTGCCTCTCCTAGCTCTGTCTTCCAGTGTCTCTGGTATCCAATTTCTAACCTCTTGCCTTGAAGGTTTAAGGATCACATTTCTACCTTGGCCATTTCAACTTCTATTTCACATGGACTGCCTGCCTGGTGTTTGGTTTGGCTCTGGTCTTCCTTAGCTCTATGATTTGTGGATCACCACCAAGTCAGTCTTGGCCCTACATGGCCTGTGTCTGGCAAGCTGGACTCTTGCTTATCTAGGAGGGGAGTTCAGGCCTTCAATCCCTGAATCACCCGTTGTGTGAATTTATCATAATTTACTGCCTGTGGCTGTGGCTGCTGCGGTAACATTCCTTGCCTGGGGTTCCTTCAGCTGGCTGGTTCTGCATGTAGCCAGAGACTCTAAGCTCAAGGAATCCCAAGGCGTGGGGTCCACACCCTCCTGTGCTTGGTAGCAGCCTCTGTCAGCCAGAGATGAAGATAGAACTCATACTGTTAGGGGTTTGCCAGCACCTTCTCATTACAGGGCAGCCAAGAGCTTCCAAGACTACAAAATGCCAAGGATCACCTTGACAAGAGGTGGCCAACCATACCAGCCACAGGCTCCATCAGGGGTGCACAGAAGCACTACCTTGGTGTGAAGCCTTGAATAAAAATGGAATGCAAACTGGGACAAGTAAAGCCCTGAGAAGACCTCCTGAAAACTTTGGAGAGAGCGGCTCAATGCCCCTTCCTTCCTAGCTTTTCCAAAGCTCACATCATGAGAACACGGTGACCCCTTTTTCTTGACCCTTTTTCCCTTTCCCAGCCTGGCAATTCCCTGCTCCTTCTCCTCTCACAAGAGGTTGTCTTGCTGGCTATAAGTGCCCACAGCCTTCTGATGTCTGAAATAGGGACCCCTTGCCATGCCGGGTGACCAGTCTTTGTCGGGTAAGGGTCCCTTTTGCATTGCTTAGCCCTTGGAGGTCCCCCCACTGCAATGGTTCCTGCCCTGGTCATACCCCAGTTCTTAGTCTCAGGAAGAAGTGTGTCCCATTGCATTGAAACAATAGACTTGGGTGGCATCATTGACCAAAGTCTGGTCAGACTTTGTTTCTACCTACTGGTAGGCATGGACCCAAAGACCTCCCCAGGGGGGACACCAGTGGTCTGTGGGGAGCTGATGTTGTAGGGTTTAGTCACAAGCAGCCCATGCTTCTGATCCCTCCAATGACCCGGCTATATTGTGGAGAACCATACCCTTGCCTTCTGTCACCATGATGCTTCTGTCTCCCGGCAGCTTTCACCCTCACTGAAACCATCATGCCAGGGTATCCTGGTCAAGAATGTCCCTCACAGGAAGGCATTTCTCATTGTAGAGGAAGAAAAAGTGACTGATTGTCCCAAGTATTATTGTGAAATGACTCTAGTACTATGGCCAGATTTTCTGCTAAGTGGATACACTCTTCTGGGTCTGACATTGATGCCCTCCACAAATGTGTGAGTGGCAGCTCATGGAAGGGGTTCATCATGCTCTCCATCTCTTAAAGCCAACATACAGCTTGTGAGGTCGCTTGCCTTTGAGTGTCGTCAATGCCTAATGTTTGTCATATGACCTCCTGGTCTTAAGGGCTGTGATGTACTTAAGAATGCCTTCCTAACATTTCATAAACTTGGTTCACATCATCTATCAGCCATCACAGGGGCTGGAAAGCTTTCCAAAAAGAACAAGATATTCCATATCTTAGGCTTTATGGGCCATACTTTTTATCTTGAAACTACTCAGTTCTGATGTTATAGAACAAAAGCAGCCATAGAGAATATGTAAATTATAAAATCAGGTGATAATCTATAAAATCTATAGTTTGCAGATAGCTGAGATATTACAGTCCCCTTCCAGGTTACCCCTGAGAAATATGCTAGTCAGACTTGATTGAGTAGAGTTTTGGGGCTATGTTTTGTACAGGTAAGCAGACCATATAAGAGCAGACAAGTGGAATGTCAGCTGTTCTAGAATGGCTATCCTGCCTAGGTGAGTCAAAGACATCTAATAATTTCTGGAATTCATCCCTTTGTTTCTGTGTCATGAGGACTCTGGTTCCCTCTACCCCTTTCCTTTAGTCTGTTTAAACACTAATCAGTAGAGTCAGACTCTAGATCAGATTAGCTTCCTTTTTTTCTTTTTCTTTTTCTTCTTTCTTTCTTTCTTTCTTTCTTTCTTTTTTTTTCCTTCTGTATATCACCTGTAAGTTCAACGAGAACAGGACATTGATCATTGTCTAACACAGTGCTGGGCTCATGGTAGATATCCATTTTGCATTTTTTTTTTTTTTACAGTAGTTCAGTTGAACTCATTCCGCACAAATGCTTCTCACAAATGGAGGTGAGCCAACAGGGCCACAGGCCGACATCTACATATTCCAGGCTTCAGGTCTCTGAGGCAGCTCTGAGAAGGGCAGAGTGCCAAGGGAGCTCATTCTAGTAGAGTAGGAAGCTGGGAGGCAGCCTGGCTGTAGGTTATTCTCACCTCCCTGTGGTCCACTTGGCTGCTACTTTTCTGAGAGGAGAATTGAGAAAGGACACACCCAAATCTACAAGTTGACTCTTGAGCTGGGCCAAGGAGAGTAAGTAAGTAAGTAAGTCCAGTTATGCTTTGTGGTCTGGCAGCTTCCGAAGTATGGCAGTCCCATTGGGTGTTCATTTGATGAGTGGAATGTCAGCCTCAACATAAAATACTATGGTAACGGCAATGGACAATGCACTGTATCATATGACTTGAGCTTTTAGCTCTATGTGAAATGTCTGGCATTCATTTGGAGAAGAGTGTCAGCACAGATCCATTGCTCCTGTTGCCTAGTGCAAAGGTAGTCAAAATGGAGAAGAGCTTTGTAAGACCTGACACTTCAGTGAGCATGGTTAATAAGAGAAACAATTGCAGGATTAGCAGGGTTATCTTCTGAGTCAAGATTTCAGTAGGTAGATGGACTATTTTTATAAGCAAAACAGAAAACCCTGGCGCTAGTTCAGAAACAAAATTCTTGAAAAGAAACGTTGACCTCTTAATTACCAACTTAGAATTGGTTGCCAAGATTGTCTCATAATGATACTTACTGGCATTCTATCTTTTCCTCTAGCACCAATGGGACTGGTGTCTTCACAAAGCCAAGGGAAATAGACTTTTCTAGAAATCTTTACACAGCTGTGCTTTTTTGATGCTTAAGATGACCTTTCTCACTCCTTTATTCTTTAGCTCATGGTAGGTTTACATTTGCCTTACTCTCCTTTATCACATCTTTTAGTCCGAAAAGTTTCTCTCTTATGACTGCTTTTCAATAAGAGGCCTATCAAATAATTTTTTCCTTTATAAAGCTGGCACATGTTGAATGAGGGTGATATGATTAGAAGGGACCATTATGAATATCTAAATGTGCTTTTAGAGAATTTATACAAGAACGAAATTGGAAGACAACCCAGAAAGTTTCTAATTTAAAATTATTTTATTTTCCTAATTAGTATTTCATGCTTTCGATTAGCTCTTTATAGAAAAAAATGAATTGAGATTCAAAAGGTCTGAGTTTTTGCCCTAACACGTAATTCCCATCCAGAGTCTCAGTTATACCAACTCTTCAAGGAGGGCGCCATTTTAGAAAGAAGACAGCTTCAAAATGACTGGAATAAATAAAGTACTTTGTTTCTTGGAGTCCTCAAAACAGTCTCTTTGTTGTGGCACATAATGTGATATCTCATTGCATATGAAGTCCGGGCTCCCGAGGATAGCTTCTAAGCATCTTTGTGTTCTAATTCGTACGACTTTGCCACTTCACTTCCCATTTGTCTTCTTGGGCTCTTATTTTTTTGTGAATATAGTGGACTCTTTGCTGACTCTTTATTATATCATGTACTTTCCTGACTCGACACTTCTGTTCCTGCTGCTCTTTGTGCTAGCCTCAGCAGAATGATTTCCCCTTCCCTTTGAGCTAACTAATACTACAGCATTTTTCATACAGGGCAATTTTTGTTGACTTATTTTGTCTTCCATTTCCAAAGGTAGATTCCTGAGGGCAGGGGACATGTCTGGCCTCTGGAACCTGTTAAGATTGGTAAATGGTTGAGAACATGAAAGGTGAATGAATAGATGCACTTGACTGATAATAAGCACAGTCCCCATGCTTATTCACAGAACTGTCCTGAGCAATACCTAGAATTATTTCAAAGGCAACAAAAATGCCCTTTATCTGTCAGCAGGAGGGGAAAAGCAAGTGTTTTTATCAGCATGCCTGAATGAAATGCATAACCCGAAGATTCAAAAGAAAGGAAGAAATTTCTCTGATTAAACACATCAATTGGCAGAAGGCCTGAAATCATGAGTAAGAGTGTTATTCTGCTAAACACTTGAATCAAGAAGCACTCGAAGGACATCAGCCACCTCGGAGATGGTACCTGAGGGAGATGATTCCTGATGCCTGTCGAAAGCTTGGCATGAGAAACCTGAGAAATATAAATGAGCAAGGGAGGGGGGGTTGTAGGAAAGTGTCCCGCTGGGAAGTGCTTGGGCTTTGGAAAATCTAGGGAAAGGAAAATGCCCAAAGTATTGTCTGTGTTGGGACAGCAGAAATGGGTGAGCAAGATGTTGCGAGGATTTAATCAGGGCTCGGCTAGATGACTGATACATTGCCACTAGATGACGCTGTTTCCTCATGAGGCAAGTGCAACTTGTTCCCCCCGCAACCCCGCCCCCCCACCTCGAGGCCCACACCGCAGAGGCTAGAGCTCCTGGTTGGCTTGGGATCCGTTCCTTCTCTGTCCCTTACTAGGAGGCCTGGAGGCAAGGGACCTCTGAGTTTTCCAAGGAGTCTTCATTTGGAAAACAAAGAGGTCCCAGACGGGGTATTTCTGAAGTCTCTTCAATGACTTTTTGGATAAGTTGTTTATTTTTAAAATTCAAACCTTAGAAGATGTCTTCTGTGTAAGCATGCTCTTTTTACACAAATACTAATTTTTATTGAACCAAATATCATTTAGATAATTACATGCTGTATCAGATGCACAACGGCACACCTGTGTGTATTGGTATACTTCTGGGCCTCAACAAGAATCTCATGTTAAATCTTAGGTCTGTACTCAAAGAAGTGTAGACCTAGAAAGAATCTTAGAGGCTGTACAGATCTATCCTTTACTTTTCCTGTCTGATATCTAAGCATCGCCTTCTTGGGGGATGGGGAGGGACAATCTTATTTTTTCCTGTTATCTTTCCTTTTGAGAGGCTGCCATTCTAGAACTCTGTACTTGCCTTCCAGGTCAGCTCTGAACTACATTTTCTTATGCAAGCTCTTATATATGACACATGCATTCCGAAAGCCCTGTTAAAACGTGCAGGATCACTGAATGAATGAATGACATGGAACCCCCCAGCTGTTGTGTTGAGCTACTGCTCTTGCCTTCTCTTGGAACAGGGGTCTAGAAAGCACGTGCTTTGCTCTGTGTTTACTTCAGATGTTTTCAGTTATATGGGAATGCAACTCCAACGCAAGAATATGGTGGTAGATCAAATGTTATAATTGTGTTCTTCCCTTCCCCCAATCCAGAGGAAGTATTCAGCTCCACGTCTCTGCCTCCTGCTTACCCTGTGGAACCCAGATAACTTTAACACATAGAGGGTTCATTACTCTTTCTGGCAAGTCTTGAAGGTCATTTGTCTGCTGTTTCTTGCAGTGACTGTAACAACGATTCATTGTAAACAAAGTAGCATAACCTGAACCTATAAAAAGTAGTTAAAACACCGTCCTAGTAGGACAAGACAATTGCTATTAGAGAGAATTGGCAAAATGGTGTGTGTGGGGGGTAATATCAAGGTTTGAAAACTCACATGTTCTAGTCTATATCTTACAAAGGTGGGTGATACAGATTTTTACCTGAAAAAGATGATGGGCCTCAATTTTGTTCTCCCGCTTTCCTTATATACCAAAAGGAGGACAATTTGTTGTAATTATTTAAGGTCTCTTGCTTTAAGAAGACAGCCAAGAATGGTAGTGATCTCTGAATGTGTCAGTGACCCCTAATAACCTCCCAATGACCCAGCAAGTCCTCTCAGTAAATCAGTTCAGCTGCAATGTTCAGTGTTAACAAGGTTTCATTAGGGCGGAAAAAAATTTGCCTTTGCTTCCAAACACGAGCTCAGCTCTGATAGGTCCTCAGCGGGGAACAGATTTCCCTTTTTTATCTTTCTGCCTCCCTGGTGTGTAATCTTGTCTTTTGAAATAGTGGCAATCAGAACAAATTACTTAAAGAGCGGGGAATGAAAAGATTTCACAGTCATTTTGGGTATTTTTGTTTTGTTTTGTTTTCTTTAACAATTGGTACCTTCTCTTACTTATCGAAAATGATCCAAGAAATCTGTATGTACTTGGCAATGCTTTTCTAAGTGTGTGAGCGGGAGAGAACACTTCAGGTGACAGGGATTGTTTCAGCTGGGGCTCAGGGCTCTGGAAAACCAGCAAACTACTGCCTTGCCTGGTTCTTTCCCTCAACGGGGACCAAGAGGTTTGGGGATAATGACTTTTGAGGCTGGGAGGGAGTCAGAGCCTGGAAGAGGACAAAGTTCTGTGGCTGCTCTTTGGCTCACATTCCAGAAAGAGAGTTCAGTGTGCTTATTGTGTTCTTTGCAGTCTTGAGAAAAGATAAAGAACAGTGTTACTTAGAATCCAGCCCCGGGTCCTGGTTGGTGCCCCCCTCCCCCCCACCATGATCTGGGTTACTGGAAGGAAGGTAGCTGGACTACACCTCTGAACCGGGGGGGGGGGGGCACTCTGCACTGGCTACTTAATCATTACACTCTGCCCTCACATGTATACTGGAAAATGTGTTCGCTTCCAGAGGTTCAGGGAGGTGAAGAATGTGCCCCAGTCCACTAGGACTAAGACAGACTTGAGGCTCTGAGAGGAGAGACTGCAAGGTTAGGGTGAGGGTGAGGGGCTGACGTTCCTGGGGAATCCTTGGAGGGACACCTGCCACGTTAGGTGTCCTTTCTGGAGGGAACAGCCAGTCACTTGAAAGGCTACCTTCTGGTCAAAGCAGCATCGCCTCAGCCTCACTCAGAAGGCCACGAGAAGTTCTATGGCAAAGAGGTCACGCCGCTGCTTGAGAGTCAGGTGGAGAACAGTGAGCATCTTGTGCCTCACTCATATTCCTGTTCATGGGCGAATAAATGAACAGAGGTTGGAAAGACCCTTTCTAGGACTTGGGACTTTCTGAGACTCATGTTATCCAAGACGAAGGTGCTTGGGGTATATCTGCAAAGTCTGGGAGACTCCAAGAGGCGATGAAGGCTCAGTTGTGTGTCATGGTAAGGATTTAAACAAGAAGAAGTTTCCAATAGCAACTCAAGAAAGTGAATACCAAATCAGTAATTTCTAATGGGTAAGGACATGAGCCCCTGGAGCTCGAGAGCCTATAACAGCCCCAGATGGAGGTACGTGTAAGTGGGTATCACTGCAGGCCATCTCTGCAGCTGCATTTAATCCAAAAAAAGTGTCAGGGAGTCGGGAGAGTGCTGGGTCCGAGGCACAACACTCACCTCAGCCTTAGTGGTGAGGAGACTGGGCGCTTGCCAGGGATTTAGTCATTAGGAAAGGAGTGCAGGGTGCATAGCCAAGCCGTTGGTGTGGACTTCAAGGTCAGAGCAGGACCATTTTTATCTAGACCAAGTTCAAAATAAAGCCCAGGGACCTCTCTTCATCCTTGGAACAATGCAGAAAATATATTTACTCCCTGCGTTATTTTATTTTATTTTTTTTAAAAGATCTTGTTTATTTATTTGAGAGCTAGAAAGCACAAGCAGGAGGAGCTGCAGAGGCAGAGAAGCAGACGCCTCCTTGAGCAGGGAGTCTGATGCGGGGCTTGATCCCAGGACACCAGGATCCTGACGCTTAAGTGCTTAACCGACTGAGCCACCCAGGTGCCCCCTCCCTGAGTTACTTTAAAGCTGGGTGATTCAAATATTCATCTCTGCTTTCCATTGGTCAACCCCAATTTTTCATGTGCTTGGCCAAAAGCTATTAAAAAATCATTATAATAGCCCGGGTTCAGAGTAATTCCTAAAATATAAAACAAAATATGTAAGTTATGAGATCACTCCTTAAACATAAAAACAAGTAACATTACCAACTTACCTTCAAACTCTGCGTCATAAAAAGGAAGTGTAATTGTAAATTTTAACAGCTGTGTGTGACCTGCATTTTGCATGGATTTGTAGAACAATGTGGGCAACAAGAGCTTGTGAGTCACGAGCATGTCTAGTCAGATTATGTGTAGCTTGTCAATTTCTAAAATTGATCTTGAATATATTCATGTCATAGTCATCTCAAGGTGCTTCTGATGTGAGTCTTGTGCTAAAGAGTGACGTTACTTTGAAGATGGTCTAACTAGGGGACCCTCTTGAAGAGGTCCCTGAAAAATCCTCTTCTCTTTGCTGTGATGATGGCTACACGTTCCATCCTGTTTCATAAAAAGTTGTTAATGTCTGGTGGGTCACGGAGGTGCTGGTGGTGGAGACGAAGAATGAAGAGGCGTTTTGGACATCTCTAAACAACTTTTTGAATTTACTGGTATTTCCCTTTCCATACATTTTCTTCAGGGGAAAAAATAGTGACAGAGGATTGGCAATTATGGAAGCTTTGTGGTTGGTCAAGGGAATTCATTATACTGTCTTTGCTGTTTAAAATTTTCTATAGTAGGACTTAAAGTAGTTCTCCAAAGTAGTTCCTAGGAATTTTCTTTTAATAAGAAGAAAATGATTTAATGATTTAAATGATTCCTGTATTCTTGTATTCTTCATTGAAAATCAACTTAAAAAGAGAAATAGACTAAGTTACATATGCTTATTATTTTGCCTATTTTGCACATTTATAGATGCCTCATATTATTTATATTTCTAGGGTGTAAGAGAATGAAAGTGAACAAATGAGGCTTTTCCCTAAAGACATGATGTATTTTTTTCTTACTGCCCTCGTGCTTATGATCTGAAAAATTCCATTGAGATATGGAAAGTAGACAACCAGCATCCACTTTCCACTTTATGCAATAGGCTTAGGAAATGGCTCTTAATTAAATACTCACACAAAAGTACACACGCTTGCCTTGCATTATATTGCCACCTTCAATGCAGGAAAACTCCAGTGAGCATTGATTCTAACCCTGGGGTGTATTCTGAAATATTCCTTGCAGCCAGGTTTCCTGATAACTCATTCAAGAGGGAATAGCCCTTGATTTAGCCACCTACACATGGTCTTCATTTAAATAACTATGTATAGCTTATAAATTGCAAACCACGACCTCTCGTGTCTGGTTATGTATTTTAAAGATCTGTGTGAAAACTCATTAAGACTGGTTGTGTGTGTGTGTGAGAATTTTTTTAAGATTTTATTTATTTATTTGAGGGAGAGAGCATGAACGGAGCGGGAGCAGAGGGAAGGGAAAAGCAGACTCCCTGCTGAGCAGGGAGCCTGACATGAAGTCTGGGATCATGACTTGAACCGAAGACAGATGCTTAACCCCCTGGGCCACCAGGGCGCCCCTTGATTGTGTCTTCTATTCGTACAGAAACTATAAGGGCTTGGAGAACCGCATTGGCTGTATTTTACAGAATATTAAGAAAAACTTCAGAGTCATTGATTTAATAGTTTAATAAAGTCATTCAGTGAAGAAATATTTATGAAGTATTGTTCTGAGTCTGGTGTAGTGGCAGGAGCTATGAACACAGCAAAGAACAGAGCCAAGTGATTACTGCCTTCATGGGCTTTCCAGACTAGAGCGGGAGTAAACGTTAACCAAAAAAACCATCCATATAACTATGTAATAATAACTGCCCCCCAAGTGCTATGAGAAAAGCATAGGGTTTTTGGAGAGTATATCAAAGTCATCCCCACTGAGCTAGGATTCAGGAAAGACATTCCAGAGGGGATGCTATTTGAACTCACATCTGAAAGGGATGAAGGATGCCAGATTGAGGGAAATGAACACGAGAAGTCCCTGATTGCAGGAAGAAACATGGCACACTTTGGAAGTACTGGAGGCCAGGGTAGCTGGAGTGTAAAGGGCAGAGGGAAAATGGTGAGCAATGAAGCTAGAGAGGTGAATTCAAGCTCGGTTCCGCAGGGCCACGTGTGCTGTGGAAAGAATTTGGTCTTTATCTTTAGAGCAATTGGAAAGTCCATTAAGGATTCTAAGCAGGGGGGATTACATGATCTGATTTATGCTTTTAAGGAAATCACTTTGACTGGAGTCTGGAAAATGGACTAGAGTAGGGCAAGCATGCCTGCGGCCCCTGGTGATTAAACGATTAGGGCCAGCCTCTTGGCCATCACTTGGGAATGTGGGGGTGAGTAGAAATTCTCCTGTCCTCTTCAAGATCACAAGCTGTGGGAGTCAGACTTGTAAACAGATAAGGATGATACAGCGAGATGAGCTTCATATGAAAGGTGAGTAAGACCCATTACGTGAGCACCGTGGCTAAGGCAATTAATTTTGACTTGGAGAATCAGAAGAGCTGTGCAAGGAGGTATTATCTGATCTTCACCCTGAAGAGTAAGTAAGAACCAAAGAAGAGATTCAGAATTATTCCAACAAGAAGGCCTAGCAAGAGCAAATTTAAAAGTAGTTTGAAATGCCCTGAACTTCTGTGAATGGAAATGATAAAAAGTCTGGTATGATTGCCTCGTTGCCAATAACCACACTCCCTCCAACTCAGTTCAGAAGCTTCCAATCTGTTGCCTCTAGTATCTGGACCTCAGTAATTCTTTGATCACACTAGGGCCAAGAATCCATAAACCTCCACAGATTTTCACTGTGTCTCACTCTTCTAGCGTCCTCAATTGTCTGAACTAAATTTCGTAAGCCATCATTAGCATCATTTCCCGGTATAAATCTTCAACTCCCCTGCCCTTCTCTAACTTTGTCTTAAAGACTCAATGGCCCTCAACCTTGGTTAGCTCCAACTCTGCCTACTCCACTCTCTGCTTGAACAGCTGCCCTTAGCTGGAGAAAAACTCCTGTCTACAGGCTCTGGTCTTATCTGGGGTCACTGAACTCAAGGGAGCACTCAGTGTAGCCTTGAGTTCTTAGCACATTTTCGCAACCAGTTCACTCCAACCCCCTCTCAAATGGCCATTGTTCACCTTTTACTCTCTCCTCAAAATAGCCACACTTTCTTCCTCACTTTCAGTGGATGACTTAGCCTTTTGTTTCAGTGAGAAAACAAGCAATCAGAAGAGGGTCTCACATGCTCCCTCATTGTATCTACTCAGAAACCAGGATCTGAGCTCGTAGGCTTCTTTCTTTCCTACTGCTATAGAAAAAATGCCAACCCTGCTCCTGTCAAAAGCTAGCTCCCTTACCTACGCCCAGGTCCTTCCTCCTCTTCAGGGACAAGACTCCATCATTTCTTCTATTCCTTTACTCTATCATTAATTTCCCCCTCTCTACTGAATTATCTCCATCAATATGGAATAAATTATAATATCTCCCGTCTTTAAAAAATATAACTCTCTCGACCCTATATCCCCAAACATCTGACCATTTCTTTTCACCTCCGCTGCCATGATCCTAGCCTATACCATCCGCGTCTCTCACCTGGATTTTTGCAACAACCTCCTTACCGCTTCCACATTTATTCCTTTCAACTCTACACAACATAATCTCAACTCAACATCCAGAGTGATCCTCACACAATGTAAATAATATCTTGTCACTCTCGTGTTCAAAATCTCCCAATAACATTCCATCTCATTCAGAATAACGTCTAAAGATCTTATGATGTCCTGTGAAGCCCTATGCGATTGATCTCCCTGTTTCCTTTCTGACCTCAACTCCTTCAAGGAACCCAATTGTTTGCTCTACTTTAGGCATCCTGAACAGTCATGTTGTGCATGTTCCCTGGATATAGGCAGCATGTTCCCCTCTCAGAACCCTTGCTCTCACTATTCCTTCTTTCTGAAAAGCTTCTCCCAAGAGCTTTCCTTGACTTGCTCCCTCACTTCCAATCTCTGCTCACTGAGGATCTTCCTCAATCACCGAGGTCTTCCTCAATCACCGTTTAGATTAGCAGCTCTTTAGCTGTTGCCTTCCACATTCTCCATCTGTGCATTATTTTTCTCCAGAGAGTTATGGCACCTGATATTCTATGTTAGTGAGATTAATGATATATCCTGCAAATATTAGTTCCAACACGTCTATAATTTAATATATTCCAGGTGCAACACACGCTCCCTTAAGAGTTCAATGCTAATGTTCTAGCTAGTGGGTGGATTACCTTCACCTGGGATACAGGTGCCCAGATCCTTTCATTCTGAGGCTCTGTCTTCAGGACCTCAGAGTCTTCTGTGTGCAGCAGGAACCAGGGGAAGAATAATAAGTGGAGAAGGCCCAGCAGGTTCTTAAAAACCCTGTCCTGAAAATGATACACATTATTTCTGTTCATATGGCATTGGCAAAAGTTGGTGATATGGACACAGTTGGATGCAAGGCAGGCTGTGAAACTAGGGGCAGGGCCTCTGCCTGCCAGTGACAATTCCACTCTGAAAATGTTGGTGGACAAAAGGCCATCTCTATCGTACACATTGTACATTTACTTGTCTACGTTTGGTGGTCCTTCGTGACAATGGAAACTCTATGGAAAAAGTTTTGTTTATCTCTCTTGTAATTCCGGGACACAGAATGGTTCCTAGTTCCTGGTAGATCCCCAATTTTATTTTTTTAAAGACCACGGAGTGGAGGGAAGGAGGGGTTACTGATAAGGTGGGAGTGGAGGCAGAAAAGATAGAGTCAGATAACGAAAGACTATGGCTATATGTACTTGTAGTCAGCGTGAAGCATAGGCTTCTCCAAAACTTGAATATGACCAGATCACAGGCAAATTGGACTCAAACCAAAGGATATGGCCCCATTTTTTTTCCATAAAACCATTTGGACAATAGTTGCACAACAGGAATTTTTCTATTGCCATCCTGCGGCTTTGTAGATAAGCGGCCGTGAATCAGCCAGGACCAAAAAATGTAATTCTGTTTGATTTAACTGCTCTTGTATACACATGGACTATGTTCCTCCATGGGAAAGTTTTACTTTGTTCAGTGGACTGTGTGTTAAATCGGTGGCATAATTCCAAATTATCTCTTTGGTTTTTTCCTCTACATGCTCTCTTAATTTAGGCTTCATCTGTCATTACACAGGTAAGTATAAAGCATTAAATACCCATGAATGTACTCTGGGTTGAAGTTCTATTATGAGAGTGACTTTGGACTTCAAGCCAGGTTCTGTGACTCCTGTGCCACCTCCCTGTTATGTCATCATTTGAGATCAAACATGGAATTGGGTGAACTCTGTTTTTGATTTAGTAATTCATGTTGGGTTCCTTTAAAATACAACACGACCATGATATATCAAACTAAGAGAAGGCACATGTATATTTGGTCAACATATTTCCAAACATTCTGGTATTTGGAAATGTTACATAATCAACTGAACACTAGTTATGTTGACATAATCTCTGTACACTGTAGGTGTTATTAATTGGTTACATAGCTTATCATAAAAACTACTTGCATCATAAAAATCACTCATAAGATGTGTCCCCAAATCAGGTTATATAATGTGAATTACCATATATGTCTAAAACACAGGTTTTATAAAACAATTTTATTAAACACTGGAAAGTATGCTTATTATTTGAAGAGAAATCAATCTAAATGACTTGTCAACCAAAACAATGGGTATGTTGTTGCAAAGATGCCAAACGGAGCTATCTGAGAGAGAGAGAGAACTTGGCAAATGTCTGACAAACCCCTCCAGCTCTTACTCTGGAGTATTTTTGTTTGGAGATATGTTAGGTTCAATTTATCTTATTAAATAATTTGTATCTTTTTTAAAAAAAGATTTTATTTATTTATTTGACAGAAACACAGCAAAAGAGGGAACATAGGCAGGGGGAGTGGGAGAGGGAGAAGCAGGCTTCCCGCTGAGCAGGGAGCCCAATGTGGGGCTGGATGCCAGGACTCTGGGGTCATGATCTGAGCTGAAGGCAGATGCTCGACAACTGAAACACCCAGGTGTCCCAGTATTTTGTATCTTGAGACAAAAATTTTTCTGAAACATCTACATGGACTTTGGGACCCATTATGTGATGTTTACTATATATTTGAAGAGTAACTACTTCTACACCCCCCAAGTGGGAAATGTGAACAAATATGGATTCCTGTTACCCCAGAAGCCTGGGAGTGGCAGGATACATTGAGGTTAAGTGGAATGAGGCTTTGGCTCATGATTATCAATATTGTACAGATTCCTTAACTGTGGTAGACATACAAATTGATGTTTTTCTACTAAATAGTCGGGAGAAAATGCTAAGGGTAGGATGTGTGAGGACATTTTTTTCCCTACTTTTTCATTCTTTTGCTGTATTGTTTTTCAAGACACCAAATTAGAAAGAAAATTACATTGAGCAAGCTATTTCTTTGAGTTAATTCACCGTGGGGATACTTATATCTTCCAAGCACTCTGACGATCATAATTGCCTTTCAAACATATTTTGATAGGTAAACTTATTTATTGAATTTTTTTCCTCTATGGAAATCTGAACAAGAAATCTGTTCATGGAGGTGCGAGTTATTTCCTATTTGTTAGTTTGCTAGGGATGCTATAACAAAGTACCACCAACTGGATGGTTTAAACTACTGAATTTATCGTCTCACAGTTCTGGAGGCTAGATGTCTAAGATCAAGGTGTCAGCAAAGTTGGTTCCTTCTGAGACTGTGAAAGAGAATCTATTCCATCCTCTGATTTTGTTAGTTTGCTAGTAATCTTTAGCATTTTCTTGGTTTATAGAGTCATCCCAGTTTCTGCCTTCATCTTCATATGGTATTATCTATATGTCCATGGGTGTCCAAATTTTTCCATCTTATGAGGATACTAGTAGATTAGATCAGGGGCCCTGCCTACTCCAGTACGACCTCATCTTAACTGATTATATCTGCAGCAACCCGACTTCCAAATAAGATTACAACCTGAAGTACTGAGGTTAGGACATCCACATACAAATTTTGTAAAGATACAATTCATCATCTAACACTATCCAACCAATTATCCCAGAGAAAGGAGAAAATGGAGGGAAATCCGGTGACATTTGTATTCTTAATGCTGTATATTCAAACCCATTTGGTTCTTCTAGGTGATCCATTTCTACCTAAGAAGGTGGAAGAAGATAATCTAAGTTTCCCTCCTTTACTGATCTTGGTTTCTGCTTATATCTAAGGAGGATAAAAATATCTGCCCCATATCCTGTCCAGTAGGTGTTTATGAGGATGAGATGAAACAAAGGAAGTTATAATACTTTGAAAAAGTATAATGCATTGTGTCTCCAAGTTTGTCTCTACTGCTGTAGGAATCAATTGTTCCGTAATTGGCTGATTATGAAAATTGTCTTGAGATAATTCTACTTAGGGAAATTCCTGGGCCGCTCTTCAGAGATTCTGACTCAGTAGTTCTGCAATAGGGCCTAGGAAATATTTTAAGTGCTCTCCAGGTAATTTTGGTGATTAGCCAGGTGTGGAACTATAGGTTTTGGAAAATTTCTCCTTTAAGAGTGAGCATTGTTGATAATGTATGTTTAACTTTATTATTCACATGAAAGGAAAAATATTGATTGATGGTTTTAATAATAGCACTACCAGTTGGTTTTAGGAAGGAAATATGTGTTTAGTGAAAAAGGTCTGAGTTGGGTGTTCCCGGATTTGAATGCTCATTCTATATATAGCTTTTAGTGCTTATATATCCATTTGGTAAATGGGATAATTTTCCTGAGCTTCAATTTCACTGCCTGTAATGTAAGGATAGTAATGCATACCTTGCAGGGTCTTTGGGAGAATTAAATCAGATAGCTTATGAAAGGCTACTGGAATAAACAAGTCTTTATTAGAAGGTCATTTCTTTCCTACTCTTCTAAATATTTGATTTATTTTGAATCATGATGTCTAAGTTTTTGGCAATGGGAAATAGTTAAGATAGATTAATTAGAACTATACACAGTGGTCCCTTTTGCTCTACCTTTTATCTTTGCAATTAATATTTCTTGGACTCAAAAGTTTAAATGTAGAATTATGATTGCTGGATGTTTTCAGAGTACACTGGGTCCTAATAGGGCTCTATTAATTTTGTGGAAGAGTGAGAATGTTGGCAGTAAATCCTGGATTCTAGGGAAGCAGGTGAGCTCTAGTGCGATGAATGACCCATTAATTTGTGAGAAACTTGGGTACATGCTGTAGGGCAGGACAGAGCTGAAGGCACTGGACCATAACATGGTTAAGTATTAACTTTGAGTAGCATGTAGAAGAGGTCTCCATAGCATTACTGTGGAATGTTTTAAGCAAGCATCTGGTTTTTAATGAGTCACCATTATTAATGAAAGGCCGATCTTGCCTCCTTAGGATCTTCATGTTGTTGGTCTTCCAACAATGCCATTTGTGTACTAAGAGTTCCCAAAGTTGGAAATAAAATAGTAAAAAAACAGGAGGGAAGTACAAAGTTTATTTGCAATTGGGTCTTAGAGACAGAAAATCAATCTAATTGTTGAACCTAGCGTCTTTCCAAATTAGCTCAGCCACACCTTGAGGCAGCCAATCTGAAATTTCAAGAAAATCTATTTGATTTCAATTTCCTTCTATGCACATTAATGGCAGGTGTTAGCACCTGTTTTTGTTCCAAAGCCCCTCTTAGGAGATTCCTCTGCCTCTTGTGGTATTTGCATTCTTGCGTATGACCACACAAAACCAGCAGGAAGCCTACTCAGAATATGGACTAGCACATTGTTTCATTATTGATTGAGAGATAATTATAATTTGGCTGGAAAAATTCAAATATTGTAGACCCTTCCATTTTTAACGGGTAGTTCTAGTGTGCATTTTAGAAGTTACTACTCCATCTTCCTACATGTGATCCATAATAATGGATGTGGTAGGACAATGTTGATAGATGTTAAAAAATGTCATCAGGTTCTTCTCCAGTTATAGGCAGCCTGTGGTGGCCTTTCTTTCCTGCTGGCATACGAGAGTAAAGGGAGAATTTTTGTAAAAGAAATGGGGGAAAAATCAAACACAAAAAAGGAGCAGATGATCTTTGTAAGAAAACTCTGAACTAAAGCAATTTTTTCCTCTCTAAATCCATAGAGGCAAGACACCTCTAGATATACTGAGAAGAGTCAAGCAGGTTATGGGGACCCAGAGTCCAGAAAAGAATCATACTAGTTATTAATGATACCAGAGATTGGAATTTTCAGATCAGAAGAAGGTAACAGTGTGAGACAAATTTTGAGGTAAGATGGATCTACATATGTTATGTATGCATTTCAGGCAGAATACTTTGGGTGTCACCAACAAGACAGAGAAGTTTGATCACTGAAGACTTTGACACTGTGGAGTTAAGGGTAGGGCTCTTTCATTGACCAGGTGGCCTGGCGTGTCTTTACGTGGGAAGGAGTCAAAGTAAATGCTTCTCAGAGGGTCCAAAGAAGAGCACATGAGGGAGCTTGAGCCCATCACAGGGTCATAAAATGTTTGTTGAGATGAACTGTTCACCTGGTCAGTAGCCAGAATAGCAGAAGCAGAGAGCCTCTCAAGGTCAGGCTCGGGGAGGGGGGGAGGGGAATAGGGAAGCAAGGACCTTTACAGCTTATCCACATCCCAAATCTTGACAGCATAGGTTGGAGATAGAAGGAAATCATATCCAGGAACAGGTCCTAGAGTCTTGCTTTTAAATATTGGCTTAGAAAAGTCAGGGCTTAATTTTCCTCATTTCAGAAAAACGGAATTACTGGTTAAAGAAGGTGTCCTACCACTGGAAGTGAGCAGATTGCTTCTGGGAATGCTGCAGATGCAACTCTTTGCAAGGCAGATTGACTCCATGGGTGCCTTTAGCTCAGGCGCCTTTTGTCTGCTATCAAATACCTGTGAATGTCTGTGATATTGTACTATGCCTGTTAAGGGGAGAGGTTTCCATAACCACCTGGCTTGTTATATGGGGAAATAATAACTCTTAGGTTAATTAGTAATAATCACGCCTCGGATAAACCTCATTGGCTACGATACTGCCACTGCGCAAAGCTAACTCTTAGGTTAAATATTATCTGCAAAGTCATCTCTTATTATTCCCAAGTGAAATATGCTTTCTGCTAATACAACTCATTGCTTCACTGTTGAACTGTTTCATTTGTTCTTTCGTTTAGCAATTCATTCATTCATTCATTCAACATTTAATCTGGGCACTCGCTGTCTAACAGGCATGGTGTTTTCTTGTACTTGCAGATTGCATTTGCATTGATTCTTACCCTGTGATGAGACCTCTAATACCATTGAGACAGGGTCAAGATGCAAATATGGGGGCAAGTTGTAGATGAAGCCTTTTTTTCTTAGGATGATGGGTTCTAGAGATGTCACAACATCAATTAATTTTTATAAAAAGCCACAACATAAAAGGCTATCTTCTAAAAATGTGATTTGAAGAAAGAGACTTATTTATATGTTACCAGGGCTCGTGATCTGGCTGTATAATTCATCTTTCACAAGGAAATCTCTGGAGAGTCTGCCTGGTTTCTAGCCTCTTCATATCCACAGATGGAGGATCCATCCAACTTTATATTTACTTTGCAAAAGTCTTTCAACCACGCATAACCTTTCTAGAGCACAAACCTCAAAATGCTTTCCATGCCTCTAATGCAACATTAAAATAAAAGAAAACATGTAAAAACAATGAACTGTTTAAATTCTGCCTTTTCTGTTCTTTTTTCTTTTTCTTTTTCTTTGTTTTTTAATTTGGAAAACAGCAACCAGCAAACTTTACTGGCTGAGATCAGCCCTTGTCTCCCCTGGTGTAACAATAGTCAGTGTGTACTGTGGATTACCATGTGCTAAGTGCTTGACACACATTAAATCATGTAATCCTCCTAGAGGCCCTAAGGGATTGGCTTGTTTCTTCCCCTATTTTACAGATGAGGACCAAGAGTTACAGAGGCCAGGTAAACTGGCCAAGTTCTCAATGCTAGAAGGTATGGTTTTGGGGTATGAACTTGAGCAGCTTGGGTCCAGAGTCAGTGCTCTTGACCACTACCCTAGGCTGGGAGAGGCAACAGGGACAGAATGGGTGGTTATTAAGTGTTAGTTCCCTCTTACACACACTCACCTCTGCTTTTGTCTCCATAGGCTAACTCTGCTTTGTTAAAAATGAGAAGCAAGTTAGTTAAAATGTAAGAGCTAAAATGACACTGGGTATTCTTTTTTTTTTTTTTCTTTTTAGATTTTATTTATTTATTTATTTGAGTGAAAGAGAATGAGAGAGAGAGAGAACATGACATGGGGGAGGGTCAGAGGGAGAAGCAGGTTCCTCATTGAGCAGGGAACCTGATGTGTGACTTGATCATGGGACTCCACGATCATGACCTGAGCTGAAGGCAGTCACCCAACCAACTGAGCCACCCAGGCGCCCCAACACTGGATATTTTTATTATTCTTTGGTCAAGGGCTCCAATGTGGGTTGGAGGCTGGAGTGGGGTACAGGGTGGAGGCTCTCTAACAAATCTCTTCAGGCCAGATGTCAGTCCCAGATGTGATAATGTACATGTGAACCTTCCAAATTGAATAAGTATTAGGCATGGTCTTAGCTCACTGACTTATCTCTGACTTTCCTTGACATTTACCCTGGTGGTGATAGTGGTGAGGGATTGGGGATGGGGTGGGGAGAGGAAGAGAGAGAACTGGCAGAGGAGGAATTCAGATCAGATTTCTTCAAGAACAGAGACATATGGGAAATCCAGAATGGATTGGCATAGCAGAACTAAGGAA
Organism: Enhydra lutris kenyoni; assembly: GCF_002288905.1. Lineage (NCBI taxonomy): Eukaryota > Metazoa > Chordata > Mammalia > Carnivora > Mustelidae > Enhydra > Enhydra lutris. The sequence continues at coordinate 28,884,039 of NW_019154101.1, read as the reverse complement.
TGTCTGTATTCTAAAGATACTGAGATAGAAATGTCTAAAGAATATCTCTTATTTCACATTTAGGAGAGTTGAAATTAATCATTGGTGAGCATTGGTGAGGCTGAACCCTAATTTCTCTTGGAATAGAAATGTGTGTGAGGAGCATTAGGTTAAGGCAAATGCCTTCAGTATTTTCTAGAAAGGAACGTGAGCAGGCTACTGGGTTGTCTGGACCCAGGCTCATATTGGCAAGCTGCTAATAGCCAACAGCATCACGGCCTGAAGTGACTTCTTCAATAGAGGGCTTATTGAACTTTGCAAGTAGCCTCACCAAAAGGAAGCCTTCCGGTGGCTTCAGAAATACCCACGCCAGTCAGCAGGCGTGTGAGTCTTGCACATATTACCCACATTACATAAAACCCCTTGAAAGCACAGCCAGGACCTTCTGAGCGCTCCAATGGCTTGCCTGGCTAGCAGGGCTGTGGGCTGACATTCTGGGCTCTGAGTAAAAAGTAAAGTAATGGATGTGTTGTTTTCTGTAACCCGCACAGCCAACAGACTTCCGGTAGGGAGGTCTCCCCCACTTCTATGCGTCTTGAACGTATTATCCGCACCGTCTTTATGTAAAAAGGAAATTTTCATCCCTGGAAGTGCATTGTGTGACCTGCAAGAACCTGGCCTCAAATCTGGCAGGCAGGCTTTTGAACAAGGTTATTATCACTGAGTAAAGAAAAAAAGCCAAATGTTTGTTTTATTCTTCATTAATATCTACAGTGTTTGACTTTTGCCATTCAGGATTTAAATAAATCTACTTAGGGATGGACATTTACGTCAGTCACTTAATTTTCTCCTTGGTGTCATTCAAACATTTGAGTGGGGCCAGAATGAGAGCCAACTGTTTCATCAAGGTCCTCCCCCCCGCCCACCCGACTGCCTCTGACCGTCTCTGATCTCCTGAGATTTGCTGTGCTAGGAAAAGCCAGCTTCAGTGCTCCGCGTGTGCCTCATTTTAAGAGAAAGGAGAATGCTACAGTGTTTACCAGACTTTGGCTTAAAGGTACTTGGGACTGGTCTGTTCTAAATTAAGCTTCCCTTTGGCTTCTAAAAATCATTTGCATGCACTTTTTTAGGAACAAATTTGTGTACTGTGTGCGGCTTGGACACCAGAACCTGTCCTTGTACAGGAACTCTGAGGTGATCTGAAGGACACACGTCCTGGCTGAGGCCTGGCAGCTCCGTGATGAAATCCCAACAGGTCAGCATTGTCCTGCCCTCCCTTCTGACCAGACACTTCCATCCTGTTACATGCTTCTCTGAGGGCTGGGAACAGGTAGAGAGGTGTGGTGCAGCTAGATGCCTGGTGTGGCACAAGGAGCCAGCCCAGCTTTGGGCTTCGATTGTCCTGAGGACCAAACCCATACCCACCACTGACTGAATTTGAGACCCTGGGTCTTTCACACCAATGGCTTGATTATCTCCCTGGGAAGATAGAACCAGTCACACATCCTTCACAGGGTTCTGGTCAAGATTAACCTCTACCCTTCCCTCCCAGTCCTCAGTTTCATTTGAATCATTCCTGCCCAGCTCTCAGTCCCCAGCTGAGATGGCATCTCTTCCGGAAGTCTTCCCCATGACTGGGTAGGACTTCTTCAATGGACTCCGACATCATTCTTCTCTCTGCCATATCACATCGCGTCTCTTACCCATTGAACGGCAAGCTCTGTGAGGACAGGAAACAGATGTATCTTGCTTACTTGGCATACATCATCGTGCCAGGGACATGGTGGCATGGGAGTCACCGCCTAGTGACATGCAGCTGTGGAGGTGGCCCTTAGCCTATCCTTGCTCTTTCTCGAGCCCATCACAACCATAGGTGGGCGATTCATACCCCAGCGGCCATTTGCTACCAGGGATGGATTTCTCTTCTGCCCACACCGATACCTAAAGCTAGAACTTTTTGATTTCTTTGTCACCATAGAGCATTTGTATATAAAACTGCTTCTGTTTGCATCAAACTGTCTTGTTTTGGAGACTTCCTGAAACTTTATTAAAAACTGGGTTTTTGATGTGGCTGCGAGACTCATCCTCCTAGGAATGAGTGGTCGGGTGGAAAGACCCTGGGTCAGTGGTGGTGAGGTGGTAAGATGTCAGTTGGGACAGAGTCTCAGTGCTGGGAAAATAAGGAGACCGGGGGCGCCAGAGGGAGAGGCTAGAGGAGATTTGGGGGCTGGGGGGATGCCAGACTGGAGAGAGGGGAAGAAGTCTGACACCAGGAAAATTTACCTTGGCATATGTGTTTGGCAAACTAAAATATTGAAAATAAGATGTTGTGTTGGTTCATCACTGAAGTTTTCTTCTGTATAAAAAGGCTGAAGAAGAGGAAAAGGTTAGATAGGGGGATTGTGGCAAAGAAGAAAGAGGAAGACTTTGCTAGGCCACCCTTTGGCCTTAAGACCAAAATGAGGCCTGTCTTGGAATAACTGTGGTGCTGATTTCCCTCACCCCATATTCCTTGGCCCATACCTAGCTCATTGTAACCTCACCTGGGCCTGCCTGTTCTTGTAACCTGTCTCCCACGGCTGACTAAGGAAAAGCTGTTTGGATTGCTGCGAAACTTGGCTGGGTTTGAAGGGTTTAGGTTCTTTTGAGAAAAAGTTCAGTTCTAGTGACAATTCTAAGTTATAGTGAACTTCTTTAAGACTAATGATTAACTTCATGGCTAAAGATCACTGAGAGATGAAAATTCAAGTAATTCTCAGACTATTTAAAGTAATCCCCACCTCTCCCCAAGGATTACTGGGAAAATTCACTGAGGAAAGGGAAAAGGGAGAAGGAAAATAAGTCAACATGCCCTCAGAGGTTGGAAAATCAGGAGTTTCTCTGTAGCTTAAGTTAATAAACAGAGTTGAAACCTATATTAAGATCCAGGTCTTAAGAAAAAGCATATGTTGAGGAGGAATTTAAGGTTTCAGTGACCAGGACTTAAGGCTGCTTGTGGGTGACAGTTGATAAGCAAGCACTCAGCTGTTGGAGTATGACAAGCTGTATTCATTTGGGGGGTGACTGCACCCTCTCACCCCCAGACGTGAAGTGTAGGGAGTACCATCAGCCCAAACAGGTCTCATTTGCTTGCTTTGGTTGCCTTTACCAAATGCTTATTTCAACTTTGTTTTGTTTTGTTCCATGAGTTTTATATGTGCTACTAACTAAAGTGATCTTCTGTGTATTTGTGTATTCCAAGGATTATCCCCTCCCCCCATCCAAATAGTCACTGTTGTTAGTTAGCCCCTAATATCCTCCCACCTTCCCTGACTCTGGGCACCTTCCTACCCGATACTCCTTGAAATGTCACCTTTAGAGAGTGGTTCCTCTGTGCTAAAGGCACTGAATCTGGTTTCCAATGTAAACTTCAGGGACGGCTCTTTTGGCTCTTATCATCTTATCACATCTGTAAATCACTTGCTGGCTATCTCAGATCTGGGTACAGGGAGAATGGGCGGGGAGAATGGGAAGAGAGAGGTAACTTTGGAATCTGGAATTCTTCCTATGAAAAGTGCAGGGCTGAGTAGGCAGAATGTGCTGTGATCAGCATAAGAACCGAGGGCCAGCGGCACCTTGGAGACAGGCCAAGGAGCACTGGGCAGGAGGCGGGGAACATGGGAACAAGCAGAAGGGAGTGACTTTTTTTTTTTTTTTTTTTGCCTCCTTCATTTAGGACAGGGAATACTGCATTCAAACCCATCTGAGAAATGGAGGGTGTGAATCAGCAGCAAAGTATTGGGTTTAAGTGTGGGTCAGTAATTATCTATGAGGATGTACACCGCTGCATACAAATGAATGGATTTCAACACAACTTCTCAATATTTCAAACAGAAAAGGCTTCCCCTTCAAGGCAGCCATTGCTGACATTTTCACGTTAGTGTTCTCTCCTTCTTCCTCACCGTCTCCTTCAGTGGAATCCACACCGGCCTCCTCTTCCTCCTTCTCAAGGCCGCAGGTTTGACCCCTATGTGCCAAGCGTGCCTCTGTTCACTGGCATGTGGGTGAGGACACGGGGGGAAGGACAGTTTTCTGAGGCCGTGAGGACATAGCTGCCCTTCAGAAGGGTGTGATCTCACCTCGCAATTCTCCCTGCAAATGGCCTTTCTCTTTTGGATCAGGAAGGGTTAAAGGAACATTACCCGCTCACTCTTTAGCTGGATTTTTTTTTTTTTTTTTTTTTTTTTGGTTCTCCTGGAGTGAGAAAAGTATTCTAAAGTTTTGACATCCTAATTAAAAAAAATACTGATCACCTAAATGACTGAAGATTGAGGGGATTCTCCTTTATGTACATTGGAGAAAAAAATCCAAAGAGTGGGAAAATGTCAGGGTCCTCTGTCGAGAAATTAAGTCAGGAAATAGGAAAATATGAGCTCTTCATTAAAGGGATATCCCTTGGGACGCCGGGGTGGTTCAGTTGGTTAAGCATCTGCCTTCTGCTCAGGTCATGATCCTGGTGCTAGGCTCAAGCCCCCCGTTGGGCTCCTTGCTCAGCAGAGAGCATGCTTCTCCCTCTGCCTCTGCTCCCCCTGTTTGTGCTTGCACGGTTTCTCTCTCTCTGACAGATGAATAAAAACCTTAAAAAAAAGGGGGGGATATCCCTTGTTATACTTTAGCTCCCCGCTGTATTGGGTGTAAGGAGGTAGAAGATGAGAGACAGAAGATTGAAGAGAGGAGGGAAGGATCAGGGAGTCTGTGTCTCTGGCATTCTCCAGGGTGGGCACAATCCCAGAGTGAAAAAGCAATTCACTCCATACTGGATGTAATTTAATTGTGAGGCTTCTTCCCTGTCAGGCCCTGGGCTCCTCGGAGTCAGGCCTCTGTGTCCTACTTCATTGTTTTTATTTCTTAGCTAATGCACTTCTCAGCATCATGCGGTGGCTTCCTCCTGTTCACTGTTTACCAAATAGTGGTTAACACACTAAGTGCTTGCTAAATCAGAGCACTAAATCATTTCTAACTAAATGGTTTTAACTAAAATATCAGCTAAAATATAATTAAAAATAAGCAAATTATAAGTGAAAATCACGATCAACTTTCTCTTAGTTTCCACCATTTGGATTAAGGGTGAGATAGACATCGGGACGCTTGCTGTAATGTTCCCAGCTTAAATTTTCATTTTTCAGTCAACAAACGTTCATTGTGTGCTTGGCAAGTGGTTGGCCAGCGCAGGACACAACGGTGTGCAAGTGAAACACTCCGCTCACCCTTTTGGCACAAAGGTCAGACTGGAAGAAACAGACGTTGATTAAATAATCATACCGGTCTATGATTACAAACCATTACACGGGCTATAGAGGGAAAGTGTTCGGAACCAGGGGGCAATGCCAGGCCCTGGATAGAACCATCTCAGCTCCATGGAAACCTATACCTGAAGGTTATCCTTTCTGCTGTGAAGTTGGAAAGAGAAGAGTGAGGATGAACTCCATCGCTATGGGCTTGGATGGATAGTAAGAATTTTACTAGACTCAGGCAATATTGCTTTGCCCCATAAAGCTGGTGGTAATCCTCTTCGTGGGTTACTAAGCATCTAAGTGAAACTGACCTAACTTTGGTTCCAAGTCTGCGAGGTTGAAGCATTTTTAAGATCCATCCTTGGAGAAAAATTAACTTTACAAAGGCTCCACTGAGTTTTGGATGATATTAAACTGCTTTCCTTTCATTAGGAATAACACTCAGTGCATTAAAATGAGCACTAGCAGTAAAAAATTTAATTAAAATAATAACTACTGGAAGAGCCCAAATAAAAAAAATGATAAAAAATCTAATTAAAAGAAGAGTGGCTATAAACACATATTTTAACCCTTCTGTGGGATTTTAAAAACGTCTTCGATAAATTCTCAGGAAATTAGAGTTCCAATTTTATGGCAAAATGATAAATTCTTAGTACATAAAAGTGATGATATTTTGTTTAAATTCCAGTGTTTATACATAAAGTTTACAATAAATGAAAGTGGTCATGCAGAATTTTTCATACCCCAGACAGACATGAGAAAGTTGATTTGAAGACAAAAATCTTTGACTTCCTTTATGATCATCTTTTCAGAGGATTTTGAAGATTTAAATTCATCACGTTTACATTCCCAGTGTCAATTTTTCTCTTCAGGCTGCCAAAACTTCACTCTCCCTTCCTCCTGATGTCCGAGCCCACGCCCACCATCTCTTTACTGTTCACCTATCCCTCTGTTACTTCACACGCTAATCTGTACACCTTGATTTCGATGGTCTACAAACTAATAATGCGATAAAAGAATTTGTCATTAATTTTAGTGGTAGACTCTTTACTATACTTCTCTCCAGTTCTTAATGACGGAAGAGCATGTTGACTCTTGATCTCTAGGTGGTGGGCTCGAGCCTCCCATCGGATATAGAGATCACTAAAATAAATAAATAAATAAACCTAAAAAATAAATAAAAGGTAGCTGTTTAAAATAAATAGCCACATCCTGAACCAACTAAATTCCAGTTTTTGGAGGCGGGCCTTCGGCACTCTCCTCAGTGATTTTTTTTTTTTTAAAGTCACCCAGGCAATTCTGGCATCTAGCCATGATGAACACTTGGCCTTATAGTGTGGATTCCACACCAGCAGCTTTTATACCACCTGGAAAGTTGTTAAAAATGAAATTCTGGGGCCCGGTCTCAGGCAGACTGAGTCAGACACAGTGGAGGCAGGATTCAGCAAACCGATGGGCATTTTAACAAGCCCTCTAGGAGATGCTGATGTAAGCTAAGCTTCTAGAAGCCTGCAATGGAATAAGGTACTAAAGATTCCAGTTAAAACTCAGCAATATCTAGAAATGGTAGCATGTTAAAGTGCTGGACAGACACGAGCACTTTAGATGACATTAGCTTACCATTTTAATATCGGACTCATTTAACCTACTCCGGAAAGAAGGTGACAGAGGATACATAAGCTGAAATGAAAACAAAAAAGTAGAAAGGGGGAGTCTAACCAGCGCTGTCCAGTACAAACATAATGTAAGCCACAAATATGAGCCACAGAGGCAGACCACTCTGTAATGTAAACTTATCCAGCTTCAACATTAAAAAAGAAAAGGAAACAGGTAAAATGGTATTAAATAACATATTGATTTAACGTCTCCAAATGTTGTCATGCCAACCTTAATCAATACAAAAGTTACTGATGTTTTGCATTCTGTTTTCATCCAAATCTTCAAAACCTGGTGTGTTTTTTATACTTACAGCTCATCTCAATTTGGGCTAGCTACACTGTAAGCCCTCAGTAACCACATGTGGCCAGTGACTATCATACTGGATAGCATAGCTTTAGATCAGTGCTTCTCAAACTTTAATGTGCAAGTGAACTATCTAGAAATCTTGGAAATAGACATTCTGATTTAGACCTAGGATGGGGCTGGAGATTCTCTTTTCTTTTGAATTCCCAGGCCCAGCCAACTACTTAATTTGTTGGGCCAAATGCAAAAAGAAAATGCTGAGCACCTTGTTATTATCAAAAAGACAAAAAATAACAAGTGTTAGCAAGGATGTAGAGGAAAAGGAACCCCTTACACACTGTTGGGTAGGAATGTAAATTAGTGTAACCATGATGGAAACTGTATGGTGTTTCCTCCAAAAATTAAACATAGAAATGTCATACAATCTAGCAATTCCACTTCTAGGTATTTATCCAAAGAAAATGAAAACACTAACTCAAAGAGACATATATCCCCTATGTTTGTCGCAGCATTATTTATAATAGCCAAGATATGGAAGCAACCTAAGTATCAAATGATAGATGAATGGATAAAGATGTGGTATATATACACAATGGAATATTACTTGGCCATAAAAAGAATGAAATCTTGCTATTTGCAACAACATGGATGGACCTCAAGGATATTATGCTAAGTGAAATAAGACAGACAGAGAAAGACAAGTGCCATATGACTTCACTTATACATGGAATCTAAAAAAAAAAAAAAAATGAACAAAACAAAACAGTAACAGACTCATAGATACAGACAACAAACTGGTCCCTAAAAGGGAGAGGTGTGAGTGTATGGACGAAATAAGTGAATAGGATTAAGAGGTTCAATCTTCCAGTCATAAAATAAATAAGACCCAGAGAAGCAATGCACAGCATAGAGACTATAGTCAAAAACAATACGACAACCTGGTAGGCTGACAGAGGATAACTAGACTTGTGGTGACCATTTCATAATGTGCATAAATATCAAATCACTATGTTGTATACTTATAACTAATACAATGTTGTATGTCAATTACTCTTCAATTCTAAAAAAAAAAGGAAAAAAGAAAATGCAGAGTTTCTTGTTTAAAAATCAGGGGAAAAGTGCTTTTGAGGGTACTAATCTGTATAATTTTCTCCTTTCTTCTGTGGTCCCCCTTATACCTGCCATGGTATGTTTTATTTTCTAATTAAGTCCCCACCTTGGGGCATGGGTGGGATGGGGTGGCTGGGAGGGATACTCGGAGACTGAGTGCAGAGCTCCACAGGCGAGGAGGCAGTGTCACTCTGGAATGTGTCATGTGTAAATGTGCTTCTCCATCCCAGACACTTTTTGTTGTTGTTGTTCTTTTTGTTGAAAAACCTGGAGCTCTATATATAGAAGGTGTGAAACTATGAAAGTAACTCCAATCTTCCTTTCAGACAAAATACAGTTTTTTAATTAGGTTGACTATAGAAATAGGAAAACAAAATAATCCTAAAACTTCCAACATTTTATACCACCAAAGTAGGTTTTTTGGTTTTTTTTGTTTGTTTGTTTTGGTTTGGTTTTTTTGCTTCCATAGAGGACATAAATTGACTCTTTCAAACCTCAGTCCCTTTACTTCCAAGATAAAGAGGCAGGACTCCGTGAATCCTGGCAGTTTGGCTCAGAGACATATGATCTGTCCTCTTAAATAATGGGAGTTGTCAAGAGAAACACATCAGAGAACTCAGACTTTTTCTCTCCAGCCTCCTTCTCCTGACATGATGATCCAAAAACACACAGGACCAGACCATTTGTCAGCAATGGTTCGGTAAAACAACCCATGAGAATAATCCAAAACTCCTATTCTAGCTTTTTTATTAACTGATTGACAGGCTTCTTTAAATCCCAAAAGTTCTGAGATGACCTCAAAGTAATATGTGCCATATAAGAATAAAATTAAAATAAATGCCAAGGAAAATATAAATTGGATTATATTGTTAGAATCAGAGGGAAAAAATAGGACTCCAATTCATAAGCCAAAGGGTCCAACAGAATAGCAATAATCTGGTTCTGCAGTGTTTCTGAGTTTCTTGCCACCCAAAGTGAAAATGGAAATATTGTCAGTTATATTATTTTCCTTGTCCATGAGGAGAATAACACCAGTTTCCTAGAGAGAGCAAAGCACATTCAGTACGTATGTCAGAAAGAAATTACTCAGCTGGATTCGAAGAATCATGATGGACAATGTCCTCGATGATATTAGTCAGGGTTGGGGGGAAGATGCCAAAACAGTCTACTTTGGCTGGTCCTTGTGGCTTCTTTCAGTAAAAGGCAAAAGACAACTGAAAATATAAAACAGAAATAATACATCTATACTCCTTGCTGTTTCATATCACTGATTCAATTCTGTATTTGGTGATTCATCTGTAGAACTACAGCCACGGTACATGTTTTCCCACAACTGGACTTGACAATCAGTGCAAACGGAAAACAGATAGACACAGAAGTTAAGACATGGAGGTCTTGCTGGTAAGCATCGTACAATCTCTCCAAAGGGACAAAGTCTACTGTTGATTGGTTATCGGACACTTTGTCAAGCTGCAACAGAAACAGAATTAATAGGCATGGTCCATGACTAAGGAAACAAGATGCCATGTAAAGATCAAATCCTTAAAACCCCTCATTACTCCTCATGCAGTTAGAAATCATCTTCACCTTCCATCTTTTGGAAAGAAAGTCATTCCTTTCTTTACACATAGGGAAGAAGTTGGGTAATGCAAAGGACAGCAGACATTGCCAGCCCTGCCCCAATGACGACAGTGACTGGTGACCTCCTGAGACCAGGTGCAGACCTTCTGGATTCATGTAAATGATTCAGCCTATAAATAAAATGTCAGCCTGGCCAGCATGAAGCTACTAATGGTAAAGAAGTTATTAAATAGAGCCCTGAGACAAAAAGATCACTTTAACATAAGCAGCTGTGACTTAAGCCCTCATTTCAGCACTAAATTAGTGCCTCTTACAGACATAGCAACTGAACCAGGAGGGCACTCCAGGTAAGGATATTTAAAAAAAAAAACAAAAACCCAGGTGATCCTATCACAAAGCAGGGTTGAGAATGAAGGCCTTAATTCAAAAGCAGTAGTAAGTGGGAATTGGTATTGGGGACAGGGCCAGCAGAGGGATGCTTCTCTCTTTTCTTCTCCCTTTGGGGGAATAGAGAGCAAACCATATGTCCAATCTTCACCCCAAACTGATGGGACACGTAGGATGATTTGCACCATGGTGATGAAGACGGCTCAGGGAGATACAGTGAGTTGCCCACATTGCACAAGAAGGCAACAGGAACTCAGTGCTTCCTCCTCCTTACTTCCAACACCCTGATAAGCCCCTCATGTGTTGAAAGGGCAAGACTTGGCATTTGAGGTTTCTCTCCTGTGTCTTCCTGTGTGAAGGGCTTCCCGCAGAGGCTCCAGCAACACACGGCTCAGTGCGTGTGGTGTCGAGATATTTGATTGACTTCAGGCAAACTTGGCACCAAACAACGCTACCCTTTTCATTTGTGAGTCTGATGTGTTTGTCAAGAAGATGCATTTAAGAAATAATTTAATCTCTTGTGTTTGCCTTCAAGTGATGAGAAAAACATGAATATGAATTCAGTTTAATGATGAATCACCAGCTTAGCCTAGCCCCGGATTTGACTGACTCACTGGGTATATGACTCATGTGTTATTCGATTTATATTGTTTAAAGATGGATTGCTGTGACTCCTGGAAGCGTTGTGTTTTCCTCTCAATTTTTGAGAACCGTTCTTTACAGTTGATAAAAAAAGACAAAGCAAACATGAATGGTTAATAATGAGCCAGTACACACACATACACGTGGATATACATGTCAGGACTTTAGCAGGGAGAAATACTGTAGTTTCCAAGCTTACAGCTATAAGGGAAAGCGGGTTATTATATTGACTAGATTAATACGAAGTATGTTTGTTTCTTGACAAACACGATTGATGTGCAGAGCCCATCCTCCCCAGGTTGTATACTTCAAGCTGCTTCTCAAGAGTTTGGACAACTTCGAATGATTGTTCATTTGTTCCTGCTGTTTTGGTCTCAACCAGTGGTCAAAATTCCCAGGGACTGTGAGCATGGAGAATGCAAGACTTTTTTAGTTCACATTTGTTAAGGTTATTATCTTGAGTTTGGGCTTAGATCACAGGGATTAATTCTCAATACTTAAGGATATTTTTGTTATGTTCTCTTCTATTTTAGACACACACAAGTGAATTCTGCATTTCCTGGGTTCTAAATTGAACGTCCTGCCACTCTTTTGTGTCCCCTCCTTTTGAGCAGAGGACAGGTGTACACCTCAAGCCAGGCGAGCTTCCTATTCATGTGGTACCGCCCATGGCTCTGTTCTTCGGAACAGTTACTGTTTTTTTACCTTGATGATTATCCACAACATGCTGAGAGGATATCTCTTCACATGCCAGATGGTAGGTTATTGGATGGCAGAAATCGATCTTGCAGATCAAAGCATCCAAAAGTCATATGCTCATAATTTTAATAGGATCCCTTAAAATGACCGGAAATTACATATGCTTTTCTTAGGACAACCCATAACATAGAAGATGTTTTAAAATACCTGATCTTTCCAAATATTAGTGTGGCAGAGGAAACTACATTGATTGGGGAATCTGAGATAAGCACCCTAAATCAAACGATGTAAAAAATTTACCATGTCTAATATAATGGGTAAGCAAATCCCTAAATAATACAGAAAACACATTTCAACCCATAGTGTTCTCTCTTGATACACTGTTTTAAAAAGTTAACAAAAACTGTGGAATGGTTGGTTTTAATTTTGTCCCTATTCCTTCCACACATTTCTATTGATGAAGATACTATCGATCAGTAAAATGTTTAAAAGGACTCTGGTAAGTATGCAAAGAAAGTATGTATTTTTTAAATTAATAATTTAGAGTTTATCTAAAAGAATTGAGTGTGAAAGACTTGGCAGACATCATCAAAACAACTCAATGTAAATAATTTGTGAAAATAGTAAGTGTAGTCAAACTATCCGGAAAATCCTTAAAAACTGTCTAAGATCTATCTAACTGTATACACAGGCAGATATCTTGGATTTTCCCAGAGTGAATATTTGTTTTCTGTGTATTTGTTTTCTGATCTATAATAGACAGAGACTTTTAGCTGCAAATAACAGAAACCCAATATAAACATTAGAAAGCAGAAAAAGAAATGTTAGGAATTCAGGGTCCCAAGTTTGTTCTCAGAGCTCTGTCTCCATCCTGCTTCTCTTGACTTCTTTTTTAGGTATTAGCCCTATTTTTATCTACTATCTAAATAAAATGGCTTCTGGGGAACCTGGATGGCTCAGATGGTTAGCGTCTGCCTTTGGCTTAGGTCATGATCTCAGTCAGGGTCCTGGAATGAAGCCCCATGAGTCAGCTTGGAAGCAGAGAGTTTGCTTCTCCCTCTGCCCACCCCCCTCTTGCTTATGTTCTCTGTTTCTCAAATAAATAAATAAAATCTTTAAAAATAAATAAATAAATAAATAAATAATAAAATGGCTTCTTTGTTATGGTTAGGAAAGATGGCTATAGGCCACTCCCTAAACTTCCAACCCTAAAGGATGGCAGACCATTTCTCATATTACTTCTGTGTAGGAAATCTCAGGGAAGACCCCCTGTAGATTCTGCTTGGGTTACAGGTTTATTCTGGAATCAGTCCTAATGGAAAGGGGAAGGCTCACTGTTTCTTCTCCTGCTAGGGACTGAGAATGGGTATGGTCAGCCTAATTGAAACCATGGAGTTTCCTTTTAGGAAAAATGTGTACTGTTATCAGAAGGAAAGAGAGACAGGGGTTAGATAGATAAAATACAACAAACGTCCACTATTAGGCCACTTTAAGTTGTTTTTGTTTTTATAAACTCTAATTTAGTGGCAAATTTATCTTATCTGTTTAGTGATTTCTACATATGTTTTTGGGTGCATGAGTATTTATGTGTGTGCACATTTTTTGTTTTGTTTTGTTTTAAATATAGGATCATATTCTTTAAAGGCAAGTTCAGCTTTTACTGGGAAATATATTCACCCATGTCCTGAACTCAGCATGTGTTTAGAGTTTGTCCTTGGCACTGCTTTGGAAGCTCTGAACTGTGAATAATCTGTTTAATAACCACATGGAAATGGAGAAGAAAGAAATAGAAATATACGGTAGAAAGGGAGAAATAATTCTTCATATGGTTCTATAATGCTGCCTTACAAAAAGTCCTCAGTTTGGGCAAACCCTTCTCCGCCACTGCAGATGCCCCCAGGAAGCCTGCTCGCGTCCCCTCCTCTCCTACTAGAACTGCGATCCTGACTTCCATCCCCAGAGATACATCTGCCTGTTTTTCAATTTATGTAAATGAAATCATATAGCATGTACTCTTTTGTGTCTGGCTTATTTCACTCAGCATTATGTTTGTAACATTTCTCTATGTTGTTGAATGCAATTTGTTCAATTTCATCACTCCTCGGGATTCCGTTGTATGCATATGCCACATTTTGTTTAACGTTCTGTCATTGATGGATGCTTTGGTTGTTTCCAGTTTGGGGCTACTATGAAAAGTGTTGCTATGTACATTTTCCCATGCTTATAGGAAGCATATGTATCCATTTCTCTTGTTTATATACCTAGAAGAGAAATTGCTGGGTCGTAGTATATGTATATATTCAGCTGTTAGTAGATATGTCAAATTTATTTTTCAGGGTGATTTGTACCAGTTTATACTCCTACCAACAATTAGCAAGAATTCTGTTTTCACATACTTGGTAACATTTGATATTATCAGAGTTTTAAATTTTAGCTATATTCAAGGGTTTTCATATTTCTTTTTCTTATTGTGATTTTAATTCACATTTTCCTGATGACAAATGGGGTTGAGCAACTTTTCATGTGTTAATAGGTCACTTGTTTATTTTGTCCTGTGGAGAGCTTGTTCAAGTCTTTTGCCCATTTTTTCCCCTGGGTTTTCTTTTTCTTATGAATTTGTAAGAATTCTTTGTATACTCTGGGCACAAGACTACACAAACACACATACATATTTGTGGCTTGTTTTTTCAGTCTTAATGGTATCATTAAATGAAGGGAAATTTTTGTTTTATTAGATTTCAATCTACCACTCTTTTTTAAATCTTTAGTATTTTGTACATTTTTAAGATTCTTTCTTGTTTATTATTGGACATTTGTATCTCCAGGTATACTTTGCAACCATCTTGTTAATTTCCATAAAAAGCCTGCTGGGGATGGCTTTGAATCAAAATTTTTAGAAGATCTCCCTTAGAAAGTCATGTTTAGGCTGAGGTCTAAAGGATTAAAAAGATCCAGTTATATAAGGAAAGGGTGAGGAGAAAGAATTTTGTAGGGCAACACAGTGCATGAAGGTCAAAGTGTAAAGAAATTTAGCAAACTTGAGAAACTGAAGGTGGCTTCCGTGGCAGAAGAGAGGTGATGGGTGAAGCTTGTGTGTGGGTCAAGGCCCAGATCCACAGTCTTAAAGACTGTGGTAAGGGGTTTGGTCAACAAGTGATTAACAGAGACTCAGAAACTGTTGCTTTGTTTGCTTGCTATTATAATGGTGTTTTTGTTGTTGTTTGGTAAGACTTTACGTTGACATTTATTCAACTCTATTTTTGCTCTTTTTATAAAATAGGTGATTTAATTTGAAAAGCCCTCAGAAGTTTACAAAGCTATACTTTGATTCTCTTTGGCTGAAGACAAAAGTGTAATATGAGTTTTGTTGGGATTCCATGACTCAAATTTGGGCTGAATACATCCATGGGGACTTTCTGAACCCATTTAACTCCCACAATTCCTTGTATTTGAATTCAGTGCGTTAAACCGTTTCTTTGAAAACTAGGCAAAACGTCCCCCATATGACTCAGTATATGTTCACTTCATGTCTACTTTCATTCTTCTTTGTTCACTGGGAAGAATCACAATAGAGATGAGTCAATGGTAAATGCAGGAGTGTGAATCTCTGCCCATTATCGTCAGGCATCCATAGAAACACTTGTAGCTTAGAACTCTTATCAAAAGGACTTTTGTTATTTCAAGGGCAGCACTAACATGCACAGTGACTGTATATTTTTGAATACTTCAAAGAATCTTTACAATTCTCCAGAAAGAATACAGCTGCCTTAGCAATTGCAACACCACTCCATGTATAAAATGCTCTCCAAGTGAGTCCAATCAGTTATATTTATGTCAAAATGGCCAACCTTCACAATAGTACTTTATAACAGAGTGATTGCATGTGGCTCTAGAAAGTAAATCCTTGTTACTTTGTCTTACTACCATCAAGAGAATGCAGTTCAATAAGTAGTTGAGTACATTTATGGACAAGTCACATTGTTAAACTCTTCTGAGCACGCAGAGATGACCAAGGTTGGAAAACTCATATGGAGGGCCTTATCCATTCCTGAGCACAGGGCTGTGGGGCAGAGTGAGAAGAAATGGGAGATACAATGGGGGAGAATTTAATAAGCATGAGTGAATTATAAATAAAATTGTGTTAACCCTTCCTTTCCCCAGCTCCGCTTTGTCTTGGCAGCACTGGCTTCACCAACAGGTGTGATCTGGAAAAGCCTTGTCACTTGAAGTCACTTACTAAGTAGGTTGGGGTAAATTTTTTCAGAGTACGTAGTTAATTCTGGCTCTGAGCTCCTGAGCCTTTGTCAGGGTCTAGCCTATTTTCTGAGGGTATGATCCTGTTACCCAAATACTCAGTTGTAGTCTGGGCTCTCTAACAAATGGGACAGCCTCTGAGACTCTCATGTTTCTTCCTGCTTGATTCTAAATGTGCTGTCTAGAAAATGAAGCACCTTCCCTATTTGGAAGAGGTTTCATATTGGGCTAAGCTTGATGAGGGCAGTACCCTGCTTCTTATTAAGGATGCTGAGAGGCCTATCCCATGAAGGTTTGTGCACAAGATTGTCACCTGGCTCAACCAGTCAGAAGTTTATCGAATGGTATGGAATCCTGAGTGAGTGTGGCAATGATGAGATGATGGCTAGAATTCATTTGCATCAAGTGTCCCATATTTTAGGTATTTTCAATAATGTGGAACAATGGACATAATCCAGAAACCTACTTGATACTCCTTAAGATTGTCTGGTAGATGTTACATATTAGGAATATTTTTAGTTATTCAGATTTTTATTTATTTGTTTATTTATTTTTATTTATTTATTTATTTAAAAGATTTTATTTATTTATTTGACAGAGAGAGAGATAGCAAGAGTGGGAACACAAGCAGGGAGAGTGGGAGAGGGAGAAGTAGACTCCCCGCTGAGCAACGCCCAATGTGGGACTCGATCCCTGGGATCATAACATGAGCTGAAGGCAGACACTTAACTACTGAGCCACCCAGGTGCCCCAGTTGTTTTGATTTTTAAAAAATTATCTGCCCCCCTCCCCAAAGTAAAGTACGGTATAAGCAAAGTAATTGTAAAACAATTCTGACATGCATGCTGGGTTTTTTCTCATTTATTCCCAACACCTGATCTGATGTGTTATACCTACTTGATGAATGTTTGTATAAATGGATTTCAGGAGAAAGGAAATACAGATTATTAATGAAAAGACCTAGTTTGTTGCATTCTTCAATTAGATTTCTTATAAGACATTCACTGTTTTATTCCAATTTTGCATATTTGTCAGTAGTATTATCAACTTTATTATTACTGTTTATTTCTACAACAAATACCCTTTATTTTTAAATTTCCTAATATTTTACCTTTTTGATTTGCCTCATAGTTCTAAAGAAAGTAATAATTTTTCTTCAATTTAGAGACTAAACTGGTGAAATTTATTGCCAGAATTCTTTTAAATATGGATGGCTCTGTGATGCTATTACATATTGATGAAACCAACATTGATTTGGAAATCATTGGTGTGTCATTTTGGCTCATATCTTTAAAAGCATTAAAGTTCACAGCTCATTGGCTTCAAAATTTCATAGAACAGTATTACAAGAACAGTTTGATTAAAATGTCTGAGAGCCATCAGACTGAATACTCCCATCACCTCCCTGAGAACAACCTTTTTGAGAGATATGGTAGTTTATGTACAACTATACCATATCAGTCAAAAGAAGCAAAATGGAAAGAAGCAAGATTTGAAATAGGTATCCCACTGATTTAGTTTAATATTTTAGTTTAAGTAAAGTTTAAATATTTTCCTTTTCAAAAAAGTGCCAGGATACTAAATGTAGAAGTTGTTCTCCACAACAGATAAACCTAGTTGGTACATTGTGGGCTATAGGAACACTAATTAGCATTGGATCACCTTCCCCATGATAGGTATTTAGAATGAGATTTTTAATTCCAGTCAATTTGTTTGAAAATGGATATGTAACTTGATCAGGAAACTTACAAAGTTTCATTTTTTCTTCTTTTTGATTATACTTAATGACATTTTATAAACTTTTCATACAGAAAAATTGCTAATAATTTCAGTGTTAAAATCTGGATTAAAAACTCAGCACATTTTCTTTCTAATGCTTACCTACTATCCAGCACACATTATACAAAAGTACCTAAGGGTTGAAGAGATTGGTAAAAATCCAATAAAATGCATGACTTGAATATACTTTTCCCAACAAAAGAAGTAATTGTAGTGAAGCAAAAGCAATTTAATTCCAATCATGGAATTTGCTATTGAGCTGCTCCCCGATAAGTGGTGGCAATGTTTGTTACAGGACTGGAGGGAAAAGAGCCAGTAGAAACCACTCCTGGCAACTTCTGACCATCTTCAGTTACCTCCTAGATTCCTATTAAATTACACCATCTGATCTGCAAAATTAAGTTTTCTTTTAAAAAGTGGGTAAGAGGAAGAAAGAATCAGTTAGAGGGAAAATGAGGTCTCAAGCAAAATCAGTCTTTGCATCGGAGAGGCACAGAGAAGCCATTGAAGGATTAAAGATGACCTTCTCTGAGGACACGCTCCTCTTCTCCCAGACGGCTCTCACTATGGCCCCAGCAGATGCAGAAACAAGTCACAGGGCCACGGTCATGGGCGTGCTGGGATGTGGGACTTGCTGGCCTAGTGTGCTCAAGGAAGCCACATTAACACCCTGCATGGGGTCTGTCCTGCAGCTGGGCTGAGAGGGAGGGCAGCTTGGCTCCACTAAGAACCAGTGGGAGAGGCCTGGCACTTAGATGTGCTTCATTCCCATTCCAGCTCTATCCTTCTAGCTAGCCAGCCACACAGGCAGTTTGTTTCGTCTCTTAAAGTATCAGTTCCCCGGAGGGGTTGATGTGAGGATTGGGTATAAGGGATCCAGCACAGTGCCTGGAGTTAGCAAAGTTTTGAATAAATGGCGATGATGATTTTCTGGAGGTGATGAGAAAGAGGTTGAGGGAGAGAATAAACAGGAGAGAGAAGATGATGATGAAAAGAACCAAGCATTGGGGCACTTGGGTGGTTCAGTCAGTTAAGTACCTGGTTTTGGCTCAGGTCATGATCTCAGGCTCTGGGATCGAGCCCTATGTAGGGTTCCACACTCAGTGGGGAGTCTGCTTGTCCCTCTTCCTCTGTCCCTCTTCCCACTCATGCTCTCTCTCTCTCTCTCTCAAATAAATAAAATCTTAAAAAGAACAGCAACAACAAAACACCAAACATTGCCTAAGTCTGGCTTTTACCTCAACTTTAGATGAACAAGGCTCACTACCCAGATGAAAGTATTTTCTTCGTTACACTGAGTTAGACCAAGAATTACAATGCACCTTCCTGTTTTTATAAGAAGATCTCATACACACACTTGCTGTCATTTCTTATCTCACATTAAAACTCATAAAAACACAGAATGTTAGTCTTCAAACAAAATTGAGTTATTACAAAACACATTTGAATAAAATAATTTTAATTTTAAATTAGACTCTCCTCATTTTTTTAGGAAAGGGAAAGGATTTGCCATGTGTAAGGAATTTTAAGCATTCTAATAGAATAGGAAAATATAATAGAATAACTGATGATCTTGGTTTTTGGCTGCTTTCTGCATTAAAAAATAAAATTAAAAAACATTTTTACAAGTGGAATATTAAAAAAATATTAAGCCATGCATCATTCAAGATGATTTGTACTAGCATCTTTTTTTTCTGAGACATTCTTAAATGAAGGTACTAGCTTCATAATTGTGGTGGAGAAATTGACAACTGGAGAGAAAATAGAACTTACAGCTTTCATTTTGGAAATCCTGAAGGGGGATATATATAGAGATATCTATATATATAGAAAGAGATGTGGATATATAGATATTCTATATTTAGAATAATTTAGAATATATTTAGAATTCTCTCTCTATATTCTAAATTATATAAATACATTCTCTATATATTCCAGATATAGAATATCTCTAAATATTCTGAGATCATAATGCAAGTTCAACTTAATTTTGCTCTAATCGTATTACAGCTCATATTCCCATTTGTGCTCATGAAATGGCGTTGTAACGAACTGTTTTCTCTTCCACTAGACTGGCAGCTCTTTGCAAGTGGTGTTTCAGTGTGGGATGGGGCAAAGGGTCTAGAAGGCAAAATTGTAGTTAATTCAGTATTCTATTTCCTAGATCCAGGCTGGCCTGGCATATAGTAGGAGCTCAATGATTACTTGAATACTTGAATTAAATAGATGATTGATGGAAGAAAGCTTTTGAGAAATTTGAAAATATTCTTCTTGAAATGAATAGAAGCAACATGCTTTCCTTTGAATTTTTTTCCCCAAATACACAATTTGGTCTCTGGTTGGCTTAGGTGAGGCTGGTAGCAGCCCAGAACCCACCCACACTGGGTCATCTTGCAATCAGATTGCTTATGAATGTGATTGGAAGCTGGTGGTGAATTCTATGAGACCAAATACATGACTGTAAGCTAACTGTAAGCTAACGGGTACCATTTAGGAGGGGGTGAAAAATATTTTGAGGAAATTTAATAATAAAATTCAAGATTTCCCTCAAGTTTAGTGACTCCTTAAAACTCAAGAAAGTTACAGTTTTCCAAAAAAAATCTTATTTTTTTTTCACATTGTATACTGACAGTTAAAAACGTAGCAATAAAATTGGTAATTAAAATCACTGGGAAAATAAAACTCACATGTAAGGTTATTACATTAGAACTTTTTGAATGAGTCATGTACTCATACAGATAAGCTTTATTGCAGGAACCTGATTAACAAGCTTATCTTCTGTATAGTAGATGTTCTTTCTGCATGCTGAGACCACTTGGAAAACAAGCAGGAAGAGACATTGGAAACATTCTTTTTTGCATTCTTTGATTCTTCCTTGTTTGCCTCAAACCCTTATTTATGGATAAGATAATGTCTGAAAACTTCCCCTTCTATATCTTGAGATACAAGTATTTTCTCCTTATGGCCTAAGTCAGTATTATTTTGGAGCGCCATACAAACTATTTTGAATGCGTTATATTCCTTAGTCACTTTTAGACTGCTGTCAGCTGTAAATTTTCAGAGACCACACTTTAGGACTAAAGAAAAACAAATGAAGAAATGAAGCTTGAACATAGGCTGTGATAACCTTTCTCAAGTACCATCCCCTGCCCCCAATCAGGCATTTTTTAAAAGATTTGTTTATTTATTTGAGAGAGAGAGAGAATGGGAGAACATGCATGAGCCGGGGAGGAGCAGAGGGAGGGAATCCTCGAGCAGATTCCCCGCTGAGCATGGAGCCCAAAGTGGGGCTCAATCCCATGACTCTAAGATCGTGACCTGAATTGAAATCAAGAGTCAGTTGCTTCACTGACTGAGCCACGTAGGCCTGAATCAGGCATTTTGAGGTTGTCAGTAAAAATTAATTCTTAAAAGACACTTAAGAATTAAGATTCTGAATCCCTCTCTATCAAATGAGAGTGAGATTTGGGCTATCTCTAAAAACAGTATAGCAAAATGTCTATCATAGTATGATTCAAGGAAGAACTTTGAGTAGAAAGCCATGACAACTCAGAGCAGAGGACTAAGAATATGGTTAGTAGCTCACGTCCTTTGGAGGGCTACCCACAGGGTTACTTTCCCTTGCCGAACTTTTTCATGCCATCAGGTTTGTTACAAGGTGTTTGATTGTTGCCTAGTGGCATAAGAAAGATCTGAGTAGGGGCTCTGGGTGGCTCAGTTGGTTGAGCATCTGCCTTTGTCTGGGGTCCTGATCCCAGGTTCCTGGTATAGAGACCTTCGTCCAGCTCCCTGGTCAGTGGGGAGCCCGCTTCTCCCTCTCCCTCTGCTTTCTGCTCCTCGTGGTTGTGCTCTCTTTCTCTCTGTCAAATAAATAAATAAAATTTTAAGAAAGAAAGAAGGAAGGAAGAAAAAAAGGAAGGAAGAAAGAAAGAAAGATCTGAGGAGAGGGGATAAGTAAAATCACAGAACCGGACTATAAACTTAATTAGTTCTATTTAGGCCTCCCCTTTTATGAGACGACAACAAGCTATGGGGCAATAAAAAGATCATCATCCTTGAAATTAAAGTATCAGCGTTCTGGCCCTACCTCTGCCACCTGGGAACCTTGGGCAAATGACTTAGTCACGCTGAGACTCAGTTTCTCCATCTGTTCTATCAAACAATAAGATTATCAAAAACATTACATTAGATAACATATCTATAATTACTCTGTGAAACATAAAAGTTTGCATAAGTCCAAGGTATTATTTTTCTTAAGTTATAGTGAATCATATCTTGTGTATATATTAAAAAGTTATGTAAGAATGTTTTTAAAAATTTCCTTTTTCTGACACATCTACTTTATCTTAAAGAAGATTCCATGGTAATCTGCTTAGGAAATTTCCAAAGCAGAACTAGAATATTTTAATTTCTCTAGGGCTTTTGGAATCACTGTGTGAGAGATGTCTCCCTGGGCCTTTGTCACAACCCCATAGACTTGTTCGAGGAGCCAGAAGACCTAGGTTTCTGTCCAAATCTATCATTAACTGCATGACTTTGGTCTGGTTCTATAACCTCTCTAAGCTTGTTTCTCAAACGGTTCAAAAAAAAGAAAGGAATAGTGCTACCCAACTTTCTTATCTCACAGAATTATTGTGGAAAGTAAATGAGAAAACGGATGAAGGCCACTTAGTAAGCTATAGTAAAAATCTGCTAAAACGTAACATTCTGCATTATTCTTCTGACATCACTGATAATAGTTATATCATAAATGAACTTGGCTGCAATAACAATAGCTTTTTATATGAGGAGTATTTTTGTCAAATGTACAGATGAATGAAACCATGATAACAATGTTTGCTTACAAAGGCCAGCAAGAAATGGCAGTAAACTATGTAACAGCTTTAGTGAAGGAGCTACTCAAAGGGAAGTAAAATGCATTATCTCAAAGTACTTGAAGATGGACCATTAGCTGGTTGGTTACTATTGCTAAAAATAGTTTTTTCTCCATATAGAATTATCTCAGTATTATAAGCTATCATTTTAAACTTTAAAAAAGCTTGGCACAGGTGACTTCTTTTATACAACATGAGATGAAATGGAAAAGGATGCATTCCCCAGAAAATCCCAGACAACTAATATAAATAATTTAGTACCACACTCCACTTACTCAAGTTCATGACATGCCTTTTGTTTCCTAAGTAACCAATTCAGATTACCATTCAAAAGGCTCGTTGGGCCCTGCATTATCCAAACAGACTGTATTGATCTAATAAATCAGATAATTGGTGAGTAAATACAAAATTTTCTTTGTTTCTACTGATAGACCTTCCCAAGTGAAATTTGTCTCAGAACAAAGGAAAATTCACACAGAGTAAACAGCACATATGGAAAACGATTTCTCTACCTCAAATAATCTGGGCCTTTGACATTTTCATTTTAAGAAGAAAGAGCATTTAATAAATCAAAATTACATATTCATCTTCTTTTTTTAGAAAAGTAGTTTACTGGGAAAATGCCTTGCAGTGATACGCTGACAGGTTCTGTGTAAATGCATACTATTACCAAAAAAAGTTATATATCCTACGATATTTGGCACCCTGCTATTGACTAGTTTTCATTGGACTGTGTGGGAAAGGGCCATAAGCAATATCAGAATGTTTTGAGCACTTAACAGGGAACCGAGGGGGATGTTAAGTAAACCCAACAGCTTCTTCTTCTTCTTCTTCTTTTTTTTTTTTTTTTGACAATTATTGTTTTTTTTAATTAACATATAATGTATTATTATCCCCAGGGGTACAGGTCTGTGAATCGCCAGGTTTACACACTTCACAGCACTCATCATAGCACAAATCCTCCCCAATGTCCATAACCCCCCCCACTTTCTGCCTTCCCCCGCCCTCCGGCAACCCCCAGTTTGTTTTGTGAGATTAAGAGTCTCTTATGGTTTGTCTCCCTCCCAATCCCATCTTCCAACAGCTTCTTTTGAATATGCCAGTTCATACCAGATCAGTTCTGGGTAGCAAGAGATTTCCTTTCTTATCAACTGAACACTCTTTCCAATCTCTCTCTTTAATAGGCAGCACCAGGCATGAAGACTTGATCCTCCCATCTATTCCCCTGTGCCACTGATGGTCACAAAGAAGTATCAATAGCTCCCAGGGAGTACAGACTAGAGGAAAGAGAGTAGAGTAAGCTGTCATTGGCAAAGCAGGGTGTCTTCTGCTAAGCCCTGAAAGGAGTTCTATTTTTTTTTTAAAGATTTAATTTATTTATTTGACAGAGAGATAGAGAGCACAGAAAGGCAGAACAGCAGGCAGAGGGGGAGGGAGAAGCAGACTCCCTGCTGAACAGGGAGCCCGATGTGGGGCTCGATCCCAGGATCCTGGGATGATGACCTGAGCTGAAAGCAGCCGCTTAACCAACTGAGCCACCCAGGCACCCATCCTTTAGAAAGGAGTTCTAAAAACAACCCTTGCAACCCGAGTTTGAAATGTTTCAAACAGGGCAGATCGTGGCCGTGGGGTAAATCTTCTCCTGGCAATACTTTTCCATTGGCTTTGGAGGAAGAGACCCAGAAACATGGTTAAAATTATTCTTTGGTTATGTTTATATGTGAAAATCACAAAACTGATAGCATTTCTGACCATGCTGTGGGATAGAAAGTTAAATGCAATATTTGGATTATTAAAGAATTGAGTAAATCACCGGGGTTCTCTTATATATGATAAAATCTGCCAATAAGCATGAAACTTGCCATCAAGAGAATTTTTTTTTTAGAGAGGTTGGGGGAAGGAGGGAGAAAATCTTAAACAGGCCCCATGCCCATTGTGTGAGCCAAAGGCGGGGCTTGATCTCACAATCCTGAGATTATGACCTGAGCTGAAATCAGGAGTTGGACGCTCACTGACTGAGCCACTCAGGTGCCCCACCATCAAGACTATGTTGCACTCTAAGCTGCCTATAAAATAAAGATCACATGGTATGGATTCACTGAAGCCAGAAATTGTCCACAAGAACTCCCCATGTGATGGACACGAAGCAGGAACTGTCATTTAGATCCTTCCATTTGATAGTGATTCTCAGTTTTTGAAATGTTTGAAACTGAGGCCTTTTAAGTAAAGAACTGCAAATGTTATATTCTGTTGACTTCTTGCTTGTCTTTGTCTCAACAAAGCCTCACTAAAAGCAGACCAGGAATTTACTTAATTAGTTTAGTTTGAGACAATTGAAACTCTAGCTCTAGTTTAAAATTCCAAATATTTGTTAAAACCCTACATTACCCGTGTCAAGTAAAATTTCACCATGAAATGTTGAAGATGGCCTTTGGCCCCCTGGCCACTTCACTTAAGACTCTGTTGGAGAAATTCTTTTGCTCTGTCCCGGGATTTCTGGGACAGCGCTCTGGCTATACACCACTTCTCAAACCGTCCTGTGTACACGACTCACCCAGGGACTTTGTTAAAATATGGATTGTAATTCAGTAAGGATGGGGTCATTTCCAGGAAGCTTTCAGGTGATCCTGTTACCCCAAGGATCTACTTTGAGTACCCAGGCACTAAACTTTGGCCTTTTTCTCCATTACTTACTCCGCCCATGGGAGGAAGAGAGATTTATCTAATTGGGGAAGTAGCCAGAATCTGGCAATTACTCACCCATGACCATCCTGTCGAGGGAGATATGGGGGGGCAGAGGCCACTTGTGGCATGCAGGTGGCCTCCCCTTTTGCTCTCTCCCCTTGTAGGTGCCTTGCCAAGGGGTGGAAGGGTTCTCCATCTGTTGCAGTTCCTGGGAAGTGTCTGATGGTAGGGCAGAGAACACACCCCAGGGCCTGTGATAGCCTGGTCTGGAAAGTCAGCGTACTTGGTGAGGTTGTCGATTACTTAGCCCCTTTGGCATTGGATCCAAATATTGTTCCCAGTCTAGATCCACCAGCAATAAAATCCAGCCTCCTTCCGATCTTCCCTTTGAGTCCTGTGTATGTTTCTTAGTTTGTGACAAACCTAGTAGAGAGAGGAATGTAGTTAATTGGTCCTTTAAATTCTAAAGCATGTTGTAGAGAAGACTGCCTTCTGGTATGGGAGCCCATCCTGGCTTCTTGGAAAGCAGAGAGTAGTTATCTACTGTAGAGGATCTGCAGCTACCCTTTCCTTTGAGTGTCAAGGGAAAGGCAAGGATGCGGGTTATTTTGAATAGGGGTTTAAAAATGGGGTCGAGTGTCCTGTTATTCTGGGCTTTTTACATCTTCAGAACCTGCTGAGCAGGTTTAGGTTCCCATTAAAATACTAGAATTCAGATAAAAAGAGGGGTCTGTTTTTACCTTGGGACTCGCTGGGAAAGCCTTGAACTCAGAGCAATGCCGGCGTGGGACTTCTTCAGAAGGGAAAATAAGATGCTGCTTTAAGGAGGTTGGAGGTTCCAAGAGTTATGCCCTAACAAGAATGACTCAAGTTTGATTTAATTCTATCCCATTGAGTCTCCTATTTGGACACTGTAGTGCTCTATTATTCTTCCATCAGCTTGAAAGTTTGCCTGTCACTCAGCCTTACAGAGTGGCATTACCTTTCACCCTTGTCTGAGCACAAGTCTATATCCTTAGGCAACCATGGCCAATCACCCAGGTCTGCATTCTCTTTTGTGGGAATTATCTTGGCCCAGATGAGCTTGCAATGCAAGGACTGATGGCATATTTGAAAGTATATTGGCTATCATGTCAAAGCAAGATTCAAATACCAGCCCTGTCAGTTATTAGCCAGGTGCTTTAGAGTTTAGAGCTTGTTTAATCCCTCTGAGGTTTAACTTTTCTCCTGTTTATTCATCTAAAAGGTGAAAACTGTTTAGGGTTAAATGAGATAGCAGAAATAAAATATCTGGCATGCAGTAGACACACATAACGGGGGCATACTATTAATATTACAGCATTCAACCTTTGCTTCCCTCCATCATCTCCTCCAATATCTACTTTTGGCCACAATACCTGGGAAAACACGTATATGCATATCTATACACATGCATCGCCTGAATTCAATTGCTTCCCAATCTTAATATTAACCTATACAAATAAAGTCAAGTAGTAATGTGCCTCAGAAGATCAGGTATCCAACTCTGGATTATCTGTTGTGTTAACAATTCTATTGCTTTCATCCATTTTCTTGAACTTTGAAGCAAGGCAAAACTGTCTCTGAGGACTTACCATTTGAGGTCAAGAGCAAGCCTATGATTTCCAGTGTTACTAGACAGCCAAGCTCATGTAAGCAAACTCATCCTCCAGGTAATTTGAATCTGTCCATATTGAAAGAGATGCTCAAGTTTGGTAACAGGATTTAGAACCATGAGGAAGTTCTTAAGTATATGAAAATGTGGCCTGGCAGGTTTGATAGTCATGTCTAAAGGAGTGTGTTACAGTGGGAACCATCTTTCCTTTCCTTCTTTAAATGACCATAAGGAAAGCCCATAACTGATCTCCACACTTCTTCCTTGTTTCAATTTCTTTGACAACATGGGCTGCTATCCCATCTTCATGGAAAAGAACACCTATGGGAACCAACAATAGCATTTGCTTCTAAAGACTTTTCGGTCAGAAGATATAAATGGTTATAATCACTCCAAGCTGAAGCTCCAATTTCATGGAAAATCAAGAAGCACACACATCTAGGAAGATTTCTCTTTGAAGGTAGAAATGTGATAGATAATGCCATTTGATAAAGATGATACTGAGCATAATATTTGAACTGCTGGAGATATAGCTTCTTTCTTAAAATATTTAATCAAGAGAAACATTTTACAAAGGGAGTTGATTTAAGATAATTTGACCACTGGCAGGAATGCATGTTCCTTCAGGGCTGGGCCTTTGTTTTGTTCTCTGATGTGTGCCGAATGCCTGTAACAGGGGACGCTCAGTGGGGTTTAATAGACATTTGCTGAATGAGCTCATGGACTGTTTCTTTTTTAAATATCTATGACCAGTCATGCTATTAAGTCATCAAAAGAAGAAATTATTATTGTTCAGTCACTTTAGGACAAAATGCACTTAATCTGTGTTTTTCACTTGCTAAATTGCTGGCTTCTTTTGCTTTTAAAAAGAGAGAGAGGAAAAAAAGGAGATTTAAGCGTTCACCAATGTGACCATTTATTCCTTTAAGTGAAGAGAAATGTGAGCACCCATTCAAATAAGTTCAAACCTAATTGCAGTTCAATTCTGCCCAGCTCTTGACGGAGGGTGAGGCAAGTCAGGCAGGTGTGCTCAGAGCTTCTCTTCCAACAGTGTCAGGGATCTGGGCGGCTTTCACCTTGAAGCTCTGTCCCCTTGAAGGTCTTGACTTTCAGTCATGTGGATAGCAGAGAGGGAGTGTGGACAACTCACAAACACTTTAATTGCCTTGGACCAGCAGGGATGTACCACTTCAACTCACCTCCCCATTGGAGGTGGAGGCTCAGTCCTATGATTTCTACCTCACTGCAAAGAATCCTGGGAAATGTAGTGAATACTAACCATCTCTTCCACAGTGAGCGTCAATGGTTTGGCAACAGAGAATTGGTGTTGATGTGGGGTTTAAAATTTACATTGTTACATTTTCCAGGCAGAATCTGGTAAAGGGCAAGGAGAGATTCTATCATTTGCATATACTGGTATATTCTGCTTTTTTTTTTTCTTTTTTTTCAGCCAGTTGTCAAATGATTTCAGATTTTTAGTTTCACTGATTGACATTTCTTTTGGTCCTGTTTAAATGTATCCTTTCCAATATGCTAGTGTTTTACTGTTAGCTCCCAGTCGTGTTTCGTTTTTTTTTTTTTCCTCTATTATATTAACAGACTAAGCTCTTTGATTTCCTCGATGCTGATTTCAAGCAGCCATACTGGCATGCACATTGGACAAATGTGATATTAATTTCTTTAACAGATCCTGAAGCTTAGCTAATTATGTTTTTGTGGCAGATATACTTTGCCGCCAGAATATGGAAAGAGAGACTAAAAACATGGTATTTAGCAATCCAAGAAAACATTCAAAGGTTAAACAACAACAACAACAACAACAACAACAACAACAGTAGCAGCAACAAGAACAAAAACAAGAGCAAACAATTCTTTGTCCTTGAAGGCATGAGATCAGAGCACACCTTCTCCAGTGCTCAAGGATGTTTATCTTGGTATAGACTGACTAGAGTGGTTTGGGTGGTTTTGTAACTTGTGTCTGTCCAGATCTCAAACTCTGGTTTTATGATTTCTTGTTTTTTTTTTTATCAATCTGAAACTTTTTCCTGTGTTAGTGGAACTGATTTGCAACAGTGATAAAATATATTGCCTTTTCCTAGGTTAAATCCTGATCCGATTACTGTGATCATCACATCTTTACCCTACAGATAATTTTCATGGTTGTGTAGAGGCTGTTGGATAATCCC
This sequence comes from Enhydra lutris kenyoni, assembly GCF_002288905.1. NCBI lineage: Eukaryota > Metazoa > Chordata > Mammalia > Carnivora > Mustelidae > Enhydra > Enhydra lutris. Next base: position 28,854,995 of record NW_019154101.1, on the reverse strand, counting down.
TGAACTCCAGAGAATCTGATCTGCACAGGAAACTTTGCTTACATTATTTGGAAATGATCAATGACCCCAAATATGAGGGTTAGCTGGCAGATTCTCTTCTCACCTTTCAGTTGATTACATGAAACCTTTTTCCTGTTTTCATGATGTTATTTTGACTTTCTAAGTTGAAGGACAATTTTTGGTACAAGAACTCTGGCTTTCAATTTCCTGGATGTTTTCTTGTTTTAGAAAATTTAAAGCCTTGGGTATTTAGGGCTATCTCCTCTGGTTATATTTTGAATATCTCCTAGATAACTTGCACAAATATTTTGAGTTAGGTGCATGTCTATACATTGGAAACTTGCTGACTTTCATGTTTCCTCACTTCTTTTCTTTTTAAAGTTAACAGAGTATTTTTACTTCCAGAGATTTCCTCTGTATATCCTGTGCATTGTCAATGCTGAGACATCCTGTATTTTAAACTATGTACCGCAAGCTATTGAAAAGATACTGAAGTACTTTCCATAAATCACAATCTGGAATCTCTAGGGAACTAAGGATTGGGCACATTTACTTCTCTCGCCCTCAGAATAGTGGTGGTAGAAGGGAAAGAGAAATTGAGAAACAATGTGACAAATTTAACATAGAAATGTGCTATGAAGATCTGATGAAATGAGTAGAAGAACTTGAAAGTTGTTAACTTCAAAAATGTTAAATAACATGACATATAGATATATTTGCAGTTTCTGGCTCAGTGGTAATAGATTTTTTTGATGTGCTGAACAGTACTTTCTTTTTAGGCAAAGGGCAGGAGCTGGAAGGGAGACCAGGAGTACAAGGGGAAGGCAGGTTAGGCCGGCTTAATTTCTGAGCAATGTAAGAGTGTTTTCTCTTAATCTACTTTCAGTTGCCATCAAACAACACATATAGTATATGTTTTGTTGGGTCCTAGTAAGGCCTTATTTATTTTATTGACTAGGAGGCAAGTGGTGGACATGCTAGTTCCTTACACCATGTCTTTTTCCTCTGTCTTCTTTGGTAAAAGAATTCCATGCTTTTGCTTAGAGTGGCAATGAATCCAGAATTACTTGCAACTAGTGGTGGCCATATGACCCAGTTTTAGCCAATAAAATGCAAAAGAAAGCTTGCTGGTAGAGCTTCCAGGAAATCATACTACTTTTTCTAATAAAAGGGGGAAAATGTCAGTTGGCGTGTGTTGCTTATCCTCAGCTCTTCCTTCTTCTTCCTGCCTGGAATGACAGCTTTATGTATGTATTTATTTATTTAATTTTATTTAAATTTTTAAATTTTTTTTATAAACATATAATGTATTTTTAGCCCCAGGGGTACAGGTCTGTGAATCGCCAGGTTTACATACTTCACAGGACTCACCATAGCACATACCTTCCCCAATGTCCATAACCCAACCACCCTCTCCCAATCCCCCTGCCCCCAGCAGCCCTCAGTTTGTTTTGTGAGATTAAGAGTTTCTTATGGTTTGTCTCCCTCTAGATCCCATCTAGTTTCATTTTTTCCTTCCCTACACACCAAACCCCCCATGTTACCTCTCAAATTCCTCATATCAGGGAGATCATGTGATAGTTGTCTTTCTCCAATTGAGTTATTTCGCTAAGCATAATACCCTCTAGTTCCATCCACGTCATCGCAAATGGTAAGAGTTCATTTCTTTTGATGGCTGCATAGTATTCTATTGTATATATATACCACATCTTCTTTATCCATTCATCTGTTGATGGACACCTCGGTTCTTTCCATAGTTTGGCTATTGTGGACATTGCTGCTATAAACATTCAGGTGCACGTGCCCCTTCGGATCACTACATTTGTATCTTTAGGGTAAATACCCGCAGTGCAATTGCTGGGTCATAGGGTAACTCTATTTTCAACTTTTTGAGGAACCTCCATGCTTTTTTCCAGAGTGGTTGCACCATCTTGCATGGAATGACAACTTTATACTCAAAGGTGTGGCAGTGATCTTGAGATCATAAAGCCAAAGGTCACAAGTGAAGGGTGACAGAGCATGATGTAGGAAGAGTTTGGTTCCCTGAACAGTTACCTCAGCCTTGGCCGTTCACCTTTAGTGTCCTTGTAACATGAAAGTGATAGCCTCCTGTATGTTTCATCTGCTCCAGTTGGTCTCTATTCTATTTAACCTGCTTAATTAGATAGTGGTATTTTAAGTTCCACCATTTAGGATCCTATCTGATACTTCCATAGTGAGATTAGAGATCAGCAATGCTATTGTCTGCCTCTGTGCATAAAACTGGATTTAGGAATATAAAAGACAAAGGAGCATCTCCTCTCTGGTATCTGAAACTGTTCACAGGAAGAAATAAAAACACAATATTTTTTGTTTGTTTGCTTGTTTGTTTGAACATCTTTCCCACCTTTGTTTCCCCTTAATTGTGGAAACTGTTTGGGAACTGACTCCTTCCTTGTTCTTTATATCCGTCTTTGCCGCCCTTGACACCCCCTCTCCCACCCTGCCCACCTTTTCACCCTGGGTTATTAAAAACACACAGTTCTCTGCACACTTTTAGAACCAATTTTAGAGCTGAATGGACCTCAGACAGGGTCTGTTTCAATGCTTTCATTTCACTGAAGAGGAAATGTGGAGAATGGATGGTAAGATAATTGTCTAGATGAAAACCTCCAAATAAAACATGAGTTACCAGCAGTCAGTCGAGCGCAACAATCACTAATTACCATGGCAAACTTTTATGGTATTTTTAGTCTATGCCTGGCCCTGTCCTAAGGATCATTCATACTTTATCAATATTTCATCTTCCCAACAACACTGTGAGGAAGCATTTGTAAGCATCTTCATTTCACAGATGAAGTCACTCTGGCATAGCAAGGTGAAATAATGTCTCAAAGTCACGGATGTAATTCTACTTTGCTCCATGGGAGTCTGGGGAGTGGAATCCTCAACCGTTCAGCCTTCATCCTCACAGATGCCAAGCAACTCAGCTTATATCTGCCAGAGCAGAGGTTAAAAATAGCATATAATTTGTCTGTCACAGATTAATAATAATTGAAAAAGTTGACCTGCCACATGTTAATCACTTATAGCTAGCTTGAGGGTGGTAAGATTTTCATTCATCCATTCTTTAAATGAAAGGCTACTCTATTTGAGGCATTAAGCCATACCCTGGGGCTTTACATGCTACCCCTGCCCGTTCTTGTCTTCAAGAGACTTATAGTCTTCAGCCAGAGAGTGAGAAGGAAACAATCAGGAAAGTCTATATACTACAGGATTAGGCTGTATTTCATAGAGGATGGTTTTGAAGTGCAAGAGGAGAAAGCTCATGGAAGACATCCAGGAGGGGTAACATCTAAGCCATGGCCTGCAGAAGAAGCTGAATGTCAACCAGTGAAGTGAGGGAAAGGGCATCGTATGCCTGGAAAGCACCAAAAGTAACGTCAAGGACCAAAAGTTAGAAAGAGCATGGTGCTTTGTGGGATGTCAGGTGGGGAGAAGGGCTAGCACCTTCATTCAAAGGATCATATGGCCAGAAATAAGCTGGGGTTTGGTTAGAAAAGAGAAGTGGGAAGCTGTCAAATGGCGTTAATCAGGAGAGTGATGGGATCAGATTTGTAGTATAGAAAAATCCACCCCGGCTCTTCCATGGAGGCAATTATCAAAAAAAGACTTATGATTCTGTGTTTCAAAGACTTTTTTGTCTTTGTTTTTCACATTCTTTGTTTTCATAGCTTTCACATCAGAAAACTGTAGAAGAAAAAAGCAGATTCCTTGCTTTATCACAAACACATCAGGACCCTGGGATCAGATAGGAGTTGGGTTTTCTGTGTGTGTTTGGACATTGTGGCATAAATTGCTTCAAGTGAATACTCTTTTTATGGATTTGAGACAGAGCAATATGCTGTACTTAATTCATTCATGCACAATTCTCTGTGTTTGTTCAAACCTTTGATGGTTGAGCAGGAAGTGTGATAGAGTTGGTGCTGACGAATAATACACTCATTTTTCAGATTTATCCATATAAAAATGAAAATCCTGTCTTGCTTTTTCTGGAAGGTCAAATGCTCTACCCTGAAGGTTGTCTCTAAGCCAGTTCCAAGATATTCTTATCACAGTTGAAGACATTTCCTAAAATAATAAAGAAACATTCCAGCGACTTCTCTGTGTTATGTCAAAGTTGCAAGACAAAAATGATGGTAGGTAATTATGCAAATGGAACTGCTCCACTTGTGCTAAATGTTAATGATAGTCATTGCGGTCTATGATTCATTGTTATGCTCAGATCCATTCATGTGTTTGTGACTGCCCTTTCTAAGCAAACGTGAAAAAAGAAAACAAAGCCCCATTTTAAGCATCATTTCCAATAATGATGAATATTTTCAATCAAACCCATAATATGACACAAAGTATTTATGCAATAAATACCAAAAAATAAGGAGGCATGCTGAAGAGACATAGTTGTTTCACTTAATGTCAGATTTATCTGCAGCAAATGAGGAACATTAAACTTGATCAAATTCTAAAATTTGCATTCTTGAGTCTAATTGTGTTGTACATTTGCCTTCTCCAGGTGGTGGATTTATTAATTAGAATATTAAAAATTCTGTGATTTAGTGCTAATTCTATTTAAAAAAAAAAACAAAACAATGTAATGTCTCCCTGAGAGGGGAAAAGGAGTCTCAAATGATTAACTACATCGTGTACAAAGTTATTAAATTTTTCTTAAGATTCACAAAGGTATTAACTATTTCTTAAGGTTCAGAGTAGGTAAATGAAAATAGTTTATGTAGTTCTTATTGTTTTCTTCACTTTGATATTTTCATGAACATTAATGATTTATTATTTTTGGTGCTTGTGTCTTCTCTAAGATCTGTCTTTGCTATATTATCTGTGAAGTGACTTTGAACAATTCAATCTCTTTAAGATCCTTTTCTACATTTCGAATCTATAAAATGTAGACTATGAGGGGTTGTTGTGAAGGTCAAATAAAATAATGTAAGTGACAATGTTTAATACAATATCCAGTATGTATTAAGTTCCTGGTGGAATGTGAATTAAGTCACTGCTCTTTAGAAAGCAGGAATAATACCTCAAAGTTAAATGAAGTTTAAATGAAAGTTTAAATGAAAGGCTACTCTATTTGAGGCTTTAAGCCAGACCTTGGGGCTTTACATGCTACCCCTGCCCATTCTTGTCTTCAAGAGACTTATAGTCTTCAGCCAGAGAGTGAGAAGGAAACAATCAGAAAAGTCTATATACTACAGGATTAGGCTGTATTTCATAGAGGATGGTTTTGAAGTGCAAGAGGAGAAAGCTCATGGAAGACATCCAGGAGGGTAGCATCTAAGCCATGGCCTGCAGAAGAAGCTGAATGTCAACCAGTGAAGTGAGGGAAAGGGCATCGTATGCCTGGAAAGCACCAAAAGTAATGTCAAGGACCAAAAGTTAGAAAGAGCATGGTGCGTTGTGGGATGTCAAGTGGGGAGACACAGCTAAGTTCATGGTATTTTTGTTTCCTCCTTTCAAATTCAAAGTGAGAGATGTCAACAGAATTCTTTGTCAGTAGACTTAGACACAATTTTGGGAAAGTTAATGAATTTGAAAGAAATTTGGATTAGTAAAATGAGCAGTTGCTGTATGTTGTGTGATTATGCTACATTTTTCCTAGTATTGTGGATATGCATTTCAAGGAGAAATGATGTCACATTGTTTTACTTTAAAAACATCAAATCTGACTCTGGGCCTCCAGTCTCTGCCCAGTCAGGTTTTGCATGCCTGGGATCACACGAGGAACTGCAATGAGACTTTGAAGCCCGCTTGCAACTGTCTTTACAACCATTGCTGCTTTGGGGCTTGGTCTCCACTCTGCTGGAGCTCAGACCTTGTATGATGTTTTAGATCCTCCCAGTTGCCTCCTCCCTCATCTCACTTGACTGGTGTCCTGCCCAAAACTCATTGCCCCATTGTTTCAGACTTGGATGATATGCCATCTGGCACGACAGGGGATACGAATTCCTGAAAGCCATCAGTGGGTTGGTTGGTGGTGCAATGCAAAAGTTCAGGGAGTTATGTCTCTTTGATGTGAACCTTGACCAATGAGAAATGGGAAATGAGAGGGAGCCAAAATCAATGCTTTTCGGTTCTTGTGAATGGCTATAAGGTGCAATTCCTCCTTGCAAGCCTCACTGGAGGAGACCCTCATGCCAAGTGAAAATGCCTGCTGAACAACCTGCTCTCTGTCTTCATGGCTTCCACAGTGGTGTTCAGTGGGTAACCCCCTGCATTGCCTTGTCTCACGTGTCCCATGCCTCCTCTCCTTTTCCCCTTACCTTTCCCACTGCCCTAGACTGGCATCTCCCAAATAAAGTTTGATCACCTTAATCTTTGTCCCAAGCTCTGCTTTATAGAAAATTGGACTAAGACAGCCATACCCCTTCTCCATCATGTGCTGCATGAAATTGGAGCATGAATCTTTGCTACAGGAGGGAAGGCCCTACTGAAATTGATCGAAATTGATCTCTTCCCAGTCTTGGGTTACTCATCCTCTCCAGGCCAGGGCAGGTTCTTTCCCTTACCTGAACCTCAACATCAACCTTTTTTTTTTTTTTTTAAAGATTTTATTTATTTATTTGACAGACAGATATCACAAGCAGGCAGAGAGGCAGGCAGAGAAAGACAGGGGGAAGCAGGCTCCCCACTGAGCAGAGAGCCCGATGCGGGGCTCAATCCCAGGACCCCAAGATCATGAACTGAGCCGAAGCCAGAGGCTTAACCCACTGAGCCACCCAGGCACCCCAGCATCAGCCTTTGTTAATGAGTGCAGATTCCCAAACAAAACTTGGATAAAGAATTGTCTTCAGGGGCTTCACATCATCAATTTTCACCCTTGAATACCAAAGTCTTACATTACTTCCTGTGGTAAGGAAGACCAGACTTGGGTCTCAAGGTTATCTATTGTCTTAAGATGGAGATAGAAAGGGGCATCTGGGTGGCTCAGTCAGTTAAGCATCCAACTCTTGATTTTGGCTCAGGTTATGATCTCAGGGTCATGAGATCAGATTGAGCCCAGAGATGGGCTCTGTGCTCAGTGGGAGTCTGCTTGTCCCTCTCCCTCCCCCTCTGCCTCCCCATGCATCTTTTTTCCCTCTCTCTCTCTAAAATAAATGAATAAATAAAATCCTTGGGGAAAAAATGGAGATGGAAAAAACATTTCCTTCTTATATCTCTGAGAATACAAAAGAAGATAAAAAGAAAATAATTTCTCAGTTGTTTATCTTGTTACACTAGCAGCTCTCTGTTTCACCACTCCACACAGGCATCCATGCAACTGAAGAATAAAGGAGATGCGTTAAAATCCCATAGAATGTTTCCAAAGTGCCAGAGGTTTTTCTCTAGCTTCTTGGAACTCTAAGATTTGTACTTTCTCTATGGAAACATGAGCTTTACATGTAATCTTCCAAAATAATTGCCTAACAATCTTTTGCCTAAACAATTTAGGTACGACTGGGAACATATCCGGAAAGAAGAGTGTCAGACAGTGAAACACCATTGTTGGAGAGAAAAGGCAACAATACTCCACTACCTAGATATTCACTAATGGGATGTTGTTAGGGGGTTTGGCCTACAATGTTTAAAGTCTAAAATGTTTTTGGTTGGTGTTATTGTTCTAGAGATACTAAACAACGCAATTAAAGAAATTAGGGGTATAAAATTAGAAAGGAGATAAAGTGATGGTTACTTGCAAATGATGTGAACATTTACTTGAAATATTCAAGATAATCAGCTGAAAAGCTAATGTTAATAGGGGAACTAAGAAAGACATTTACAATTAATAAATTAAAATCAAGAATTTTTTTACACATCTGGTGAGAAAATATATTGGGAGGCAATGTCCCATTTACAATAAAAAGAAAGTGATAAAACACCTAGGAATAACAACAACAAAAAAGAAAGTATGCAAGACGTACATAAATAAAATTTCAAAACTCTACCGAAAATGTGAAAGAAGTGGAAGAATGGCGTATCCTATTCTTAAATGGAAAATTCCATATCATAAAGGTATTGATTCTCCCTAAGTTTTGAGATCTAGTCAAGACTATTTTGAAGTTCCTATGAGAAAATGGGCATACAAGAATTGCCAGGACAATTCAGAATCAAAAGGCATAAGGAAAAAAAGAACTAGCCCTAGAGAAAATAAAGCCTACCCTAAAATTATAGTAATTTAGTATTGTGGTACCTGCCAATAGAAGAGGCTGGGGTCCAGAAATAGAGCCAGATACAAAAGAAGGGATACGGCCCTCTGAAGTGTGGTTGGTCCTGTAAAAATCTTTAACATATCTAGCTAACTTAAAAACGCAGATTCTGCCCCCGCAGTTCTATTTTTAGGAAGATATCATAGAGGCGTACTCAGAAACATTAAAGTATTTACAGATGTATTTGTTGTCCCATTTCTGTAAGGATTAAAAACAAACAAAAAAGCCAATAAAATCCAAAAGCAGACAACCAGTTAAATAAACTGAAATACCCATGGAATGAAATATTAAGCAGCCATTTAAAAAAATTCATGAGGCAGATTTATAGGAACTGATTCAGCTTTGACCTTCAATAAAGTTTAAGTGGAAAATTAAAGAGCAGAAATATATATATTCACATAACACATCTCTATATAAAACTATACATGCATTCACACTCACATACATACATACACACACACACACAGTACACACACACACACACACACACACACACAAGACTTCCATGTTCTAAGATACCATGGAATGAGTTTGAAAATTCCTAGGCATTTGCTTTTGATAACAGCAAAAATTCACAGCCAGCCATTCTAGTTTGCTCTCCATCCCCCAATCTCACACCATTGTACTGGTAACTAAATATATAAGCATATTTATATTTCAGAGATGAAGCAAATTTGCCTAATTAAAATTTAACAGCTTACATAAATATTTAATGTAATAATGCTTACATTAAAGGCTTTCCTATCTCAGTTTGCAACATTTTAAATAGGAAAAAAAATCTAGAAAATATTCAGGTCTATGTTTCTGAAAATATTTCTTTGGAAGGAGGATTAAAATAATTTCCCATGTCTTTGCAAGAGAAGAATTTTTTATCATTTAAAGTTTGCTATTTTATTCATAATTCCTTTTGTAGATTCCAAGTTTTCAAGAGCACATTACGCAGCATGTACATGGGCTTTTTTTTTTTTTTTTTTTTTTTTAGTCTTAAAGATAGTCTATTTTCTATACTAGTACATAGGAAACATAAGTCAAAAAGACTATCTGCTGGTAATTGGAATAAGATATCAGTGACGATTTAAGGGAAGTAATACATGAGCTGATGAAGAAGTAGCTATTATTGGGGATAGCATACTAATCACATTCCCCTTTATAACCTTTTATCAGCCACATAATTTTTCTGAGCTACATATAAGTTGATTAAACAAACCAAAATTTCATTAGCAATTTCTCCCAGGTTCCTTTACGTCTGCAAGTCTTTACTTAACCACGTTTAGTACTTCCCAGAAATTACTTTCTGCTTTTGGAAGCATTGGCTTTGATCAGGTGATGGGGTGCTGATCAAAGTTTAGTTGTTTCATATCATTCTCCCATTTCTTGGATCAATCTTTCTAACACATGTGCTTTGTTCCTTAGCACCATTATTAACTGAATAAATAGTAGAACCTAAAATAACGGAACTGAAAGAAATATCAATGATTATTTTCTTTCAAGTCTCACATTGTATAGACACTGTGCAAATCTAGTGATTTTCTAATATTTATCAAATGTCCTGAGAACATCTAATATTTATCAGAACGTCCTGAGAGATGTCAATAAGTTCTGAAGGTAAAGAACTTTATGGTGCAGTTGCTTCTTGAAGCTTTGCAACATATAATAGCATACTAAATGCTCTGAGAAATCCTGCAAAGGAAATCAGTCTTTGTTTAATCCAGTTTTTCTCAAATTTATTGGGCCACAGAAATCCTTTCCTGCACCGGGAAGCTTTGAAATGCTGTGGTCTCATCAAATACAAGTACCAGCAGTCTTCCTTATACTTTGCTGCCATGTCTATTTATCATGTATGTGACTTGACTATTGATCTAGTCTGGTATTTGTCACATCCAGCTGGCCTCATTCATCTCCATTCCGTCACCACTGCTGGAATGACATCCCTGCTGGTCACTGACATCTCATTTCAAATATCATCAGCCGTCTTCTTGGCTTGTAAAAAATGGAGAAATATGGGAAAGGACTAAAACCATGACTCCCATCTGCTTTTGCTGTCACACTGTCACTTCAGACTGTGTGTCACTGAGAACGTGATGAGCATTCCCTGGGCTGTGAATTAGAAGGACTGGGTCCTACACTCCCCACCTACTAACCATCTGGGACCAGTGGCGTAGGTGAGCCAGAGATTACAATCCCGAGAGATAGAATTTGCCGGTGATTAGATCTCCTGGTGATCCATCCCCAAGACCGCTGATTTCGTATCTCCTGTTTTATGTGCTGTCTGCTGACCTCGCTTTACAATGGAGTTGAAGTCTGTGTGGGTGGACCGTGAAACTAAGTTTAGGTCCTGCAGCCTGTCTTAGACTGTGGCACGGGGAAGGGGTGGGGTAGAAGCTGAACTTGTACTGAACTTGTCTGCTTCCTGTTCAGTTGTATGAATGTGGTGTCCAGCAGAAAACACACACACACACACACACACACACACACACACCCATAAAACAAAACAAAACAAAACAAAAACCTTTCCATTGAGACTTGAATGGCTGATTGAAACCCAGCCTGGTCTTGCTGCTGCCAGAGCTTCCACCAGTCAGTGTCTGTGTATGTCCCTGGGGTGTCCTCCACTACCTGTGGGCAGCACAGGCCGTGTTCGGGAAGTGGCCAAAAACCGAAGGTAAAGGTGTGAGGGATAAGGAGATCCTAACAGCGGGTGCTTACATATTCCACTGAGTTACCCTGCTAGCCTTCTTTGTCCGACCTATGAACGTCCCTTCCACTACTTTCTGCTGTCAGCTTCAGACAGATACCTCTCCTACTGCCATTGCTCTCCTGGAACTCTCCACGAAAACACCGTCCTGATGTCTCTGTCAGGGCACCACCATGACTCAGAGATCACAGCCCTTCTAAATCGTGCATCTAAGTACCCTTCAAAACACGATCAGGCTCTTGTAATTTCATTTGACTGAATCTAGCTGGGAAGTATTCATTGGAGAGTTTCTTCTTTTTTTCATTTCTTTTCTCCCATTAATGAGGAAATTATTTTAAGCATCGTTTTTAGAACCAAAGAAACCAGGGTAGGAATAAAAATAGCATTCACATATCACTATTTGGGAGCGAAGTGGAAAATGTCAAAAATTACAGTTTTATAAACACTTTGGTCATCTCTGATGTTGTGAAATCTTACTCTGGTTCACAGGCAATGCTGAGGGCTGTGCTCACTTGCATGAGCTCGTCTCAGGGCTTGCCGTCTTAGAAATACCACCTGCAGAACTGGTCTCGATGGGCTGTTCGACCATAGGATTAAATCCTCTGATTGCTCTTCTGTATCTTTACACCAGTTCAGAGGTACCTAGGCACTCTCTGACAGTGTCTTCTTTCCTTCAGGTCGTAGAGTAAACAAAAAGGCTGTGGAAGCCTTCTTAAGTCTGTGAGTGCTCTGGACACTATGCAACTGCAGCCACGGAACACGGAATCTGATATGGGATTTCCCATTCAAGCACTTCCTCATCAGATGGAGGGAGAGGGCCTGGTAATCCATCCCTTAGTCTGGCTTTTCTTTCCCTGCTATCATGTTATTAGCTGCCTTACATGTAGCTGCTCTGGTTTCTCTCTTCCTGGCTACCGAATGGATTGTGCAATCAGGCACTTGGTCTACATCTTTGACATTTGGCAGTGCGCATAATAATTGAGACTAGGAAAAATCAGCTTTCTTTAGTCTTTCAGTGATAATGTATTGAAATTCTTTCCTATATAATACATGTGTTTGGAGGTTTCTTTCTCCTCCCTCTCTTCCTCCCTCTCTCTCTTCCTTCCTTCCTTCCTTTCTCTCTCTTTCTTTCCTTTCTCCCTTCCTCCCTCCCCCCTTCCTTCCTTTCTTCCTACATTTGCTCATGCATACAGTAGTATGTAGTATGTTGTTGTACAGGTGAAAAACCTGCATTTTCCCAAGTGGAGCAAGAGGAGGTTTGAAACCTAGAAGGAACTCTTCTTCAGTTCTATGTGGTGCACTTTACTCAATTACCATGAAAAGAATGGAGTGAGGCAGGGAGTGACAAAATCCAAGCGGTGTCGAGAATTCATCCAGTTTGCATGAGGAAAATGTGCTTTTCCTTAAGAAATAGTTGAGATAGGGGCACCTGGGTGGCTCAGTGGGTTAAAGCCTCTGCCTTCGGCTCAGGTCATGATCCCAGGGTCCTGGGATCGAGCCCTGCATCAGGCTCCCTGCTCAGCGGGGAGCCTGCTTCCTCCTCTCTCTCTGCCTTTCTCTCTGCCTACTTGTGATCTCTGTCTGTCAAATAAATAAACAAAAAATTTAAAAAAAAAAAGAAATAGTTGAGATAAAACCTCAAACATGGACAGGAACAATAACAATGAATGAGGACCTGGTTCTCATCATGGCTTATAGTATCTGCTTCGCTTTCCTGCATTTTTGAAGAGAAGTGTCCCTAATAGTCAACAACATAATTAAGGAGACACTTATGTTTGGGCAGAATGGTGAAAAGATGGTAGGGGTTGAGAAAGAGAACCCGGTTTCTCTTCTAAGTCTAGGAAAAATCATTTAAAGCATCATTCTAGAAACTGATGTTGGAGAAGCCCAAAGTCTCAGTTTTCTAGTAGGGTGGGAAAAGTGCTGGGCTCATAGTTAGGAGACAAAGATTCTAGTATTGGATTTGCCACTGGGTAACTGTAAGACTCAGTTTTTTGTTTGTGATAAGGAGGGTCCATGGGAATGAACTTTAAGATTTCTTTTATCTTTGTTTTTTAGCTTAACCTCATGGCTATGTGGTAAATAGTGCTTTAGAATTTTGAGATTCTTTTTTCTTCACTGAGAATCTATATTGTTCTTCTAGCAAACAAATTGGCATATTTTAGTAAAATATTAATATTCAGGACAAAATAAAACAGATCACCATTTCCTCAGAGATTGGAATTGCATATATAATATTTATGCTGCCATACTTTCTCATTTCAGATGGGATTGAGGGCATGAATATTTAAATGCAAATGGCTCTAAATCTTAATGGAAAGTTCCATGCTAAAAACCTTGTGAAATTTTGGGTGCTAATGAGAATTTAAGCCAGAAAAAGAGATCCAGTAGACATGGATCAGTAAATAATATATAGATTTATAACTCTTTGGCCACAAATGCATATTTGAGTGTACTTACCTAAAATGATATAAACATCAAATTTTTTTAAACATTTGTTCTTTACTTATCACTAAATATTATTCTGCTTCTGATACTTTTGTTCCCTTTTAGTTTGCTGTGTATAGAAACTAGCACACAGAAATTTTTCTGGAATTGCAAATTTGCTTTACTTAAAATTCAAGTATAATGAAATTCACTTTTATATACCTTTTCAGTAACCAAGAGAATTTTGGTTCCAAAATATATTAATTGCAGAATATAGAAATCATTCTTATAAGAGCTGAAACACATGCTTTACTGACTTTTCTTCCCTTGGCTTCAGAGCTCTGTGAAGCTGACTCCTTGTTTTGCTAGCTATTTCTGGGAGTCCCCAAGGGGGTTTGTATATGTTGTGCTTGATTTCCATGAGCCTCCTTAGATTTTTATCCTCCTTCCTGCTTCAACATTCTCTTCCTGCATATCTCCATATCCACCAAAAGCCACTGAACTGGGTACTGTGGGACCCGTATTTTATCGGGAACTGGCTTTACTGAACGACTGGAGACCAAAGTTGTGATGGGGAAAGGTGTCCTGTTGTAATGTGATGTGTCTGAGAGTATTTTTCTTCCCTCTTTGTGTTACTCTCTGTTGAACAGGCAGGCATAAAATAACTGCTGTGTATCTCCCAAAAGAACTCTTGGTAAAACAGATTTCTAGCTTCTTATCCCAAGTGCTACCATTCTCCAGAAGACCCAGGACAAATCTATTGGGAGTAACCGCCACACTAGAGTCAAATTGTCTCTTCCCTCTAGCAGCTAAATCATTGTCATACCTAACTCTTCTAGAGTCTCAGGTTCTCACTATGTGGATTTCAGGCAGACCTCCTCAGCTCACAGACACGTAATGGTAACCTATATCGGATACTCTTTGGGGCACACAACTTAGTTGCAGTTTGAAGTCCCCTTCCTCTACAAGGATAAATAGGGAAATAAAAAAGATGTTGGGAACTGTAAAATGTGGTAAAACAGCCGGCAGAGGAATGGGTTTTTGCAGTAATGCTTTGTGAAAGATCAAGAGAGTTATGGGAGTATTAATCTCAACCCTGCTGTAGGGCCATCTGGGATGAGAGAGAGGAAGTGTTTGAAAGGGATAACTTGAGCAGAGGGAAAGGGAGGGAGTGGGAGGCAGGATGTATTGGAGGTGGACCCAGAGTATAAGAGTCAACAGTTCCTGAGTTTTGCGATTATAAAAGCATGAACGATACACCATTTTTCATTTATTGATCGCCGAAGATTCAAGAAGTGATAATTCGGGAAAGGGGATGGTAAGATGAACTCCCTCTTTCACAGATGACTTATCGCTTTGCTTTATAATTCCCCTTTTCTTTCCATTTTCACTGGTCCCGGTTTTCTAGAAGTTAAAGAAGGTGAGGAGTAAGATATTCCCTATGCAGTTTCCTAGGCAGGAATTTAGGTCAGGGCTTTACGAAAGCAGAGACTTTGTCTTGCCCTTTTCATGTATTTAACAGTACTTCATGAATGATGATATATCCATAGCTGGGAGACATATTAACTGCTTTTCACATGTGGGCATGTGTGCTTCTTCTACTTCTCTACAGAAGGCACTTGGAGCCAGTTCGACTCAATTTCTTGACAGCATTTAGACTCTCGGGAACACATTTCTCTTTAGACTTTTGGCTTTAACAGAACAAAGTAGAGAGCGATATGCAGTGGCCAACATTAAATTGTCTGTGATTAAATAAGTGAATCCACAAATACCATTTTCCAATTATTAAAAAAAAACTGTTTCAAAAATTTATCTTCAGATATAATTCAGAAAGAGACAGCTGTGCCTTTGTATTGGGAAGGAAAATGTTCTGGTGTCAATCAAATGACACCAAAGGGTTTTTCTTACGCATTTGAAAATAATTTTGCGAACTTGCTTAGTTCATTAGTTGAGTTCCATATATGCTCGTGAGTGAGAAAAAAATCAGAAATGCATTAAATTTTAATGAATGGATGAGAAAGGGAAGGATTCCAAGAGTAAATTGTAATGTGAGTTTTCTGCATTTATCAGAGAAGAACATTTATTATTTCACAAATAGAATCTTTGTAACTTTATTTTTATGGCAATGACTAGGCATGGAGAGGAAATTACACTATTTGAAATAAATGAGCCCACAGATATCATCACAGAATCTGCATGGCACCATATTATTCCCATGTCTATTTGGGAAGGTAAAGGAAAAATTGCCCTGTGCTTTGTGTCATATAGCTGAGAAGCAAGGAAGGGTCTTAGGTTCTCCTGTGATTGTACTATATAACCTAAATATTTCTTAGATATTTAAAAAATGAAGATGTACATAGATCAATTCTTTCTTTTAATCAGGATATTTTTGAAGGTCCTAGCCCTACAGCAATAAGAATGCAACTATTTTTACATGATTCCTCCATTTTCCATGTGGATTTGTTAGAATTTTATGAGCATGATTCACAGCTCTACCTGCATGGATTTATTGGTAATTCTTTTGGCTTAAGTCTTTGCCCAGGAGCCTGGGAAGCACACATTCCCGACCAATACTCTGGTGCTTTTAAACCTTCTCGTTCAAGGTAGAGACGCTCTTTGACGGTGAGAGTCGCAAAGCCCCTCATGAAACCCGGCCCTCAGGAGATGGCTTGCCTCTCTTTTGGGAACCTCCAAGATAATGCTGGGGCTCTTGTTGCTATTTTTCCTTCTCAAAGGCAAATGCAATTCATAGTCACTGTCTCCACTTCCTTAGTTCTTCAGTCCGCTGAAGGCTGCCTTCACACTTTGAAATCACTCTACAAAGGTCATCCCATGACCTCTCCATTGCCAAATACAGGATTCTCTTTAGTCTTGACTTCTCTGCAGCACGGGATCGCATCCTCATTGAAATCTCCTCCTTCCTCTTCCACAGCCCCAAGGCATGGATTCCTCCCCCCACCCACTACGTTTCCAGTTCCATTTCCCTAATGGGTTCTGTATTCGCAGACCTCAAAATGCTTACAACTCTAAGTGTGATCTAAGGACAAGCAGCATCAGTGATGCCTGGGAGCTATCATTGGAAATGCAAAATTCAGGGCACGTCCCAGCCGGACTAAGTCAGAGTCTGCGTTTTGACGAGACGACCCGCCCCAGGTGACGCATGTGCAGATCGGAGTTTGAGAACCACTGGTCTCAATGATGGGGTCCTCTAAGGTTCTGTCCTCTCTCCTTTTCTCCCTTTTCCCAGACAACCACTTCTTTGCCAGACTGTAACTTTTGTATCCTTATGACTTTCAAAGTAACTCCGGCTAGATGTATCTGAGTGCCAGACATTCGTTTTGATTTGCTTAACTACTTGCATATCCCTTAGGCACCATGAGCTAAATATGTCTAATATTGAACTCATTTTCTTTTACTCCTCTCTCTGCCCGAGCACCCAAGCCAGAAACCTGCTATTCCTGACTCTTCCTTCTCCCTCCAGTGCTTGAATAGACTAATAGACAAGCAGCGGGGATAGAGAATCCCCTGGGAAAATTTGAAATTAAATGCTCCTATTTTATAAAAAATCAGTTCTCCCCTCCCTCCCACTCAAATAGAGATGGGGTGGGGGTGGGGAGGTAGGGAGGTAGGGAAGTGGGGAGGTGGGGCGGTGGGAGGGTGCAGGGAAGGGACACTCTCTCAAGGTCAGCTGTGAGACCTGGTTTGCGTGGCTTTCATGGCGTTTGGAGAAAATGGGAGAGCATGAAGTGTTTTCCATCTGAAAGCACTTGCAAGTTTGGCATAGCCTCTCTCTTTTCGTTTGTTTTTAATAGTTTGAAATCAGAGTAGAGGGAACGTTGAATCCTAAACAAGTCAGTTCAGAGTGGAAGTGAAGGCCCTTTCCTCAAGCAAGACAGGGCAAAAATATACACATCCTGGTTTGCCTTCTGACTGCTATTAAAAGGAAACCTCTGTTGTGCTTGGAAGTTCACCAGATGTTGGCGTTTCTTTATTCTTAAAGGTACATGCTCCCAGGAGCGAAAGTTTATTTTAAATAATGTCCTGATTCAGGATTTTAGTTGCCCTCTGAATGACATCTAGAGTTGGGTTAATCTGCTTGTAATTAGTTGAAATTACACGTGTGGGGTCAGAGATGGCTTGTTGACTGTGAATATCGGGCATCCCCTCCTCCTCGGTGACAGATTTCCTGATTTGCTCTGAGGTGGCCTCTACCCTGCGATTGTCAGCCTGATGAGTAGATCGCCTGAGCGAACAGCCTCACACAGAAGATTCTCTGCCACTACCACCCCCTTCCTGCCATCCTATGGAGTGAGCATCGCCGTGGGAGCAGTTACCCCTCTGACCAAGCTGTTACTCCTTTACTTCTAGTTAGAAACCCCAGAGGAGAATGCTGGCTCACCAGAGAGGCTTCCCCTGCTGCCCTGGAGCCCTGGCACAGTGAGCAAGCCCAGCTTCCATACCAGTCTCCTGTAATAGCCTCCCCCTTATGGTGGAAAGGGGCTAGAAAGCCAGCTAGCCTCTCTCAGTCTCTTCCTATCATCATTCACCTGTATTGTGCGAACACAGGCCTTTGCTTTCTGGACTAGATAACTAACCACCATCTGTAACACAATTTATGTGGGGAAAATGTGTTTGGCACTCCAGACATCTAATTTACAGAGCAACATTTGCAGCATGGCCTATGTGTGTGAGTGGATGACTGCCAGGGTATGTGGACTGAGATGAATGAGGACTCAAGAGCCTCCAAATGAAAAGTGGATTTGATTCCTAAATATGGCTGTGACTCTGCACAGGAACGGATTTAGAGAAGCAAAATCC
This sequence comes from Enhydra lutris kenyoni, assembly GCF_002288905.1. Classification (NCBI taxonomy): domain Eukaryota; kingdom Metazoa; phylum Chordata; class Mammalia; order Carnivora; family Mustelidae; genus Enhydra; species Enhydra lutris. Next base: position 28,836,821 of record NW_019154101.1, on the reverse strand, counting down.
ATTAATGGTTAAATTCGGTGAAATTTAAAAAACAACACAAAAAACCAACAACTAACAATTTAATGGAATTCAACTATTTCCTCACCCACCCACTTGGCTGAAACCAAGGCTCCAAGATGTCCTCAGATCGAAATGTAAATCAGGTCCCCACTGAATCACACATGCATCCCCAGAAGTACCCCTGCATCATGAGTAAGGAGATCTCAGTTCTGTGTTCTTCCTGTTTTCATATAGAAATTTCCATAAGAAATAACAGAAAAAAGTGTCTCAAGTTTGCCATGGCCTCAAGTCCGTATATACTATTAGGACTTTAGTATTCCCCATTTTTTAAAAAGAGTAATGGGACAAATAACTTGAAGTGTACATGTATATGGGATCCATCTTAGGTTTATTTCTTTGTGACTTGCCAATTTCTTGCAGTTGATCAAATTTTTGTAAGGGCATTAAAAATATGATAAAGGAATACTATAACGAAATAGTAATTTTCTGTTTCCCGAAAGGGATTGAGAAGTAAGAGCTGAAGGAGGAAGGGCAAAGGACAAAAGACACATGCCAGCTGAGAGTTTCCCCTTTCGTTAGAAAAAGTAGGGTTTTATTTCCTGAACACTTCACGAGTACACTCTCTTTTACATTATATTGGCTAAACTTGAGTCACATGGCTACCACTAGTTGCAAGCAATTTTGGGCATGTTGACACTCTAAACAAAAGCATGGAATTCTTTTACCAAAGAAGAGCTGATTAAATAAGTGCAAGTTAGGGGCACCTGGGTGGCTCAGTGGGTTAAAGCCTCTGCCTTCGGCTCGGGTCATGATCCCAGGGTCCTGGGATCGAGCCCCGCATCGGGCTCTCTGCTCAGCAGGGAGCCTGCTTCCTCCTCGCTCTCTCTCCCTGCCTCTCTACCTACTTGTGATCTCTGCCTGTCAAATAAATAAATAAATAAAATTAAAAAAAAAATAAGTGCAAGTTAAAGGAATTCAAACCAAAGGGGAACCAAAGAGAGAATGACTTGAACAGGCAATGGTGCCTTAGGGTGGCCTGGAGCCATGTCACTGGGGCTACCAGGCTTGTGTTCAAGGGTGGGCTCTTTCACTGACTGGCTGTTCAGGTTTGGAAAAGACATGAAACATGGGCAGGCCTCAGTCTGTTTCTCTGTAAAATGGGGCTAGTAATAATAACTGATACTTACTGCTTTCGCTATTGTGACCAAAGTCACCAGGTCTGATACAGTGTGGATGAAAATGCCTATTTTTAGAATGCTGTTGAGGTTCTCTTTGTGTTGGTGGAGCAACTAATTTAAAGTACATTCTGTATTTGCTTTTGAGACCTGGCAGAGAAATTATTGTTAGAAAAGGAGGAGACACTTGTTTTTTTTTTTTTTTTAACGCACACCTTATGTTATTTGTCATTCTATATTATGATTCTCTTCACAGTACCTTTGAGATTCTCACCTATATGCACACAAAAGAAAGATAATTCTAATACATTCTCTTCTTATTATTATTTTGGGGAGAATTTCATATCTTCTTTACTGTAGGCTACTCTGTCACCTTAGGTTTTACCAGCAAACTTGAGATGAAGTCAGCTTCACCTGTTGCTATAATAAATTGTATGAGATGGTGGAGGCTCTTGTCCTGTGGTCTTCCAAGTTTTCTCTGTGTCAGGGTCATGGGCCCTAATTCCCATTAAGGTGCTAGGGTGGGTGTCATTTATTGAAATGAGCACTGGGGTTGGTGTAGGGAGAGCAGAATATGGACATATCAGTTTGAGATACCAATTTGACATTCAAGTGTAGATACCATATTGGCAGTTGGATGTGTGAAAATAAATTTAGGAATGTGATTGAGGCTAGAGGTATAAATTTAGTAATCTCCAGTACAGCGGGGGAGGAGCAAGATGGCGGAGGAGTAGGAACCTTAAATTTCATCAGGTCCCAGGAATGCAGCTAGATAGTTATCAAACCATTCTGAACTCCTACGAACTCAACAGAAGATCGAAGAAAATAATAGCAGCAATTCTATGAACAGAAAAGTGACCATTTTCTGGAAGGTAGTGTGTGTGTGGAGAAGTGAATTTGAGCTGATATTTGGGAAGATAGACCACAAGGGGAGAAGGAGCCTCCATCAGGCGGCTGCTGGCAAGTGATAGAGCAGTGAAGGATAAAAATAAGAACTTTTAGAAGTCGGCTCTGTGGAGGGATGTCATTCCAGTGGCTAAGTGGGGGGTGGAACCCTCACTGGGACAGTGTGGTCTCAGGACCCTTGGGGTCACAGAAAGACCAGGGGTCCCTGAGTGTGGCAGAGCTCCCAAGTATCAGGGCAGGGAAGCCGGCTACAAAGACAGAGCCAAGGAGGGAGACTCTCAGCTTGAACTGCCATAAACCATGATCCCAGGCACAGTTAGGCCACTACTCTTTGAGCAAGGACTCCACCAGTGGCAAATCTGGGGAGACCACCCCCCTTTCCTTCACCAGGAGAAGCAGCACAAGAGCACGCTGCAGGAATCTGCTGGGTTTGGAGACTCCAAATGGGGCCATGCACCAGAGATAGAAATGCTCAGTCACAGGCCAGGTGAGCTCAGAGTGGGGCCAGAGACCAGGGAGAGAGGTGAGACTGACTGCTTTTCTCTGAGAGTGAACTGAGGAGTGGGGCCCCAGGGTCTTGGCTCCTCTGGGGCCAGTGATTTGCAGGCTGTCATTTTCATTCTCATCCTCCAAAGCTGTCCAGAAGCTTTTAGGGAACAAAATCTACCAAAAGCAAACCCGAGCACATTGCTTAGCCTGGCCCCTGGCCAGGTGGTGCAATTCTGCCTCAGGCAAAGACATTTGAGAATCACTGCAACAGGCCCCTCCCCCAGAAGATCAGCAAGAACATCCAGCCAAGACCAAGTTTACTAATGATGAGAACTGCAAAACTCCAGAACTAGGGGAATACAACACATAGAATTCATGGCTTTACTCCCATGATTTAGTCTTTCAAAATTAATTTTTAAAGTTTTCTTTTTTTTTCATTTTGAATTTTTCTTCTTTCCTTTTTTCAACCAACATCTTATCAATTCCTTTTTTAAAATATTTTTAAATTTTCATTTTTACAGTCATATTCTATACCTTTATTATATTTAACCATATTTTCTGTGTATATATATAAGTTTTTCTTTATTTAAAATTTTGGAATACAGTTTATTCTAACAGACCAAAATGTACCTTAATTCGAGTGTATGGCTTTGTTTGTCTCCAGCCTGATCACATTCTCCACCCCCCCATTTAAAAAAAATTTTTTCTTTTTTTTTTCTTTTTTCAATCAACTTACCAATTCCTTTAAAAAGCTTTTTAAACTTTTCATCTTTACAGTCATATTTCATCCCTTCATCATCTTTATCCATATTTTTGAAGAAATATAAGTCTTTCTTCAAAATTTTAGGAGAAAGTTTCTTCCAGCAGACCAAAATACACCCAAAATCTAGTATGTGGCTCTGTTCTATTCACCAGCCTGATCATACCTTTTTTTTTTTTTTTCTTTTCTTTCCCCCCTGGTTTCAGGTCTCTTCTGATTTGTTTAGTGTATATTTTTCTGGGTTTGTTATACTTTTAGCATTTTATTCTCTCATTCATGTATTCTTCTCTGCACAAAATGACAAAATGGAAAAATGCACCTCAAAAAAAAAAAGAAAGAAAGAAAGAAAGAAAAGAACAACAACAAAAAGAACAACAACAACAAAAAAGAACAACTGCCTACCAGGGATATAATCAATACAGACATTAGTAAGATGTTGGAACCAAAGAGTTCAGAATGACTGCTATGAAGATACTAGCTGGGTTTGAAAGAAACATAGAAGATACCAGAAAATCTCTTTCTGGAAAAAATAAAATCTAACCAAATAAAAATCAAAAAGGTTATTAATGAGGTGCAATAAAAAATGGAGGCTCTAACTGCTAGGATAAATGAGCAGAAGAGAGAATTAGTGATATAGAAGACCAAATGATGGAGAATAAAGAAGCTGAGAAAAAGAGAGATAAAGAACTACTGGATCATGAGGGGAGAATTCAAGAGATAAGTGATACCATAAGATGAAACAATATTAGAATAATTGGGATCCCAGAAGAAGAAGAAAGAAAGAGAGGTACAGAAGGTATATTGGATCAAATTATAGTGAAGAACTTCCCTAATTTGGGGAAGCTAACAGGCATCAAAATCGAGAGCTCCTCTCAAAATCAATAAAAATAGGCCAACACCCTGTCATGTAATAGTAAAACTTACAAGTCTCAGAGACAAAGAGAAAATCCTGAAAGCAGCTCGGGACAAGAGGTCTGTAACCTAGAACAGTAGAAACATTAGGCTGGAAACAGACCTATCCACAGAGACCTGGCAGGCCAGAAAGGACTGGAATGATATATTCAGAGCACTAAATGAGAAAAATTTGCAGCCAAGAATACTATATCCAGCTAGGCTGTCATTGAAAATAGGAGAGATAAAAAGCTTCCAGGACAAACAAATACTAAAAGAATTTGTGAACACCAAACCAGACCTACAGGAAATATTGAAAGGGGTCCTCTAAGCAAAGAGACACCCTAAAAGGAACATAGACCAGAAAGGAACAGAGACAGTATACAGTAACAATCACCTTACAGGCAAAACAATGGCACTAAATTCATATCTTTTGATAGTTACCCTGAAAGTAAATGGGTTAAATGCCCCAATCAGAAGACATATGATATCAGATTGGGTTAAAAAAAAAAAAAAAAAAGGCCAATCGATATGCTGTCTGCAAGAGACTCATTTTAGACCCAAAGACACCCCAGATTTAAAGTGACAGGGTAGAAAACAATTTACCATGCTAGTGGACATCAAAAGAAATCTGGGGTGGCAATCCTTATATCAGACAAATTAGATTTTAAACCAAAGACTATAATAAGAGATGAGGAAGGACACTATATTATTACTTAGAGGATCTGTCCAACAAGAATATCTAATAATTTTAAATATATATGCCCCTAACATGGAAGCACCCAATTATATAAGTCAATTAATAACAAAATCAAAGAAACACATTGGCAATAATACAATAATACAGGGGACTTTAACACCCCCTCACTGAAATGGACAGATCATCTAAGCAAAAGATCAACAAGGAAATAAAGGCTTTAAATGACACATTGGACCAGATGGATGTCACAGATATATTCAGAACATTCCATCCCAAAGCAACAGAATACATATTCTTCTCTAGTGCACATGGAACATCCTCTAGAAGGGATCACATCCTGGGTCACAAATCAGGTCTCAACTGGTACCAAAAGATTGGGATCATTCCCTACATATTTTCAGATCACAGTGATTTGAATCCAGAACTCAACCACAAGAGGAAAGTTGGAAAGAACTCAAATACATGGAGGCTAAAGAGCATCCTACTAAAGAATGAATGGGTCAGCCAGGAAATTAAAGAAGAATTAAAAAAAAAAATCATGGAAACAAAAGAAAATGAAAACACAACTGTTCAAAATCTTTGGCATGCAGCAAAGATGGTCCTAAGAGGAAAGTATGTAACAATGCAAGCCTTTCTCAAGAAACAAGAAAGTTCTCAAATACCAACCTAAACCTACACCCAAATGAGCTGGAGAAAGAACAGCAAAGAAAACCTAAACCCAGCAGGAAAAGAGAAATAATAAAGATCAGAACAGAAATCAATGAAATAGAAACCAAAAGAACAGTAGAACAGATCAATGAAACTATAGCTGGTTCTTTGAAAGAATTAATAAGATTGATAAATCCCTGGCCAGACTTACCAAAAAGAAAAGAGAAAGGACCCAAATTAATACAATCATGAATGAAAGAGGAGAGATCACAACCAACACCAAAGAAATACAATTATAAGAACATATTATGAACAACTATATGTCAGCAAATTGGACAATCTGGAAGAAATGGATGCATTCCTAGAGATGTTTAACTACCAAAACTGAACCAGGAAGAAATAGAAAACCTGAACAGACCCATAACCAGTAAGGAGATTGAAGCAGTCATCAAAAATCTCCCAACAAACAAGAGCCCAGGGCCAGATGGCTTCCCAGGGGAATTCTACCAAGCACTTAAAGAAGAATTAATTCCTATTCTCTTGAAACTGTTCCAAAAAATAGAAATGGAAGGAAATTTTCCAAACACATTTTATGAGGCCAGTATTACCTTGATCCCCAAACTAGAAAAAGACCCCACCAATAAGGACAATTACAGGCCAATATCCCTGACGAACATGGATGCAAAAATTCTCACCAAAATTCTCGCCAATAAGGTCCAACAGTACATTAAAAGGATTATTCACCATGACCAAGTGGGATTTATTCCTGGGCTTCAAGGTTGGTTCAACATCTGCAAATCAATCAATGTGATACAATATATTAATAAAAGAAAGAACAAGAACCATATGTTACTCATAATAGACGCTGAAAAAGCATTTGACAAAGTACAGCATCCTTTTTTGATTAAAACTCTTCACAGTGTAGGGATAGAGGGCACATCCTTCAGTATCATAAAAGCCATCTATGAAAAACTCCCAGTGAATATCATTCTCAATGGGAAAAAACTGAGAGCTTTACCCCTAAGGTCAGGAACATGGCAGGGATGTCCACTATCACCACTGCTATTCAACATAGTACAAGAAGTCCTAGCCTCAGCAATCACACAACAAAAAGAAATAAAGGGCATCTGAATCACAAAGAAGTCAAATTCTCACTCTTTGCAGATGATATGATACTCTATGTGGAAAACCCAAAAGACTCCACCCCCAAACTGCTAGAACTCATACAGGAATTCAGTAAAGTGTCAGGATATAAAATCAATGCACAGATATCAGTTGCATTTCTATACACCAACAGCAAGACAGAAGATAGAGAAATTAAGGAGTCAATCTCATTTTCTACTGGACCCCAAACCATAAGATACCTAGGAATAAATCTAACCAAAGAGGCAAAGAAGCTGTACTCAGAAAAGTGTAGAATACTCATGAAGGAAATTGAGGAAGACACAAAGAAATGGAAAAATGTTCCTTGCTCATGGACTAGAAGAACAAATACTGTGAAAATGTTAATGCTACCTACAGCAAACTACAATTAATGCAATCCCTATCAAAATACCATCAACTTTTTTTTTTCCAAAGAAATGGAACAAATAATCCTAAATTTTATAGCCAGAGGAATGTTGGAAGAGAAAACCAAAGCTGGTGGCATCACAATTCTGGATTTCAAACTCTATTGCAAAGCTGTCATCATTAAGACAGTATGGTAATGGCACAAAACAAACACATAGATCAATGGAACAGAATAGAGAGCCCAGAAACAGACCTTCAACTTTATGGTCAATTAATCTTCGACAAAGCAGGGAAGAATGTCCAATGGAAAAAGACAGTCTCTTCAGCAAATGGTATTAGGAAAATTGGACAGCCACACGCAGAAGAATGAATCAGACTGTTTTCTTACACAACACACAAAAGTAGACTCAAAATGGATGAAAGACCTCAATGTGCGATAGGAATCCATCAAAATCTTTGAGAATACAGGCAGCAACCTCTTTGACTTCAGCCACAGCAAATTCTTCCTAGAAACATTGCCAAAAGCAAGGGAAGCAAGGGCAAAAGTGAACTATTGAGACTTCATCAAGATAAAAAGCTTTTGCACAGCAAGGGAATAGTCAACAAAACCAAAAGACAACCGACAGAATGGGAGAAGATATTTGCAAATGACATATCAGATAAAAGGCTAGTATCCAAAATCTATGAAGAACTTATCAAACTCAACACCCAAAGAACAAATAATCTAATCAAGAAATGGGCAGAAGACATGAACTGACATTTCTGCAAAGAAGACATCCAAATGGCCAATAGACATATGAAAAAGTGCTACTTGTTATCAGGGAAATACAAATCAAAACCTCAATGAGATACCACCTCATACCAGTCAGAATGGCTAAAATTAATAAGTCAGGAAAGGACAGATGCTGGCAGGGATGTAGAGAAAGGAGAACCCTCCTACACTGTTGGTGAATGCAAGCTGGTGCAGCCACTCTGGAAAACAGTATGGCAGTTCCTCAAGAAACTGAAAATACAGCTTCCCTATGACCCAGCATTGTATTACTGGGTACTTACCCCAAAGATTCAAATATAGTGATCTGAAAGGGGTACCTGGACCCCAATGTTTATAGCAGCTATGTCCACAATAGCCAAACTATGGCAAGAGCTTAGATGTCCATCAACAGATGAATGGATAAAGAAGATGTCATGTGTATATATATATAATGGAATATTATGCAGCCATCAAAAATGAAATCTTGCCATTTGCAATGACATGGATTGCAAACTAGAGGGTATCATGTAAGCAAAATAAGTCAATCAGAGAAAGACAATTATCATATGATCTCACTGATATGAGGAATTTGAGAAACAAGACAGAGGATCATAGGGCAAGGGTGGGGAAAATGAAATGTTGAAACCAGAGAGGGAGACAAACCCTAGGAGACTCTTAATCTAGGAAACAAACTGAAGTTTGCTGGAGGGGAGGGAGAGGGAGGGATGGGGCGGCTGGGTGATGGACATTGAGGAGGATATGTGCTATGATGAGCACTGTGAATTGTTTAAGACTGATGAATCACAGACGTGTAGCCCTGAGCTAAATGATACATTACATGTTAATTAAAAAGGAAAAGAAAAGAAATCTCCAGTACATGCATGATTTCTAAAACCATGAACCTGGATATGGTCACCTAGGGAGCAGGCACAGCCAAATAGAGTAGAGGTTGGAGAAAAGGGAACATTAGGGCCTGACACCTGCTACTTAGGTTTATTTTCTAGACCAAAATAGATTCCTGTTAGAGTTGCATCCAAATGATAAGCTACTCTAACTTGAAGTGAGCACCTGAAGACCTTTTTCCTTCAAGGCTCCAGAAGACATGGCAGTCAGAGACAGCATGACTTGGTCCCATATCCCAAGGGTTATTTAAGAAAGAATGGGCAGGTGGTGCCTGGCTGGGGAGGTTATAGAACCCAACTGATGGGGTGATTTGGCTGGGTTAGTGTCCACCAGCAGGGACCACAGTGCCCAGCTAGGGCTGCAGAAGCAAAAGGAGGCTCCTGTGGACAGACTTAAGTAATATGCAGGGTCAGGAGAGGAGAGAAATGGCTGATGTCCTTTCAGAGCTTTTTGAGAAGAGCGGAGAGGAAGTGTCTGAGGACGTGAAGCAATACTTCAGAGTAGGCGGTAGGGGGCCAGAGGAAGCTTTGCAGAGAGCCCAGCCTTTGACCTGCAAGTTCTCTTCAACACCCGAAGGATCTCTGCACCTCTTGCTAAGAAACTTGGATTTCTACCAGTTTCCAGGTTTTATTTATTGACAAGCAGGAGTCATAGCTATACATTAGCTTAGCATTGTTTTCTTTGAAGTCTCAGCCCTTTCTCTTAGACCCTTGAGGGCACAGAGGCAGGGCAGAGAGAGTGACTGTGGGTCGCCACCCCTCCCCCCTTCACCTGGCGCACTCTCACCTTATTCTGTTCTACATCACAGCTTCCATGAAGTTTCATCTGAAAGAGAGAGAGAGAAAGAAGATTTCTACAGCTAAACTTCGTTTAAAAAAACCCCCGACTGAACTGTGGAAAAGATAAAGTGGTGGCCGAATACATAAAATATGCAGACGTGATGTGTTTGGGAAGCACAGGATGTATTGTTTGACTGATCATCTAAACCAACTAATCTCTGAAACGCAAGACAGAGGGAGAAAGAGGAACAAACCCACAGACAACTGCGGTTTGTAACCGGGTTAGTCTATTGGCCCGATTCTCCGACGGTCTCCTATTCAAATATGAATATGCATCTTCCCGGATGACGTCAACAGTGACCTTTTAATGTATTATTTTTTTTAAATTCTGTGTGTTGTGAGTCCAGTGCAGTCTTAGAACACAGGCATTATTTAATTCTCCTACAGTGTTTCCAGGACTTGGCTAAACAATGGACTGGACGTTGTTTCTCTATTCAGAACACAGAAGGAAATGGGAAACCTTAGATTATCAGGTGCCTTTCTTCTTCTAAAATCATTCACCTTCAAGAAGGAGATGAAGTCAAATACTAATAGAAGAACTGTGGAACGAAGAGAGGAATGAAACCTTAGGTCCCTAAATCATGAGAGGTTATGGAGTGTTACCCCATTGCCAGTGTGCCTGTCTGCCACATCTTCGAATTCTGTTCCTCTCTCAAAGCATAGCTTATGTCTCACCTTCTGCTTGGCAATTTTCACGAATCGTCTGGAGCCTCTTTGTCAGGATGTCTGTGTTGACTTGATCATGTGATTGTGCTCCGTTTTTTAGATGTCCTCTGAATCCATTTGAACATTTCGAATATTTGTTTTGTTCTTGAAGTGGCATATATTAGCTGCTTGAAGAAAACATTCACAGTGCTCTCCTGGCCAAGACCACCAGACATCCACCAAGACTCCTTGGCTCGTTGCCATAAGGGAGGACACATACGATGGTCAACTGTGAAGGTGCTAGAAGTGATGAATTATAGGGTCTGGGCAGGCATTAGGAGATTTGGGGGAGGGTTTAAGGAAGTGGGGACTGAATACTGTCAGGAAGTGGGGATGATTCTACGATTGGCTATTTCCCCACATCTTATCTAGAAGGAAAGAAGACTAGCTTGAGGCTAAAACTGTAATTCTTATTAGTCAGGGAGGGAAGGGGGTTTGTGGTCATTTTTGTTTGTGTTTTCATTTTTATATTGTTCTGGAGTGGTCATTTTCTGTGCTGATCCACCATAGTCACAGAATGGCCTTGCTGAGTTTCGATGTTCTGTGAAATCGTTTCCCTCCAGCAAGAGAACAGAGGGCCCAGCTGTGAGCTTCAGGTCAGCTCCCACTGTCAGAGACTGCACTGCTCTTTCTCAGTTTTGAATTGAATTGATTTTCAGCAGCATTATATTTTTATCAAAGATTCCTATTTGATACCCTGGGTGGGTGGAAGGCATCCCAAGAGAGGGGACCTCTGAGCTTTAATCTCTGATCTTCCCTTTCTTACTACACTGAAGACATTGTATAATTTCTTTTCAAGACTGCCTTTTGATGTATGGAGGGGGTTGTACTGAACTTCAAGGGAGTGTCATAATTCTTTCCTTTAACTGGAATCTCATGGTAAGGATCAAAATCCGATTTCTTCTATATGTTAATGGGGTGCTGGAAGCTAGCCCTTAGTTTGCTTATCCCATTCTCTAAAGGGACTAGGTTACAGTGAGCATCTGTGGAAAGGGAGAGATGAGTACTATTACACAATACAGCCTTCCATGCCTCAGGACTGCTTTCTGTACCCAACCAGCATGGCCAACTCATGCCACCTTAATCTGTTTGGAAGAAATGGGTGAAGATTTGCATAGAACTATGTGATCTAATCATACCTATAACATTTGTTTGGTAATTTGCTTGTGATGGATACTAACTTTTGAACAGTGGTTCATAATCCTGGCTGTTCAGCAGAATCAAAGGGGAGCTTTTAAAAAGAGGTACTAGTTTAATTGGTTGGTGTGGGGCCCAAGCAGCTAACATGACTGGCTCTTGGAAAAGCAGGATTAAGCTATGGGTCCAAGTGAAGAATGAATCATCTTAAAGCAGAACTGCTTTCTACAAGGCTGTGGTGAATTAAAATGATTCTGCTTCCTTGGTCATCCCCACTGCCTTATAAACAGGACAAGGGAGCAGCGGCAGTAAAAAACGGGAGCGTCAGTGACTGGAGCTTGGAGGACAAGCAGTCATATAAACAGAGTCTTAGAGGAAACTGTGTTTACAGCCGCTGAAAGGGAAGCCCTAACCCCTGAAGTGACTGGGAGACCTTGGTGCCTATAAATATTCAGTCAGGTTATTTCCAACATTTGATAATAACTCCACATCAATAAGTATCTTACAGCCTTATGGACTGGAGATTAATCACTGGTTTGACACCTATTCAGCTCTTGGTCCTACTTAGAGTTTCTGCAGTAACATTGTAGACGAAACCATATGACTTCCTAGTGTATAAATAGCAATAGTTTGTTTCAAATGGCTGAATTCTAACACTTAAACTCTAAAGAGCAAGTGACGGGGGATATATATGTTAACTGATGTAACTCCACCTCCTTTGTGAAGGCCAGCATAAAAGGCCCTACAAAGTGTTCCTATGTGGGGCGCCTGGGTGGCTCAGTCAGTTAGGTGTCTGCCTTCAACTTAGGTCATGATCTCAGGGTCCTGAGATCAACCCCTGCATCGGCTTCCTGCTCAGCAGGGAGTCTGCTTCTCTCTCCTCTCCTGACTCCTCCACTCTCCACCCTGCTCTTTCAATCCCTCTCAAATAAGTGGATAAAATCTTTTAAAAAAAGAAGTGTTCCTATGTCCCTGATGGTAGTGATTGCCCCAGAGAAATGGATTATATTTGTTGTAGAGGAAAGCATAGACTGAGCAATGTAATCTGGTATATATGCATATGGATAGATAGATGTATCTATCTATATTTGCTGAAATTAACGTGTATGGATTGACTGATATGTTGTATACATAGAAAGTTGTTGGACTCATAGTTCATTATGTTAATAAGTTGGGTTCCTGGTATACATTATTACCTCTCATTACATTCTAAAGGGAGGTATTAAGAATTTTATTTTAGTGGAAGTATGCTATGGGATGTCCCAAATTTCAAAGGTATTAACTTTCATTTTTGGGGGGGGGATATAATTGAGTGGTTAAGACTGACAAATCTGGAGCCATACCTCTTGGGTTTAAATACTCACTCTATCACATAGGAGCTCTGTGTGACCTTGGGCATGTGACTTACCATCTCTGTACCTCATCCCCCATCTGTAAAATGGGATGTTAACAGCACTCATGGCACTGTGAGGGTGGGATGATTTAATATACTCTAACATCTGGAACAGGACCTGGCACAGTGAGCACTTATAAATGGTGGGTGCTTCGATTCTTGGTCTTTCAGAGAGAGTTGAATAGGGTGAAATGGATTTTTCATTGAGCAAGGGAACTTGCTGAAACAATCTCTGTTCCTTGAAGATGTTTTTCTGAAATGACACCTGGCTCAGGATCAGTGAAGTTGTGTGCTAAAAACTGTTCTAAGGAATGGGACTCAGGGGACCCCTGAGACTATGCCCGTTTGCTTTCCTCTCACTTTACCTTGTAATTCCTGTGACTTTTGAAGTGGAACAATAATTTCTTTAAATAGAAATCTCTCTGTTTCCATCTCAAGATGGAAAAAAACCCCAAGTCTATTAAAATAATTTCAGAAAGATGTACCTCCTTTATTTGTGATTATTGGTGAATAATACTGAATTATCTGCTGTAGAAGGTGCTTTCATTGGCATGGAGGACCCTGAGGGATAGCGAGGACATCTGTAGTCAATATCACACACTTCCTGTCATCTGCATGGCTTGATAAGTTTGACTCTTTGGACTCACTACTCAAAGTGCCCAAGTGAGGCAAAGCTCACTTGGGGCCCTTTCTGGAAAGAAGGCCTTACCAGGAGCTCTTCAGAGGCTCTGTGAGGGCCAGTGGCCTGGCTGGATGCTCACTGGTTTGCAGTTGCTAAGAACCTTCTTTAAAAGTGACAAGAGGAAATCATTACCAAGAGACCATCTGTGGACCCCAGGAGACTGGGGAGAATGTTTCCACACTGAGGCAGTCTGCTGGTCTTTTTTTTTTTTTTTTTTTAAAGATTTTACTTATTTGATAGAGAGATAGCACAACTAGGCAGAGCAGTAGGCAGAGGGAGAGGGAGAAGCAGAGTCCCCGTTGAGCAGGGAGCCTGATGCGGGGCTCAGTCCCAGGATCCTGAGATCATGACCTGAGCCAAAGGCAGGCGCTTAACTCACTGAGCCACCCAGGTGTCCCTGCTGGTCTCTCTTAATAAAGGAAATTAAACTGGCTGATGATGATACATGAGCTTGGATGCTAGAGAGTAAATGGAAAAGAGTTCAATGATATTTGTGGGTTCATATCTGAGGAGACAGGATAATTAGTTCCATTTTGATTGCCTTTAAGTGACATGGCCATGGAGTTGAAACGGGAAGGTCCCATTAGTTAGTACCTATTGTCTAAATAATAATAACGGCAAAACCCAAAATGAAGTTTTATTGTATATTTATCACACCCTGGCATGTTTCTGTGCTTAACATATTAGGTATTACTCACTTAATCCTCACAGCGAGCCCGTAAATAATCACTATCAACCCAGCGTCTCAGAACGTGGGTGGTAGGATATTCTAAGTTGGGAGGCACGTGGTAGAGAGAGCACTGCTGGGATTTACTCAAAGGCATAAGATGATTTAGAGATCACAAAATCTGGATGAAATCCAGGTGTTCAGACCCTCTCTCTCATGATCTGGCCTTTCTCCAATGAAAGAGTTTTAAAACCAGAAAAGGCGAGTAACTCCTGAACAGGGAAGTATTTTTATGTAAGGCGAATCCTGTTCATCTATTTATTTAGTGCCCTTCCCTGAAACTACCATTTTCTGTCAGTATTATAAATGCACACAAGCTAATTCAAAGATATATATATATATATTTTTAATTTATTCATCTGACAGAGATCACAAGTAGGCAGAGAGACAGGCAGAGAGAGAGGAGGAAGCAGGCTCCCCGCTGAGCAGAGAGCCCGATGCGGGGCTTGATCCCAGGACCCTGGGATCATGACCCGAGCCGAAGGCAGAGGCTTTAACCCACTGAGCCACCCAGGCGCCCCCAAAGATATTTTTTATAAAACAAGACAAAAAGATTAGCTTGTTACATGGCTGTGTGCTCATCCTTGAAATTGTGGGGGTGCTTTTCTCTTCATAGGAACTATATCCTGTGAAGAAAAGATTTACATAATTCCTAATGCTGCCCTGCAGTCCTGGGTGAATTACATTTTTCCATTATAGTCCTTGCTCCCCCCACATTTTTGCTCTGACCCTGAAAAAATAGCCTAATTTTCTACCAAGAAAAGGAGGTCATTAGTTTGTGTCTGGAAACAGCGAAGGAATTACTGAGCTATTTATAAGCTCTGCACATGTGGAATCAATCTTATTTTCCATTGGATGGTTCAGAAATGTATTCAAATTATGTAGTTTTGAAATTCTAAACTCTGGAATTTATTTCTCAATAGAAAGCTTTTTAGGATGGTGTGCCTAATGGATATCCCTTTTAGTGAATTTGAATAACAAATTGTTTGTAAGACTACATAATTAGTCTTAATTTATATTTTATTCCTGTTTCCTGAAAGTCAGTCAGTGTAGGTCTGGCGATGTGTTACTATTCCCTCCCTACTGGGGAGGTAAGGACTACAGAAAATTCAAAGAAAATCAGGGTAAGGACATTTCCCTCGATTTTGTTAGGATCCTGTTTTGATATTTGCACATGCATTGGAAATCATAACTAGTCATAATCTGATTTCCATGCTAGGTTTTTCTTAAAGAATATGACACGGTTTAAGCACATTTGAGTTTTCCAGTGAGAAATTTGAAGCAATAAACTGAAGGGAAATAAATGATTAACATAGAATGGGCTATCTATAATAGTTCCTGAGATGAAATACCACAAAATCTGGTTGATTTAGGTTAAAATATATAAATTTCTTAAAGTTAATGAAATGCAAAGTGAGATTTCAGCTATGTACTGAACAAGATCCATATTCCTGGCCTAGTATAAACTTCCCCCATGTGTTAGTAATAACAAGGCTGGAGGTATGAAAGACACCTAAAGGTTGTTGCAGGGAATTACTATTAGAATAACAATCTGCACTTCTCCACAGGACCCTTGCATGTGTAATATCTTTTGATCTTTGTAGCAGTGTCAGCATTAGGTATCATTACCTCTATTTTACAGATTAGAAAGGTCAGGTATGCAGAGGCTAATAGAAACAGTACAGGGAAGATAGCATTGTCCAATGAAAAGAAAGTGGCCTTTGGGGATGAGAGGAATGGATGGAAAAGCCCAGTCCACCTCCTCTTGCCTCCTTGAGCTCTGGATACATCGTTTAGCCTATCTAAGTCTTATCTGTAAAATGGGATCATTCCATAGATCTCACAGAATTGCTACCAGCGCCAAAGGCAATAATGCATTTAGAAGGTCCCACCCAGTCTCGGCTTAGCCGTTTTCTGGAAGATAGGGGTGTGGAAGCTGGGACACTTCAAACCCAGTGCTTCATGAGTCTGTGGTTGAGATCTCATTTCTGCCATTCATGACATGGAGACCCACTTTCTTGGGTGCTGTTGCTGAAGCCATAGGAAGCCCCTGCCCAGAGAGGAGCCAAAGTGACTGCTACCCCAGGTAGGAATCACTACCTTCTTGATGCCTTCCCTCATCTGGATCTCACCATTATTATCCCAAGTAGTAAAGATCTACACATGTCTGTGGACAGTAAGAATTACATGGTCCTGCCACTTATGTTTTATAAGCTTGGCTTTTTCGTACTTTGTGGGTACATGTGTTCACCAGCTGTAAGAAGCTGCTCCATCCACGTACAGTTTCTTCCAACCCCCAGCCCTGGTTACCGGCCTCCCCCGTGTGCGTGGTTAGGGCTATGTTGATTTGGGACACCACAGAGGTACAGCTTTTGGCACCAGCTACGTCACAAAGAAAGCTCATGACGAAGTGGGAACAGGAGCCCACGGTACGCATGTCTTGGCCACTTCCCTCCCTCGGCCGGCGAGCCTTGTCCGGGTCCTTCCTGGGCGGACAGTGGCATTTTCACTCCTCCCACACTCCAAAGTCTATTTTCCAGGGATCCCACCTGCCCAGGCCTCCACTCACCGCCCCCCTCCCAGACAACTTATATTTAGCTCTGAAGACATGGTTTTGCTTGATTTAGACAGGAATCAAAGGGGGAGAGCAGACTGCTGGGGCCTGAAAAGGGGAGGAAGAACCCAAAAAAGTGGCCCGGTAGAAACTACAGGAAAGTCTCTGACCTTGAGGTCCTCAGAGACAAGGCGTTCTAACCCTGATGGTGACAGAGTTGAAATAAAATATAAATGCTTCCAAATATCTGTTGCCAGGAAGCAGATGACATGCTAAATTACTCTGCAGATTGACTACTTAATTCAGCGATTTCCTGAGTCAGGAGTTGCCAGAAGAGCCATTTTGTCCTTTCTGGCAAAAAAGCCGCTGGGACTGCTGTCTCCAGTCCTCTTTCCTGTGCTTCCTGCGTAGGAAGGCCTGTTTCCTGCAGGGAGACGCCTGATCAGACAGCACTATTTTAGTAGGCTGGGGACAAGGTAGCAAGTGAGGTCTTTCATTTGGTATTGATTTGTGGCCGGCGTGAATGTCAGATGCATGGAAGAAGTACAGATCCTTTTAGAAAATGTAAAATAATGAATCAGAAGCAAAGGAGATCCAGTAAAGTTTCAAGAAGCTGCATGGCCACATTTTCACCTGTTTGGTTTGATTTGATTTGCTTTTTGGAAATTTTTGAATTTCAGTACAGTTGACACACAATGTTACATTAGTGTTGGGGAACGAGGTAGTGATTCAGCATCTTTATATGACCATCGTGCTATACTCACCGCAAGTGTTCTTGTGTCTGACTTCAAGTGTTTTGAGAGGCCTGCTTTATTTTTTGGTGTAGATTACTCTGTTTTAGTTTTTGGTTGCCTCACCCCCCTTTTTTAAAGATTTATTTATTTGTTTTAGAGAGAGAGACTGTGGGAGTAGGGGCAGAGGGAGAGGTAGAGTCCCAAGCAGACTGTGAGCTGAGGGAGCAGCGTGATGTGGGACTTGATCCCACGACCCTTGAGATCATGACCTGAGCCGAAACCAGAAATTGGACACTTAACTGACTGACCAACCCAGGTGCCCCACTCTGTTTTAGTCTTAATGCAGTTCTTCAGAACTGAATTGTGAGCAATGGGGTTAATATTTAATGCTGCTATGGGGTCTGATGTTGGTGAGGAATGACTTCGGGAAGACAGGCTACCAGGAGGCTAGAGCTTTGGGGCTTGCTTGGAGCCAGAGGGGGCACTACATAGAATCTGACGGATGAGCTGTTTGTATCCAGGCTTGTAACGGCTTGTCTAGGTTCTTTTAGCCTTACCTTCACCTTGTCTCTAAAGAAAGGGAAATGGTTGACTAAGATGCACGTAATTCAGCAAAGCTGAAGAAATAAAAAGGTCAGAATATTTAGGCAAAAGGAAAGTGAGGGTTGGAAGCAAACTGGAACCACAAATGAATTTATTCACAAAACATAGAGAGTGACGATTTATTTCTTCTAATAACTTGTTTGGCATCGATTCCACATGACCTTGTGTTACTACTGTGTGCGTGCCTTGACCACTTAATTAGGTCGTTAGTTACTCAAGGGGAAGGCCTCTGTCTTGGGTTCCTTGAATTCCATGTCTTGTTCAGAACCTTACTTGTGGTCTGTGCTGCTGAAATATTTGTTATTATTCATGGTGGCAATTGCATTTTTTCTCATCCCCCAGTTTCTATATTGGAACCCCTGATATTGCAATGTCCTTAAATACATTGGCAATTACTTTGGGAGTTATTTTGGATCACAGGGCATCAACTGCCTTTAAGCAAATTTGGGGTCACTTGGTTGAAGTTTCTAATTTATATTTTTAGGTTTTTCATTCCAGCATCTGGGTGTTGGTCAGAAAGTTTCCCGTCACTAAATGTTTGTGCAAAAGAAAATGTCCATTGGGGGCACCTGGGTGGCTCAGTGGGTAAAGCCTCTGCCTTCAGCTCAGGTCATGATCTCAGGGTCCTGGGATCGAGCCCCGCATTGGGCTTTCTGCCCAACAGGGAGCCTGCTTTCCCTTCTTAGTCTGCCTGCTGCTCTGTCTACTTGTGATCTCTCTCTGTCAAATCAATAAATAAAATCTTAAAAAAAAAAAGACCATTGACCATGGAATGTTGTAGAAGGGATTCCTTCCTTGTAGAGGGAGTGCCTCATTGATTCTACTCATTTTGTAATTTCGTATTTTACCACAACAATGATTTTGCAATTGAAGTGCTACAGTTTATTCTCAGATTTTGTATTTTTGTAATTCTAAAGGAAAGAATATGAAATATTCTTAATAGATATCTTAATATATAGCTTTATAGTTTCTGCCCTTGACTTTTTGGGCACTGTTTTCCAGTGGGAGGATTATATAGGTCTGAGGGGGTCTCTGGATACATCATCAGCCAGTCTGGGATTTGTTGTCACCTTTGCAAAAGCATGTGAAAAAAAAAATTACGAAGCTTTCCCTTTGGCTTTTTCTGAGTGCACTGGTGAAAAGTTCAAGGAGAAAGAAGTCCAAGAAATTAACTAAAATGTGGTTTTGGTAATATTATTATTAAAACATGCCAGTCTACTCCATTAACATAGGTAATGAATAACTAATTCTAGTATATATCAACAATTGATAATTAGCCTAGTGTATATCCAAATAAAAGGGAAAAAAATCTCTAAACAAAATTAACTCACCTTGTAAATATAGCATGATTATAAATTTTATTCTGTCTTAATCTGCATTTTGAGCCTTTTTCTTATTTGTAGTTCATAGTCGTTCGCCAATTTAAAATAGAGAACGGATCTCATCTGGAAGAATAAATGGGAAAAATAGAATAAATGCTTTTGAAGAAAGGAAGAGAGTTGTAAGATATGAGGGGGAACTCTCTACATATTCAGCTGTATTCTAAAGCTGTAATATGTAAATCAGTGTGGTGCTGATAAGAAGTATAGACTGCTCGGTGAATCAAGTAGTCTAGAAATAGATCATATCATAAAAGATCATGTAGTATGTATAAAGATGACATCCCAAATCACTTTGAAGAATATTTAAAAAAATGATGTCAGAACAGTTGGTTAATTATTTGAATAAAAAACCTGTTAGATTCTTATTAATTTACATAAAATAGATAAAGATAGATAACATAGCTATACACTCAAATAAAACTATTAAGCAGCTGAAAGAAAATACAGGTTCTTACTTATTTGATCTCATGAAAATAAGTTTTCTAAGGAAAAAAAAAAAGAAGAAGCCTCAAAGGGACGTTTCTTACATTTGACAACGCAAAGAACCTTTAGAAATTTTGTATGTCTGTAAAAAATATTAATTGACTTTTAGTAGCAAAAAAGCATTTAATATTGGCAGCATATACAACAGACTATGTTACCATCATTATATAAAAGACTCTTATAAATCAATACAAAAATATGAAAATACCAATATATCAAGTAAAACTATTAAACAGTTAACTGAAAAAAAATTGCTCACATGACTAATAAACATCACAAATTCAGTCATCAATCACCAGAAAAATGTAAACCAAATCGGTGATACATTTTTCTCCTATCAAATTATCAGAAACTTAAAGATTATGATGCTCTGTGTTGTGAGGCACTTAATTCGCAGCTGGTAGGGATATAAATAAATATTGTTTTCTGGAGGACAATTTTGAATATATATTTAAAAGCCTTAAAAATTTGCGCTTTGATCCAGAAATTCTCTTTCTAGGAATATATCCAAAGGAAATAGTATGAGATGGATACAGTGATTTAGGTGCAAGTACAGATAGTCATGTGGCCCTGCGTCTTATGATATAATACTGGGAAAACAACAGAGGTTCAACAACAGGAAAATAATTAAACAAAATGTGATAGATCGTATCATGGCCTAATTATTATGCACTCTTTAGGAGTTGTGTTCCTAAGAATAATGACAAATGAAATGCTGATAATATATTCTTAAGTTAAAGAAAAAACAGGATTCAAAACAATGTGATCTGAATATTAGAGGGGGTGGAAAGCACAGAAAGGTAAAAAAAACCCCACAAAAAACCCCAAAAAACAAACAAACAAAAAAATGTGTGTGTGTATAAATTAAGAAAAACAAAAATAACAGGAATAAAAGAAACCGGATGATAACTAAAGTTTTTTTTCCCTCCATACTGAGGGCTAATGGATATTTTTAACATTTAAATTTTATACTTTTCCCAGTATTTGAAATTTTTATTTTTATAGGCAGAAATAAATTTCACAGTAACTATTTCTTTTTTGTTTGTTTGTTTTGTTTTTGTTAAGAGCGCACGGAAACAAATTTTTGGGTGGTATGGGTGATAAGCTTTCCCAGGGTAGAGCATTGCTGTCTCATGACAAACAGGGCTTATCTGTTCTTTCCAGTCAAGACACCAAGAGTTTCTGCTCAAGTGCCTCTCCTAAATAATACATTCAACTTGGTGGTTTTATAAGGTCAATAAAAGGGTTGCTTAAAAAATGAACCATGTGAAAAATGAAGCATGGCCGGTGACTAGAGAATGATTCACCCACAATGGGTCTTTTATTCTGTAGACCTGGTTCTCTGTTCCTCTGGCTCTTCTCTCACTCATAGTGCAGTGTGATGGGGTCAGTTGGATGAACTCTTGCATTCACACCTTCTGAACATGCCTGTCCAGTCGTGGGTCCTTTTCCATGATCACCAGGGACAGAAGTCTCCTGACGGAGAGCTCATCCAACAGAAATTGCTACTCAGCACAGCAAGCTTGGCTAGAGTCCTAAGTGTGCATTAATTATTGATCAAAGAGGGCTTTCTTCCCAGCCTCACTGTGTCTTCTGTTCCCATGAGGTTGAAGGTGAGAAGATCTCAAGTAAATGATTTCAAGTTCTCTTTTAGAAGATTCTGGGCACTGCTTTGTTACATAACTAATAATGTATAATTAAAAAAGGACAGAAGGTTTGGTTTTTTTTTTTTTTGTTTTGTTTTTGTGGTCTAGAATTAGGTTAAACATAATCCTTGGATCATGACACAAATGCATCATTGTCTCTGTGAGACACTTATTTAATTTAATTAATTTTATAATGCAGTAATCACCCATGAACTTATTGCCTCATAACTTTCATCTAGCCAATGGTCCTCCACAATCTTATTCTTTGCTTCCTCCTCTGTGAGGTAACCACATCCTAAATCCTGTACTCATTAATTTCTTGCTTTCCTTTTTTATATTCTTTCAGCTAATCTCTACATATTCCTCAGTAGCATAATTTTTTTTTACTTTATATAAAATAGTATCAGCCTTAGATAATCTTTCAGATTCATCCATATTGTTGCATGTTCATTGCCTTCTGTTTCATATCTTATCATGACTTTATCACAGGTTGTTCCTCTACTCTCTCATTGATGGGCATTTGGGCTATTTCCAGATTTTTGTTATTGGGAACCATGAACACTCTTGTATATATATCCTGATAAACATGTTTAGAATTTCTCTTGAATATATGCTTAGGAATGAAACAGCTGGATCGCAGGGTATGAGAATGTTTAACATTAGGACCTAGTGCCAAAACATTCTGCGAATAGCTTTACTGACTTACATTCCAACCAGTAAAGTTTTAAAAAATGCTTTGCGGATATAGCTTCTTCAGCATGATTTGTTATCAGACTCTTTAACTATTGCCAATTGAGTAGGTATAAAACAATATTCCACTGTGACATTGAATTTTTATTTCCCTGAGCTGAAGTTGGATATCCATTCATGTATTTATTGGCCAGAAGCAGTTCCTCTACTGTGAAGTGATTGATCGTATCTTTTGTCTATTTTTCTATTGAGTTGTTTCCTTTTTTCTCTTAGCTTATTGACCTCCTTTATATATTCTTGATACTAATCCTTCATTGGTTGTGTATGTTTCAGATATCTTCTTTCAGTTTTTAATTTGTCTTTTCATTCTGTTTAAGGTGGCCCTTCATAAATTTCTTAATTTCAGTTCCTTAATTTTAATAAGGTCAAATTTAGGCCTTTTTTGCTTTCAAAATTTAGCATGTTGTGTGTTTTAAATTCTTTATTACTTGAAAGTCTAAAACTGTATTTCCTACTAAGAGTTTTAAAGATTTTGACATTTAGAGAGGGGTGTTTTCTTCCACTTCAGAGCTTAAATTAACCTCAGTCCCTTAAAGGTCCAGTGAAATTGAGAACAGTGTCTATTGAATCAGACAATGTACAGCTGAAAAAGCAGCAGCACCTGATGAATCTAAGATGCTCAGTAGAAATGGTCAAGGTGCCCTGTGATATCCAGGTCATGGGGTCCTGGTTAGGAGTAGAAGAAAGGAGTATATCTGCATTCAGTATCTTACCAATTTTCAGACCAGACTTGATTATGTATACCTGGGGACTCTCAAAATAGCCAGGTGATCATTAACAGGCTTGAGCCTTTTTACTGGATGAGAGAAAGTAACAGTGATTGGACCATATTAATGACCCAAGATCATTAAGGAAAAACTGAATTACACTAACTTCAGAGACATGTCATCTGTTTCTCCAAGTTCAAGTCTGATTTTCCTGTTCAGGGCGTTTCAAACTTCTTCTACATATTTCTCTCTGTTGCACTCTCTCCCCACTATGCATCTTTGTAGTAAGAAGAGTTTTACAGGCATCTGTGGGAAAATGAAAAAAATCTGGCTATTTGCTAGAAGTCTCTCTTTCCTTACTCACTTTTTCCCTTTTAGTTGTGCCCTGTTTATTACTACATATGTCATTCTCCCCCCCCCCACACCCCATTTCTTCCTTTGCTTCCAGAGCCACTTGAGGCACTGGGGGCAACAGGCAGAGTTGTGATTCCCCTTCTGTGTTCCTGAGGCAGGGCTAGTGGCTACACTGGCTGCTCTCTTGCTGGCATCCATATGCATTGTCTTGCAAGCACTGCTTGTGATTCGAATTGCAACAGGTGCCTTTAGAGTGGGCTCTGGCTTCCTGCTACCGGATTTGTTTCTGTTTTACTTTGGACAATAGTCGTGGATACTAGCACCTGGAACTATAAAGAATAGTGATTAGGGTACCATTAAATATCCCCAGACTTTAAATAGCATTTGTATGACAACTTCCTGTTAAATGAAAGACTGTTTATGACATCCTTATAAAGGCAAAAGCTCTTCTCTACTTTTTATTTAGCCTTTGCAGGCTGGCCTTTGAAGCAGGTACCATGACTTTGATCTGTGGCATATTTAGTAGTGATTGTTGCTGGCCCCTAGAAATTCGTGTGCTTTTGGGAAATTTGGTACTAAAAACTAAGGATTCTTTGCAACATAATTTAACTATGTAAAAAGTCCTGTGAGTTTGATTATAGGTATAAATACATAACCATAAATAAATAGGTTGATGAGTTTTAACAAAAAGACATTAGTAAAATTTAAAGGTGGTAAGTCAATCCTAAAGAAGTTTTTAGGCGGTAAAATGGGGTTATAATCTGGAATTAACTCTAAGGTTTCCAAAGCCAAGGCTAAAATGAAGGCAATTTCTCCAGCAAAGATATGGCCCTTGGGTCAGGGTCTTCCAGAGTAAGAGAAATATTTAGCCAACACACAAATGAAGAGATGATCAACATCATTAGTGGTCAGGGAAAGTTCAAACCACAACAAATACTATTTTATACTCAGATGATTGACAGAAACTTTAAAGTCTGGTATTATCAAGGAGTGGAATTGATGAAGGTCAAAAGAGGACCTCCATGCTTTTGGTGAGAGCACACATCAGTGCAAAATAGTTTAAAGTTATCTCTTGGATTTGAACAGTATGTATCCTTTTCCCAAGCAATTCTGCTCCTGGGCGTATACTCAAGGGAAACTTATGTATCAATATGCACGAGACATGTATTTTAAAATGTGTAACTTCATTGTTCATCACAGCAAAAAACCCAGGATCCAGCTCAAGCACCCACCAAGACTGTGGGTTAATGAATATTCATGTGATAGCTGTTGGGCAGGAGTCAAAGATAGGGAACTACAGAGACATGAAATAACATAGATGAATCAAAGTTAAAAACAACTGAACTCAAAATATATACTCTGTAAGGGGTGCATGTACATGCTGAAATACTACTTGAAAAGGAACCGAGGTATTTATGAACACAGGATGCAGGATAACATTTATCTCCCATCGGTGGAGTGTGGGGACTGGGATGCTGGAAATGGCGAGATTGGCTGGAGTTCGGTCAAGGTTCTGACTTTATCCTGAGAAGTTCATCTCCAGCTGCTTATTATATTTATTAAAAATAGTCAACTGAAAAACTAGTAAGAGCAACTTCTACCTTATTAGTGATTGAGGTGGTCATGGTTGATTCCATTCTCTCTACCTGGGGTCTATTGTCAAAATAGAAAAACTTCTTAGTTCTGAGTTTCACAAAGAATAGAAAGTGGTAGAAAGCACAGGGTCATGGCAAGTTTGAATTCTGATTCTGTCCCTTACTGGCCGTATGATCTTAACCAAACCTCTTGATTGCTTTGACTTTCTCATCTGGAGAAAGTCTCAAAATGGAGATATATTTGTGCCCTCCCAGTAGTGTCATGATGAGAACTTACTAGGATCACACTTGTAAAATGTGGTGAATTTAGCTTAGTGCCTGGGACAGGTTAAGTACTCAAAAAATATTGGCTGATAGCATTATTAATAGTTGTAACAGTAATTACCTTTTATTACTTGGGTTGATGAGGGTACAAATGTAATTTCTCCCTTATTTAGTTCTGTCCCAATTCACGAGTCTTTTCCAGTTATCCTAGACACTGTAGTCTATTTTCCTTCTTCAGTCCTAGGTTAGGATTGAGGGCTCACCCAGATCAGCTTGGGAGAAGAAAGATCCCTCCCTGTTTGAACTGCACATCTATTCCTTTGGCTTCTTGCTGCCACTAAATGGGCAGTCTCTGTGGGAATGGAATTAGCCAAGAAATTTTTGACTATATAAGGTGCTGGCAGATGCCTGCAATTTCTTATTTAGGCAACTTGGGTAATCAGAGAACTGAGAAGATGGGAAGGATGATTTGGTTTTTGGCAACCTAAGTGTGGAAAATAAAAATTTTCTGGTTGAAATGATTTCTTTCTATAGATATAATACTTTTAAAACCTGAAAGAGCTCATATAAGGGGAAAAAAGTATCTCTACCACATTTTTCTCTATGCCAATCACAAGCAATGCTAAGTAGAAACTGAATTTTTTTCATCTACTGATACTGGATTGATGCAAAGGATTTGGTAGATTCTATTCTTTCTGGTGACAGTTAAATCACAGTAAAGACCAATTCATTGGTAATAGAATTCTAAAATTATAACTATACAATTATATAAAATTACAAATAAGATTTCTATACTGAAGTTCTAATCTAGGTACAGAATAGGATACTAATTACATTTTTTAATAGTTTGAGGTTCCCATGTGAGAAAAAAAATGTGATAAAATGAAAAGGAAAATCAAATTATATATATTTTTAAAGGATCAGTTCTGATAGTTGCTGGGATTTTATTGTTCCATTAAAAAAAATCTGCATTAAGTTAAAAGATAAGAATTTGCTCTTCCTGGAAAAGGTGAATAAAACAACTTCTAAATGGCAGTAAAAAAAAAATAAACTATGTTTCTTAGCGATTTTTCCATTTATTTGTAAAAATCCCAAGTTAAGTTACTTCAAAAGAAATTTCAGGAGACCTCTGCCCTTAGCTGTGTGCAATTTCAATTGAAAATCACTGTCAGTGATGCTTAAGGAACTGTGGGGCACAGGAGATGTGTTCTGAGACTGGATGGAGATGGGAAAATGGCCCAGTTTTCAGAAAGGGAAAGGAATTTAGACTCTACAGACTACAAAGCAGACAATTTGATATTAATACTGACAAAACTTCGGAAAAGATTGTCATGTTGAGCCTGTAGAAAGGGAAGAGGTGATCATTTAAGTCTGAGTGAGATGAATAAGAACTCCCGTGAGGGACCTCACTTCCTTTTGATAGGGCCACTGGACTAGCAGATGAAGCAACATGGGGTCTGGTCTCTCCATGACTCTGGAACTGGATGGGAGGGCCAATGTTTTGGAACCCCAAATCACCCAAGCTTGACAGGATAGAACAATGGGCCAAATCTAGCATGATAAAAAATAGAAGGGAGATATATGAAGCTGACCTTAGTTCCAGAAAATTAGCAACGCAAACACAGGAGGGGTGGGCAGATTGCAAACCAACTGATAAGGTTAAGCAGGTTATATCCTACATACAGGCATCCTTGGCTGAGGGCGAGAGTAGGACTGTGTCCATCCAGAGAGGGTGCCCCTTCCTAATTTGCAAAAAAGTTCCATAGAACATAAGGGTGAATACTTGAAAAAGTGCCAGTTAGGGATTTTTAGTTAACTACACAGTCAATGGATTACTGCTTGAGTGTGATCGTCCAGACTGGGGAGGGAATTTCTTGAAGTACCATGTCCCGAACAGGGGTGGTCAGTGTCCAAGCCAAGCCAGGTACATTGAAAGTAGAAAAAAAGGACATTGCTAAATTGGAACATAACTAGAAAAGAGAGGTGAAAAAAATCTGGAAACTATGATCTCTGAGCAATAGTAAAGAGAAGAATGCTTAATTTGAGGAAGGGAGGACATAGGGGGCCATGATGGATTCCACTACCAAATTAAGCATGAGCACGGGACACGGGAAAGCAGGGCATCAGGGACTAAAAGGAAATTAAAGAATGGTGTTTTAAAAAAAAATTGGCATTTGAGATTTAATTTTTTTTTCATTGTAAGACAGTTTTGAACTAAATTTTCTTCCCTCATTTTACAGTTCAATGTTTTAAATTTTTGAATTACAAATCACCTGAACAGCAGAGAGCTCCATAATCTTTTTAATGCTTATGGCATCTAAAGTCTTAACCAATATCATACAGGATAAAAAACTTTCATCAATGTGACTTGTCCAAAAATGGAACGGGTAATGTTGTGATACAGTTGAGTTCCTTGTTGTTGCCGGAGTGGCTAAAATTGAGAGTGAGCACCCCTTCTCGGGTGTGACAAAGAGGCAGTTTGTGCACTGAATAAAGCATAGGGTTAGATGGCTTTTAAGGTCCTTGCCCATGCCGAGATTTTATGGTTCTGAGAAAAAGCAATTTCTCTTAAGAAAAAGGAAACCTGAGATTGTTGGTCTGATTGTCTGGTCTTTTGTAAAGAACTCCAGAAATAGAAATTGTCTTACAACTTGCAAAGCAAAAATCTGGGATGTATTCAATATTTCCTTCTTCTTTCTGAGTGGTTTACTAGGGTCACTTCATGAATCCCCTTCTCTGACCTCGAGTGTCACTAATTAAGTGTTGGGACATGGCATTGCAAGGTCTTGGTTTGGTCTTGGTGAGAGCTAGTTTTAGCTTTTAAAGGTTGGATTTCAATGCAGGCAGATCACCTAGCAGCTACTTTCTGGGTATCCACTTTATTGAAAACTGCAATTGTCTTCACTGAATATGTTCAGAGTAGTAAGTGGACAATGGAGGGTGGATGGATGAGTTAATATCTACCTTTCCTGCTAGAGAAGTAGTGTGAAGCCTCATTCTCTATATAAATATTGGGGAGCTGCAGCACCTTCTGTTTATTCTGTGTCCCAATGAGACTATCATCTGGAAGTCACTATCTTTTACTACCCCTTTGTTTGGGTCTGTTTGCAAAAACATCAAACACACGTTTCTTGATACCGTATCTATGGGGATATATATATATATATCCACATAATAGAGAAGAATTTGATTTTCCTTGGTTACATCGTTATTCTGTCCCCTCCCCTCCCTCGGGGGATGTACAGCATAGCTGAAGAGATGGCAGTGAAAGGTACAGGCAAACCCTCCCAGAGTTGGCCATGGCCCCAGTGTGCTTCCACTTCCCCACCTCCCCCATGACTTACTTGACTCTAAATCCCATTGCTGGCTTATGCTGGGGACCTGGAAAGAAGGGCCATGAGGCAAACTTACATGGAATACCCTTATCCTAATGAAACAAGACAATATAGAGTAAAACGAGCCTTGAAGGGAAAGAAAAATCACAAGAGGGAAGTCTGAGGATTCAGTGGTTCAAGAAGGAGGCTGTCACACCCATGTTGTTTTGATAATTTGCATTGCATTTCTCTATAATGGCCGTCTTAACAAGTGGAGGCATCTGGAATACTGTTCTGATTTTACGTGAGTAGTGATCGCTATCTCAACAAACACTCTGAACTCCTTGCTGTTGGCTCAAGATCAGGGAAAACAGAACTTTCTAGCAGGGTTAACCTGGAACAAACAGGATCATTGGAACTTGCTGCATCCATGGAGCAAAGTCAAAGATGGGGGAATTTTGAGATG
Organism: Enhydra lutris kenyoni; assembly: GCF_002288905.1. NCBI lineage: Eukaryota > Metazoa > Chordata > Mammalia > Carnivora > Mustelidae > Enhydra > Enhydra lutris. Next base: position 28,807,754 of record NW_019154101.1, on the reverse strand, counting down.
CTATACTCCTCCAAAGTCAGGGCACATTGCCTAAGAGAACAGCAGTGCTCTACGCCAGTGTGTGCCAAGTGCACACTTAACTGTGTAAGGGAGGTGAATCACTAGTATTTTGTACTTAAGGGACCTACTGTTAAGTAACATGAACCTTGACCCTCATCCCTTAATAATCCAAGTGGAGCTCTGGCACCAGGTCTGCTTCTAGACCCACAGAGTTACACAACTTTGCTCCTTAAGTCTCTTTGCATGTGATTGTGACTCCAGGTCGATGCTTGTGGTAGCTCCTCAGCCTGGACGTTGTGTAGAGCTCTGGATGACAAAGATCAGTAGCCTTTTTGGGCATGGCAAGTTGCAGTAAGAAATATGGAATATTAGGACAAAAGACAACATGAGGAAGCATTTGCGGGGGAGCCAAAGGGGGTGGGTAGCAGTAACTAAAGAAACAAAGTGGAGTAAGAATCAGCCCCAGGTGGCTCTCAGCTGATAGACCTGATAGATAAGATCAAACAATTCAATGTGATTTCTCTGTCTCTGGAGCAAAGTCATTCTGGGATTTAGGAACATTCCAGGGTTTCCTTAATCAATTGGGTCAAATACACACATTCCTTCCACTTAAGTAAACTGTGCTTCTACCTAAGGCTCTGAAAGGCTAGTCAGATTTCTTCCACTTAAGGAAAAAAGCCTCATAATTGCTATATTTCTCCAGTTACGTAAATGTTTACCAAAATTCCTTCCAGGATCATGGGGCAGACTGCAAAAACTTGGAAAAATCATCCATTAGGTGAAAAGTTGCTCCTTCAAAGACAGTTTTACTTGGGATTTAAGTTCCTGACCCAAAATGACCATACGAGACAAGGACGGATATATATTCCCATGTATGGATATATACATATATGCATGGATATACTAGAGTATCAGGTGAAAAGGTATGGATTGGGAAGAAATACTTGAGATACTTAAAAACGCATAGTAATGCATTAGCTGCTGAGCTCAACTTTCATTCAGTCGTTCCCTGCACACTAACATAATAAACGATGGTAGACTTTAAATGATCCCATTTTGTATTCATTCTTGGTTGAGAGGGCCCCAAGATTGAGGGTGAGAAGGGAAAAAGTACAAGCCCTCTACGTGAAACTCAGGGTAAGAGATGGCATTGACCCCATTCCACATTTCAGGAAAGTCACAGCCTCACAGTTTAGCTTTCCCCTAGACAGAGAGGTCGGGGGTGGCCCAGTGAGGGAGGAAAGAAGGGACAGGGGCGAATGGGTAAGGTGAGAGGGAGCACTCCCACTGGGCACTGCTCTAAGTCCCCTCCATGCCACGCATCATTACCACGAATTTCTTTGCTATGACTAGTCACAACCAGGAGGTTGCTGGGTCACCAAATCTTTGAGTCTGACCAAAGAGAAGATAGGATGTTTCAGTCTAAACACTCAACTTTTAGTATATGACTGCATATAACTCTCAAATATCCATGTGAAACATCAAAAAATAATAAGTAAATTGCTGTGAAGTATGTTTTCAATGAAACAGTGCAGAGGGGCATAAGGCACTACTTTCTGTGATTGCAAGCCAAGTGGTAAGTGAGACAGTAAATCCACGAATTATCCTTTCCTTCTTCTGTCCTTCCTCTGCCGTCACATACATGACCTCTGTACTCATGTGTATCTTAAAGTTATTTCCAAAATCTTCTTCTCCCACCTCCCACTGCTTTAGTTCAAGTTTGCACCATCTCTTATCTAGATGGTTCTACCATGAAATAGCTGTTGAATGTCTACCTTGTGTATTATCTCATGCTAGGTGTTCAGACAGAGTTTAAAAGGTTAAACATGGGTTCCTGCTTTCATGGAACTTATGTTTCTGCAAGGAAAACAGAAAGCAAACAGCCAATTAGACAACTCATTATTTATGGAAATGATGACAAATGCAACAAAGGCTGAGTGTAGGTGCTGGGGAGCACAGCAGAATCACTTAAGGAAGGCTTGCTTGAGGAACTAACATGTGAGCTGAGCTTTGAAAGATGGGCAAGAATTAACCTGGTCCAGGGGAAAGCTCCAGGCATAGGGCAGAGCATTCCAATGGTCCTTGGTCCAGCAAGAGAAGCTGAAAATGCCTGAAGTAAGGAGAGAGGTAGGAAGAGGCAAGGCTGGTAAGGGAGTCAAGACCAGAACCCAGGGAACATGGATGTGGGAAAAGAAATTTGATCTCTTCTTGTATAATTAATAATAACATATACTCTTAGAGATAAGTCATGCATGTTCTGCTCCAGACAGCTCTCCTTGCTGCCTCTCTCCCCCTCCCCCTCTCTGTCCCCCACCGCCACTGGACTGGGTCCATAGTCTATTACCACACACAGTATAGTGCCCTTGTTTGCTCTGTGTCTCTACCGTGCATTTGATGGTGAGCTTCTCAAGGTCAGGAACCATCATTACTCAGCTGTACATAAGTTCCTGTTGAAGGTTTCCCAGTATTCCCCTAAATGGAGACATTTGGTGCCAGTAAACATATAACTATTGCCCAGGGGGAAAAAAAGATCACGATAGATAGGAAGAATAGTATTTGGTGTTAATAAGAGTTTTAAACATTTTAATCTTTAAAGTTTTCAGAAAAGTGTGCATAAGTATTCAGAGTTAATTTGTATATAAGGAAGTATTTATGGGTATTCAGAATTAAATCGGCTACTAATTTTTTTAATTATAATCATTCCCCCACCCTATACACATGTGTATCTAATAGTAAAAGAGAGAGAGAGAGAATCCTTAATTTAGTGAAGTAGGGGAGTTCTTTTAAATCATATGACTGAGGAATTGTATATGAAAGATTAGAGGCGAGAGTATGCCAGAGAATGAGAGACTTAGCCCTGCTACGGCCTCAATTCCTGCCACTGGCTGTCATCATAACAGCTTCTCTAGTCTCCTGTATGTTCCCTCTGCGTCTTACTCAACATGGCTTCCTAATGGCCACTACTGCCCTGCAGACTAAGAGATCTACTAGCCAGTGTATGTGGAGTTCATTCATCTGGAGAGCCTGAGGTGGTTATTCAGATATCTTGATGGACCCCTGTATTTTTAAGTGCATTAGAAAAGGGCCCCAATTCTAATAACACGTATTTCTGGACCCCATGTCATAAAATAGGCCATATATATATATATATATATATATATATATATTTTTTTTTTTTTTTTTTTTTTTTTTTTTTTTTTTTTCCAAATCTAAGGGTCTTGGGGAAATATCACCAGTGGCCACCTCGGGACGACCTTTGACATCAGCTGCCTTTTTTTTTTCCCCAAAGATTTTTTATTTATTTATTTGACAGAGATCACAAGTAGGCAGAGAGGCAGTCAGAGAGAGAGGAGGAAGCAGACTCCCTGCTGAGCAGAGAACCCGATGCGGGGCTCGATCCCAGGACCCTGGGATCATGACCTGAGCTGAAGGCAGAGGCTTAACCCACTGAGCCACTCAGGGTCCCCTAAAATAGGCCATATTTATCTTTGGGAATAAGTTATAATCAGAGATTACTTTTCTTTTTTAGAACTTTAGCATCACATTGTGCTTCTTTTAATATCTTTTTTCCCCCTCCTCATCCGGGTTTACTCTGGTAAGGGTAAACATCCAAAATCCTTGTTCTTAAAACTGGACTTTTCAAATAGTCTTTACTCTTCAGGATCCTTCCTCCTCTCCTCCACCCCTTCCTGTTCCCCCTCCTTCTTCTTCTCATCTCTGGGTGACTGAATGAGTGAGTAAATAAAAAAGCTAAAAATTCAAATGTAGGTCTATTTTAAGAGAAGTCAGATCTATAGCTGAGAAGCAGGTCACTTCCTAAAGCCATCTTGTCATCCCTACAGCTGAATTGGAACAAGAGCTAGAGGCCCTGCTGGGCTCATTCAGTCCTTGGATGGTTCAGTTGGAAAATATACTTTATAAGGACAAGATCTCAGAAATCCTGATGTATTAACCTGAATTCCCTATATGGTTTTGTTGTAAGGAGGTGCAGTGTTTTCTAAGAGATGCCATTTCTGCTTACTGGGCATTTATGACTTAGTCTTTTAAAATGAAATATGTCAAATACACAAAATATATAATGATTAACAAAATTAATTCAGTCTTCCAGAGGCTTTAAGAGCCATTTATAATTTTATCGAGGTAGCAAAATAACTAAGCAACTCTTAATCATCTCTGCCCATGGGAGAAATCAATAGCTTTCAAATTTATTTGTAGGCAATGCAGCAGACTTTACAATATAGATTCTAATAAACAGAGAAATACAAAAGAATGATAACTATAGGTAGGAGATGGGGAAACAAGTCATTACCCGGATTCTCTACATGTGGCACAGTCAGCCCCAGCCCCCCATTTCCATCTGGCAAGAGTATTTTTTGTTAAATCCTTGACATTACACATACACACACACACACACACACACACACACACACACACACACACGCTCCTATGTTTCTGAGTGTTAATGGGTACAAAGTTGTGAGACTATAGTCCAGCCAGAGCAAGAATAGGACCCAGCTTATGCAGATGTTTTGATGAGGATCTGATGAACAGGGTTGGGTATTTTGGCTGTCCATGCTGTTCCCATGGCTGGCAGCATACCTTATCACTGGCTTGCATTCCTTGTTTGTCTCTTTGTCCTGTTAGAGAACAACTCATCTACATATGTTTTGGCTATTAATTGACAGTTTGAAGAGTTTCAACAGGTTTAGACAAATATGCCATACTTGGCACTTTGATGCTGGACTGGGAGTCTGACTCTTGGCTACTGGTATACATTTCTATGGCATAATCATTTCACCTGTTCTTAAATTGTGTCTAAAAGAGGGTTGGTTAGTGGCACCTGGGTGGCTCAGTGTGTTAAAGCCTCTGCCTTCGGCTCGGGTCGTGATCCCAGGGTCCTGGGATCAAGCCCCGCATCGGGCTCTCTGCTTGGTGGGGAGCCTGCTTCCCCCTCTCTCTCTGCCTGCCCCTCTCCCTACTTGTGATCTCTGTCTGACTTGTGATCTCTGTCTATGAAATAAATAGATAAAATCTTTAAAAAAAAATAAAAGAGGGTTGGTTATATGCGGACATTTAAGTATGTTGTCTCATTGCATAAAACCAAAAACTTTTAGATTTCCAGTACTTTATAAACAATATATGTGTATTGATAGCTAATCTTTCAAGAGGTGATTTCTCAGCGAGATTTATTTTAAACTTGATGGGTACCTTTGGGAGACATGTTTTTTGGGGGATGGCAGGAAACGCTGGTAGTTTCTGTGTCTGAACAGATTGCTGGGTGGTTATCCCTAGATGCCCTAAGGCTGAAGTTCTTTTTAAAACTATTTTTAAACCTCTGGAGTTCCCAGCCTCCCACCATCCCCCATAGGGCAAATTCTTAATGGTGCAATCTCAAAGGAAATCCACGATTGTGGGACTCCTGGGTGGCTCTGTTGTTACGCGTCTGCCTTCGGCTCAGGTCATGGTTTCGGAGTCCTGGCTGGGTCAAGCCCCACATCAGGCTCCCTGCTCTGCAGGAAGCCTGCTTCTCCCTCTCCTACTCCCCCTGCTTGTGTTCCCCCTCTCGCTATGTCTTTCTCTGTCAAATAAATAAATAAAATCTTAAAAAAAAAGAAAAAAAGAAATCCACAATTGTGATGCAGCATGTATCTGTGAGTGTGTTAGGAATGGAATATAGCAAGACAAGAGACATAACTTCCCTTCAAAGATCTTTAAATCAAGAAACTATATTTAGATATAAATATAAATAACATATCAGTCTATTTCTCTTCCAGTCAGAATTCATCATTCTTTCGAGTTCTTTATTGTACTTTGTTAAACCTGTGTTATACTTATTATCATAGTTTGGAAATACTTCTGTGCGGCTGCATATCTTTCTAGTTCACTTCACAGTGAAGTAAAAGTGGGGCCCCTGCAAAAGTGGGGCCTGGTTTTGCATTTCCCCCTCTGCACTGGCGAGGGGCTCACTCTGCCTGTGCACAGAGAAGATGCTCAATTATCATCACTTCCCTTGAATCCGCATCTTAGATGTTTGCACACCATGTCATTCCGTTTCTCTGTGAAGGTCAGTGGTTAGGAGACTGACATAAGTGCCACAGTGGGAATCTCTCTGTGCTCTGAAACACTTTTGTCATCACAGTGTCAGTGCAAGAGCATGTTGCAAAAGTCCTTTTGCTGAGGGGACTGGGGGTCCATCATAGAGGCATCGTTTGGTTTCTCTTCTCAGCTCAGGATGAGGCTTATCCCTCAGGCACACTGGCTTCCGCCCTGGATAGGTGGACCCTGCAGAAGCCAGGACCCCAGTTCATATTCGCCGAGGCTCAGGGTGTGGATGGAGGTGACGGTGGGAATGGAGAGGTAGAAAGCGGGAGGAGAAATTCAGCCAAGCGTTACTATTACAACACTGAATCTGGTATTGTTGTGTAGGGTGAAGCTGTTGGGGGTGGGCTAGTTGATGAATGGCTGGGTGAAATGCTGCACGGTAAACAAGGAAACAAACCTTATACTGAGCTGACTTTAAAGAAGCAACGTCTGGGAAATTACACCACTACCTTCAGGAGAGTGTCAACGATGACTTGAAGTTCAGGGAGATTTTCAAATCTGCACACTGTGGTGGCGAATCGGGGTATATGTGTAAACTGTGTAAAAACAAAGCCCACCTAGAAATCATACTAGCTTCTCCCTTTTGAATGGAGTCCAGGGCAGGAAAGCTTCTGAGCCAGACTTTATTAGAACACACTGTGAAGGGCTGTTGTATTTCAGTTCCTCACATGGGCAATGTTATGAGTCATCCCGATTCCTTGGTCCCCCAAGAGTGACCCCCTGAAGTCACTAATGACATTGGTAAAATGCACAGTGCAGTCAATGCAGGCTACATCCACGTCTCCTGGGGAGCTTAAACATATGTACTGATGCCTGAGCTCTGTTCCAAGACTTTGACTAAGTGGTCCAGGGTGGAGCCTGGATATCTGTATTTTGTGAAAACAGTCCACATGATTCCAGTAGCACTAAGGGAGCTAAGGCTGAGAACTACCATGTCCAGGCATTAAGGAAAACAACATAAGCTTCATGGCGGCAGGACAACTGGGCAGGGCTGTGGGGACAGTAGTGCTGGGACAGCTGCAGCACCACCACTGTAACTCTAACGGCAGTAGCACCAATCACAGAGGAGCCTCCTTGGCTGGGAGAACACCAGGAGAGGGTGATCCCTTGCTTGAATCTGGGTCTCTGCCTGGCACTGGCCAGAACACAGACACACTCTTCAGTCAGCACTCATGCAGGCAGCGCTCTAAGCTCCTGGCAGAATGCGCCAGCCGAGTAGACAAGTCTGAGGCTCTGCCTGTGAGGAGAGGAGATGCGCATTACAGGTGCATGGCAGAAGGGCACACAGAGGGGAGCCTCCTTCCACCTGTGGCAGGAGCTGTGTGACAGGAAGGACTAAATTTTCTCAAAGTGGCCATGGTGGTGTTAGGGTAGAGGTGGGAATATAGCCTGGAGTTAGAGAATGCAAAACGCTTAGTGTCTTGAGGCAGGAGGGGGGTCAGGGCCATGAGACAGAGAGCCCAAGGGTTAACCTTAAAGGTTAAGGGGCAACATGTAGTGGGACTGCAGTAAGGGTGTTCAGAGAGAGAGTCCTGGGGTCAGGGTTTTGTTCTGGAGCAGTTCTAATTGTCTGGATGAGAGAAACTGAGCAGAAATTGTGGGATGGAGAGGCAGGAGATGGTCAAGAGAGAAGATGTGGAACACTTTTCTTCCCTGTATGTCTTGCTGACTCTTCACACGGTCCTGGTGGCCTGAGTGCCTATAAGCACACTGAACCCCATAAGCAAGGACAGGCACACCATCGTCTCTCGGCATTTAATGATTTTAATTGTTCATTAGTTAATTACTAAAAATATGTTTGTACCACCATTGCTACCTTCCACCAGTTATATCCCAGGATCTTATAATAACACAATCCTAAAATACACAGTTGTCCAAAGAAGAGAATACTCTGTCCTCTCTTTGAAAAGTGAGCAGTGATTGGATCAGAGATGCAAGATGAGGCGAGTTAGGATTTGACATTTCCTGCAAAAAACCACGCAGGATACATAGAGTGGAGGGTTAATTTCATTGTCCTACTCACTGTGGGTTTGGGGTGTGCAACAGTGGAGGGGGCAGGTAGGAAGGGATGGGGGAGACAAGGAAGGCTTTGCCAGGACCCACTCCTGGTTGCTCTCTTCCCACTCTTGGGATCTATCCAAGCACTGGAGTTCCTGAACCTCCAAATCTCAAATCCCAGCAGGTCTGTGTGTGGCAGGGGGTGGGAGCCCCACAGAGGCACCTCCGGCCCCCAGGCCAGTGCCCGCAGTCTGAGCTGGTCTGGCTCCCATGGCAGTTGACCTGCTCATTAGCAAAACCTCAGCTCCTTTCCAGACTCCAACATCCCCTTCACCTGCCATACCCAGGCATTACCAGTACAGTGTACCAGTGGCCACATTTTGAGATCGTCCTTGGGATTTAAAACATTGCCAGGTATAAAGAAAACTTAGGGCCCCATTCTCTGAGCTATTGCTTCCTGTGTAGGGGAAGCAGCTGTCCCAAGTTGTATCAGCGGGGTATCATTTCAGGATAATCTTTCAAATCTTTTCAGGAGAAGATACCTCAGGGGGAAGGAACATCCTAGAGGGCGTGTAGGATCTCTCTCATTTAGCAAGATAAATGCCAACTTGCTCAATGAAAAATAGCACCTTCTGAGGACCGGAAGGGACAGCACTGGGTTTGTTCAGTGGCCCTGAAAGGGCGCATTATCCTGGTGACAATCACGGCAGGGGAAGTGGCCTTGATGGGGTATGGAGTGCAGACCTAGGAGCTTGGGATGGATCACTCTGGCTGGGCAGCGGATCCATCACACCAGACTAAGGTCTCAGTTTCTCTGCTTGTCAGTTACACAGTACTTGCTGAGACATTCTTTAAAGCCCCATGCAATATAGCATTAGAAATGGCAAATACTTCCATCAAGTTTCTCCTGACCCTTTGACTTTAGGAATTTACTTTTCCCTTTGAAAGCCAGAAATAGTGGGTGAAGGAGAGGTGGGACTCTAATGTTACTTGTCTTTACCAACCATGTTAATTTCTTTCTAAGGAATAGGTAGGTTACATTGTATATTGGATTTCTTACTACCTCTCTAGGAGGAACGTTCAAATTGTTAGACTAAATTCGCTACCTTATTCCAACCAGCCCACAACTCAGTAACCTTAACCCAGTAAGTTCTTAATTTCCTGATCTTACACCACACCAGGTCTAATGAGCAAATGGGATGTAGCAGTTCTTTCATTTGTATGATTTTTAAAGCTTATGTTTTGATTTCTCCTGCAAGAGAAAATATTTCATAATATGGTGGAAACAAGCGATAACTCTGGGAGGGACAAGCTTACCATGCAGAATACAAACTCCCTGTGTTCATGGAGGGGAGAAAGAAGTAGCTGAGTCGGTATGATTTCTAATGGTGACCTAATTTCAATTATAGTATAATGGAATCAGTGGTTTCCTGCGCCTTGCATCTGTATAGTAACACAAGGATCTTGAAAAAATTTATATTTGTGAAGACAGGGTGCATCAAAAAATACTAGTACCGCTGCACTAAGCATATTCACAGTGAAAAATGAATTGGCTCCTTGCAGCAATGTTTGTATTAGGAAAAACTGGAAACAATTTCAATAAAACAGTTAGTGGTGTATTCATTTGATAAAATGTTACACAGTATTTAGAAATTGAGGGAGTTTGAGGAATTGATTTAGAAAAGTGTCCATGTTGTCAAAAGTGGGAATAACTACAGACTGATATGCAAATCATAACTCCATCTTGGTAAAAGTATGTGCGATGATACATGTATATAAGTGTGTGTGTGTGTATTCATCTAGGTGTGGCAGTGTGGTGTATGCACATGGATAAGGGTGGGTAAATACCTATGGAAATGGAATGTGGGATGGCAGGTGTTTTATACCACTGTGGTATAAAAAAGAAAACATGTGATACCAACTTTTTTTGTGTATGTATAAACATACATAAATATATATATATATATAAACATAAACATAAAAATATGTATGTATTTTCAGACAATAGATATAAGAAAGAAACATTACCAACAATGCATGGGTTTCATCAAAATAAGTATATTTTTTTCTTTTTTTTTAAGATTTTATTTATTTATTTGACAGATATCACAAGTAGGCAGAGAGGCAGGCAGAGAGAGTGGGAGGGAAGCAGGCTCCCTGCTGAGCAGAGAGCGTGATGTGGGCCTTGATCCCAGGACCCTGAGATCATGACCTGAGCTGAAGGCAGAGGCTTAACCCACTGAGCCACCCAGGCACCCTAAAATAAGTGTATTTTAAAACCATTATAAAGATAAGACATTTTATTTAAAGCCACTATGAAAACATACGTGTTTCTGAGTCAGGCCAGAGAGCCTGGCAATTATGACTTGATGTGTTGAAGGTCTTTGTGCTCGTAGCTAAAACTATTTTATTCATTTAGGAGAGTATACTCCAGCATTCTATCTGAGTAGCCCAGAGATTGAAGTAGTGTAGTTTAGCACTCCAGAAGAGCTGTCATTAGATAATCAGGAACTCAGAGACTACTACATTCTGAGCGTGCTTTCATTGCCTGGTATAAATATTTTGACAATAGCCTGTGTGCACCAATAACACTTTGCATAACAAAGAATAACAGGTGCCCTGTTATTTTGCATAACAAAGAATAACAGGGAGGTATATTCCTTGAGGATGCATTTTCAATTTATTGTGTGTGCTTGGACTCTTCTAAATGTATAATAATAATCATTATTGTTGCTGTTGCAGTGTCGTTGTTTACCATGGACAACCTATGGCCATGAAATGCTTTTGGAATAAAGTAAGAAATCTGTCCAGATGAGTTCAGGAGACGATTAGGAGCATTAAGAGGCACATTCACCAAAACTTCCACTTTTCGGGAGTGCCGTCCTCATAGGCCCTGGGGTGAAACTTCCCTGGGCTTTGTTGAGCATGTGTTTTTAGTGGGCTGGAAGAGGCAAGGGGTAGGATGGGAAAACACAAACTCAGGTTTGCCCATTCAATGACAAGCACTGGGATGGGTCTCTCACATACCCACAGAGAGGAGATGGAGGCACTTGCTAATTTAGAAATGATGGATAACACCTGAGTCAGCCAGGGCCAGAGGACATGACAAACTTTCTGGCAGGTTGACTACCCCCTCCCCTGCCTTTTAGTGAATATATTTGCAAATCCAGTTTCACATGCAATTGTGATTGGAAAAGAAACCATAAAATAGTTTTATCCTATCATGTTTAAGTCATTGGAAATCAGAGGTGGATTATCCCGTCCCCTGAATTGCCAGAGCTGCAATTTCTGTTAGGATATGTAAACCATATCATGCTATTCTCATGTGAAGTCAGCCTGCAAATAGAATTTAAAGAAAAATCCAAGTGAATAGAAAAAGGTGTAATCTAAAGTCCTTTTCAGCCATCTTGGCGTTGGAACCATGGACAGGAAGAAAAGTATGTCTCTGTCATTACATGGAATAAAAATTGTTGGGAAATTAATTCAGTAACACTTGTGTGAATGGCTGCAGAGAAAAAAAAAATAATCCAAGTTCATTTACCCAACATAAAATTAACACACTAGTTTTCCCCTTCTATTTTTGAGGTTATTAGTCTGGGGATGTTCATTTTATGTAGTTTTACGAACATAAGATAAATGTAGTTTTCTGATTAGATATGAGCTTATGATTCTGGCCCCAACATCCTGTCTATTTCTCTCTTTCTATTTCTTGGCGTGAGTCACTTCATCTCAATTACCCTACATAAGAAATTTTGAATCTTTGCAAACACTGTTTTTTTTTTTCAGTTCTTGTCTGAAACCGAGTGGAGGGCTGGCACTTTAAAAATACTTCCTGATTGAATCTTTCTTCCTGTATAATTCCAGCTCATCTGTAATGAAGAGTGCAAGGCGAGTTATTAAACACTAGTATTTCATTCGTTCATAGAATAGTCGTGAATAGTCCATTTTGAGGCTTTAATCATTGGGTTTGTAGGCTTTTGCTCCTTACAATTGTTTAATAAACTTTAAAGTTTATTTACCCATTTTATTTTATTTTATTGCAGACAATACCCCATTTCTCCTGACTGTTGACTTATGAACCCTTAGCCCTCACTTGGATCACTCTTGTTCTTCAGCATCCTTATATTAGTGATGAAAGAAGAGTAATGGAAAAGAAAACCAGAAGATAAAGTGACGGATGACAGACCAGTGGCTGACTGAGGATACACAGTCCCATACGTAGAATCTTACTCTATGAACTCAACTCTACTGAACTCTTGTTCAATACATGTTGAGTGATGGAAAAAATATCCAGGGTTTTGGATTTCAATCCTGAAAGGTGCGCACTCAATTATACTAGGCTTAAAAAAAAATTATACAAGGCTTAGTAAGGCTGAAAGAGAAATCAAGTGTCTCTTTTGGGGAGCTAACTCAACTCCCAAACTGCAGAAACTAAATGATTTCAGCAGGAAAGAGAGCAACAGGCACTCTGCCTCCCAGGTGACATCTCACTGGACATGTTCTTAGAATGCCCGTACCAACAATTGAGTTGTCCTGGATTCTGACATGCTTGGTGTGACTCACAGAAAAAAAAAAAAAAAAAAAAAAAAAAAATTGTGAATTCTATATTGCTACACAGGCTGCCAAGCACCAGAAGTTTGAGTTTATGTGTCAATTTCTATAAGAATTATTTCTAGAAACATGGAAATGAATTATTCAATGCTTTTCAAGTGAAAGTCCTTGGGGAGGCAGCAAGAGTTAAATAGTCAAGCACAATTAAAATTCTTTCAGGAAATAAATTCAAATTTCCTACTGGGTTCATGGACAAACCACAGAATTAAATGTTCAAGGCTGACTCACATGTGTTCTTTAGTGCTGGAAATATAAAGTTCTTCTATGCAGATTTTAAAAAGTTAAATTTTCTTGGGGTTGATCAGTGAGCCCTCGCTGTGTCAGGTACCACATTGGGTTTTGGGGTACACAGATATAGAAGAAGGTCTCTGTACTTGAGCTTACCCATTTGGCAGTGTCACTATTAATGAATTTCATCAATTTAAGTCAAATCTGTTAAGAAAATACTATGTTCCTGGCAAGAGATGGCTTACAAAGTAAGTATGACCAAGGCATTCTCCCTTAAGTGTTTAATATCAAATGGGAGGGAGTACAGATTTTTGAATATCTAATCATAATACCATATATTCTGTGCTATAGTTGAGGTCAAGTTGCTGGAAGGAGAGAGAAAATAATTCCTCTTAAATTTATAGAAATTTTCCACTTCTAAATGCAATATTCCTTCCTAGCCCAGCATACGTAAAATATTTGGATGAAATATGTTTTAAAAAATGTTCTTTCGATGCAATTTTTATTGGCAAATAAATGTGGGGATTCCTTGAAGGCCAGAGAAAAACATCTATAGGAGTTACAGAAGCTGACTTTTTGTGGGGCTATTGGCACAAAACCCATGTTTTTAAAACATAGATGGGATATTTCTGGAAACTGGTTGGGTGAATTTGGACTTAAAGAAGATCTCAAAGGCTTTTGGAGAGTTGGTAACACACCTATCACATTTTCTTGCTCTAATGCAATTAAGTTAGATCGCTGAAAGTCTATAAATTCAGAAATTTAAAAACATACTTGTAAATCAATCAGAGAAGAATTAATAGAAATTAGGAAATTCTAAGAAATGAATAATAACAAAAATACTGTATTTCAAAATTTGTGGGATGTAGCTAAGACCATGATGAGAAAGAAATCTCTAGACTTAAGTGCTCAGATTAAAAAAGAAGAATGACAGGGTGCCTGTGTGGCTCAGTTGCTTAAGCAACCCACTTGATTTGGGCTTAGGTCATGATCTCAAGATGGTGAGAGGGACCCTCACATGGGCTCTGTGTTCACTGGGGAGACTGCGCCCCCTCCCCCACTCTCGTGCACATGCGTTCTCGCTCTCAAGTAAATAAATCTTTAAAAAGAAAAAAGAAGAATGACTAAAAAATGAGCTAAGGATCCAAGTTGGGAAGTCATGGGGGAAGACAGACTTGCCAAATAACCCAAAAGAAAATTGAAGGGATAGAAATCCATGAGCTATAAATGAAAGATACTTAGAAGAATAGCAAGAAAAGTTTGTTTGTAAAAGAGTAAATAAAAATGGCAACGTATGTTAGGATTTATCAGGAAAAAAATAAAATGTAAAGTCACAAATAGACAATATTAGCAATTTAAAAAGAGAATGTTATTACTTATGTAGCAGTACCAAAAAACAGCTTTATGCTAATAAATTTTAAACCTTATGACAAATAGGTATGTTCCTAGGAAAACAAAAATGATCAAAATTGACTAAAAAATAAAACAAAACCGGATTTGTGCTGGAACCATTGAAGGAATTGAATTAAAACAAAAGAAACAACAACTTTTTGTGAGCCTGGAACAGGACTTCTTTTATAGATGAATTCAAGGTATGGGTATCTCCCACTTTTTGCAAGTTCACATTATACTATCTAATTTTCATGAAAGACCTATACTAGTAATTGTTTTCACTAACCAAAAAAATCTGCAGAGGATTTTTGCTTTTATGAAAAAAGGGGAAAAGCGAAGATAGCGTTCAGGATTTGTTTTGTGTTGAGCCCTTCTAGAAGCAGGGTGAGCCCCCAGCAGCAGGGGGAGCCCAGCCAGGCTCCTTCTCCAGGAGCTACACCCAGCATCTCCCTATCAGGTCGCCAGAGCTTTGAACTGTGTCTGTGAGCTTCTGTGCTTTATCTCGATTTATTTTGTGCATCCCTTAGCTAGATGTGTCCTAAGGTATTGAGAAGCCTAAGACAGTTTATTTGGGGGGGACACTGAAAATGCTCGAAAAAATGTTCTGTATAAATTAAAAGTTAACTGCTTTTTCACTTCATTTCGACTTATGAAAAGTCTCATAGGAACAGTCTGTTTTCAGATAGAGGAGAAACCTGTACGGTAAATTTCAAATTTAAACTCTCTCAGTGAACAAAAGAAAGGCAGAGCATTCCTCAACTCATTTATAGGTCTGTGGTAACCTTCGTACCCAAACCAGACAAGGACAGTATAAGAAAAGAAAATTATGGGCCAAGTTGACAAAATTTAGCCATAGATTAGGGAAAAAAATCATGGTTACATTAGTTAGCAGGTCAAGGGCTTGTGGGAGGTGGAAGGTCACTTCTATAGCCACAGAGAAATCCTTTGGTGGCGTTACACAGCTATTCATCATTGAACAAATAAGCAAACAAAACTTTTTGTGATAGAAAAATGATCATTATGTTAACTGGAAAAAATGAATCTAAAATGTTTTACTTGTTTTTCATAGATCTGATAGCTAACCAAAAATGAGCTTGCTTTCTTCCTTAATGGGAGGATGATGAAAAGCTGTTAGTATTTAAATAATTGTTTGCCTTATTAAATACTTAAATGTGTGTGTTTAATTGTACAGATATAAATATATACGATCACTCAGAGCTTCTTTTTTTTTTTTTAAAGATTTTATTTATTTATTTGACAGAGAGAGAGAGATCACAAGTAGGCAGAGCAGAAGGCAGAGAAAGAGGGGGAAGCAGGCTCTCCACTGAGCTGAGAGCCCGATGTGGGGCTCGATCCCAGGACCCTGAGATCATGACCTGAGCCGAAGGCTGACGCTTAACCCACTGAGCCACCCAGATGCCCCCACTCAGAGCTTTCTTGCACAATAGTTAAGAACATGAGCTCTGGAGGAAGATTGCTAAATTAAAATCCTGGAGTTGTATGATTTGGGGCAAATTTCCTAAACTCCCGAGCTTCAGTTATCTCATCTGTAAAATGGGTGAAGAAAATACCTCACTAGGTTTTGCAAGGTTTAAATAAATACATGTGAAGCATTAAGAAAAATGCCCAGCAGGTAGTAAGCACTAAGTGTGTACTAGTGGCTGTGGTACCTTTTTAAAAAAATACCAGAATATTAACGTCATGATTTCTTTCTGGGCAGAAGAGTCTTGGGTGGTTTTTCAGATCTTCTTGACGTTTTTCCCCATATTTCCCAAAGATCTATTTTAAACACACACACACACTGCTCACACTTACCACCATAGCAGCTCACACTCTTTGAACTGAGTTGACTCGTATAACTCCCTGGAGGGTTGGCATGAGGCAGAACATCACTTCTGAGAGCTCTGCTCTCACCCACCGGGGTCCCTTTGCTGCTTCTCCTAAGGCGGGACAGTTGACGTATTTGTTGTCTCTAACCTCATGTATGATCACCTATAGCTGTCTCCTGTGAGCAGTTGTGACTCCAGAGGAAGAGAAAAGCTCTTTCTCATCATGCGGAGACAAAAGGGCATTAGAATCACTCAATGAACTTCCTAACCAAGGATGTTCAGACTCTGCCCCTAGAGACTGTGACTTTAGAAGGTCAGAGTGGGGCTCCCAGTTTTGTGATGCTGATAGGCACCTGTGTTGTGAACAGCTGCTTTATTCTGTTTTCGCTCAACCTTTTCCCACATCCTGACCCAGACAGCTCTGGGTGGGTGAATTTTAATGGTATGCAGCACTTCCAGTTAATTTTAAACATATAGATAGTGCCCGCTCATTCACTCCAAAAACTGGATTGGTTCAATGCTTCAGGAAATATTCTAGATTAGAAAAGGAGTCACAAAGGAGAAACTAACATCATTCCCCATTCTCCTAAGTTTAAATTTTCATATAGGCAAACAGAAAACAGGATAATTACAGAATATAAAAAGTGTTCTTAAAAGAGGAAGTAAACAGGATGATATGACAGAGTAATGGGAGAGGAGGCTCTAGACAGGTGAGCAGGGACAGCTCTGCGGGGCAGGTGACACTTCAGTGGAGACATGGGGCTGAGAAGGAGCAGGTTATGCTCAGAAGAGAAGTGAATGTTTTCCAGGGAGACACAACAGTCAATGCCGTGCATCAGAAAGAAGGCGGCATGTTCAAGCTTTTTGTGTTTGGAATACAACATGTAAGAGACAGCGGTGTAAAGAAGATGCTGGAAGACTAGATGCATAGGGACTTGCCATCCAGGCCAGCACATTTGGATTTTATTCGGAGGAGAGGAGAAAACCAAAGAAGTCTTTCAAATGGGGTCGGGTGGGGGTGATGTAGGAAATAGTTGTTTTCAAAGATCACTCTGGCTTCTGTGTGGAGACAGAGTGGCAGACAATAACAGTGAAGCAAGGAGAGGCATGGGAGCGGTTGTAATATGTTAGGTGACAGATGATGACTGCTTGGACTTGGGAGCGCCGGAGGAGATGGTGAGAGCTGCCTAGAAGGCAGCTAGGATATTTGTGGCAGATCCGTGCGTGCTGACTGGCTGTGGGGCAGACACAGATCAGACCATTGGGTTAAAAGGCACTGCAGCCTCTCCTTCCCGTGGGTAAATGTGACAGTGCTGACTAATCTCAAGGGTTCAAAAGACAAGTTCCCATGTGTTCTTTGGACCCTTAGACTAGTTCTCCTGTGGTTGTTATAAAAACCTTGCAAAGGTTGAGATACTGTTTATGCCTAGAGATGCTTCTTCAGCTGCTGAGCTCCGTATTCTGGGGAATACTTAGGGCTCATATGACTCCTCTCCTGTGTCAGCGGTCAATAGGTCTAGGTTGCATCCAATCCCACGAGGTCTGCCGTAGATTCGGGGCGGGCCCCAGAGTCCACAGGGCCTCTGTGGAGAGACTTAGTTCCACGCCACACTGAGGAAACAGCAAGGAGTCCTGACCTCACCTGGCCCTGTGGGACCTCCCCCCGGTGAGGTCCGGAGCTAACCTGCTTCTCAGAGGCTTTTTCTGAACTGAAGCCAATCTGAGTCCGGGTCAGAGTCCTCTGATCAGAGTTCTCCATCTCTCTACACTCTTCCTCTACATGACTGTTGTCTCTTTGAGTTCTCTCAAGTCCTGCTCAGCCCCTGGGCCAGCTCCCAGGAATCTAGGGCTGCTCAGGAACTGGAGGTGGTGTGGGGTAGGCAGTTGGGAGGAGTGGAACAGGAAGGCTAGAACAGTGGCTGTAGGCAAAAGCAGGAATAGAGTTGGAAAACGCTCCCCTTCCCCATTTCCTATCAGGGGAAAATGATGAGATAGTGCACGGCCCACAGCTCTCCTCGAGCCTATGTGTGTAAGACATAGTGAAAACACCTGATTATACAGTCTTCAAGAGAAATGTGAAATAAACCAGTGCATTGGTCAAGTGACACCCCCATTTTCCTCAGTAACAGGAAAAAATATTTGTATTTTGCGTGCCTATTAGGTATAGGTTATGGGAGTGCTTCCAAGATTATGATTCAAATTCTTTATCTCATCTGCAAAACCCTTTTTATAAAGGACTTGGACTTTTATGCCTATAGCACTGTGTGAGGGGTCAGAAATAAACTCAGAAGCAATTTAAAGATGTGAGAGCTGTAACCATATGTGTTACCACTTTAAAATATCAAACAGTATGTGGATCGATGCAGTGAGAATGGTAAATACTGTGTAAAGAACTTACTTAAGTTCTCTTGGAAAGTGAGTTTCCGAATGACACATCAAGTATGAGCCATCTAATAAGAAACTAAAAAATTGGGTGTCTCACTAAATCTAAGAAGTATAAGATAGGCTAATATCAAAAATGTCAATGAGGGAAACCATATGCATTTTTAAATCAATAAACGTTTTTATAAATGCTTTCTATGGTTTTTAAATAAATGTTTTTGTGTGCCTGAGGTGTCGAAACAATATGCTCTAAAATGTTAAGAGAGAAATATTATACTTAAAAATGTTAAGATACTTCTGGGAGAGGGGAACGGAATGGGGTAGATGAAGGACCCTATGCATGTATATTTTATTCTATATATTTTTATATTATTTGAATTTTTTGCAATTAGCATGTATTGAGTATGTGTGTGTGTGTGTGTGTGTGTAAATGACACTGGTTCGTATGGGTGATTTGTTAGTCAAAAAAATTTTTGTGTATGGAACAAATAGCCCAGTAGATCCTGATTTTGTTAAGCACAGCCAACAAACATAATTTGGGGAAGGCTAAAGAAATTCTCTGTTTGTGCTGCGACTGCACATTCCCACTTGCTGTGAAGTAAACCCAACCTTCCAGCCGGGCTCTGTTGATTCAGCTTGGCCTTCTGGAGCAATCTGGCATTAACAGCCTGAACGGAAAGATGCTGCTTTGGTCAGGGGTGCTGCTGGTAGCAAGGTTTGTGGGAGCAGTAGTTAATTACATTCTTCCCATCAAATAGCAGCGCTCTAAGTGCGGAGCTGGGTGGAAATGGATGGACAGGTGTGGTAGCCGAGATTCAGGATAAAGGTAATTCCCTTGGATTTCATCTGTTATCTCTCATGGGAGAGGAGGGAATCCAGATTCAGGTCAGGAGGCAAAAGGTTTGTGGGCGGAGGAAGAACACCAGGCAGGCAAGGCCATAAAGTCTGGGAAGGGACTGTCTCATTATTCATGAGGCCTGCAGCTTCTGAGAACATTCTGTACCATGTGCACAATTGGCTTGGTACAAATTCCAAAGCCATTTTTTATTATCGTTTAGAATCTCATTTTCAGAGTAGGTAGATAAGTAAGCTGATAGTTAAACATTTGTAAACCAATACATTCCAAGGAAATCCACCCATGGACCACGTGGCCAAAGTTCTTACAGTGCTTTCCAGAAGCAGTTCTGGAAGCAGCCTTCTCCAGTCTCCTAGAAAAGAATATCCATTCGTTCTTTCATTCATTTCTTCCTTTATTCAAGAAATGACTCATGGAGCGTATGGTGTGTGCCAGCCACTGTGCCTGGAGTATATACTGATGAAAACACATAGAGAAGTCCCGACTCTGGGAGAGTTTACATTCTGGAGGAGTTGACAGATCATGAACAAAGAGAAATAACCACAGATTGAGACAATGTTATGAAGGGCATGACTGGGGTGACATGACAGAATTAGGGGGAGTGAAAGTGAGGGAGGGATATATTCATACAGTTTAGGGTGCCATCCAGACCTCTCTGGGGAGGCATCATTGGATCTTACTGCTGAAGGGGGACAGGCAGCAGTGGGAGCTGTGGGAAGTACCCTTCTCTGAGGGGCAGGATGCCTGGGTCAGGCGTGTTCTGCCCTCACTGGCCAGGAGCCTCTGTTTCTGGAGGCCTCCCACCCTCTCTGGTCAGTCTTTTCATTTGCAAAAAGAGCAATGTGTTCCTCAAGGAGCCTTTGGTCTGGAAATCCAAATAATTATGAATCTGTTAACTGAAGAATAATAACTTGTATGTGAAAGTACTTTGCAAACTGTAAAGAATTTTCGAGTATTACCTCCATTTGATCTTCATAATAACTCTAAGTAGGTCAGATAAGGATTAAAATTAGTTGGATCCTGGCAAGTCTGGCTATGTAATTTGCACTGCTTGGTGCAAATTGAAAAAAGCGGGGCCCCATGTTCAGAAATGATTAAGTATTTTAAAAGGACATCAGCAGAGGATTAAACCACTGAAGTTCTGAGTGTGGGGCCCGTGTGACTGGGTGGGGTGCGTGCTCACAAAGGCCCTGGATAATACATTATCGTCAGCTTTGGTGGCAGCGGGGTGGGGAGGAGCACGCGATGTCATTTTTCTTGTTGCATTTCTATCCAGGGTCCCTGTTTCTGCAACATAGTAAATTGTCAAATACCCGTTTTTCTTCATGTAACTATACCACTGAACTTATTCCAGGGATTCTGGTCTGTTTCTTCATTTGGTGTTTTTGACCCTCTTCTTATAGTAATTCAGAAATCTGGGAGACCACATAAAGGGCCAGCGTCTCCTCCAAAAATCTGTAGCAGTTGAGCTGTTTTATGCAAGTTTTCTTGAGAAAAATGACTTTGGGGCAGTCAAAAGATCTTGGTTTGAAATAAGAACGCTTGCATGTGAGTCCCGAATCTGCCATTTGATATTTGTGTGACCTTGAGTAAATGACTTATTCTCTCTGAACCGTAGTTCCTCCTGCAAAATTGAAATATCCCTTTATAAATGTGCCCGGGTTTTTGGTAAGGAGTCAGTGGTCATGCCCGGTGGTCTGCAGTGTGTGGCACATGTACAAAATGGTTCTTTGGGGGTTTTCTGTCAGAAGGCTGGCAGGTCTGACATCTAGCTAGCTGGCCCTAATGGTTAATGGGAGATGTCATTTTTGACTGGAGGCATGTGTTCTTATTGGTTATTAAATATTTTGAACATCACTCTTCACCCTTGAATGGTAGAGGTGTATTGTACTGGTTTGTAAAAGAATGGCAAGCTTGCAATTTTCTTCAGCGTATTAATAACATCACAGTAGGAATCCGTGATTTATTTTACTTTATTTTATTTATTATTTTTTTTAGAGAGACCACAAGTGTAATCTCATGACCCTGAGATCATGACCTGAGTTGAAATCAAGAGTCAGACACTTAACCCACTGAGCCACCCAGGTGTCCCCGACATTATTATTATTTATTTTTTAGGTGAGATTCACATAAATAAAATTAACCATTTAAAACGAACACTTCAGTGTCATGTAGTACATTCACAATGTCATAGAACCACCATCTTTATCTATTTTAAAACGTTTTCATTACTTCGAAAGGAAACCCATGCCCTGGAAGCAGTCACTCCCACCTTTCTCTTTCCCCCCAGCCCTTGGGCTACCATTAATATGATTTCTGTTTCTCTGGATTTACCTATTCTGGATATTTCATATAAATGGAACCTATAATATGTGACCTTTTGTGTCTGGCTTCTCTCACTTAGCCCAATGTTCTCGAGGTTCATTGTGTTACAGCATATGAACCAGTATTCATTCCTTCTTGTGGCTGAATAATAGTGCCCTCTATGCCCGTGCCCCAATTTGTTTACCCATTTATCTGTTGATGGCCATTAAAAAAAAAAAATCTTTCAGCTACCATGAATAATGCCATGAATACACATGTGCGTGTATTAGTTTCAATATCTGATTTCAAATCTTTTGGGTATATACCCAGGGGTAAAATCACTGGGTTGTGTTATGATTTTATGTTTAACTTTTGAGGAATAAGACATGCAATTTCAAGCCAAATAGTTAATCGTAAAGACTATTTTTCTTAAATAAAGTAGAATAATAGCAAGAAAAATAGAATAATAGCAAGAAAAATAGAATAATAGCAAGAAAACACTTCCATTCTTTTTTTTTTTTTTTTCACCTTTCTGTTCCAACTGCTGGTTGTGGAGCAGCTGTTACCTTTGGGCTGACTAATCAAAACTGAGCACTTGGACTCCAGAGCCTGATGGGGAGCCTGCCCAGCAGAGAGCTTGAATAAAATAAGAACGTGTTAGATGTCGGTACTAGAATATATAAGCCAAATTGCCTATTGTGGCTCCATCTTTGTCTGTCTGTTATGTGAGCTTATTGCTTTCAATAATCCCTCAGTCAGTCTAGTGAAGAGAACTATTAGCCAAGGTTGATTATCATCGCTGAAATGTGAGTCAATGAAAGAAAGTGAGTCATGCACTAAGGTGATTTTATGATGCTTACAAGGGAAGGGTAAATCAAATGTACAAATCTAAACTACAGGAACATTCGAGTGGCTGAATCATATGTCTGAGTGGAATCTATTTTATAGCGTGTGAGCCTGTAGATCCTTAACATAATTGTCCCACTGCTTTGGTCAGAGTGTTCTCTTCCTGGAGGCCAGGCAGTGACCTTGCCAAACACATCGAAGGAAGCCCAGGGCACTTCAAATGGAGGCTACCCATGTTGGGAAAAGAGATAGCAGGAAGGTAACAGAGAGCAGTAAAGTCATAGTTCTTCGGTTTCATCAGGAGCTAGCTCACATCCTGCAGCTGGCTGTTTTCCTCACAGTTCATCCATGTTAACAAACTTGAGGACGGCAGCCTCAGCGAAGTAGTGAGCAGGGAGTTCCTGGGAATGAAGTGACCGAAGGGAAAGGACCGTGCTTCTTCCGCCCCATGGCCATCAACCTGTGTTCATCTGGGATGTGTTCTCATGGTTAAATCCTAGATGCCCTATGCCTTCTTCACTTACTTGTTTATTCACTGATTGAGTTAATGACTGGATCTGTAACTCTGCCCTAGGTACTGTTTCTAATGTTATGTGGAATATGGACATAAATCAGAATGAACTCTGCTCTCAAGAAGCGTGCAGGGTCAGGGGAGAGATTAGGTGTGGATGCCCATAGATTTACCATACTGGAGGAGTTGTAGGGTAGGGGCAGAGGATAGACTGTGGGCCTAGGCTGCCTCAGCTTGAAACCTGCTCCACCTTGGCAGACTTACTGAATGCCTGCCTCTTGGGCCCTCCTCTATAAAATGGGAAGAAGAATAGGACCTACTACATAGGACTATTTTGAGGAAAGCCCTGGGATTGGTGTTGGTGCTAGGGGAGTGTTACATAAGAGTTTCCCCAGTTAGAAGGCCCCAGTTACTGTCAACAAGACAGTAAAAACAAGTGTTGGAGAGGATGTGGAGAACCCTTTACACTGTTGGTGGGATTGCAAGTTGGTGTAGCCACTTTGGAAAACAGTGTGGAGATTCCTTAAGAAATTAAAAATAGAGCTTCCCTATGACCCTGCAATTGCACTACTGGGTATTTACCCCAAAGATACAGATGTAGTGAAAAGAAGGGCCATTGGTACCCCAATGTTCATAGCAGCAATGGCCACAATCACCAAACTGTGGAAAGAGCCAAGATGCCCTTCAACAGATGAATGGATAAAAGAAGATGTGGTCCATATACACTATGGAGTATTATGCCTCCATCAGAAAGGATGAATACCCAACTTTTGTATCAACATGGATGGGACTAGAAGAGATTATGCTGAGTGAAATAAGTCAAGCAGAGAGAGTCAATTATCACATGGTTTCACTTACTTGTGGAGCATATGGAATAACAGGAGGACATTGGGAGATGGAGAGAAGTGAGTTGGGGGAAATTGCAGGGGGAGACAAACCATGAGAGACTGTGGACTCTGAGAAACAAACTGACGGTTTTGGAGGGGAGGAGGGTGGGGGGTTGGGTGAGCCTGGTGGTGGGTATTAAGGAGGGCATGTATTGCATGGAGCACTGAGTGTGGTGCACGAACAATGAATTCTGGAATACCGAAAAAAAAAAATAAACTAAACTAATAGGAGACAAAGATCCTTAGAAATAACTGAAATGCTCTGGTTGTTGAGAGGCAGACAAGTGTACTGGGAGCCCAGAAGCCTCGTGGTAGAGATGTCTCTGAGGTAGTCCTTGAAATCTCTTTGTAGCACGGTCTTTGTTCACCTGTTCATTTGAATCAGTGCTCCAGCAACAGATAAGCAGGGCTTCACCCAGATTCCTCTGTGCATAGCTGTTAGAGTTTCATATACAACCTACACCTTAAACATGGTTTCTCTTAGCATTTGTTTTGGGGGGTGGAGGGACAGAAGGAGAAGGAGGGAGAATCTCAAGCAGACTCCCTGCTGAACACAGAGCCTGATGTGGATCTCGATCTCATGACCCTGAGATGATGACCTGAACTGAAACCAAGAGTTGGAGGCTTAACCGACTAAGTGAAATAAGTCAATCGGAGAAAGACAATTATCACATGCTTTCACTCATATGTGGAATATAAGAAACAGTGCAGAGGATCATAAGGGAAGGGAGGAAATCAGAGAGGGAGACAAATCACGAGAGACTCTAATTATGGGAAGCAAACTGAGGGTTGCTGGAAGGGATGTGGATGGGGGGATGGGGTAACCGGGTGACGAACATTAAGGAGGCACGTGATGTGATGAGCACTGGGTGTTATACGCAACTGATGAATTGTTGAACTCTGCTTCTGAAAGTAATGATGTACTATGCATTGGCTAATTGAATTTAAATTAAGAAAATGCTTTCTGAGGACACCGAGAAAAAGAATTATTTCTTACATAAGGGTTAATTACTTACTTATCCTTCAAATAATCAAGCCACTATTTGCTTGATTTTGAGTAAGTCACTTGACCTCTTGGAGATTTGGTTTATCCATTTCGAGTAGGAAAGATCTAGACTCAGTAAGTGTTACAAGTTTTTAAAAACTAACTCTAAACTATTATGATTATTAGCAGTATTGTTACGAGTTTTAGACTTGTAAACATCATTCACATTGTTTATAAAGAGTTGACTACAAGTCATTTAGGACTTGGGCCCAAATTTTAGTGATTGATTTCTCTCTGAAGTTTTTTTTTCTTTTTCTTTTTTTTTTTTTTTAAAGATTTTATTTGTTTGACAGAGAGAGAGAGAGCACAAGTAGGCAGAGCGGCAAGCAGAGGGAGAGGGAGAAGGAGAAGCAGGCTCTCCACTGAGCAGGGAGCCAGATGTGGGGCTCAATCCCAGGACCCTAAGATCATGACCTGAGCTGAAGGCAGCCGCTTAACCAACTAAGCCACCCAGGTGCCCCGATTTCTCTCTGAAGTTTTATGTTATAGAGTTTTGAAAAGAGACTTCTAAAACCATGAGACTGCCAAAAATTCTATTTGACCAACAAAGTTTACAATGTCTAGGTCATGTTTACAAATTCCATCCTTATCCACCCACCCACCCTTTTGCCTATTGGCTTTCCCCCATTTTACTAGTTATGGAAAAACAACGAGCTTACTGCGGCAGAAAAGCCACAGTTCTTTCTACAAATACCCAAATCTCTAAAGGGATTAGACTTTTTTTCACTATGCTTTCCTCTTCCATACCTCTAATGGATCCATATGCTATATGGCTCAGAGAAAAGAATAGGATATTTGTTGGTTTTCTATAGGCTTAGAAACCGTCATTGCATTTTGGAGCATCAATGTGTCCTTTTGTCAGGATACGAGACCCATGTTGTAGTGAACAGAAACCACTGAATTGGCCTCCCTAGGTAGTTTCTGCCTTTAAGAGAATAAGGATGAAAGGACTCAAGGAACAAACAAACACACACACAAATACCCTGAAACTTTAACTGCCAGCTCAAGGAATATTCCATCATGCTGTAATGGGCATTGCCAAAATGGATGCCACCCTCTCATTAATATCTGCCTCTCAACACCTACAGAGAGACCAGACATTGGGACCTATACTTCCTTGCCAGGGCTGCTCTAACAAAGTACCAAAGGACTGGGTGGTTTACACAAGAGAAATTCATTGTCTCACAGTTCTGGGGGCTGGAAGTCTGAGAGCAAGGTATAGGCAGGGTTGATTCCTTCTAAGTGTTGTGAAGGAGAATCTGTTTCATGTCTCTCTCCTAACTTCTGGTGGTTCATTAGCCATCTTTGGCTTCCTTGGCTTGTAAGTGCAGCCCTCTGATCTCTACTTTCATGTTTACATGGTCTTCTCCCTATATGTGCATCTGTCTCTGTGCCAAAATTTCCCCTTCTTATAATTATATTGGATTGGACCCCCCACCCCGCTTAATGACCTCATCTTAACTTGATGTTCTGCAAAAAGCCTATCTCCAAATAAAGTCATACACAGGTACTGGGGGTTAGGATTTCAACATTTTGGGGGGACACAGTTCAACCCATAACAAGACCTCTGCAACAGTTGCTGCAGAAAAGACCCCAAACCCAAATGCCAGCACTGCAAGGATGCTACTAGAAATAGCAGAGGTGGCGAATGGCCTTGATGTGGTGAGGCTCACCTCTGCCTTCCAACTCTTGCATGGTTAGGTCTGATCAGTGGAGGCTAGGCTTTGGAAGGAACTAGAGCTATAAAGAAATCTGGAAAATGACAAATGTATTTAGCTTTTTGGTTTTAGCAATGTTAAGGGTGGTGGAAAGGAGATGGATGGACTAAAATAGGGGCTGAATGAGTCAATCTGTATTATCTTCTAATCAGTGAAGTGGAGACTGTAAGAGATGTTGTGAAGACTGATGGGATCACGAGCAATGGAGTTAAACAACAGGATCATTAGTTAGTAGTGAGTTACTACTTTCTGTCCCAGGACGGGATTTATGTGATTTCCTTTTCAACTACGATGAACAATTTATTTGTGGACTAAGAATTTTAGGTATTTAAAAAGGCAAGTTATTTATTCTCTTCTTTCCAGCAAGGTTATATTTAGATCCAATATCTTTGAAACCTGTCAGAGCCCATGGGGGAAATCTCATATTTAAGTATAAAGGGAAGAAAAAAGAATAAAGGAAAACATGCTGGGCTGCATCACTATGTCTACCCACCTGGTCTTCCCAGTGACAAATCTGAGGAACATCCTCATGCTTCCCTTTGTCTCACTTTCTAGCCCAGTTTTTTTCATTGCTAAATCCTAGGAATTTTGCCTTAAAACGAATCTCAGATTTGGAGCCTGGCTTCATCCCATGGCCACTCTGAATTTAGTCCCTGGTCACCTCTAGATGGTGTTTGTAATCACCTGGCATTTCCCCACTCGGGATTCTCTCCCATTCTTTCTTTCATGCTATTGCCAGAGTTCTTCTTCCTACAGATCGGATTTGGCTGTGTCCTACCCACTTCCTATGTCTCTGCTGTCCTGATTATTCTTGTTATTAACCATTGTAGAAGCAAACACTTGTTCTTTTGATTTTATAATTTTCTTGAACTTTTCCTTCAGCTCCTGTTATATTTTTAACTGTTTGCTGGATAGTTCTGCCTGGGTATCCCTGAGTATCTCAAGCCCTAAAGTGATTTGATTGTCATGTACTCATTTCCTCTCTGAAGATCAAGGAGGAGCATGGTCAAGCTCTGCTGAAGGCTCTCTTCTGGATTGCAGACTGCTGGCTTCTCACTGTGTCCTTACATGGTGGAAGGGGCTAAGGAGCTCTGTAGAGCCTCTTTGGTAAGACCATAATTCCATTCAGGAGACTCTATCCTCACGACCTAATCAAATCACCTCCCAAAGGCCCACCTCCTAATACTATCAAACTGGGCATAGGATTTCAACTTGTGAATGGTGGGGAGGGGTGGACACAATAGCACTGAAACTATCAACCTATCCCAGTGGCAGGAGGCTTCAGGAGGCTTCAGGAGACCACAGGAGTTCTACTTCACCTTGGGCTGGTATCTTGTGGTCTAGAGCTCTTCTACACTCTATATTCTTGTGTGAATCTCAGTATAACTTGGCCAAGTTCACATTCCTGTATACTATCCAGTCTAATCTTCACTTTTCCTGTCTTCCAAGGACCATGCCTTCCTTCCCTCTTCCATGCATCATTGTGAACATTGTTCTTTCAGTCTAGACCAGCCTCTTTGCATTCTGGAGGTTTCACTTTAGAATAACTGATGACATTGTTCTTGTGTGGATTCTAAAACCAGGCAGTAGATGTAGAACCTTCAACTTCAATCTTATTTAGCCCAAAAGACCAAGAGGAAGATTCAAAATCTGTTCGTGCATGTGTTCATGAGTGTGCACGTAACCTTGAGAGAGCTTGAAAAACAAGCCTAATTGCTACAAATTGCCCCTGGTTCAGATTTTAGGTTTGTTTGAATGAGCCTCTATGTAATCATTCATAACTAAAATATATGAATTATATTTTATTTCCTGATTGCACAGCATGCAGTAAAACAAGGCTAGTACTTTTTTTTTAAGATTTTATTTATTTATTTGACAGACAGAGATCACAAGTAGGCAGAGAGGCAGGCAGAGAGAGAGGGGGAAGCAGGCTCCCTGCTGATCAGAGAACCCGATGTGGGGCTCAATCCCAAGACCCTGGGATCCTGACCTGAGCCAAAGGCAGAGGCTTTAACCCATTGAGCCACCCAGGCACCCACAGGATAGTACTTTTTTCTTTACTCAAAAGCCTTTGTTTTAGATCTATTCAGGGAATGAGTTCTAGAAAGGCCTTTATTCCGATCTGCTCACAGACAGCATGGCCTTAAAAAGAAAAAGCTGAATTAAATTCTCCAGTTACTAAGAATCCTCTTTTTCTTTCTTTCTTTCCTTATTCCTTTCTTTCTTTCTTTCTCTCCTTTTTTTTTTTTTTTTTTTTTTTGGTTTACTCGTGTCTGTGTCCAAACCATTCTTAAATTATAAGGCATATGATAGGAACTTAAAACCTTCCTTGCAATTCTAGTTCATTTTATTTCTATGGTTATCTGTTAAGATGAAAAAGGCTTTACAGACTCTTCTAGAATAACACCTCATCAGCTTGAGGAATAATACTAATTTTTATCTACCTAAAGTTAGAGGGAAGAATGTAACTGATGGCCCAAAGTGCATTTGAGGCTGTGGTTTAGAGGTTTTTTTATCATGCTTCCCCATCTGTACTTGCTGACATTCTACTTTTTCAGCCTCTTTCAAATGTCTCATTCTTCACAAGGGCTTTCCTGGTCCCAACAAGCCAGCCAGTGGATTTCTTTCTCCTCCTCCCCTTTTTAGGTCTTTGTTCCTGCTTTTATCATACGTTCATGGTATAGTCTGAACTGTAGTTACTGGGTGCTCACAGGGCGTAGAAAGGAAAGCTCTGACTCTGAAGGCTGGCAGGTAGGAGCTCGATTGGGATCATGTTGTTTGGACTGTGTGGCTCAGATATGTTATTTCCTCCACTAAACCTCAGTCTCTGCATCTTTAAAGTGGGGATAATAATACTTGTTTTATAGGGCTGCCATGAGAATGAAAAAGAATATGGTGTGTCCAGCATGTGGAGTCACTCCAGAGGTGCACCTGTTATCAGTGGTGGTAGGAGTCACAGCTTTTCCTGCTTTAAACTATTTTCATTTCTTGTAGTGTACACACTCTGTCCTCCACTTCCCTGAAGGTTTAAAGGAGCCTGAAAGCTCCTTGAATATGGGTGCTGGGGAAATTTTTGTTGAATTGGAAGAAATTGGTCTTTCCTTCAAAACAAACATTATTCCAGATCTTTTATAGCTTCTTTTTTTGACTACACATTTATTTGTTATGGCTGGGTATACTGAGCAGCATCGCTACTTATATCCTGAAATTTGAATATTTGGGATTATGAAATTAGATTACTGTAAGATACTTAAAAGTAGATTAAATCTGTAGATAGTTACAAGCAGAATATGCGTGGTATGGATGTGTAAGTGTGGGCATTTCTGTGGGTGTGTACCCAGAATTGGAAGTTCGCTGTCACTCAGTCCTCAGGGTCCGTGTGGGCAGCCTCTGATCTCTAAACACAGACATACAGAGAAGTCTTGCAGGCAAACTGCAAACATTTTTCAGTTTTCATCCCTCGTGAAAATGAAATCTCATCTACAAAAAGTATGGATTTCTCTGTGTTTTCCTTGAGGATCTTTTGGTCAAATTTCTCTACTGGGGGAGAAAACACAGTTGTCACTATAGATTGAAATAAAACATGTTATTTGCCCTTGGTAAATGGAGGGTCATGAATGCCAAATGTTTCTTATCCATATGCTTACTCTCCTTGGGGCTTGGTATATCACAGAACTAACCACTGCCTCCTCCCCACCCAGCCTGCCTGAGCCTCCCGCAGCAGCATCACTGTTCCGTTGGCTGCCCCTTTCCTCCCACAAATGTGTCAACAGAGAAAATGCACCAGCAGCAAAGATTTTTAGGAGGATACTGAATACTATAGTTAGGAATTCTAATTGACAAATTAGATTTTCTCAAAAGCAGAACAAGTAACAATAAAAACAAAGACAAGGGATCAAGGTTCTGAGGGCCAGAGTGCCAAAGAGCAACAGTCACAGAGTCCAGAAATGAGTGGACCAAATGTCCGAGTAAAATGTAGGTTTCCGGAAGAGGTCTGGTAATTATTAACACAACTTGGGAAAGGGGAAAAGGCTGGAAACCTGTATTTGGTCCTCAGGGGTTGATTCGTTCATTCATTAATTAATTAAATAATTAAATAATTCCTTCATTCATTTTAAAAATCTTCCTCTTTCTCTGCTAGGAATGTGCCATAGTTTCTAACAAAGGCCACAGATGGTCATAAAAAGCTCATCATGTGACAAAGACCTGTTCTACTCTCACAAGCTTCCTCCTTGCAGGGCTCTTTCCCTAATCCTCTGTTTTGGGAGCACACTATCTGGTTTTGGCAATGCTCAGCAGGAAGTGGAACCTGTAGCTGTCAGCATGTACACGTGTGTACAATTATGTTTCATATAATCAAAGAATTTAAGACCGAAGATCATGAGGTTCCCACCACACAAGAACTTTTGAAATTTCTTGAAGCAACCAGCAGGTCCTCTCTAGATTCTTTTCCATAACCTAAGCATGTCTTTTCAATGATCCTTATTAACATTAAGCCTATAGCTTTAGCATCTCAAGATCTTGTTAAATCTGGCCTGCCCCTTGACATGTAGGCTATTCTTTGCAGTTTTGAGTCATCTGCAAATTTGATCAATCGGTATTTACAGTTCTTTCTGAATTATCTAATTTATTATGAATCAACTCCTATAATGTAGCTAGTTCTGTGAAGATATTATGGAAAAAGTGGCCAAATTCCTTTAAAAATTTATGCTACATTTATAACATCTTTTTTAAAAGATTTTATTTATTTGACAGACAGAGATCACAATTAGGCAGAGAGGCAGGCAGAGAGAGAGGAAGGGAAGCAGGCTCCCTGCTGAGCTGAGAGCCCGATGTGGGGCTCCATCCCAGAACCCTGGGATCCTGACCTGAGCCGAAGGCAGAGGCCCTAACCCACTGAGCCACCCAGGCGTCCCCATTTATAACATTTCTAAACTGATACTCTAACAGTTTTACTATGAAGCTGGTTGACCATGACTTACTCTTGTAAAACTAAGTTGACCTCTTGGTCAACTCGTGAGAGATCTCTTTGGTTGGCACTTCCTTTTCTAAGTTCCACACATCACCTGTTTAATCACCTACCTTTCTAGATCTTTGTTAAAGACTGATGTCGAAATCATTCATCTGTAATTTTCAAGAACTTGGACCATTTGTCTCTAATTTTCCAACATTTCTTTTATTTCTATAAATGCAGAAATTATTAAAATTGGCCTTTCAGTCAAAATGTGGACCTTTCAGAAGCTTGAGGTAGTTTATCTGAGCCTGGGAACTTGATCTTGGATAAATAGGGCAGATTTTAAAATGCATTCATTATTTCCTCCACTATTTTGATTTCAGATCCTTGCTATGTTTCTTCTACACTTTCCAGTTTGAAAATACTCTCTAAGATAGAAACAAAATGCGAGAGACATACTTCACCGTTTCTTGTCTGTTCATTTTAAGCCATCTGCCAAAAAATGGGCCTATGTCTTTTGTCTTTAAAAAAGCCTTTGCCTGCCCTTGGCAATTTGCACAAAAGCTTCTGGGCTTTAGCCTTTTATTTCAAACTGTACTGTATTTTCTCACCACCCTCACCCCCCCCATTTTTACTGGCACTTTTTTCTTGTATATTATGTATTGGTACTTAGTTTTAATACTACACTTTTCGAGAAGCTTCTTGTGAGAGGCCCGAGTATTTGCACAGTTCCATCACAAGCAATTCTTGTGCCTTTGGCGGACTTTCTCGATCTTTTGGAAATTTAGTTCCCTCATTGGTAAAATGGGGAAAGGAATGCGTTCGTTACAAAGTAGTTGTGAAGGTCAAATAGAATGGTAACTGTGAAAGCTTTTGGTAAGCTCTAAAGCACTGTCAAAAATGTAAAGCCTTGTAATCTGGGGAGCTGAATAGTACTTTAATTAAGCCTATTAATACTGGAAAGGAGCTGGGGGTTCATCTAGTCCAATCCTCTCCTGAACAGACAAGCCAATACTGAATTGGTGAAGAAACTTACCAAAGCTCCCAGTCAGAGGCAGCATGGGAGAGAGCTTAGCACTCTGTGGAAGGTGACTTGTTATCTCAGCCGTAGCTGTGCAAATCTACGACATTGGTTTTAGTCGTGACCCTGCCACTAAATAATCATGACTTCCTTACCGCGGAGTTTGGGACTATCCTATCTCATCCACCACTGCCCATGGCAGATGTCTCCATTCACCATAGACTTCCTCCTGTTACCTCACGTTCCTTCTTAAGAAAGTGTCACGGAAAGCATGACCAACCTTCCTGACAGTGGCTTTGCCTGCTTTGGGTTTTTCTTTTATACTCTGTTGAGGCTCATTTCTTGTTCTATGGTCCGAAGATTTCTTTTTGTTGTTGTTGTTGGTTTGCTGTTTGCCGTTAAGTGGCAGACTAGTTCAAAAGCCATCAATGAAATTAATAAATAATGCACGGGAAACGTAAGCTGTAGGGAAGGCTGGCATAACTTGTTTTGAACAAAACATATAAGTAAGTCAAAGTCATAAATATTTATTTAGTGCTGACTGAATGGGAGGTCTGACAGCTTCTATAAGGGGTACACAAATCACTATAATAGAACCTAAGCTCAAGGACTTTCAGATATTCTAAGGGATATTTTATAAATCCATTGTATAAGTTATGCTGCTTTTCTCTATGACTCATAATAAAACCTGCAACTTTTGGAGTGTCTACAGACTGTGGACTTGGTGATATATTTCATCTTATTTAGCATTACAAAGAAGTACTGTTGTTCCCATTTTATGGTTGAGGGGACCAGGGCTCAGAGAGTTGAAGTTCCTTGCCCTAGGGCACATAGACCAACTAACATAATCAAAATTTGAACTTACATTGGCCTGACTAAAGTTTGCTCTTTTTATGAAAGTTTAAGAGATGTACTTCCTGTTGTAAATTACATGTCTGACTACACCCAGTATTATGAAGTCTGAGATGACATGCTTGTTTTCCCCCAAATTTGATTCATCGAAATAATTAGCGATAGAAGCAAGAACACTTAATTTTAGAAAATTAGTTGATGGCCAGATGGAATTCTGCCAAGAACCATTTCTAGCCTGGAAGTTTCCTATCCCTGCTCTGGGTCTTTCTGTCCTCAAAACATACAGATCAAATACTTGTTTGAAATTTACCTTTTAAGGTACTGAAGAGCAATAAAATTACTCACTAAACTAGAATCCATATATCTTTATTGAAAATTTATATATACAACTTACTACATTTTTTTTTTCTTGGCATGCAACAGATGTAATTGATTTCATGGGGAATGCACTGAATCGGCCAGATTTTCTGATCTAGGCACTCTTTATTCTGTCCTGCTTTAGCTATCCATCCTTTTTTGGAACAAAAGCCTCTTCCCTTAGGCCTTTTCCAAAAAAATATTCGGGTTCCAACGCTATGGTAATTCTTTTAATGGGAACAGGGAGCCAGTTGCAGGAGCATTCAACCCAAATCTTACCCTTGAGCTTGTGCTGTCCTGATCTGTGTCCTGGAGATGAGACTCGGCTGGAAAGCACTGTGGAACATCCGCTGTGTCCCTAGGGACCAGTAATGAAAGAAGACGTTAGCGTGTGTGGGTGACTTGGGTTTAGTCTGGGAGGTTTGTTTATTTACTTATAGATAGTAGCACACCATAGATACCCTTTTACTGTTAGGGGTAGATTTTTCTTCTTTAAAGAACTAATATCCATTTGCTGTTTATAAAGCTGAAATTATTTTATGGTGCTGCTAAATGGTAAGAACTATTATGTAGGATCTCCTCTGAGATCATTGCCCGTTGAATCCAGTGTGTGTTCATTCATATACCTCTGTTCAAACAAGTCAGGGGTTTTCGGCTGAATATGTCAAATTGGGCGAGTGGTGATAAAACAAGATTGGGCATCTGTTAGCTTCATTCTCTTAGTGGTTCTTTCACAGACAAACTATGAGAATTTGACCTTTGGGTCTGTTTACCCGTCTGAAAAATAAGAGTAATAGGCACTTAGGTACTACTTTCTTATCTCCTTTTTTGGGGTACTGAGGACTTAAGAGGTAATCTCCCTTAGTTATCCAAATGAACGGTTTGGCAAAAGCACCAACTATGATTAAGGAAATAAGTAAAGTGACAGGCATTCTACCAACAGAATGTATTTTTGGAGTGAACTAATTTTACGTCTTGATTCTCTGTCATCACATCTGTACTGGGATACAGTTTAGTATTAAGCAGGAGGGATAAGTTGCCTTTATTGTTCAGGCACTGAGGAGCTTTACTTAATTAGGGTTTGGTTTGGACAAAGGGGTAAAGAGGTGTTATCAAGGATTACTCCTGATACTTTTAAATAGTTTTTAAGATCTTAAAATGCACCTAATCCCAAATTTCAAGGAATAGAAAGAATTATGGGGTGAGGGTAAATCAGAAAGGATTATAAAAATTGCAGCATATGGTGTTTTAAGAAACCTCTTTACTCTCTCACTGGCTCTCAGGTTCACTTTTGATCTTTTTACCGGAAAAAAATTGTGCAAGTAAGATTTGTTTAATTTTTTCCTACTTGTCTATGGTATGTCGGAGGAGGGGTGATCCTAGGAAGTTTACACTAAAGTAAAACACTGTGGGAGATAAGGAGAGAAGACGGGGAATGCTTGTAAGTATGTATTCCTTTGCAACTTTTCCTGGGAAGAATTTTGTACAGGGATATATGTTAATGAGAAGAAGTGGTAATTGGTTCCTTGGTTTTAGTCCTTTGTGACTTTGAATCAAGAAATATCAAGCATATGCATAAACATTGGTCGTCATACATGGGAAACACCAAAATGAGTAAGTCACAGCCACTGCCCTCAATGTTCCTTCTGTCGAAGGGAGGAGGCAATCGTGTAAGCACTAGATAGAATATGGCTTTAAGAATCTGCAAAGAAGGGGTGCCTGGGTGGCTCAGTGGCTTAAGCCGCTGCCTTCGGCTCAGGTCATGATCTCAGGGTCCAGGGATCGAGCCCCGCATCGGGCTCTCTGCTCAGCAGGGAGCCTGCTTCCCTCTCTCTCTCTCTCTCTCTCTGCCTGCCTCTCCGTCTACTTGTGATCTCTCTCTGTCAAATAAATAAATAAAAATCTTTAAAAAAAAAAAAAGAATCTGCAAAGAAGTAGGACAGTTGACATGCATGGGGATAATAGAGGAGGAAAAGATTACATGGGACCTGGGAGGTCAGGGAGAGACTTTGAGAAGACTTTGCACTTGGTTGGAGCTTTGGGTGGATTTGCGGAGAGAACAATTCATGTTGACATTGACCAAGAAATGGGGACACAGGTGGACCTTTCCAGGAAGTGATGAGGAGACTGATGGGGCTAGAGGGGAGGGACAGTGGGGAGGAAGTCAGAATGGAAATTTGGGGTCAGATTATGGAGGAAGATTAAGGCTCTTCTCTGGCTACAAATTCTTTTTGGAGCAAAACCTCGAAACCTGAGCCTTTTAGAACAAGCGATGTTTGACTAACAATCTTGTCAAACAACGTTCCTTTAAGAAGATCATGTACTGCAAAGTCTGGGCCATTTTAGCAGCAGGTCATAGCTCTGAAGTGGTGATTAGAGTGAGAGGCAGCCACAGAAGTCACCCAGTACAACCTCATATGAATTTCTTCTTGCTGTTTTAACAAATTGCCACAAAATTAGTGGCTTAAAACAGCATGAGCTAACGTCAAGGTACCATAGGGTTTGCCCCCTCTGAAATGTGAGAGAAGACCCGGTTTCCTTGCCTTTTCCAGCTTCTAGTGGATGCCTCTATTCGTGAGCTTATGGATACTTCCTCTGTCTTCAAATGACCTCACTCCTTTGTCACCTGCCCTTCTCCTCTGACTCCTGGGTCCTTTTTGTAAAGACAATTGGAATTACCTCGGGTACACCAAGATCATCAAGATAATCTCCCCATCTCCAGCTGGTTAACCCAATCACATCTGTAAAGTCCCATTCACCATATAAGATAACAGTCATCTGTTTCAGAGATTAGGGTGTGAACAATTGGAGGGGCATCATTTAGCCTGCCCCGGACCTCCACATTTTACAGGTAAGAGTGTTCAGGCCCAGCTTGGTCTAAGGCCACACAAATAGTTAGTGACAGACTCCTGTTTCTGACTCCCACTTTTCTTTCTACTGCACTGGGATGCCAATCTTTCCTACTTTCCATGAGGAATCAGTGGTGCTTTCTGAAGGCAGAGATCCCAGAGCCAAGATCAGGACTGATTAGAGTAGCGTTTGAGGGGGATGAGGCATCATGTCACTGGGCAAGTACCCATTTGAGAGAAGGAGAAATGCTCTTTTTAGGACCAAAAAAGGCTGAGAAACTGCTCTCTCAGTGAGTGGAGAAGAGACTTGGGGAGAGAAGAAGAGATGTGTGCAAGAAAGGAGAAGAAAAGAGAGGGTAGAATGGAAAGAAGGAGATGTTTTAGTTGAAGTAGACTTGAAAAGAAAGAAGATAATCATGGAGATCCCATAATGATGCCACTTTCGTCTATGTACATGGTTTCTGAAACTAAGTATCTCCTGCAACAGTTCCTCTTCATTAATGCCTAGAGCCTAACTTCTACAATAACTACATTATCTGTTTCTTTATGCATTTGTTGCTCACAATTTATGTCCTTTACAAGTTCATCCTCCTCACTATTAGATTCCCCACAGAGTAGCAATAATTTCCATCTCTTTGTTATACCACAGGACACAAATAGCTGTGCTATAACGGTTTTAATCATTTTAATGATGATATGCAGAGTGTATCACACTAGTATCATTAGCATTTTCTTTGAAAAGGTTTTGGAAAAATTCCAACCTAATTTTGTACTTTAGCTGAAAGAAGAGCTTGAGGCTAAGATAAAGGGCATATTGTTCTTGAAACTAATAAAGAAAGTGAAGAGCACCAAGAAATGGCAAAGGCATATGGACATTAAGTTGGGAAAGCCATCCAAGAGATGAAATAAAAACAATTGAGGAGAAAGAGAATGTTTTAAAATTATTTTTTAACTATAAACAGAATAGGGAAAGGAGAATATACAGTGTTTACATTATTACTGGCAGAGGCCTTTCTGATTGATGATATGAAAATAGAAGCTGAAAAAAGTTTTCATCTTTACCCAGAAAGTGATCTATAAGAAAATTTAGACTACATA
Organism: Enhydra lutris kenyoni; assembly: GCF_002288905.1. NCBI lineage: Eukaryota > Metazoa > Chordata > Mammalia > Carnivora > Mustelidae > Enhydra > Enhydra lutris. Next base: position 28,769,914 of record NW_019154101.1, on the reverse strand, counting down.
TTCATTAGAAGAGAGATAAATTAAGTTGAAAGATATGGAACATTATCAACATATTTATTGAGAAATACTGTTTTTTTGTTTTGTCTTGTTTTGAGAGAGAAACTACGAGAGAGGATGCAAGCTGGGGTAAGGGCAGAGGAAGAGGAGAGAAAGAATCTTAGTCAGACTCCACTCTCAGCCCAGAGCCTGACTCAAGATCCTGAGATCATGGCCTGACCCAAAATCAAGAGTCAGATGCTTAATTGACTGTGCCACCCAGGCACCCTGTTGGTATTTTTAAAGTAACTGTTTCCATGTCTCATAATTTCTTAGCTTGTCCATGATAGGCAAGTTTTATGCTATTGTTATAATTTGTCCAATATCTGTTTACCGATTTCAATACACAATGGATACTTAATAGAATGAGATAATAATTATTGATATCAATTAGGGCTATTGAAAATGTTTTGGTGTGCCCTTATCAACAAACTGAGATATTTAACTTAGAATATTTATTTTTACTCATCAACACAGAATATATCAAAATTAAATTTTCACTTTGAGGACTTTATTTCAGGAAAATGCCTGAAAAACCTATCAAATGCTCTCCATTCCTGCCCACGCAAATCTCACCTATTCTTTAAGACCCAACTTAGTGACTACCTCCTCACAAGACCTTTCCTGATCCTCTAAGTTATTTCTGACTCTTCCAAGTTTCTACAATATTTTAGATAATTCACATTATCCTCATAATTACATATTGGCTTTAGTTAAAATTATTTCTGTTAAGTCTTGTATCATCTAATATATAATAATTCTTCAAAAGCTAAGACTACATATTCATCTTTGCATCCCTGGATGCTTAGGTTAGTCATTATCTACAAGTGAGCAATAGAGGTACAGACAAACACATGTAGACAGCTATAGTTAAGTATGAATACAGCAATGCAATGACTATTCTGCGGTAGTAACTCGGAATTACCTTTGTGAAATCCTACTTGCTTCACTTGTTGAGTAAATTCTTCCAGTCATGGGGTGGGATCTTCAAATCTGTTATTTTTTACAGACTTCCCACATTATTCGTATATAGCCAGTCTAGCGCTGGCACCAGCAACACTTGAGAATCACTCATCAATAAGTCAATCGGATATCAAGTTCATCTTAGTGTGTGCCTGTGAGGAATATTCACCATAAATATGGGTAATTAGCAGAGAACAGGTAAACTGTTTTGGAGGGGAGAGAATACATGATTCCAAAAGCAAGAAATGGAGTGTATCAATGAGGGGTGAGATGGGTTGGTAATTCAGATAAAATTAATCTTCTGAGGAAAACCTCGGTCAGTTCTGCTTAGCAAGCCCAGCCTGATTCCTGCCCAATGGAGAGTTAAATTAAGACCAACCACTAACTAGGCTCTAGAGTACTCTTTCCTGTTCTCCATGAATAATCAGAATAATGGAGTCATCCTCCTTCCCTTCTATCAAGACCTGTTATAATAACTTTATCTATACGTTCATTCTTTAATTCTATAGTAAATATGAAGACTACCCTCGAAAAATATTTTTTAAAGATTTTATTTATTTACTTATTTGTCAGAGAGAGAAAGAGCACAAGCAGTGGGAGTGGCAGGCAGAGGGAGAAGCAGGCTCTGTGCTGAGCAAGGAGCCCGATGTGGGACTCAATCTCAGGACCTGAGTAGAAGGCAAACGTTTAACCACCTGAGCCACCCAGGCATCCCTACCCTTGAAATTTTAAGTACCAGATCTTCTTCCTAGTTTTTCATGTCATCAATAGTTCCTAGAAGGAAGTTCCATTAAAGATGAATTTCTTTCAGCATGCATGGGTGGCTCAGATATTTAAGCGTCCAACTCTTGATTTCAGCTCAGGTCATGATCTCAGGGTCCTGGAATCGAGTCCCCACATCAGGTTCTGTGCCCAGCATGGAGTCTGCTTACCTCTGCTCCTCCCTCCCTGCTCTCTCTCTTTCTATTCTCAAATAAATAAATAAATAAATAAATAAAATCTTAAACAAAAAAGATGAATCCTTCTCAGCAATATAATAATATTCCAGTAAAGAAAAAAACAATGGAAAAGCTCAAAGACAAAGAGAACTGAAGGAAAATCAGGAGATTAAAGATCTCAACCTTTCTGTGAGATCGAAAGAGGATGAAGTGTTAAGTGACTGAAAAGAGAGGAAGAAGCTCTAAGTCATAGGACCTTCAAAGTACTAATGAAATGTGAGCTCATCCCTGTGACAAGATCCCTAAGAGACCTGGAACTGGACATAGCAGGTTCTGCTGAGGGTGGGAATTTCAAACATAAAAATTGGTTGAAGTCAGGCTGTTGAATGATTGGACCCTTAGATTTCTTTCTGTACTATAGGTCTCCTGTAATTAAGGCCAGGGGATAAGGTTAATTCTTAGGCAGCACTGAATGCGGGTCGTTTCAGACATGGCCGCAAGATGATGGGGGGAGACCTGGGCTGATCATGCAGGCCCTGGAAGAGTCTGCGTATTGAATGATAAAAGCCTCCCTTTCTGCTCTGTAGTTATCTTCCAGATGTTTACTTCTCAGGCAGAAAACAGAGGACTCCTCCTCCCAGAAACTGAATGTCACCTGAGAAGAGATTGCCACACCCTGATGTTTGGGGGTCTCACCAAAAATACATGACTACTATCCTGTTTGTTATACGAGTCTCATCGATTGATAAGCAGTGTGCCTTGTTCTTAAATGTTCATCAGAGGCCAAGGAACATCAGATGTTCCAGAAAAACCTTTAACACAAAAAAGAGAGACCAAATATAAAAAAAGAAAAAAAGAAAAACTGCCTTAGGAATTCAGATCATTTAAGGATCATTTCTATTTTCTGAATCACTCTGATTACTAGCCCTGTCTCAGTTCTAATAAATGGGCTGTTGCCTTTTCTTCTTTCTTTAATGACCAAACTCCCCTCTTGTACCTCTCTGGGGCCTCCTATCTTGTTTTCTTCTGCCCAGGACTGTGTTTTGATACCCTACCCAGCATGTACTCCTTTTCAGTCCTAAGCTCTTCCTCTTATTCCTAGCCACACACAGGTCACTTCTCAATGTGCTCAACTTCTGCTCTAGAATCTCAGCCCTGTAGCTTTACCTTGCTTCCAGCCCACAGTCTTCTCTGACCTACCCACCTGCCCACTTGGCCTGTGAGAGCTTCAGTTTCCTAGTGTGTCACTCCACCCACCTGCTATGATAGCTCAAATTTCACTGGCTCTTCTGTTGTCTGCTGGCTGCCATGCCTTCCCCTCTTGCCACTATCCAACCTTTAGGACACCAGCTAATCTTATCCTATCGCCTACAGCTTTATCTGTGTCCTAAAAACTTAACCCACGTAAATGGACTCTTTTCAATTCTTCATCCCTCTATGGCTGAGCCATCCTAATGAATCTTTGAGTGCTAAGTACCAAAATGGGTTGGGCACTTAAAAGTCATCTACTATCCCGTAGCCCGTAGGCTACTCCGTAGGGAGTAAGTTGGTTCAAAGTTGTCTATCAAAAGAACATTGTACTTTGGTTGAAGGAAGAAAGAAAGAACTTCTGCTATTCTTCTAGCTCCCTTACTAGAGCTAAAATCCTGATTGCCTGAGTCATTCTGTGACTTAAGTGAGCAGTAGTTAAGAACTGACCTTACTATCTGCCTCTACCAGTAAACCATGCTCTGCTATCCCAGCTTCCACAGCTGTGAGGTTCTGACCATGTGGGCCTGAGTACCCAGTGCTGCCTTCTTCCAGCCTACCTGGATGCTGAGCAAAATCTCTGACAACGTCTCTGTTCCCAGAATTCCATAGTTGAATTGCTGCTGAATACCCTCTAAACAAAGAACTTTCTTTGGAGCTGAATTTTTGAACTTGAAAAATCTCAGAATGATTAAAATGAAGGCTAATGTATGACTATACACTCCCAAGAGATATCTTCAAGTAAGTCTTTAATTTTTTTTTTTTTAGGTTCTGTAGGCAATAAAGGAGATAAAAAACATTATTTAATTTTTTCATACTTATCTTTGAGAAGTAAGCATTCTACTTGGTGAGCCATTAAGTACCCAATAATAAGCGAAATGCTCTTAAGGTGTAAATTGAAATGAGGAAAGCTTCTAAATCCACCCACGTTTTTTCATTGTTCTTTCTTCAGAAGTCTTATTTAAGTGTAACTTGTTTTCTCATAAAATTGACTTCATATTTTAGCTCCTGAATATTGCCTACTTAGTCCAATATTAAAAATCCTTCAAAAATGGCAAATCATTGTTTTTAGCAAGACACATCATCATGATGTAAAACACATGATCATAAATGAGAATGCTGATTTAAAATACTTCATTTTAATCCATCATTTTATTTTTAATCCACCGGCTTTGGCTATGGTTGTTATTTCCCAAATGCAAGCTGGTGCCCCTCAAGGCATGGATGTGACTTTCAGAGGAACATAGTAACAAGGATTAATATGAAATTACTTACATAGAGAGAAAGCTTTGTTCTTCACAAATTCTTTTCAGTCCTTTTCTTGGTGCTAACATTTTTTTCCACTCTAACTTTTTTTAATTTCCCTTTTTTAATAAAGAAATCACACCTCTGGCACTGAGTTTTTCCTGTATTCCAGCTAGAATTATAATCACTTCATTATGTTTTATTGTCTTTTTAAAAGTAATTGCCTCTTATTTATGAAAAATGATGTTGGTATTTGATTTATTATTGTCTTACTCCAAGAATTATTAAGTTTACTACAATGTAGGCAGTACACAGATATGATACATCTTGGGCATCTGATATGTGAACCATAGAAACTTAGAAAACATTGGTTCTGGTAAATGCTAGGTTTGAGTGTTTAAGCTTGACTTTTTTCACTGACTCAACCAAATCAGGTGGTTATTCGATGTAGAATAGATATAATCAGTGGTGATTACAAATGCCACATATTAATAAAATGCATCCAGTCTTGAGTCATTGAAATCGAATGGTGGTTTTTAAAGGAGATAAATTCTTTTAACCTCCTTGAAATAAACATTCACTGGTAGATTCTATCTACCTTTAAATTTGATGGAAGTCCCTGATAATTGGTCTCTTGACATCAACAAAATTACAAACACAGTGCCACCGACAGCAAGGAATCTTGTGATAGGACTTGGTAAAAAATAATCATAAACACCAAGATTTTTTTGTATATTTAAAAAGAATTATTTTTTCATCTATTATTTGTCAAATTTTTGTCTTGATGAAATATTAAAATAAAGAGTCTTGTTGAACTTCCAGAGCTCATCACAAAGTGCACACACCTGAAATGTTTGAGAAACACTGAGCTTCTCAAACAGACTCTTTAAAATTAAGAATCCCCAAGAAATACTGACCCTAATGCTGACATGAAAGAGAAGCAACTGTTCTCTCCTGACTAGATAGATGTACGCGTGTCCTAACAAATCGTCCTGTGAATCTGTACCATTCTGAGTGGTGCCTCTACCACTGGACTTGGGGGGACAGAGCCACAGATTAGTACAATACAAGCCTCACTGAGGGAGCTCCCAGGCTAGTAGGGCAGACAGAGGAGGGCAGTTATAAGACAAGACAGGATATGATCGAGAGCCTTCATTGCACAGATCAATGTTGCTAGGGATTCAATGAGGAAAACTTCTTATCAGGAGGGGAGTCCCAAATCCTAGAAGAGATGGCATTTGAAATGGGCCCTGAAGAATGAGTAGAATTGAGACAGAGTGGGTATTCGCGATCAGTCCCCCTCAAACTTTTACTGAAAATATGCTTTATACAAGGGGCCAAGGGCACAAAGATTAAAATAAAATAATAATAGTAGTAGTTTATTAGAGAAAACCACTTTGGTGGAGGACGTGGGTGTAAATTAATTGTTACTATACGATGTATTAACTGGTGTCACAGAACTCTGGAAGCAATGAGGGGGGAAGAAATTAGTTCTGCCTGGGGAATTGAGAAAGCGTTTATGAAGGAAATGAACTTTGATCTGGGCTTTGAATGATGAGTGGAATTTTACCAGATGGAAAAAGATGAGAAATATATTCCAGGCAGCAAGCACAACATATGACTAGACATGCAGACATGAAAGAGCATACTGTGTTTGGGAAGGGTGAGAACCTTCCATGCGGCTGGAGTGTGGGGGAGGGAAGTGAGGATGGAAACAGGGATCGATAGAGAAACTGTCTGGAAAGACGTGCAGTGACTAATCTGGGAAACGCTGTGTGTGCCATGCTATGGAATTTGAACTTCATCCTGTAAGAAAGTGTTTTAAGTAAAGCAGTACAGTTTAGATCTCCATTTTCAGGGGTAGCGTGGTGATCGCAGGAGAGAGGTAATGCACAAGATATGGTGCAGGGGAGGTAAAGAGAGGTCACCCCGAACAGAAGGGCTTGCGTGGGAATATGGCCCAGGACTGGGGAAGTTTGGAGGGAGTGGGAGAGAGCCCCGGAGGCTAGATTGACAAGTTGGCACCAAGTTCTGTGACAGTCACCGATGTGGTATTTTAGGAAAATTGATCTGGAAAGGGTCTATAGAATAGGTAATCACGAAAAGACTCTAAGGGGCCTAAGGGCCTAAGGCACAAGCCTGCAGTGATGTTTAGGCAAGAGATGCAACGCACACTACCGGTCACCAACCCACTATCTATTCTGTCCCTGCTTTTTCCTTTCCAACCGAGTCCTGGTTTTGGTCCATTTATCCTTTCTCCTCCTCCCAACTATGATCATCAGGAGAGGAGTACCATGCCCTGCCCAGAGAATGAATCTGCTCTAGGATGAGTCCATATGGTCTGTTTCTAGCCAAGGAGATGCAAAGAAAATCTTCTAGGGGCTTTCTGGGAAATGTCTTTCTTTTTTTCTTTTTTTTTTTTTTTGTAAAAGGGAAACACAGAAAAAGACACTCTCTTCTTCTGCTGAAAACTGTCTCCATGTGCTACTTGGAACTGCCAGGCCATCACTTTGCTGTGATAAAAGGGACAAGTCTGTGGACAAAGCAAACGTCCAAGTGGCCTGATTTCTTGATATTGTCATTGAGCCACTGATTTAAACAAACCTGGTAGTGACTTCCCTTGAGACCTCCTAAAGATGAGCCAGTTTAGGAGAAAAGTTAATAAACCAGATTTTATACATTCCTATTCAGAGTATGGTGAGGATGGCTACAGATAAAAGTTCAGGGTTGGCATGCTCAGAAATGAGACCAAAAGCCAAAAGTTCCTTGTGTTGTTTTTTTTGTTGTTGTTGTTTTGTTTTGTTTTTTGCTTTGGGCCTGGAAGAATTCTTGCATTATAAATGCTTGCTCCTTACTACATTTTCTATTGTTAATTATTCATGTCTTCATAAATATAATTAATGCAATTTATATCAATAACAATGACTAACACATAACATAACAAGCGATTTCTTATTTGGGAAATTTTATTAACGCTTTCACAATATTAACGTTGGCAAAAGGATTCTGCTGTTACTTCAAGTCACAGAAATGTGTCCCTGTGCACAAGGGCAGAGGGCCTGGGCTCAAACACCTCCTCCTCCACGAGGCTACCACGTGGCCCTGGCTGGTGGCTTCATTACCATGAACCTCACTTTGATGAAATTTTAAATGAGTTTTATGAAACTTGCTCTGTAGGGTTTGTGCTTGGTTATAATAATTACTCTACGTATCCACATTTTTAGAGTTGTACTGACCTTTGTTCACAAAATTGTCAGTTACACATTATGGCTACTGATCTTTGATTTCCATTTTAGTCTTCCTTCAACCAAGGTCACTGCTATCTTGAGACCCCTCAGGTCCCAGGAAGGAGGAGTCGCAGACCTGCTGAGTTCAAGGACATGGACAAGGCCATTCAATTGTCTGACAGGGTCACTGCCTCAAAAGCGCAGACCTAACCCTCTTACTTTCTCTCTCTCTCATTTCAGAAGGAGCTTTCCGAGCACTGGACAATTCCTTTTTTCAGGTTCCTTAGCCAGCCTGTGGAAAAGCTGGGGCAGAGTGGTGTAATTAGACCCACGGCAGACGTGGGCTATGTATGACAAGGGTTCCCGTTCAGCCTGCCAGAGAGTCCACTGTTGGGACCCTGAAACGTCTGCAACTCAGATATATATTTTTATTTCCACTTCCCATTGTTCTTCATATGCATAGCTCCCCCAGAAAGCTCACTAGAAGGAGCCGATCAGGCCAACATAGGATTGGGGCATTCCTTGCTGTGGCATTGACTAGTCTCATATTAAGGTTCCCCCAAATCTTAATTACCATTCGTGCATCCTAACAGTCAGCAAATATTTATTCAGTACCTACTGTGTGTCAAGCCCTGATTTATGCTATAACAAATCTTTTCCGTTTTTTTTTTGAGATTTTATTTATTTATTTGAGAGACAGAGAGAATGAGACAGTGTGTGTGTGAGATTTAGAGAGAGAGAAAGAGAGAGAGCGAGCGAGCGCACAAGCAGGTGGAGAGGCAGTAGGAGAAGCAGACTGCCCGCCAAGAAGGGAGCTTGATGTGGGACTTGATCCCTGGACTCTGGGATCATGACCTGAGCTGAAGGCAGATGCTTAAATGACTGTACCACCCAGGAACCCTTCAGTTTTGTTTAAATACAGTCTTTTATTTTGAGAGAGATAAGTCAGTGATGCCCTTAGAAACCCTTTAATCCATCACCGTTAGGAAGTATTCACTTACTGGACCATCAACAAAGCTAAAATGAAGTTCTAGGTCTACAAATTTATGAAGGTAGAATCTCAGTAATCAGTAGTAGACTGGGAAGAAGCACTGTGACCCTCTCCATACATAATGTCAGAGATTAAGAACTCTAAAATAAAAGGACCACACCTTGCTGACTTAGCTGGGTCCACCAGGTGGCTTGTAAGGCAGCTGTCTCACCCACACACTGGTTTCCAAGACCAGGTACAAGAGCTCTGCTCTCCTTCCATGAGCATGGCCCCAGTGACTGGCGGGGTTCAGTATATTTTGACTAGACATCAATCTTATCCCTGGATAATCTGAACACTTGGGCTCATTCCTTTTTCATTCAGTGACCATGTATTCCTAGTTAGGACATGTTCTGCTTTGCCTTTTATTGTGTGTGTGAGAGTAGCTTGATAATTACAGATGTCGGTTTCCATTTGACATTTGGGAACAAAAATGTTTCCACTTCACTTGTGAAACTCAACATTTTGCTTTTATGGCAATAAATTCAATGTGTAAACTTTCAAATATATCAGAAATATTTGGTCATTAAATGACTCACTTTTTTTTTTTTTAATAACCATTCCCCACTGGGGAGGAAGGGGTTAGAATAGATTGTTTATTTTTCTTTTCCTGGGAGTAGCCCAGTAAAAAAAAGAGAGAGAGAGAGAGAGATACCAGGAATATACTCATGTGTGGAAAAACTTCAACATTTATCTCTCAACTCACACTCCATACTTTCTGGGTGGACTTGGGCTTGCCTGCCTTCCACTATTACACACACACACACACACACACACACACACACACACACAGCTTGAGCTTGGGATGAGTAGAGAAAGGTAAGACTGAGAAATTTTCTGATTTATTTGAGTATGCTCTCTGTCCAACTGTGCTCTTCTTTCTCATTAAAAAAAAAAAGCACCAATATATAAATGTTGTAACCACTAGATAAAAATTAACAAATTTAATAAATGCAAATCTCAGTGTAAACTCCATTAGCATCGACATATTCTGAGCTAAGTGGGATTCTTTGCATTTTTTGGCCAGGGTTTCATACCGAATGTTGATATTTTGGAACACTTTTTGGAAAATTGTACAGTAGCAAATCTGCCCCAATAATTTATAGAAAGTTTGTATTTCTATACAATTTTAACTTGTTCCTCTGGTCTTCTAGGTCCCGGATGAGCAAGCTGTGGTCTCAGGGGCCTGGCTTACCCCCACCACTCCCTCTCCTGGCCTTCTTTGTAGGCACACTGGCTTTCTGCATTTCTAACTCACCAAACTGGCCCCCACTTCAGGTTCTCTGCAATCACTGCCCCCCCTTGCCTGCACCCCTTTGCCCTCAGACCTTCTCAGGGCCAGTCCTTCCTCCGTTTGATATTGTCTCCTCAGGCAGCCTTCCCTGCACACACTTTCTAACACAGTGCTGTCCGGTACACATACCAGGGGAGACAGATGTGAGTCATACATGTACCTATAAATATTCTTTTTAAAAAGAAAAAAATTATTTTATTTATCGAGAGAGAGAAAGAGAGAGCACCTGCGTGCGCGAGGAGCAGGAGGGGTAGGGGCAGAGGGAGACTCTTAAGCAGGCTCCATGCTCAGTGCAGAGGCCAACGACATGGGGCTCCATTCCATGACCCTGAGATCATGACCTGAGCTGATCACTTAACCGACTGAGCCACCCACCTGACCCAATAACTATAAATATTCTAGTAGCCACATAAAATTTTTAAAAGAAATTAACTGTAATATTTTGACTTAATCCAATATATTTAAAGCATCATTTCAACATACAGTAAGTATACAAAAGTTAATGAGATATTTTACATTTTTTTTTCTTATACAAAGTCTTTGAAATTGCCATCTTTCTTACATGGCAATTTAAATTGGACTAGCTGAATTCTCAGGAGCCCCATGTGACTAGTAGCTACTCTACTGGACAGCATCGACCCGAGTGAACCCCCACCGCCACTCACTCTCGTCACATGACCCCTGATGGGTCATTATCATAACACTTACTGGTGTTTGGAATAATCTTGTTTATTTACTTGCATGTTGTCTTTCTTCCCACCCTCTACCCTCCCATCCTCTATCTACTCCTGCCCTGAAAGGAAACTTCTAAAGGACCAGGAGCTTCAGTTTGTGTTTTTGTTGTTGTATCCACAGAGCTTGACGTATGGCCAGTTTTCAATAAATGTTTACTGAAAATTATATGAATAAGAAACCAGTGTTTTGTTAAAACAATGCATCTGTGCGTGGCTTTTGCTTCTAAAAAATCTTCCCTCTCTCATGCTGTGTTTCGGATAGATGGAGTAATTACCGCCACACGTGTGCTCCTCTCCTTCCGAGTCTTCATCCATGTCCTGCTGTAACTGTTCTTGCCTGGTCTGTATCCCACTGCATAGGGCTTCAGCACAAAGAGAAAGCACTTCCACTCCACCTTTAGACTACTTTCAAGTTAGCCTTCAACTCACAGTAAGCAGAGAAAAGGAGGCCAACATCTGGACTTTTTTCTTCTTTCCCTTCCTAGCCATTACAGGATTATGGCAAAAGGTGGTCAGGCTGTAACTTGTATTTACTGCACTGTAAGCCAATGGAAGGAAAACAGGATCTGTGATCAGTTGCGGCCTTGGAAACTGCCTGGAGGCCTGGGATTTCCCTCCATTGTTGTTCTAGAGGTGACCCAATCTTGCCTGCCACTGGAGCGCTGTGTGACAGTGGTCAAAGGTTCCAGATTTACCTGCGCTCATTTCCTCCATCGGTAAAAGGACAATCGCAATTATTTCTTATTTCCAGAAGAAGACGCAGAGAAAATGACTGCAGAATATCTTATGCCCAGTGAGAAACATTGCTGCCAGTCGTACAAAACAGTGGGCATTAACTCAGTACCTAACGTTCTGTTCTAAATGCAGGTATCATAATAAACAAATGTTAGTCTTGGAGGGTGGGTCAGTATTACTGGCAAACAGTAAAAAGTAGGTGGGGTTTGAAAAGAGCTCCTACTCTGTCTACAGCAAGTGAAGTTTGTAAAAAAAGTTTCTGCAGACTTGCTTTGGCATTTAATTACGTTAGAATTGGGCTTCTCCTGGATGAAGCAGAGGGAAGAGAAAACTGACCTGATTCGGCCATCCCCTCCCTACCTTCTCTGCTTTCCCTCCCCCAGGGTGTCTGGAATTATACTCCATTACAAAGCTGGTTCTGGTTTAGCTGCAAAGCCAACAGAAGGGTTGTAAAATTAAAGAATGCTGAGTTTTCTTTTTTTTTTATTTTTTTTAATTTTTTTTTTTTTTAAAGATTTTATTTATTTATTTGACAGAGAGAGATCACAAGTAGGCAGAGAAGCAGGCAGAGAGAGAGAGAGAGGGAAGCAGGCTCCCTGCCGAGCAGAGAGCCCGATGCGGGACTTGATCCCAGGACCCCGAGATCATGACCTGAGCCGAAGGCAGCGGCTTAACCCACTGAGCCACCCAGGCGCCCAAGAATGCTGAGTTTTCAATTCAGAATTCATTCATTCATTAAAAAAAAAAAAAAATGTATCATGCACCTGCCATGTATTCAAACAGTGGAAGTGCAAACATAAATTAGGCCTTCGGGGGCGGGTGGGGGGCTACTGTTTTAGCAGATGACACATTCATTAAGCAACAATTTCTGTGATTAAATATTCAATTACAATCGTGGTAAGAGCCTTGAAGGAGAAGAACCAGGTGGTGTGAGAAGATTGGAGTCCTGACTTCGTCCATCCTGTCAAGGTGAACTTTCGTTCTGAAATACAGGTAGGGTTTAGTGCATGAAGGGGGTTGGGGAGCGTTTTAGGCAGAGGGAGCAGCAGGTATCACTGCGCTGAGGCAGGAGGAACCTGGTGTGGTCAAGAGAAAGATCAGTGAGGAAGAGGGTCGTGGGCCCAGAAGGCTCCCCAGTGAGGGGCTAAGAAAGCATCAGGACCACGGCCTGCCTAGGGTCTCCCTGACTATTACTGACTGAATGTTCCTCTCCATTCATTTACCTGACACTTCCATATTTAACACCAACCTGATATGTGAATCCCCCCAAACTTGTGACTTTCTCGGGGGCCATTAGTAGATAGACACATTGCTCTCTTCCTGTCTGGAGGATCCCGGTGCTGAGTCATCTGCGGTAGTAGCAGGCAAGGAGCAGCAGGGGGCGGAAAGCATTCCCTTGTGTTTGCTTTGGGAGACCGCTAGCACCATGGTGAAGACCTACACCCATTACTACCTAACATGTTGAATGAGGACTGAGCAGATGTGGCTGCTACCTGGGTCTGAGGCCACGGCCTCTCTCATCTTCACTGAGCATTACAAAAGCAAACAGCACTTAGTTTATTAGGTGTGATTTAATCCACTCTGAATTAAACCAGGAAGCATTACTAATCTGTCTTAATGAAGCTGTGACAGTCACATGATGATGGTTTAAAAAAAAAAAGCCATTTGAGAGGATACTTCTCTAAACCTGGTACCAGGAAGCGAGAAATGCCATTTTCCACTCTCTTTCAGGATTGCTTTAAACTGGAATGATAGCTGAGAAGAGACCCTAAGAGAAGGTCTGTTGTATGGACCATTATAGTTGGAGAGTTGTTAATGCTATTAATAGGAAGACAAGGCACCTTCCTCCTGAATGAAGTCAGATGCAGTCTCATCAGGTTTATGCTAAACTTCTGGAGGCTAGGTTTCCAACCCATGATAAATAATGATACCTCTGGGGAACACAGGAAAACAGACAAGGCTACTCATTACTACAAATTGGTCACGGACTGGGTGGTATTAACCTCACGCTGCTCGTGTCTTTCTGATTGCTGCAGGTGGAAGTCTCATGCTTGCCACGAGTCAGATCAGATAATTAGCAGATGTCACCAGGCCAATCTGCTGATGTTTAAAAATGTAACGAGTGAGTCAGCAAACTATTTAGGAAGGTAAAGCTGTGCCAATCATTCTGTCATCAAAAGCCCTGTATGGACAGTGTGGTCTGTGTGTCATCAGCATTCCTCAGCATGACCACGAGAAAGAAAAGGGAAGCCTATAGTTCAAGCATAGCTATGACCATTGACTGCATTTATAAATACCATGTTATGGAGGTATAAACAAATTTCAAAGCAATATTTAAAATGAGTCACTCGGGCAATGCTTCCCTGTTACTCTCATCGTGGGTTATTCAGCAAATGGCACTGTTGAAAGTAAGGTAGGATCTCTTTTTTCTGGAAGCACACACTTAAAATAGAATACAAATATGCGTGAGTGTGAGAAACATGCAACGGATGAATATACATGAAACCAATAGAGAAAATCCGAACACAAGCACAGTTAAAATAAGAAAGGATGGCTTGATTTAGGGGAAGTTAATGGCCATACTCTCCATGGGACAGGCACTGTGCTGGGTGCTTTGGAACCCTACTACACGTATACTTCAAAGCAACCCTGTAGAGCCGTACCATCATCTCCATCTTTTTGACGGACTTGGGGGAGTGGAGGAGTTTGTGTAGCAAGCAGCAGGCTCGGATGTGGAGACAGATCTTGTCTGACTCTACCGTGGACCCTTGTTGATGTTGATCCCTCAGCATCTCTCTCCTATTGTATCAGCATCCTTCTTTTCTTTGGGGCGTTTGGTTTCTCCTCCATTGTAGGTAATTCCAGAGGGAGCCTTTGGCTAGAATCTTTCTGTGGCAAGGATCTGAAGGGAAGGTCTTCTAGGATCTAAGGCTGGTCAACTAGACTTTCTCTCTTCAGTAGTGAGGTAAGGAGAGAAGAAATTGTCCCTGCCAGGAGTCCCTGTCCTGGTTCCTGTCCCACCTCTACACCTGCTTCTCTAGACTTCCCTCGGTCTGATGTGTTGTGCTCACCGGTATCCATACAATGAGTTGAACCAGAGCTGCATTTCAAATACTGAAATAAATTCACAAATAAAAGATCAGGTAGATGTCCTTTTCATAAATAGAACAATATGCAGATCAAAACAATATTGACCCTTACTTTCATTGGGGTCCTTATTATTACATGAATTCAATGTATGGACTTTGAAACATCTATGTAATAATAGCTCATCTTCTAGGTAGAGCAGAACTGTTTTCTTAGACTATCATTTGCACTGTTTTCTAGCAAGACCCCTTCCCTTTGTAAATCAAAAGTAAACTCCAGCTTTTATGTTCAGATTAGGCCAATTCAGAATTAGGCCAATTCAGTAACTGCTTTTACACCAGTCCTTATCAGGTGCCATGAGCTATGCTAAACTCTTCACAAAGAGGAACTGTGCGTAGTATATGTTATTATTCCTATCCCACACATGAAGAAGCCAAGGCTTGGAGAAGCTAAGTGACTTTCAAATAGTAACATATCTAAGAAACCATGAAACAGACCCTTGAACCTGGCCTGTCTGAGCCCAGTGCTTCACATACTCCTGCGAGGTTAGTCTGCTCTCACGCTCTATGGAAAGCTGCCATTCCTGCTCCCCACCCGAACACTTCAAGGTGGCCTTCATTGTCTCCTAGTCGCAGACCAGAAAATTAGGAATAAGAGAAGTGCAGTGCCTCGCTGCGGTTCACAAAGTTAAGAACTGATTCAGTTTGCCTTGGAGAGGTCTCTGCCACTCTGAACAATATTGAAAATTAATCACTTGAGCAAAGCTTCCCTGTTACTGTCACTGAGCTGCTCCCCGGGAGGTTTCGTGGTATGCAGATTAAGTAAAAAGCACAGTCATAGCATGCTTATAAAATGATTCCAATCCTCCAAGTGCATTGCATGCTTCCAAGAACCAGCACACTTTTATGAATCAGCTGGATTCTTTTAAACCAGTAGGACTCTATAGTGGATAGATTAATCCATTTGTGCTGAGTCACTGGAGCCAACCCATTTAAACATCAGTCTTCATCTAGTCATCTTTGGCAAAATATAGAATTCTGGAGTGAAAAGGGTATTAAGAGATGACTTAGTCCATGGTTTTGTTTTGTTTTGTTTTTAATCCCAGTGGGGAATTAAAGGACCAAACAGGTTGGAAGACTTGCCCCAGGGACCAGAGTTTCTGAGTTGCAAGCTGGGAAAACAAGGGTGCCGGGTCTCTAGATTCTCAGGTGAGTGTTCTTTCCACAACAATGTATTTCCTCCCCTGGGTACTATTTAAAGTTATAGCACAAACTAACTTAATAAGAAGTCAGGAGCCTGATAAGCTAATCAAGTTTCTTCAAGTTTCAGTTCTTTAAAAAGCACTTTTTATGCAAGGGCATTTGTCTCCGGAGCAGATTCTAAGTCTACAGATGAGATGATTTTTAGGGTTGCCTCGTTTGGAGCACGACTGCTTCACGGTTAATGGAATTTTAGCAGATGATAAGATAGCATGTTGGTGGTGGGGGGAAGACGTGCGGCTGCCCACTCATGCTTCTACCTCTCAGCATTCTCTCATTTACAAGGTATTCCCTGGTGCTCAACTCACTAAGCGATCCATCACCCCCTCTCCCCTCCCTCCTCCTGCTCAATAACCTTGAGGAGACTTTGATTGGCAGCTTGCTTCGATGTTCCCACACAGTATGTGGAGCTCCCACTTCCACCCCTAAAATACACTTCCTCAGCCCCTGTGTTCCATGGATCTTATTTCCCATTCAGCTTGCTCACATTGCGATGGGAGTTTCGTCAGTCCCTAAAGGACACTGTCTTTGTTCTTTTCCTTGTATAACATATGGCACTGTGACAATCAAAAGCTCAGGATGAAGGGAAAGTAGCATGACACGAGGCCAGAAGACAGACTCAGCATCAAAATTCAGTCTTTTTATTAAAAAAAAAAAAAAAAAAAAGCAATGCTGTTAAATATATCAGGTGAAAGGAAAGAAAGACTGCACGCCATTTTCTTTCTCCAGAGCATTCCTTCCAAAGTGGAAGCCTGTGAAGTGCAGGATGGATGGGGACTTGGACTGACCAGGTGGGGTGCATGTGCTCCTTAGACCAGTGACACAGGTGCAGCAGCTGGATGGGGAGCTCCCCAGATGAGGGTCCACTGGTGAGAATTTGCTGATGCTGTAACATAGACTGTTCCAAGTGTCTAGCCTTGCATTCTTCTCTCTCCTTCCCTGCCCAGTTCTGATGAACATCCAGTCCTTTGACTGTTCTGGCTCTACCTCCCCACTGTTCCTAACCACCACACAGGAGATACCATGGTTAGATGGCACTGGCCTGCCCCTGGGTAGGACAGCCTCGGGCTTTAAGCCCAGCCTGCGAGGAGCTTAGAATTGGAATTTTGGGATGATGACTTTTGCCCAGATGCTTCCCAATAGCATTCACTAGGGACTGGACACAACTGATTTGCAACTTAGCTCCGGGATCGAAAGTTACTCGGGTTTCCATATTGACATTGGATCCCAGGGCCCGTGTTGAGCCAAGAATTCTGAAACTGGGTGTGGGGGCTGACTTGGTCCTCCAAGGCCTTCTAAGAACCTTGGAGCTGGGAGCTCAACTTCAAAGAGTAGCCCCTGGAGGAGCCCAAGTTCAGTGGTGAGAGAGGGGGCCATGCTTGTCATGCCAGTTGATGTGGGACTGATTGTTAGGTGTCCAGATGTTTTCTTTCTCAATGCCTGGGGTAAAAAGCCTGTGAGATCAGGTTA
Organism: Enhydra lutris kenyoni; assembly: GCF_002288905.1. Lineage (NCBI taxonomy): Eukaryota > Metazoa > Chordata > Mammalia > Carnivora > Mustelidae > Enhydra > Enhydra lutris. Next base: position 28,752,648 of record NW_019154101.1, on the reverse strand, counting down.
CAGACAAGATGTAAAGGAACTCATCCAAGTTCACATAGCAAGGGAATAACGAAGATGCAGATGATGCCACATTCAAGCTTCTCGCATGACAGCACATTCGTTCCATGGATTTCCAAAAATAAGTATAAATAAGCCAACTCTGCTCTCAACATGAACATATTAATTAACCTTTTCACATGAATAGGCCTTTTATCCCCAATTAGATTCCTGTCAGGTCCTAAATCTAACATTGTATTCTATTGTTGCAAACAAGAAGTACTTTCTCAATAAATAAATTATTATAACAGTGAAGTGGTTTCAAGGATATGTTTTCAGCGCTGTCTACCCTGTAACTTGTTCTCCATTTTTCTACTTCAAAAAATTACCATGCCGGTACGTGCTTATTGCAAAAAGATATGGTATGTAAAGTAATTGCCTCCCTATCTCAGCTCCACTCCATTTGTTCAAAATAATCAATTGTTCGTTAAGCAGTCTTCCGCATCTATTTCCATGTTGATCCAAGCGTAGTCAGACGTACGGAGAGATAGTCTTCCGCTTTCTTATTTTTAAAGCAAGAAAAATAGCATTGTTATCCCATATGCAGTCCTCCGTGTCTTTGTTTACTCCCTGTGATGTATATCACGCATATTTTCCCAAGTTAGTAAAATATAAGTTTATCCGTTCTTGCTAAGAGAATTCTTTTAGCTACTAGGTGCGTAATAGTTCCTCTAATGAGTGAATTGAAATTTACTAAATTATTCCCATATTCATAGATGTTCAAGTTCCCACGGTCTTCTAAATAACTTCTGGCTTGAGCAACATGCTGTGTGGCCTCTTCACACCTCCATGCCTGCTTTTACACCTGGGGTCAATTCATTGTCTAAATTTACTCTTTGGGCAAATGCCTCCTAAACTCTAGGAAATTTGTTTTATGTGAATTAAAATCACCACATTAAGATATCTCTTCTATTCCGTAACTAAGGTCAGAGAATGTCTTTTCCGTACACTGTGATCTTTTAGGTAATGTGTAGTATACAGAGTATATGATCTTTAGAAAATGGAAAATTCTGAGTTTACAAGGGAATCTTACATCTTGTGTGATCGTTTCATGTGTTTGGAGTATATGATTTCCATTCCACTTTACTTGCAACAACAACAAGGATTTGAGGCTGTTTTTGGTTTTCTTGGCTTTTCAGAATTGTTAAGCTGTCAAAAAACATTAAGCTCTGTGAGAAAGAAACTAAGCTCAAGTTTTCCTAGTTCTCTAATGTATCTCTAGCACAGAGCATGGTGTCTGATGTGCATAGCAGGGGCTGTATCTCTATCAGGGGCTGTATCTCTATTAGTCAAGTGAATGAAAATCCACTCAGAAATTTTGCATAGTCTGAAATTCACTGTGTTGGGTCAGGAACAATTCACGTCCTAATCCACATTGTAGTTCTCCTCTTCTGAATGACCACAGGGGTCTTAGCTGCCTGAGCTCAATTAACCCCTGACTCAACTGGAAGTCTCCTGGGGACTGACCACGAGTGAGCCAGAAGCAGAGGCACACATTCAGATACCAGCTGAGAATACAACTTCCAGAATAATCTAGAGGGATAGGTGGTTTAAAAGCTGAAGCTCTTAAGGTATCATTAGTCTCAAGGCCATAAACATATGCTTCTGTTGGTTAAATCAAGCATGATGTAGTGGAGTACTATGCTGCCATTAAAAATGATGTGTGAGAACATGGAGTGGCATGGGCAAACAGGATATGCAGTTTCATGGAGAGTATGATCCCATTTTGGTTACAGAAAATAAGTAGGTGTCTAGTGTAAAGGTATAAAACCAGAGGATATATGCTAAAATATTGATGGTATTTCTAGATGGAAGTGATTGAAAGTTCTAAGAAGTTTTTCTTCTCTTTGCTTATCTTTCTGTCAAAAAATTTGTAGAAGAAAAACAAGCCCTGGAAAAAACTGTTGCCGCATCACTCTTATTTGCCATCTTATGAAATCATAGCAGTTGTATTCTTTTACCTAAAATGTTTTTGACAAAATAATGCTTGGGAAAGAAAGAGGGAGGAGTGATCTATGTCCCCAAACCCAGAGGACTGGCAAGTAAGATTCTGATTACTAAAGGAACTGGTAAACAGGCCAGGTAAAATTTCCCTCCACGGATGTGTTGATAACTGTGATCTAACTTGTTATTATGCTGATAAGTTCAAGTTGCAGAAAAATAGGTGTCGTTAGAAGAGTTTTTCACAATTGTAAAGTAGTTTCCTTCAAAAAACTGACAGGTTTTGGGGAGAAACATCTTATTTGCTTAGAAATCTCCTACTGGCACAAAGGAGCGCTATGCAGAGCCCGCAAATATATTTTGCAGTGATTTGAGATTACATGTGTCTCAAGCGTGACGAATATACTTGATGCCAAGTGGCTTTCCCCAGACCAGCCACCAGGTCCTTGTATTGCTTCAGGATCCTTGGTCCTCACTGTTTGCATGAGTAACCAAACCTTGAGTTGTTCCTTTCTTCCTGATCCTTATGTGCTGAGAAATGTTATATCCTGGAACATCTGGTTTGGCTTTAAGTGTTAGATTAGCCCTAAATGGTGACACTTTATTGGAGAGGGCAGGAGAGCAGCTAGGAAGAATGTTCTGTGCTTCTGCAGCTCTTGCTTCGGAGACCAAATGCAGTTAAAGGCTTGGTGATAATCCATCCCTCTGGTCTAGTCCTGGCACACGGACATAGCACAGTTCTGGCACAGGAGAGCTTCCCAATCAGTATTTGTTAAATGAATACATTTGCTGTAGAGATGTCCCATATAACATCACATTGCCAATTCAGACTTCCAGTCTCCCCTAGCTTGTTTGCTTCATGCGAATGCACTAAAATTGAGCCACTTCTTTGGGCGGTTCCTGGAGAATTCTGCCTAGAAAGGTCTCAAGTTTTTCTTGATCTCTAGGAAAGTGCCCATGGGTTTTATCTCCTTAATTCTGTTAAGCAAAATAAAAATGAATTAACCCAAGTCAACACAACACACATGCACATGAACTTTTGCAGTTAAACAATCTGCCAACATTATAATCCTTGTAAAAAGGCAGACGCGCGCGCACACACACACACACACACACACGACATTAAGTAGCGCTTAGACATAAATAGCAGACCTCTAGAGTCTGTAATAATCTCTCAGTTTATTGGGAGATTTTTATAATGTCTGAACTCACTAAAATAATTCTCTTTGTTTTCCTCCTCCTCCTCTACTTTCTCACTCTTTCAAAACAACTAATAAATAGAACTATACTTAGAGAAGGTGGGAAAAGGAGACAAGTAGAAATGTTCTATTTTTAAGCATCTGTTGTATGCCAAGCAGTATGGCGGGCATTTTACATATAATGTTTCCTTTAATCTTCACAAAACCCTTTACCAAGTCGATATTAGTAACACTATTTTATGCCTCAGGGAACAGAATAAGAGAGAAGAGGAGACTTGCATAAACTCAATCAACTATTAAACGAGCTAGCCAGGGATCCAAGTCCTTTCATCTAAAAAGCTTGAAGTCTTCACTACGCCAATGATGTAAACATCTTCCTGCTCCCTAAGTATGGTCTCTTTGGAAGATTCTTGGTGACTCAAAAGGCTCAGGGTAAGAGACATTTAACCGGTGCTTTCCTTAGCCTCCTCCTCCTCTCTGTCCGTGGTGTCTAATTTTGAGCAAGTGGTCCTGGAGCTTGAGCAATAAAATCCTGTGGTATGGGAGGCCACATAGGTTGACTCAACCCTTGTCTGGGTCAGTGTCTCACTTGGTTCCCTTCCTCTTTTTACTTTCAGGTCCCAGCCCGTGTCTGTGTCCTTTGCATAAGGAACAGGTGGCCTCCCACACTCCCATAGGATGATAGTGCACTGTGTTTATGGTAATTCGTCTCACGATGTACAGTACATTTTTTATGGCACCAAGGATCAGCAGGAACTTGAGTTTTGTACATAGAGGAGAAAGATCTCTCCCGCGAGAGCTGGCGCACTCTGGGCATTTCCTTTAGCCTGGTGGCATTTTTATGTGTGTTCCTAACAGATGTCCTAGGTTTAGATAACTTGTTTATTTTTCAGTCAAACTTCCTAATTGTTCTTCTGGTACAAATGAATCTGGATGAGATGATGATGTCAGGAGTACATCTGGCTATTCTTTTATGTCCCCCTTTTTGCCAATATACTATGAACTTTTACTCATCTATTTACTGGGGAACTAAGATGGTGGTACTTACTGATATATTCACTGGGTGTCTGCAAAAGTGTTTCTGATTTTTGTGTTCCTGATATTCAGAGCCCCCACAATCTGAAAAGGGAAATGCGACCTCTTTCATGGCTCATGACCATCCTCGTCTTCATCTTGTTTTGGTCAAACAAACTGTGGACCTCAGGGCCATTCTTTCATGGGTATGGAGGGTGCAGTCCTATTTTTTCTATCGTATCCACATTTACATAGGGATGTTACAGAATAGATATTGTGCAGCATATGCTCTTCTGTACCTTACATTACTCACTTAAATACATTTTTTTTTAAATGTGGAATGCTTCACGAATTTGCTTGTCAACTTTGCACAGGGGCCATCCTAATCCTGTCGGTATTGTTCCAATTTAGTATATGTGCTAGAGAAACAAGCACCTCAATACATTTCATAATTATTTCCCCCAACTCAATATTTTCCCAAAGCACAGTTCTTTTAGGTTGTGTACTATTCCCTCTCAGGATACGACAACTTATTTAACGAATCCCCTATCGTTAGAAATTCTGTTTGTTTCCAATTTCTTCTCATTATAAAAAAAATGCTAGAGTTAAATTTTTATGTGTGGATTGTTTTACATAGCCATTCTGATTATAAATTTTTATAAGTATGGAATTGCTGGGTAAGGGGTCCACACTTTTGAGATTCTGAGATATTGTGAAAAGTGTGATTACGTCCGTTTTTACTCTCCCCACTGGTTTTATTTCCCTTCCATCCATGTTGACCTCACATCCGAGCACATGATTTGGGCTCATTTCGAAGCTGGGAACATTTCGTGCTCATTTTGTCCACTCTGCTGAACACCTACTTCTGTAACTTCCCCAAAACAAGCTTTTGTGGAGTCATAATGACTATGTGTCTTTCATTTCATTACTAAATATCTGTACTGAAAGTTAGATGATCCCATCAGTGTCAAATGAATTGTTTACAGCTCTTTGGGAAGCCTAGTAACATGCCAGAGAGATTCTGTGGTTGTTTGTAGAGAAGTTTTCTCCTCCAAATAATTTTATTCTTCTATAGCACGAATGCTGTACTCTTCTTCAGATAAAGTGGATTAAACAAGACATACAGTATTATGTTTTGGGATATATATATATATATATGTGTGTGTATCTATATGTATATATATATAGATATAGATACACACACACACACACACACACACACACATACATGCATACATACACTCAGGATTCATCAGTAATGGTTTTAGACTTGCTTTTTTCATCAGGAAATATATTGTATCGATCTTACTAAACCCATCCAACAGCTGGGATGCCTCTGCCTTTAAGTACAATACCAAGTCATTTCTTTGTACTGGAATTCTTGTCTCTTCTTTATTTCTCGGCCAGGTTAAAGAAATTCAGATAATATTGGTATTGGGAATGTAGTTAGACAAGTGTACCCAGGCACCGGGTTACTATAAAAACATAGGTGTTTGGCATCCCACTAAAAAAATAAGTCTTCTCATTTGGTGTATACACAATGTTCTGAATGGCTATTATGATTAATTAACTTTTCCATGTTGATGTAGGAAGTTTTACTAGCTCTTAGAAAACTAGCTCTGACTAGCTTTTAGTCTGATCACATACAGAGAACAAGTCAAGTGAAAATGGAAAAAGCCAAGCAACTAATCTTTTAAGGACACATAGTGATTTTTTTTTTTAAGGCATCTTGATCTAGTTAATACGTTGTTACCTATCTTCCTGAATGGGATATTATTCTGTATGGGAATTATGAATATATATTTGAATATTAACTTTTCAAGTGCTGTATTTGCTACTGTTTGTTCATCTGGTTCAATCTCTGCTATAAATAATCCTTTTTTGAACTCTTTCTGGAGGTCTGGCTTGGGAGTTCTTCATCTTTAGCTATGCCATTGTGTTAGGGGAGAACCTAACCTCACAGGACTTGATTTTTCACTCAGTTAAAAACTCAGTTCTACCTATGCAATGGGGTTTAATGCTAGTAGACCGAGGGGGAGTTTCACAAAGATAAACACTTAAATTTTGTAAGCATGAACCAACATACGTTTGTTATCCAATTCTCACGACACTGCTGCAACTATTTGACAGATGGTAAAATAGGCTTAACAAGGCTAAGTCTCTAACTCAAGGTCATGAAACTAGGAGGTGGCAATTAGGATATTGCAGTCCAGCTCCTTGTAACTCCAAAGCTGCGTCCATTCCACCGCAGGACACTTCTGAACCTTTTCTTGCATCCATTTATGCTGTTGTTCTATGAGAGGTCATGGAAGAAATCTCGGGTAAACAAGAGAATGCAGAGCTCCTCCAGCATAGTCATTTCACACTATGTTTCTGGAAGTACTTCCTTGCCAAGAAGTGGCAGCCTTCAGAAGCACACCTGATTCTCCCCCTTTCAAACCAAATTTGAAGAAGCAGCAGAGCCTGAATGTAGGGTAATTTTGCTTTTCATTCCACACAGGTACTTTTTGCCAGTATTCCTTAAGTACAAGGCATAGAAAAGTCAGAAACTAGAGGAAAATTAAAAATAGCACAAACATTCATGCTCACATATATGTACCTCCTCAGCACACATGGAAAACACATTTGTCTCGTGTGGCACCATCAGTGGTTGCAAGGACAATGAATAAAAGTGGTCTGTTTTTAAATTCAGACACTCTAAAATCTACCCGTGGCTTGTTAGGAATGTTGGAAATGTGATGTGTCCTTGTGGGTTGAACAATGGCAAAAACATACGGGCATTCAGAAGAGTATTTCTTTAGCCATGGACTCTCTTTAAAATTCTGGGCAAATTGCTCATTTTTCTATGCTTTAAAATAGTTTGGGGAAGCATTACAAAGACTATTTTTAAGTTAAATATTTACTGTCAGGAATATATTTCTTGTAACTGCTGATACTCAGTTGCGTGTCCCCAGCAAGAGAGATTTCAGATACGGTGCTTCCTTAATGGGTCCTGATGGGCTAGAATACTCCAAGTTTTCCTGAGATAACAGTGTTTACTCTGTGCTAAGCAGAGGGCTAAATACTTTCGTTTTCACACAACACCCCTTTGAGACAGATAATATTATTGCACTCAAGTTTCAGATGAGGCAACTGAGACCCAAAGGAGGTCAAGGGACTTGCTCACTAGTGTGGAAGGTTAATAGTGGAACTGGGGTTCAAACCCTGGTGGTGGGAGGGTCAGCATCCAGGTACTTAAATGTCAGGCAACACAGCTCAGGCACAGCCAGGCTACTGGTTGGTAAGTTGATTTTTCAGTGAATAGTGGTTCAAAGTGACAGAAAGGTTCTAACCAAGGCTTTATAGATCACCTTCAGCAACACATTGAGAGCATAATGACCAAAGGAATAAAATAGAAGAACCCTGCTTAGGATCCAGGCCTGAGCTGAGGACAGCGAACTCCTGCAAATGACTAGGATTGAGAGACCTTCCGAGGAATCATTTCTGGCACACAGCCAAGGGAGAAGATTGGGGGCGGGGGGGCGGGTAGTCTCTAGCTGGAAAATTACTTCAGGCTTCCTGAAAGGTTCACATTGTGAGAAGGATGACTTTTGGACACCATTCTGTCCTTGGAGTCCATGCCTAGGGTTTCAAATGATTCTTGACTTTGGCTTCTGGCAGAGGCAAAGCTGAGCAGCAAACTCTCTTTCCCCCCAGCAGGGATCTTTCCCACGCACAGTCCTGCCATATGGGGGCACACCCACGTGGCACTCCAGCGCTTTTCCCTTTAAAAACATGCAGGGGTTCACAGTTCCTTGGTCTTGCCTGGCCTGTCCCCTGGGTGGGGCTGTTTGCTTCTCAAAGCAAAATGGCTGCTATCTTTAGGAAGCTCACCTCAGGCAGGCAAAGCTCCTTTATTTAGAGGCCGATCATTAAGGCCATAATTGGATCAGGTCTGTGTGCCAGTCACCCTGACATATTTATGGGGTGTGGTTTCCCCAGGTCAGTCCCCTTCCATTGTCCAGGTCACAGGGAAAGTAAGAGAAAAGGAAATTACCTTGTGGGGTGTTGCTTAGTGGTGATTTGCCCACTATACATTTTAGCCTCAGCTAGGATACAGAGTCTTCACCAAAAAAAAAAAAAAAAAAGGAAGAAAAGAAAAAAGTAGAATTTGTGTGGGGATCAAGTACAGTCAGTCCTTTCTGGTTTGCTATTTCTTCTGTGCTAATTTAAGGATTCTCTGGATTATGTATGTGCTTTTTTTTTTTTAATTTTGTTTTAATTCAAGGTTTGTTTCAGTTTGTGGCTATTTTTTATTTTATTGTTTTATAGTTTCTTTCATAGGATTAGTTTTACTTAGGAGAACCACTATGGACAAAGAAGATTCTCTACAATAAGTGTTGTGTCAGGATTAGTAAAACTCAGAAAACTTGACCTAGATCCTGCATACTCTCAGCCACCGAGTGGTAGGACCCAGGATGAGTCATATAACTTTTGCGTTTGTAAAATGTATTGTGTCAGATTGATGATTTCCAAGCATGTCTTGGAAATCCCAGTTACCTGGGAAGTGTTTTAAAATGAGATGCCTGTTATAGAGTGGAGGTGGGGTGGGGGGAGGGTGGAGGTTTTGCAAGATGATGGAATTATTCTATATCTCGGTTATGATTATGGTTGCATGGCTGCATGTGTTTATCAAATTCTGAGAATGACACACTAAGAAGCGTGAATTTTACACTCTGTGGGTTATTTTTATTTTGAAGTTTAAAAATAAACTCTTAAATTCCCTGAGTATTGACATATTTAAAAACAATGCTTGGGCCGCACCCTGAACCAACTGCTTACTGAAGGTTATCTCTTCCTCTAACCATCTCTGTGCTTGTGAATCTAATGGGAACCAACAGACTTGTCCTGCTGTACTGATCCCAGGTTCAGGTGTTTGTCAGCTGTAGTCATGACGTCAAGAGTAACCCCAGTGACAGAGAGCAGCGCGGGCTCCTGCGGCCCTAGCATGTCTGGACAGGCCACTTAAATCACATGGGTAATGGAGGAAAAAACATGTGGCTAAACTCTGTTTAATACTCAATTAGAGCATCCTTTGTGATCACTGAGCCGATAACGTGAAAACAGCCAACTTCCGATCCCGTATTAGAAGTCAGTGTCAAGATAGAGGATCTTGAATTTAGACCTGTGTGTTAATGAAAACTATTGATTTTTTTCATAGCATTCAAAGAAACAATGCTCTGGAATGAGTCTGACACCAATCACAGGGCAGTAAGTGTCCAGCAGAAAAAGGACTCGCCAAGTTGAACGATGTGGATTTTAAGAGAGAAGAGAATGTCTCATTAGGGCCAACTGATATTTTAAGCCCCATGTCAGCCTCTGACAGGATTCCACTCTGATATTAAAAAATATATATATATATGAAACCCTCTGAATTAAAAGTCTTTACTGATAGCATTGGGAATGCACTAGACTATGAGCAGGAAAACGAAATGTTGAAAATATTTTGCCTTGTTTAAAAGTCATGAAGAATGTCGTAGGTGTATTTTAGAATGTGTCTTATCCAAAACACACTTCCTTAGGACCCTACCTCACCAGCAGACCCTTCTGAAGCTGAGGGCTTAAGTGACTACAGTTAGAGAGCGTAGCCTGGCTATTACTAATGGGACTGTGGCAGGCACCAAGGTCAGCTTGATGGGGGATACTGAATATGGTACCACTAAGATGGCTCTATGGGGGAAACCGGATCGCAAGGTGGCAGAGGAAGGGGGCTGCAGCTGTGGATGGCTGGCCAAAGCCATGGGCAAATCCAGAATCAGAAGGAAGTAGTAACTACAAGTAGTAAAAACAGCAGCAGCAACAATAATAATCATAGGTAATGCTTAGGAAATGCTTCTGTGCCAAGCATCAGACTCATCCTAGCCGCTGGGAAATATCACTGTCTTGATAATTAAGTGAGGAAACCAAGACGAATATGATCGCTTTCCTAGGGTCACACAGCTGGTGAGTGGCACAGCTGGGAGGCATCCCAGGTAAGGCAATTCTCAGGCTAGTTCATGAAATCTCCAGGAGTGCTCTTCTGCCTCTTAGGAAGCCCAGGGGGGCAGCTGCAGTGAGGAGAATGGGAGGGATGTCTGGGAACAGCCGACCCATGAGGCACAGGGGAGCAAGGAGAAAGGGCAAAGCAATGGCCCCATTCCTGAGAACTCGTGGGTTTCCTGCTGCAGTCTGCTTATGATTTTGCTGTGCTTGGTGGGAAGTCTAAATTTTACATAATCCTGTCCTCCTTGCCTTTATGAAGAACTAGTTTCGTAAGAATCTTTGTTCCTTGAAATCAAAGAATGCTAAGCTAGAATGAAGACGTATCTTAAGGGAGGATGTGATCGGATGACATTTCTTATGTAGACATTAGGGCAGAGAGAATTGACTCTTTCTGGTTGTAATACTATTTTTCAAGCTTTTGAGGTTTAGGAAGATGAGTACTTGCAGTTCATTAAGGAAACATCTTATCAAGGAAAACTCCACAAGAGGATACTAGGCAGCTGAGCAAGCTTAGAATTTAGTATATTACTCAGTGAAATGACGGCTGTTGAACCTAGTTTCTTAAATGTTTTCTTTTAGGACCTTGGCTCCAATTACTTTAATGGAATTATTTATCTGTTTCTCAAAGGTTTTAGCCACCCCGAGGTCCCTCACACCACTCATCTCTTTTCTGTGATGTGAGACACCATTTATAAGGGCTGTGTGATATTGTGACTCAGAGTAAGAAATATATATTTGATCTTTGTCCTAAGTGATGAGAGCAATAAAGGTGTCTTTTGTTATGTTAAATAGGTGACTTTTTTGGAAAGCACCTAAGGATGGAGACTGGTTGCCTGGGGAAACAACCTTGAGATTTCTTGATTTCTTGAGGGTTGGAACATTCCACACCCTCCCCCAACCTCAAGGGAGGGAAGAGGGCTGGAAATTGAGTTCAGTCTCCAGTGGTCAACAGTTTAATCGGTCATGCCTGTGTAATTAGGTCTGCACAAAAACCCCCAAAATGATGGGGTTCAGAGCATTCCTGGGTTGGTGAACACATGGAGATGTGAAGAGAGTGACCTATTAGGAGAAGACATGGAATACCCTGCCCTGCACATCTCTCCATCTTGTTGTTCCAGAGTTATATCCTTTTATTATAAACCAATGATCTAGTAAGGAAAATATTTCTCTGGGAGCTGTGAACCATGCTAGCAAATCAATAGAACCCAAGGAGGGGGTTATCAGAATCCCTAGTCTACAGCCAGTTGGTTAGAAGCATAAGTGACAACCTGGACTTGTGATTGGTGTCAAAGTCTCTGTGTGTGTGTCTGTGTGTGTGTGTGTGTGTGTGTGTGTGTGTGTGTGTGTGTGTGTTTGAGAGAGAAGAGAGAGAGAGAGAGAGAGAGAGAGTGTGTGCAGTATTGTGGACCAAGTCCTTAACCTGTGGGATCTGATGCTATCTCTAGGTACATAGTGTCAGAACTGAGTTGGATTATAAAAATCCACACGTTGTCATTGGATCAGACTGCCACTCTCCTTAAGAATAAAGAATTGGACTCCTAAATAGTGTGCTTGGAATCCTAAACTTTTATGAGGCAGCTGTCCTATTGTGGAACCAAAATGAGCTGGCAACCTCAATCAGTCGTTTGTGTCTTCCGGGGAAGAGCAGACTAGGGGACCGTGCAGGAGCCCAGGAGCAGGCACACTAGGAGGGAGTTTTTCTCTCTGATGCTCCTACAGAGGTCAGCCCAGCAGACCACAGAAGCACCCAGGAGGGAAGGTGCTCAAATGAGATGGGAAGCCGGCCACTGTGCAAATTTCAGAGCTGTGGGCACTTGAGGGGGTGGGGGTCAGTCCTTAGTGTTCAGGGACTTTGAGAGATGGCTCCGTTTTTGCTTTTGTTTCTCAATTACGCTAAAACATACCAGCAAGGAAAAGATCCGCTGTGGCTCACCTGTCTGTTTATTCTGCTCTCTTGTGATTTCCCCGAGGGCTTTATTACTACTGCATGATTTTAGCTCTTCGAGTCCCTGAAGAAGGGTTCGGGAACTGCCAACCTTTCCCTCTAATCTTGCCTTAGTGTTCTTTCTGAGTTGAGCCATGAGGACTTTCTGTATGAGGTTGAAAAATAGTGAAGCAAGCAGCTCCAGCCAGTGTAACACGGCCTCAGAGCTGTTGCTAGGCAGGGCATTTTAATATATGAGCATCAGCCTGGGTTGCCAGCTTGGCACCAAGTCATAGGTTACCTCACCTGTCCTCCTGGTTAATCTTGTTATGTTAATGGGTGCGATTTCCCCCACTGTGGAGACTCAATGTTCTTGGCACCTGTTCAGCGCCCTACAGCTTGACTCAGAGGTGTATAAGAACTTGTCCAGAACTTCGTTATTGCCAGTCAAAGCTGCAGGCACTCCCTGACCAGTGAGTGGTCCCAGATCCACAGGAATGTGCCCACAGGTGGACTGTGCAGGACTCACTCCAGGAAAGCAGCCTTGGAAGAAAGGGAGGGACTTCCGGGAATTCCTTTTGGTCCTCGGAACATACTTAACAGTTTTTATGACATCTTTGTGGTTCTTTTCCTTTCCTAGCGGAAGCATACGTTTTCACATGTGCATGGTGCCCTGAATGTGACATCCTAGCTAAAGCATTATCACATTCCTGCCATCTGAAGAAGCTTCCTTCTCTAACAGGAACGAGTCATAACACACTTCTGGAACACCTAGTTGAACCAGTGTGTTATGTGAGAGGGTTGGAGAGCCAGATTTAGGGACCCCCTTAATTATGTGGATGAAACAGCTCCCAATTACACTAACATGTATATATTGGGTAATCTTTACCTTTGGAGGGTGGTGGGCCTCACTGAGCAATTCCATACTGCTGGAAAGCCTGGGATTTGCCATTACCTCTTCTAGAGGTGGTCTACCAAGTGCCAGAAAAATCCATTATTATTATTATTATTCTTGGCCTCATTTGTAATCCACAAGGTGCCTCGCAGAAAACTCACCTGTTAAAAAAGCTTTATTTTCTGATTTAGAAAAAAAAGAATAAAGAAAGTTTGAAGCCTATTTTGAATTGTGTTGAAAAGTCAGATCATTACTAAAACTTTGAAAAGAGTTTTTATCAGATGAAAAAAAAAAAAAAAGGAGCTGAGTGAGTAAGAGAGGCAGAGTTCTTTTTTGTTAACTATCCAAGGACTTTATTCCTCCAGAGATGGATTAGAATCCCAGCTTTGCCTTTTCAGCCGCAGCTCTTCAGGTGATTTACTCATGCTCTAAAAAGCTACTTCACAGACCAAATGGGAACACATCTGGAACCTGACCAGCCTAGCCTGGCAGACAGTGGGCCATGATGGTAGGTAGTGGTCCTGCCCAGTCTTTTCAGTTAGAAGATTTTAGCCATTCTTCTAGGAAGCATTGCAGACTCTGTTTCTAGATTTTTCTTTCCATGAAAGCCACTACAAACCAGAAGAGAATAAGACCTTTCAACCCTTTACATTAGGAGTACTTAAAATAAACTTAACATAATAAAACTCCACCTCCCTCTTTTTATTTTTCCCATTATGGGCTCTCCTGTCAAAGTTATGGGAACTGTATCAGGATAAAGGCACACACTCAAAGTCCTGGAATTTGTTGTTTCCCAAAATACCTTTGAAGAGGGAATTTGTGGGAAGCCTGCACGGATGGCCATGGTCATAGACTCATGACATCACTGAATAAGAATCATGGTCATTCTGGGCCACTCCCCAGTTGGGGGAGGCATCATTCCTGTCATATTTGAGTGATAGTCATTTGACTAGAGCACGGATGATCGATATATTCATACCTATGGAAATGTGCACGTTCATTAAAATCTTTGGGTGTGCCTGCTTTTGTTTAAAACCGTATTAGTTTACTTTTTGAAAAAAAAAAAAAATAAAAGCTGTTTTCCTCTGTGTCCCCTGGGACACCTGCATGTCCCCTTCAAGTACGTGATTGACTCAGTACTAACCCCTATTCTAATGTATCTCCCACTAGCTTCTACGCTGATCAAAAGCACTGGGTTTAACTTCTCAGTTACTTCTTTTTTTTTTTTTTTTTTAAGGAGGGTGGGAATTAGAATTGGACTAATTTCTTTTTTTTTTTTTTAAGACTTTATTTATTTATTTGACAGACAGAGATCACAAGTAGGCAGAGAGAGAGAGGGGGAAGCAGGCTCCCTGCCGAGCAGAGAGCTCAATGTGGGGCTCGATCCCAGAACCCTGGGATCATGACCTGAGCTGAAGGCAGAGGCTTTAACCCACTGAGCCACCCAGGTGCCCCTCAGTTACTTCTTTTATTAGATGTACAAGCTTGGGCACTATTCAGCCACCTTAGTCTCTGTTTCTTTTTTTCATCTGTAAAAAGGTGACAATACTAGCATTCATTCTCTGTCATAGGTGTTTTTGGTGAAGATTTAAATGAGAATAGAGAGTTTAGTATGGTGCCTGGCAGATAGAGTCCTATAGTCATCACTGTTATTATTATTGTGATGTCAGTATCTAGCGTGGCTGTTGACTGAAATGAGACTCAAAACGCTTTTAAAAATCGATTTATTGTGTTTACACTGAGTCATGCTTATCTAGCTCTCTGCTCACTCTGTGCTTTGATGTTACAGGGCTGAATGTGGCTGGAGAAGAGTAACAACCATGTTGACGGGCTTCACTTTACATTCCTGACCCTTAATCTCAAGTGAGCACTTCACCCTGCCCAGCACTCATACTGGGACTCTAACTCAGTCATCCTCTTACTGGTGGAGGTGAGTAGTTCATACTTTCTTCTCGAGCCTTGAACCTCCCCTTTCTTACTCTTAGCTAATAATCATGCTTCTATTTCAATGGGGAAAAAAAAGATGCAATCAGAGGAGGTTGCCCCATCTACCCCATACCTGCTCCCCTTCTAGAAGCCCGTGTGTTCTATATTCTGCCCTAGAACCATGGAGGGACTGCTGTGTCCTTGGCTGAAACCACCCCCTTCTCTCAAACACATTAACCACCACCACCACCCCTCCCTTGCTCACTTGAGCACATTTCTCTAACATTCTCCCTTCTCTGCATCATTGATTTTTCTCTTTTTACTGATTATTGTCATTCCAGCACAGGTATTTTGTTTTTTTCTCCAGCCTTTGAAGATCTTATTTTGACTTTTCTTTGGACCTTCTTTGCTCCTTCGATGACACCCCCATCTCTCTCCTTCCCTTTAGTGCGAAGTTCCATGAAAGTGTGGACCATACCAGCTATCTTTGGTTTCTGTTCTCAGCCTCCTTTTGCTGATTCCCCAACCTCTAAATGTTAGAGAACCTCAGGATTCAGACTATACATCTCTTTTCTTCACTATCTACACTCTTCCTCATATGTCCTTCCTGGTCAACCCTGGGAAACAGCAAAGTCAACTTCATCTGGTAGGGGGTTAGAAATGTCCCACCCCAGACTTGCTGAATCAGAATCTGCATTTAACAAGATCCCCATGTGCTCTGTTGCACTTTAATATCTAGGATCACCCCAGGTGAGCCTGTCTGATGGCTTTAAGTGGCATGTATTTGATAAGTTGACTCCCGGAATTGTACCTCAAGCTAAGAATCTCCAGTGAAATACAAACTCATTCACCCAACTACCAACTTTTCCTCATGGATGTTTTATAGTCATTCCCAACTTAACCTGTCCAAAACTGAGCTCCAACATTCCCACTAAAACTGTTTCTCCAGTGTTAGTCCCTCTCTTCATTAATCAGGACTCCATTCTTTCATTGCTTGGGTAGAAATCCTTGGAACTGTTCTTGCCTCTTTCCCATATCTGGTCTGTCAGTGGTCCTGTCAACGTTACATTTTCAGTGTAGTCCCAAGGCGATCATTCTCATCCTCTGCCATCTTGGAGACCCTGCTTCCGCCCTTCCTCTAGTGTATGCTGAACACAGTTTAGCGGTTTATGCCCCTCCTCTGTGCAAAGCCTTCCAGCGTTCCCACTTGACCATAGGGTATGACCCATGAGACCCCACATGGTCTGTTTCCCCCACTACCTCTACTGTATTCTTCTGCGAATTTTCTCTTTATTTGACTGCTCTCCAACCTCATGGCCTGTTTCCCTGTTCCTCAAACTCAGCTGGCATGCTCATGCCTGAGGGCCTTTTTGTACTTTCCATTCTCTCTGCCTGAATGCTCTTCTCCCAGATATCAGTGTAGCTCCTACCCTCTTTTCTCCCTCCCTTCAAACCTCTACTCCAAAGTCACCTTCTGCTGAGGTTTTTCCTGGCCTTGCTCCCTACAATCTTAGTCTCAACCCCCTCCCTCCACTCGACCCCCTTTCCCTTATTTATGTAGTCATTTATCTATTACCAAATGTAACATTTTCCCTCTCTCCTTTGTTCTCTGTATTAGAGTTCTCCAGAGAAACAATGCCAGTAAGATATGTATGGATATAGAGAAAAGGATTTATTATGAGTGATTGGCTTACATGATTATGGAGCTTAATTCATTCCTTGGTCTGCCATCTGCAAGCTAGAGGCCCAGGGAAGCTGGTGGTGTAAGCCCAGTCCAAGCCCAAAGGCCTGAGGACCAAGGGAATCATTGGTGTAAATCCCAGAGTCTGAATCTGAAGGTCCGTAACCAGGAGCTCTGTTGCCTGAGACAAGAGAAGATGGATGGCCCAGCTCAAGCAAAGAGAAAGCAAATTTGCCCATTCCTTGTGATTTTGTTTTATTGGGGCCCTCATTGGACAGATGATGCCCACTCACATTGATGTGGGTGATCTTTTCTCAGTCTACCAATTCAAATGCTAATCTCTTCTGGAAACATCCTCACAGACACACCCAAAATTAACATTTTATCATCTATCTGGGTATCCCT
The DNA here is from genome assembly GCF_002288905.1 of Enhydra lutris kenyoni. Taxonomy (NCBI): domain Eukaryota; kingdom Metazoa; phylum Chordata; class Mammalia; order Carnivora; family Mustelidae; genus Enhydra; species Enhydra lutris. Next base: position 28,735,606 of record NW_019154101.1, on the reverse strand, counting down.
TAGGCAAGTCAAATTAACACAAAAAATTAGCCATCTTTCTCTCTTTCTAGATGATACAGACATAGACACAGATACCCATATTTGTTTGCTTCTGGGCTTTTATCATGTTCCACTGGTTTTATTTGTCAGCATTTGTGAAAATGCCACATTGTTTTAATTACTACAGGTTTATGGTAACTCTGTTCTTCTTTGACATTGGAATTAGCTTTTCTTTTCTTTTTTTTTTTTTAAATTCATTTGTCAGAGAGAGAGAGAGAGCACAGGCAGGGGAAGCAGCAGGCAGAGAGAGAAGCAGGTTCCCTGCTAAGCAAGGAGCTCCATGTGGGACTTGATCCCATGACCTGGGATCTGGGTCTGAGCCGAAGGCAGACCCTTAACTGATTGAGCCACCCAGGCGTCCTGGAATTAGCTTTCCTTGTCCCTTTGCTGTTTCACACACATTTTAGAATCTGTTTCTTGAGGTCCATGAAAAATTTTGCCAGCATTTGGGTTGAAATTAAATTGAACGTATTTATTAACTTAGGGAGAGTCAACATCCTTTTTACATTCAAATTTCCTGTGCATGAAATGGCATTTGTCTCTATTTAGGTCTCCTTTAATATGGTTTAATAAAAGCTTTATATTTTCTCTTAACAGTCAGGCAGCTTTGTTATGTTTATTTCTAGGTAGCATATTTTTTAATGTAGATGTTACATGTGAATTCTTTAATGATATTTTTTTCTTTGGGGGTGATTTTTAGAGTTACAGAAAAGTTGTAAAGATAGTACAGAAAATTCATATATACTCCTCATTCAGTTTCAGTTTCCACTAAGTGTTATCATCTCCCATTACTGTGATATGTTTGTCCAAGCTAATAAATCAACATTGGTACAATACTATTAACTACACTCCAAACTGTATTTGAATTTCCCCTGTTCTTCTACTCATGTCCTTTCTCTTTTCCAGAGTGGCATCCAGGATTCCATACCACATTCAGTTGTCATGTTTCCTTAGTCTCCTCTGGGCTGAGATAATTTCTCAGCCTTTCCTTATTTTCATGACATTGACAGTATAAAAGAATATTAGATATTTTGTAGAATATCCTTTAATGTGGGTGTGTGGCTATTTTTCTCATAATGAAACTGGGGTTATAGATTTGGGGGGATATAGCACAGAGGTGACGTATGCTTTCTCATTACATCATAGTGCAGCATGTCTGCCAGCCAAGTGACATCGATGGTGACCTTCACCTGATCACTTGGTTAACATCTACATTTTATTCAATTCTTTTTAAGATTTTTTTATTTACGTATTTATTTGACAGAGAGAGAGAGCAGGGGGAGCAGCAGGCAGAGGGAGAAGGGGACTACCTGCTGATTGGAAATCTCAATGTGGTGCTTGATCCCAGGACCCAGGGATCATTACCTGAGCAGAAGGCAGATGCTTAACCAACTGAGCCACTCAGGTGCCCCATTTTATTCATTTTTATCTTGGCTTTTTTATTTGTTTTTTTGGATGTTTTGTTTTTTTGTCTTGTTTTTATCTTTTTAAAAAGTAAAGTCCCTAATTTCAATCTTTTTTTGACAGTAGGCATTCAGTAAATACTTGCTGGATGAATGAATTTTTTCTTTTTTTGTTTTGTATTTACTATTTATCATATTCAATAAAATGTCAAACATTTCACATGAATGTAAGACACAGGAAGTCATCATAGTTGATAGTTGATCAGTTGGTCCAGTATGTTAATAGAAGTGGCTTAAATTAAACAAAAACAAAGCCAAAATGCCAATGGGCAGTACACCAAAATCTCAAGACACAAATCAGAATATTATTAAGAAACACTAGGTATATTTTAACTATCATACCTTATTTTCACAGAAGTAAAATGAAGCTATTCTCATTCTTGACATCTTGAGATATAAAAAAAAAAAAAATGTTTATTGGATGACTCAGACAGTACCCAATGTGTGCTATTCAAAAGCCAAGCATGAATGTAGAATTTGAATTGGATACCACTAGTTTCATCTCTCAGCCTTCTGTCCCCTCTGGCTGTGCTCCTGGCCTACGTACACACGTGTTCTTCCCTTACTGTGCCTTTCCTTATCTTCTTTTTGTTTGCAGTCCTCCAACCCTCTTCTTGAACACACCTCTTCCTATCCTCATTTCTTCACATGACAAATACTTACTCAAACGAACACCACTTCCTCCAAGATGACTTCCCTAAAACCCCTAGACGAGGTCAGGTGCTTCCCGAATCCACTTGCCTGGGATCATCACTAGATTAGAATCTTGTTCACTGTTTAACTGTTGAACAAATGATTTGCTTATTATCTACAGTAAGGATCTTGTATATTGTGCCAAATACCAAAGGCCAACAGATGCCAGGTAAATTGCCAGGACCCCAAAGATTTATTTATATTAAGTAAGCTTATGCATTATTTGGATTAAAACCAGTTGTCTCACCATGCCGCCTGATAGCAGCTTTGATACTATGTATAGTTTTTTAATGTAACATCTGTCTAGTTTTGTAAGGAGAAAAGACTTCAGGGATCAAGATGTGTATGTGGTCAGACTGTATGTATCTTCATACTTAGCTCATTGTATCTAGTCTCTTCATGTCTGGAAACATTCTTTTCCAGGTCCTTTTTCATTATCCAATACATTTATGGGGGTAATGTAAAGCTGGTCAATATTTTCTATCTTAAATAATCTAACAATTTAGGCAAAAAGATTTTAATCTCAGGATCAAATATTTTTTACCTCAGTATCTCCATATTAAATTTTTTTGCTTAATGCATAAGTTGCATTATGACCATTCAAAAGAGTGTTATAATATAGTTATGAACTAAATATCTGAATATCATATCACATAGTTATGAACTGAATATCTCTTGATAGCTCAAAGGATGTTCAAAAGTGGTTTCAAGTACCCGTATATTTGGTGTACGTTTTAAAATTGAAGCTGAAGGAAATAATTTTAAACCAACTATTGATCTCCTTTTTTTGTGTGTGTCCCAACTGGAGGAAGAAGTCTCCAGCTCCCACCTGGGATTGGTATGTGGAACTTGGAGAGTATATTCATCAGCAGTGCTTAGTTAACTTAGGCATTTGAGATCAACTTTCAGATATTACTCAGTTCACACAAGGGGCTTCAGAACTTGAGACATACTCTTATATTATCTGGAATTTATTTTTATTTTTTATCTTTTTTTGGCCATTGTATCAGTCAGGATGGGCTAGGTAATGGTCTGATAACAGCAAAAAAGATTCAATGACATTACATAACAAAAATTCATTTCTTTCCCATAATCATTCTTAATGTATTTCTGAAGGGAGCTGTGCACCCTATGGTCTTTCAGGGATAAGAATCGAGGTAAAGGAAAAAGAAGTTGGTAAATGATGCAGTTGTTCTTAATGCTTTCTTGTAAAATTTATATGCGCCACTTCTCTTCACATTTTACTGATAAAAGCAAGAAAAATGACCATCTTTTAGGTTAAAGGATACAGAAGCATGGAAGTTCAATTGTATCATGTATCCAGATGGGCAACAGGAATGTTTTGCAAAAGTTCATATATGGCATTATAACAGTGTTTAAGAAAAAAACTCTCCTTTTTCCTTCCCTACACTCACAGCAATATGTATGGGGATTCTCTCCTCCAAATGTACCGGGGTTTTCCCCACACCAAGCAATTCTTAAATTTTCCAGACAGAAACCCTGGGTGTCTTATAACTCAATTCTGACACTGCCTATGTGAAGATAGGGTCAGATCTCACAGGGTAAGGGCTAAGTCCCAGAGGACTGCCATCCCATCTACCCACTTCAGATGCCATTTGCAAAGCCAGGTGGTTACTTGTTTTTTTGACCAATCAGCTCTCAACTGGAGGTTTGATAACCCGCTCCTGTGATTCCATTAATTTGCTATAGGGCTCACAGAACTCAGGAAAACATTTTACTTTCTAGAATATAAAAGAATATAACTTAGGAGCAGCCAGATGGAAGAGAGTCACAGGGTAATATATGTGGAAAGGGAGAGGAGCTTCCATGCCCCTTCCAGGCACGCTACAGTCTCAGCACCTCCATGTGTTCACCAGCCTGGACGCTCTCTGAACCTGTAGTTCAGGGATTTTTATGAAGGCTTCATCACGTAGGCAGGATTTATTGCCCATTAGTGATCAAGTCAATCTCCAGCCCCTCTCCCCTTCCTGAAGGTTGGGAGGTTTCAATCCTATCATAGGGTTGGCTCCCCTGATAACAAATCCCAATCCTTTGGGGCTTTTCTAAAGTCACCTCATTAACATAAATGCAGGTGTGGTTGAAAGGAATTTGTTATTAATGACAAAAAGACACCTGTCTCATTTTTATTGCTATGGAGCTATTTCAGGAGTAGAGGACAAAAACGAAATATAACAAAATGTGCCCCTGTTGCTCTAATTACTTAGGAAATGCCAAGGACTTGGGGAGCTGTGAGTCAGGAATGGGAATGAAAACCAAATATATATTATTAAAAAATCATCACAAACAATAATAGAAAATTAGAACTGGTATGGGGAGATTACAACTATGTCAAATGTAAATTTGAATAGATATCCATAAAGAAAGACAATATACCAGGTTGTTTTTTTTTTTTAAAGCCTTATTCTGTTGAATGCCAGAAGATAAAGCTTAGATAAATCTTAGACCCACTCCAGAGCATCTGCAGTTAAGGAAAGTTGAGTAGTGGGTTGAGGTGGAATTCTGTGGAACATCAATGTTTGGATGAGCAAAAGAAGCAGTGAGGGAGACTGAAGAGAAAATGTATGAAAACTGGAAAACCAGAAGAGTTTGAGCCAGTATAACAGAAACTTTGCAGAAATAAGGAGTAGTTGGTGTCATGCAACAGAACACTTGAAGAAGCTAAGAGCTGAAAGAGACCATTGGGGTGGGCACCATGGAGGTCTTCAGTTAAATAACCACGTAGGACCTCAATGGACCTCAAATTCTGCCACTGTTCTGAGTTAATTGTTCTTCTCTCTAATCATACTCTTCCTCCTGCATTTTCTATTTTAATTTTTGGCATCTGGCCACCAAAGCTAGAAAGCCAAGAATAATTATATGCTTCTGCAACACCCACATCCACTCAATTTCATGCACATTTATATTCCTGAATATTTCTCAGATCCTACTCTTCTATCCATCTGCACACCACAGCCCAAATTAAGGCCCTCATTAGCATTTGCCTGGACTATTTTATGACCTCCTACGCAGTCTCATTGCCTCTGGTCCTGTTCCTGTACATCCATCTGTATTGGTTATCTATGGCTGCATATCAAATATCCTAACAGTTGTGACTTAAAACAACAGTAAACACTTAAACCTCTCACAGTTCCTATGGATCAGGAATTCAGGAGAAGCTTAGCAGTGCTGTTCTGTCGGGGCGGGGGGTGTTTCTTATGAAGTCGTGGTCAGGTTGTTGTCTGTGGTTGCAGTTTTCTGAAAGCTTGACTGGGGCTGGATGTTCCACTTGCAAGGGGCCTCTTGCACGTGGTTTGCTGGGTAGTGATTGCTGGTGGGAGGCCTCAGTTTCTCTCTGGTAGTCCTCTCCACAGAGTGGCTTGAATCACATCATAGCCTAGCAGTTCACCTCCTACCAGAGCAAGTAATACAGGCAGAGACTGTAATTCCTTTTATGATCTGGCCTCAAAAATCACATGTTTTCATGTGTACCATACTCTGTTGGAGAGAGGAGACCACACAGGCCATGACAATCAGAAGGTATGGAGAGTTTAGCTAACTACTCCATGGTATTGCTGCCTTGGTATCCATTCTGTGGTGAAGAGGCCTGTAGGGATCTTAAACTGACACCAGCTCCTCCCATGAACACATATAGCAGCAGCCTCCAAGTCACAAGCAAATCTAAGTTCCTGATGTGAATTCCCCAACAGCCCTCTTGATCAGCGGTCTCCCCTGCCTTTCAGTGCTCATATATCTTATGTATCACTAAGATAAGACCCTCGTGAGACTTAGCAAAACTCCACTCTTTTGGTTTAAATTAAACAATCTGGCCCTAGCCTGGAAACCCCAGCACTCCACCCATGGATCCTAATAAAGTCCTCTGCCCCAGGTCCCACTTTTCTCTCTGTTTGCACTCTGCCTTGACCTCCCCATGGGTCCCTAAGGCTGCAGTGTACTTTCTCCAGCACCTGAGATGAATAAACTTCTCTATTTAAATTTCTTTTATGGTCTGTTGTTGAACTGTGGCTCACCATCCTGCTCCCTGTGCTTTACTTAACAAATGTTAATAGCATCCTAGTGGAAAGGCCAGGATCATCCAGATCATCTTGGAGTCTGCCTCCCTCCTCACGTCCTCCTCATTTGCTTTCAGAGTGTGATCACTTAAATTTGCACATGATAGCTGAAAGTGGACGTGGTACAGGTGCAGTGGGGTAGGGGCGCTGCGAGGAATGGTGAGGGTTCAGCACAGTTGCAGGGAATGGAAAAAGAGGCACTCAGATTACTGGGACTAAGTGAGAGTTTTGCTGAATGGTGTTCAGAGTTCAGCTGAAGACCGTTGAGAGGTTAGCTGTAGTAACAACAATCTGATTCAGACATTTTCTTTAGCAATGCTGAACATTCTAGATGTGGGAGAATGGAGCACAGATTTTGGGTGTGATGAGGTATTGGAATTTAGCAGGAACATGCAGTAATAAGAAGGGTAGGTGGCTGGGAGTTGGAATGCTGATGAAGAACTGAAGTCGTCTGCTGTGGTGCCAAGACTAGGTAGGGAAGTAAGTGAGTTGAAGAAACTGAGAGGAAATGGAGTTATCGGGAAGAATTGGGGTTATCGGGGGACCTGAAAGAGATATAGAACACTAAAAGTAGATTTAAAGGTGTCAGTGGAAGTGAAATATGTCAAAAGATAGGAAAGAGATCAGAGTGGACACTGGAGATTAAGGTGTCACCTTAGGACGGTCTGGCTTATAACATGTCCATGGTGTGGCCATGAATGTAGGTTGTAGAATGTAGAGTATTGGAAAAGTCATCCCTGTGGACACTGATGAATGTCAGCGGTTTTCAGTATGATAGAAGAACATGGAATAGAGAAGTAAGCTATAAGTAGAGTACCAGGATGTAAGTTAAATATCAGGCTGGTAGCGGCCAGCAGTCTGAAACATAGAAGGCACAGTAGTCAGCTGCCATGCAGATTTGTATGCAAAGATGGAGGACAAGAGTTTGGAAGAAGCATTGAACAGCTGTGAGAATCCGGAGACCATCTTGTGGCCACATGGTTGACTAATGGCATTGCTCTTTGGCCAGACTCTCTGCTGATAGAGAGCAAGGAAAAATTATCATCTTTCACTTAAAGTTTTCTAGGGAGAGAGATTGTAACTTTGTGAAATCTATCCTTAAGATAAGAAGATGAAGTTGTCATTCTATGGAGGTGTGTTTAGGTTGTATGTGTGCTTCTAAGAGAATTTAATTGCCATGAAACAGGAATTTCAGAGAGTAGTTGAAAAATGCTGAAGAAAGAAAAGGTGGGAGAGTAGGCTGGTGAAAAGGATGTAGTACTGAGATATCTGAAGGTGAGAGCATGGGAAAACAGAGGAGGAAAAGCTCGCATTTTAGACAGTGACATGCAGGGACAGGATTTCACACAAGGTGGAAATAACTGTCTTTGTGGTGTGAAATGAAATCTGGCATGACATTTTGGCAGAGGCTCAGCAGAACTGACTTTGAGATTGTGAATTAGTGACAATAAAATTTGTGACAATAAAATTTGAGTGGAATATCTCTGAATACCTCTGATAGGGTGGGGGTGGGGGCAGTCTGAAGAGTTCCAGGTGAATCTTAGAGGACTCAACTTCAGGTTTCCAAGAGAAGAGAAACTCTCCTATTTAGAAAGGTACTGGCAAGTCAGAGAGCTGAGGAAAATTTCAGTCAATGGGCAAGGAGTGTGGGTTTAAATCTGCATATGGCCTACGATCCAGTTAAGTAGATTGTAAAATGTTAATTTCTAGGGTTTGATATTGTACTATAGTTACATAAGATTTACCATTGGAGGAAACTGAATGAAGGGTACACAGGACTCTCTGTATTATTTTTTTATAATTGTATGAGAGTTAATAATTATTTCAAAATAAAAAAGTTAACAAAAAAGGAAGATGTAAGGTATGGTCTGAGGGCATTTAAGCCCCAAGAGGGAGGAAATGTAGAGCAGTATACATTGTGGGACCCAGTGGAAGTGTATGGGTGACTGACGGAGATGGCTTCATGATTTTTTCCAAAAGACTTGGGACTAGAGGAATCTCATTCAAATGTTTGAAGATAGGATACATAGGAAGCTGATTTTAATTTCATTAAGTATAGAACCAAAGGTCCTTGTGGGCAGTCACTTTTTGCCTACTTGGGCAACTGCTGGATTTCCAACACTTAGGACAGTTGGTATTTGGTGTATATAGGTGCTCTTTGGTTGAATGAATGATTGAATGAATGAATTATATCTCAGGAACTAAGATACTGTGGTCTAGGTTCTGAAGGGTTATTCATCTATTTATTCATGTTTTCCAAAAACTTAAATTTACTTAATATGTCCTTTATTCTTTCAAAAAGAGATGAATAAATGACTTTTGGAACCCATCCTCAATATTTTAGAGAAATAATTGAAAAGAATTCATGTGGACAATTAGATTTTTCTTCAAAAGTAAAGGAGATGCCCTCTTTTTATGGGGCTCTAGTGTTTCTAACAAGCTCTTTAATAAAACTTCAACTTCCTATTTAAAAGAGAAACCCACACAATTCTATCTAGAAACCCATGCCCTAACAAACTCTTAGCTCTTTAATGGGAGGATAAAAATAACAGCTGCTATTTATTGAGCACTTGTATGGCTTGGCATTGTGATAAATAATTACATACATCATTTTATTTAATTTTCTCAACAACCCTCTGCAGTTATTAGCTCTGTTTTACAAGTGAAGAAAATGAGACATGGAAAGGTTATGTAACCTTACATTCACATAGCTGAAATGTGGAGAAGACAGGGTTTAGATACAGTCTGATTCCAAAGCCAGGACTTTGAAAAAAGTGTTTTTTCCTATTAAGGTATAATTTACATACAGAATAATTCATTACTTTAAGTGTCCAGCTCCGTGAGTTTTGACTAATGTAGACAGTAGAGTAATTACCGCTGCAATCAATCTGTAGATAATTCCATCACTCCAAAAAGTTTTCTCAACCCCTTTGTAGGCAGCCTCTCCTTCTACATCCATTCCCTAGAGACCACTGATCTATTCTCTGTCTCTATAGTTTTGCTTTTTTTTTGGGGGGGTGCCATATAAATGGAGTCATAGAGTACACAACTTTTAAAGTTTGGCTTCTTTCACTTAACATAATGCCTATGTAAGCTTTCTCCATGTTGTCTCAGTAATTCTTTCTTTCCATTGTTGAATCCATTGGATGAATGTTATCTTGGTTTGTGCATCTGTTCACTAGTTGGACAGTTGAGTTACTTCTAGTTTTTAGCCCTTACAAACAGAGCGGTTATAACACTCATGTTTAGGTTTTGTGTGAACATAGTTTTCATTTCTCTAAGGTGGGATTGGGAGTGGATTGCTGGCTCATATGGTCAGTTGTGTTTAATTCCATAAGAAAGCCTGCACTTATGACCACCACAGGGGTTCAAGTCATTCTTCTATAACTGTCCTGGAAGAAAGCTAATCAGGTCAGTATTAGGTCAGAGGCAGAAAGATTAAACACTGAACTCCAGAAACCTGGCATAAATCTTGTATCTTATTATACTGTGCCTCCTTCTAAGGAGCAATATTAGAAGAATCAATACCCCATGGGTGTTTCATAAAACAAAATAGAAAATATATTGATAAAGCTTCCTGGATGATGCATCTCTGTTGACCCCTGTCTCCCTGCTTGAAGGGTGGTCTGCTCAGTGAATAAATTTACATGATGTAACTGTTCATGAAAGGGTTGTCTGGCACAGGACATGAGGAAAGAATGTCATTCTGACAGAACATTTCATGACCGATTCTACAAGACTATGTTGATAGCTATTCTCTTTTCAATCATATTTCATATTTCCTGCCTCTCCTTTAATAAATTAATAAAAATAAGAAATTAGATGTGATTATATAAAACAAAAAAATCAAAGAAAATTAAAATAAAAATGATCATGAAAGAAATGATCATGAAAAGTTATGGAAAAAGGAAAGGGGAAATAAAAATATAAAGTGATAAAAATAACTGGAAAAAATGAAACAAGAAAGAAAACAAACAATTCAAGAGTACAATGAATATACCTTATTTTTCTAAGCAGAAAAAATTAATAGGTTATTTTTAGGGATTCTAGGAGGTCAGGAACAAAGGCAGATTTTATTTTTATTGCAATAGGGAAACAGGGCAAGCTGAAAGTTTACCATGTCTTGTATTATTTTGACCTTTTGCCATACTTACCTTCTCCAAGACTTGAGATTCCTTGCAAGTAGTCTCAGGGTAGAGCTCCTCCAGCCTAAGACCAGGCAAAGAAAAGACCCCTGACTTCATCTAGAAGATTCTGTTCACTTTTAATATTTCTCCCATTTTAAGGTGTCTATGTTGCAGATACTATCATGTGTCCACTTAGAATTTGTTAAACCATGCCTCACATCCTACCTCGTTTGGCCTCTTTGCATTTTCATATTTACCTGGGAATATAATCAGATATCAGAGTAGACATACTGCGTCTTGGTCTGAATGGAAGGTTGTGACAGTCCACAGACTTTTGAGTCAAATAAATGTGGATTTAAAGTCTAGCTTCACCAATAAATACACTGTAGTCCTTGGTAATATGGAGCAGAGATCCATCGAGGCCAGCTCAAATCAAGAGCATGTAGAGTAAAGATTGGCAGGAAGGTGAATTTCAGGGGAAATCCAGAGGCAAAATCCACATGGTGCTGGGTCTTGTTGAGCCTGGCACTGGAGCTTTGTTGGATTTGGGCCAGCTCAAGAGTCCTTCTGGTTCGTGAACCTACCCTTTCTTGATTAATGTGGCTCTGGTCCATTCCCCAGGTCCACTCTAATTATCTCTTTGACTTCTCATTGGGTAAAATCAATGAGATCTGTCTCTACTTTCTGCTTAATTTTTGCTATGAATCAATAAATAATTTTAAATTAAACTAATATTTAATTAATTTATTTAAATTTATTTATTAATTAAAATTGATTTATCTAAATTTATTTGAAATAATTAACGATAAAAATTTGATTTATGTATTTAAATTAAATTAATAAATAATTTCTAATTAAAAAAATAAAGTCTATTAAAAAATATCCCTAAGCAAATAGAAAAAAACAAACCAAACAAACGTACTATCCCACTATTCAAGAGGCAGTAGAACTTCAAGGGTAAGAACAAGACCTCTGGTACCAGATTATCTGCATATGACCTTGACCCTGCTGTTTACTGGCTGCAAAATGTTGGGCACTTTCCTAACTTCTTTGTTCCTCAGCTTCTTCATTTATAAAACAGAGTGCTTAAAGTATTGATGGTGGTTATTGTTGAGTAAGTATCTGTGAACAACTTGGAATTGTGCCATTGAAAAATTTACCTGTTATTGTTATTTCCTTTCAGGATTGTTGTGAAAATTAAATGAGATAAATTAAGCAAAAGCACCCAGTATGCAGTATATGCACCACTGATGGACGCTTCCAAATGAACTGCCTGCCTGCAAACGTGGGCCTTACACTCTGCTTTCAAGGGAACTCAGATTCAACAGAGACCTAGAATGTGCTATCACTGTGCCTTCATGGAAGAGAAATTGAATAAATGAAAACCAGATAGAAATATGTGGTGCTCTACTCCAGACACTGATGACAGAATGAAGTGTTGTAGTCTTAGTTACTGCTTTGTTTCTTTTTTAAGTATGAGACTTCAACTTCAAGACTTGGCCTTAGGATTAACAGCTCATAACTCTATGAGAAAACAAGTATAATGCCTTCTACTATTACTAGAGTATAAGCTCCTTTGGTGCAAAAATTGGAAAAGTCCCCAATAAAGCTTCTATGAATAGATGACAATATACTGGCAAAAAGAAAAAGTGTCCACACATAAAAGGTATATGGTGGGCAAAGTGGGGCTGGGAGAATGAGAAAATTCTAACTTCTCTTCTTCTAATAAGTTGCAGTTAAAAAAAAAGTCTTAAAATTTTGCCAAGTTCCCAAATCAGTGATATTTGCTCAGTAAACCCTATAGATTTGAATTTGATCTGAGAGTGTTCCCATTTCTGCACAGCCAGGGGTGAAACCATGTCTTACTCTAAACAGTAAGTAGAAGTACTTGTCAAAGACCCCTATGTCAAATGACTCAAATAGCCAAGGGCTTAGGACAAGGTCTAAGTATACAGAAGCCTATGTTGCAATGTCCAGCTCTGGGCAGGCAGTCCATCACTGAATCATGGGGTTCCTTCTCACTGAGTGTCACAGTCACAATTTGGAGGAGTCCTTGGTGGGTCTGAGGGTGTTGCTGCAAGATAAATGATCATCAGAAGCTCTCTGGCTTCCCAAACAAATTGACCTATGTGTAAGGCTTAAGGCTTACATCAGAATCTGAGCAGGACGTTTCACTGCTAGAATACATCCTTCCTTGGGGGCCATACTGGAAACTGCCCTTGCAATGTTATCAGTCCCACTGCCTTCCATTCAATGAGGCAGATGTTCCCACTCCCAAGGAGGTCAACCATGTCTTTTCTTGGGCTCCCAGCCAGAAGACAGCAATGAAAACTGGAAAACCAGCCCTTCAGTAATGGAAAACTCCCCCACTAACATCTTTTCTTCCTGGCCCACACTGATTGAGGCCTCTGTGTCCCGGTAGAACTAAGGGTCACATGGACTTGCCTCCAATTCTGATCTTGGGATCATTTGGTAATTTATTTATTTATTTTTAAAGATTTTCTTTATTTATTTGACGGAGAGAGAGAGAGAGAGAGATCACAAGTAGACAGAATGGCAGGCAGAGGGACAGGGAGAAGAAGGTTCCCCGCTGAGCAGAGAGCCTGACATGGGGCTCTATCCCGGCATCCTGGGGATCATGACCTGAAGATGCTTAACTGACTGAGCCACCCAGGCACCCCTCCACCATTTGGCAATTTAGAAGTCAGAGTCCTGGTTCAGCAGACTCAAAACTATCTCCCTCTGATAGCTCCTTTTGGGTGGATTCATCCATTAAATGACACTCAGAGTAGGGTAAGCTGAGCAGGGTCCCCAGTCTGAGAAGCTGGTGTCTGTCATCATTGCCTCACTTTCCCCAAACTGGCCTTCTCCTTCACTCCCTGGAGCAATGTCCCCTTACTGCTTATACGACATTCTACCACCAGACCTGGCAGGTCTTTTTGTACTCATATTGTTGAACTCTATGGGAAGAGGTCTTGTAGAGAGGACACATGGGGCCATAAACCAGCCCCTGCTTTCCCAGCCAAGATTGTTTCCACCTGGCAGTGTCATCACCTTCCAAAAGCTTTACACCCAGGGCGTAGTTTATGATTTCAGATAACACCTTTACCTCTGCTTTGCCTGGGCTGCCAAGCCCTGCCCTTCCCACCCCAGCCCCTAATCCCAGCCCAGGTAGCCAGAGTCAGGCCTGTGGCGGGAGCACCAGACTCCTCCATAACTACCCCTGGCATGGGAGAGAAGAGTGTCGAGAACCCACCTTCAAGTGTGTTGGATTTCTATACTTAGCCAAATTTGTATTTTAACTGTGTCCATTTTTTTTTTACCTTTATCAACACTGTATTTTTCTACTTTATTCAATACAACTGAGGTCCTGTCATAGACAAAGATCTCAGCTATACCCTTTGGATAACACAAATATGGATAGGGTAGATATAGTGCCCTAGGAACTCGCTGGCTGGTGTTTTGAAAAGTTAAATAAAAACACAACTTTTTCTACATTGATAAGCTTGATTTGGAGGCTGATTTATTAGACCAGACTAGAGCTGAGGTAGACTATGAATCCAGCAGGTTTTTGAACACCCAAATTAATTTTCTATGCAGATAGAGAAGTTTTGGCACTACAAGGCCAACTGAACTACATGAAGTCAATTATAAGTTGTCTGATTTTTATTCATTTAAACAGAAGAGTATTACCAGAATTTTGAAAAGGGAGAAATAATCCAGAAACAGGAAAATATGAAGAGGACAAAAAAATTATACTGGGGAGAAGAGATGCGTGAAATTTTTAAGACTTTGAACTCTCCAGTGATGGATTGAGGTCTATTGATATAAAAAGGAACCCTACCTAAAGCAAACTAAGCCAATTTAACAGTGAAGAACATAATAACTATGTCTAACTAGAAGAATCTCCTTTGTACTGGCCAGTCCCCTCATGGTAAAATGTTCTTCCAGCTTGTGCAGGCCCGGCCCAGTGCAGTCAGAACCAAGGTAGCAGTCTCTCCTTCCACACTATACTTAATCCCACCTACATCTTGTCTCATAGTTACTGAGATGGGTCAGAGCTGACTGATGTGACATTATCTGCTTTATGTCAGTGTTTCTGGATTCTTCCATTCTCTCTTGGGATGAGCAGTGGGCTCTCTGTATTGATTCCAGTTGACAAAGAAAGGAACCGCCTGTGTCTCCCTGCTGAGACTGACCTCACCAATGTTTACTCATGAGACTGTGTGGGCAGGACTCCAACGTACTTCTATTGCTTGTTTGTATGGGATAGTCCAGAATGTCCTTTTTTGACAAGAACATTACTCATACTTTTCATCTCCCTGACGTAAATTCTGCCAATTTAGTGATCATTTGTATGAGTTGGTACTGAGCACTCCTACACATTGTGGTCCCAGCCCCTGGTCTCCTGTGCCTTTTGCCACAGAACCATTTTTTAAAGTAGTGGTAAGTGTACTTCCCATCCTGCCTCTGTCTGAAGCAAAACCGAACTTCAGCTTGACTTGTGAAGTTGGGGAGAATAACGTCTCATTTAATCACTTGTGATTTACACACACACACACACATACACAAACACACACAGAAAAGAAGTCAGATGTAGCATGCATTTCTCTCTCTGGAGTTGACAGGTTTTCAGTGATGATCTCAGCATGATGATATTTTACAAATAACACACATGACCTCCACCTCCTGAGACACTGTGGCTGTGTGATTTATTATCCAGCATGGCCTCTCTCACCTGTTATTACTCTCTCTTTCAAGTTCCTCTCCATGAAGAAATTTCATTTTTAAGACATGTGATGCATAAAATTAAGAGCAGCAACTTTCACTTTTTCTTTTATGCATGGGTTGGAGGTCTTCAGATGCCTGTGGCATCATTATTTCAGAGTGATTCCAGGAGAACTGGAAGGGGAAGGAGGAAGCCTAGCATAGTGCCCGGGGCTGCACTCTCTGCTCTGTGGCCTGAAAACTGCTGAGCAGGGCTCTGCACAGCTCCTCCCCCCAGGCCCTAGCAGGAGCTGCAGGTCAGGAGCTCAGATGCTAGGGACAATTGGGTGGCTCAGTTGGTTGGGTGTCAGACTCTTGGTCTCAGCTCAGGTCATGATCTCAGGGTCATGAGATCAAGCCCAGGAGTTGGGAGTTGGGCTCCGCGCTCAGTGGGGAGTTCACTTGGGATTCTCTCTATCTCACTCTCTCTCTTCCCCTCCCCCTGCTCTCTCTTTCTCTCTCTCAATAAACAAAACCTTAAGAAAAAAAAAAAAGAGTTCAGACACAGAATGTTTTTCCAAGGAATAAACACACTGTTTTCATCACCCCAACTTTCAGCCAGGTAAGACAGAGGTGTAAGGTGAATCTGCTTCTCCCACGGTGGAAATGGTAATTGGAAATGTTAGCAATAGGGGCTTGTTCAACTAGATTGTGGTATATCTTCTTGGTGGACTATTACACAGGCTTTTAAAGGGAAAATTTGAAGACTGTGAAGTAACCTGGGAAATATTAGTAGTAAAATTTTGTATAAAAGTCAGAATGCCCAATTTTATCAAACTATGATTGCAGCAAATATGAAGGCATATGGTGTAAAAATGGAAAAATGAGCACTTTGATATGTCTGGAACTAGGCATTTTGTTTCTTTTCATATACTTAGAATATTTGGTACAGTACAAGGGCATTGCTTTATAAAATGGAGCCTAGGCATGAATGATTGTATCATTATACATGTGATTTTTTTTTTAAAGCAGTGTGTTTGATAGAAAGGCAAGACCCCTGAACAATGTAACCCCTTTCCATTTCTTATTTTCTTCTTCCTCTTCTTTTTTTTTTTAATCTCCAGAACCGGTGAGCAAAGTGAGTTAATGAAGCCTTGTAACTCTGCATAATTTAAAAGAGAATCTTCAAGTGCAATCATAACAGATCAAAACTACTATACTAAATTTTTTCATTAAAATAAAAAGAAAGTTTCATGTTCCTTTAAATTGATTTTTATGTTCCTTTATATTGATTTTTTAAAATAGATTTTACTTTTTAAGAACAGCTTCAGATTTATAGAATAATTGAGAAGATAGTATAGAATAATTGGGAAGATAGTATCCTATAACCAGTTTTCCCTGTTATTAATGTCCTACATTAACATGTTACAATTATAAAACTAATATTGATACATTATTATTATTAACTAAAGTTTATATTTCTTTAGTTCATATTCCCTTAGTTTTATTCATATTTCCTTAGTTTTATTTTTAGTTCCTTTGTTTTTACCTAGTATCTTTTTTCTGTTCTGGGATCCCATCCAGGATATCACATTATATTTAGTTAGCTTGTCTCCTTATGTTGTCATGGCTGTGACAGTGACCTTGATTGTTTTTGAGGAGTACTGGTCACGTGTTTTTTAGAATGTTCCTCAAAGGTGATTTGTCTGATGTCTGTCTAGTGAATACTCTGGGGTTATTCATTTTTTGCGGGAAGGACCACAAAGTAAAGTGTCATTTTTACCACATCATATCAAGGGTACATACTATCAACATGACTTATACTGCTGTTGTTAACCTTGATCACCTGGCTGAGATAGTGAAAGATCTTTTTATTTTTTATTTATTTATTTTTTAAAGATTTTATTTATTTATTTGACAGACAGAGATCACAAGTAGGTAGAGAGGCAGGCGGGGAGGGTGGGGGGGAGCAGGCTCCCTGCTGAGCAGAGAGCCTGATGTGGGCTCGATCCAGAACCCTGGGATCATGACCTGAGCCAAAGGCAGAGGCTTTAACCCACTGAGCCACCCAGGTGCCCCCTGAAAGATCTTTTTAAAGCACTGAGTGTCTGCCAAGAAAAAAGAGTTAAAATAAACTTGGCATAAAATTACATGAACAAACAAATGTGGCAAGACTCTACTCTGTGACTCCTAGACTTTATTAAATAAGAAAACATCATTCTTCACATGGATCTCCCTTCTTACCTTCCCCATATACCATTGCCTCCATCACTCCAGCTCTCCCTGCTTTGGCATCTATATTTTCTTTTATTTATGCCTTAGTAAGATATTTATATTTATGTCATTTTGGAGAGACAATGCCGTAACCCCTGCAGAATGATTTGGAGGCTCCAATCTTGAATTTTGTGCTATGAAGACACAAGCCCAGTTTTTATGTAAAGATGGAAATTAAGCTTATACAAAGTCATCTTTCCTTCATACTGACAGAATAAATAAATTTCATAGACTTGTCAAATCAAAAATGTGCTTGCAGTGATAAGTGTCAACCATGGGAGCCTCCACATGTCTGGAGAGGATGAGGCTTATGGTGAAGGGGGTCACTGAGAACAGGTACTTTTAAGCAGCCTCAAACTGTCATTTCTCCCCATATCTGACCCATGGAGAATGCATAACAAAAATGTTGAATAAATAGCTGCTTATTTTCATAATGAGCCAAGAAAATATTAGAAACGAAGTGTCCTAGAGTTATTGGTCACTGTCAATCCCGCTGCAGGCCTTTCTAAGGAAGGTGCTGCCTTTATAGCCCTTGCTCTGTGAAGTCTGAAGTCATTCCAGGAGCTGGACCCCCCACATGCTCAGAGATTGGATAAGCTTGACCCAAGGAGAGCTCGTTCATAGATTTCCCATCATTTATTTAGGGGCTGGCATGCAGAGATGAGCTGGACCAACTAGAGTCTTCCCTTGGAAATCTGGAGTAAGAAATAAGGAATGAATTCCCAAAAACCAATTTTACTGGAGCTGTCAAATTGCCACAAGCTTGAGTAAGTCACAGGCACGTGCAAGGTGAAGTTATGAAGTGACATATAGAAGAGAGAAAAAGCTGGTAGAGAAAGAATGACCTTGAGAGAGACCGAGTCAAAGAGAAGCCCTGAGAAGGTATGACCTCTGATCCGTTCTGGTTTGTTTGAACACTTTTAAGTAATGCCACCCTTCTTCCTGGATGTAAGGTGAGTCTTTGTTTTTTGAAGTTCAAAGAGCACTACCTAAAACAGTAAAGTTCTGTAGACCTCTGCTCACCAACAAATTTCTGAAAGATTTTTTCAAATTTGAATAATTCTCCTTGCAAAAAAAAAACAAAAAACAACAAAAAAAATTTTAATGTCATATAACTGTGCATCCCACCATCAAACTTCCCAGTTTACTGTTTCTCAAGAGGCTTTTTAGACATAGTGCAGGACAGAAAAAAAAAAATAGAAACTGAACAGTATTCACAGTCTCACCTTCTCCAAGGCTAAACTGAGGCTCTTTTTTCAGGTCATACTTACACTGTCCCGCCTCCTGAATGGAGCTCATCGCAAAAGCTCTGAAGTCCATCTTTGCATACACACATAACGATGCATAAATCTCCTTTTTTCCTGGAAGCTACTGGGCTGCCACCCTTAGTCATAGTATAGGAATGCATTTTTCCCATCACTAATGATGTTTTTATAAGATCAGTTATGTTATGTGCTTGTTGAGAAATAACATTGTATTTTTTATAGCTGCAAAGACATGACCAAGGAATGTCTTAAAACACACCACAAGTAGAATGCTATGCATAGACACAGATTTATAAAACACTAATTAAAAGATGATTGCTATTCCAACCAACGAAATATTTAGAAATGATATTTAGATAATTATGCTTCCTTTGAACATCATTTCTGCTTCTTTTTTGTAGTAATTTATTTGTTCCCTTTAAAATAAATGTATTGATACTTTTTTTGGTGTTCAATTTTCTCATTTGGGAAAAATTGTTAAAAATCAACTTATTTAGGGGCACCTGGGTGGCTCAGTGGGTTGTGCCTCTGCCTTTGGCTCGGGTCATGATCTCGGGGTCCTGGGATCGGGTCCCGCATCGGGCTCTCTGCTCGGCGGAGAGCCTGCTTCCTCCTCTATCTCTCTCTCTGCCTGCCTCTCTGCCTACTTGTGATCTCTCTCTGTGAAATAAATAAACAAATAATCTTTAAAAAAAAATCAACTTATTTAAAAGTGTAATTGTGGAGTCTTCAATGAATTTTTAAAAGCAACTATTCTTTTTAGTAATGGACAAAGGTTGACACTTCTTGTGCTTCATGAATTTATTGAGTATGAAATTTGAAAATGTTTTATTAGGTCATAGCTTTGTCTGAAAAGTAGAACTATATAATTGCATTAGAATTAGATTTATATAATTATATCAATTATATAATTGTGTGGAATTGGAGTTTTTCTTAAGATCAATAACATAAACAAATAGTGGCTAAGTGTGGTTGACATTGAAATGGATTTTTAATTCAATTTCGCGTTTAAGTAAAGCCTGGCCAAGGACCAGACCAAGATGTCAGACAGATGAAGGGAGAAATTGGTAAAAGTAGATTATTAAGGTGAGTTTCTTTCCATCTTTGAGGTTGAGGCTTTACTTAAACTGAAAACAAACTTCATATTTTAACCACTAAAGTTGAAAAGAATAGTATTACATCTAAAAGCATAAAACATCTATATATTTCACTAGGATGACTCCTGGGATGGCTGGTAGTGTTGAATGGAAACTTCACTTAACATTGCACATGGATTAAAAAATATAGGGGGAGTAGAGTAGCAGCAAAGGAAAGCAGGGCTTGGCATATGAAATTTGCAAACCATCAAAGCCAACAGCCAGTATGTATTCATTCTTTAATTATGTACTCAATAGTTCCCTCATAGACAGATTGTGAACATTTAACTTGGGTTATTTCTGTGACTCAAAAAACAGGACCTGATAACAGCTCAAACTCCTTTCATCCAGAGAATGCCTTAGTCTATATTTGCTTTGGTATACTAAGACTGGTGGACACTTTATTTATAGGGTGTGTGTAAGCCTACCTGTTTGAATTGGTGAGGGTTAGGCCTGCTGGACATTGAAGAAGTAAAAGAATAGATTCAAACTCGATTCCTTTCTTACATATATAAATAATCATTACCAAAACAAACTTCTGTCAGCTCAGTTGACAGAAATCTTCTCAGCTGGTAGACATACTCAGTGTATTTGTATTTTCAGGCATTGTGATTTATGTTCATTTCATCTGTGCCCTTTTTTTTGAAAGCTGCTAATGGGTGACAAAACATAAGTGACTCTTAATCTCACAAAACAAACTGAGGATTGCTGGGAGGAGGGGGGTTCGGAGAGGGGGGTGGGGTTATGGACATTGGGGAAGGTATGTGCTATGGTGAGTGCTGTGAAGTGTGTAAACCTGGCGATTCACAGACCTGTACCCCTGGGGATAAAAATATATTATATGTTTATAAAGAATAAAAAATTTAAAAAAAAAAAGTATGACTTCTCCTTTCCTTGGAAGCTGCCCACAGTGCTCAAGATAATGTTGTGTCCACAGAGACGGTTCAGTGAGCACTGGGGTCCCTTGAGAGATGATTAAGCTGTTTCTACCCTTACAAGAATATGAGAAGAATGATAATTTTTACAAATTTGTTTCAAATCAAGAGGTTGATTGGTTACTCTTCTTCCTACTTTGTGTAAAATGCATGATTTATGGCTCTCACATCAGGAGCTTCTTTTCTGTTTACACCATTTAATTCTTGTAGCCATTCCTTCCAATTATAAAAGGGATGAAAATCATTATGAATATTTCTGTGAAAAACAAGATAAAAAGCCTTGCAAAACTTTACTTAGGCACAAATAGCACTTGTGTTTTCTTCTTTAGTGCTTCTTAGACTTTTCCACCCATGTAGAAGATCATGAATACAAACCCAGAAACCCTCAATCTTCAGTTAGAACTTACAAACTTCTGTAAGCTCACCCCTTCTTGGACATCCCCTATTGATTTTTCTTTCTGCTTTATAATAAATATTCACACTTGATTTAATATAAAATCTTCCTGTAAATGAGGATACTCCCAAGAGGTATATTTTGTACTTCCTATGAGCTGGCTGTGGTTTTGTGTTGGTGTGCCTTTTCCAGTTTAAGTATGAGCTAGAGCAGAAGATGGACTCTTTCACTTTGTTTAAAGAATAAGCTATTTTACTTATGATTTAAAGCATTAATTACATGTGATTTAAATATATAAACAATGATCAAGTTTATGGCATCCTATAATAAAAGCTTATGACTGAATTTTTGTTGAGAAATATGTGATTTGTTTTTATAAGATTTGCCTAGGAGTTTATTAGAAATAATAATAATTCAAAAAAATCATTGTAAAGGCAGCACTATGAGTGACTAAGGTCGGGCTCTGGGGACAGGTTTGAGTCCTGCCTTTATGACTTACCTATCATGTGACCTGCATATGTCACTTCACCTCTTGTGCTTAGTTTCCTCATCTATAAAATGGGATCAAGAATACTACTTATGATGTCGGGTTGTAAGAATGACTCAGTTGGTCAATATATGTAAGGCACTTTGAATATTGTCTAGTGCTACAGAACTATTGGAAAAATTTATATGCGTAAGGGAAGTTGATAATATATTGAGGTTTGTTTTATAAAAGGAGTGACATCAATGCAGGGTTAATTTCAGAGCACTGGTTGGGTGGAACTCAGGCCCTGCGCTCCCATATGAGTTAGAATACTGAAAGTTGACCAGTCGTACCCCTCCTCCCACCATCAAACTGCCACAACAGTTCACAGCAGGCTTTTTCTCTCTCTCTCTCTCTCTCTCTCTGTCTTGAATAAGTAAATAAATAAATAAATCTTAAAGAGAGAGAGAGAGAGAGGAAAAGCCAGTCATTTAGATCAGTCTTGTGAGACCAGGCAAAGGTTTTGGAAATTTGGAAAGAAAGTTTATCAGAAAACTCCTCCCCACCATCACTCATTTCCATTCTTTTTCCTCCCCCACTTCTCTCCTCTCTTCTTTTCTTTTCCTGTTTCTTTTTCCTGGACCCTGCACAAACACCATCAACTTTTAGTTTTTCTAGGTAAGTTATGGCAGACAAAAGTACCTGGAAAGTACTTGAAGCTCTTCAGAAAACAAATTTATCTTGAGAACCCAAAATATTCCTATTTCTTAAAAAATTAACCATTTTATATTACTCCCTGATTGACAAATTATTCCTTTATTCAAAATGGAAAGGTGTATTTATATAATGACCTTTGTCAAGGGTAGTGTCTCCTTTGAGCAAGTTGGGGTAATTTCCACTGAGCATGCAGAATCCCAAGATGTCAGGTTTTCCTGGCCAGCCACTACCCTGTTTTCCACTAACTGCCCACTGAAAATAGCAAGAAAGACAGGACACAGAGCAGTTTTCTAATCTAATACACAGTCCTTTGGGAAAGTATGACCCTAACTCTAAACTTTGATGAGCAAAATGGGTTGATATTATAAATGGGGGAATAGAAAGGTACTTAAAAGGAGATGAAGTTTTTATATTTTATTGAAACTGGCAAAATGACCATTGTAGACTGCAATAAACTACATAAAATAAAATATCCAGAGCAAACACCAAAACAAAATCTATACAAAAGGATACACTCAAAAACACTAGATAAGTTAAAATGGAGTTCTAAAATACATTCAAGTAACCCACAAAAAGGCAGGAAAAATAAAGAAGAGAAACAAAGAACAAAGGAAACAGAGAACAAAAATTAAATTGAAAGCTATAAACCCTAACCTATTAGTAATTGCATTAAATGTAAATTGTCTAGATATAGTAAGTAAAAGACAGAGATTGGTGAAACAGATTTTAAAAATCCTAACTGTATGTAGGAAGGTTGAGAGAAAAAAGATGGAAAAAAGATATATCATGAAAACATTAACCAAGAAGGAAAGAAAGAATAACTTAATATCAGATATAGTGAATTTTAAAGCAAAGAAGTTATTTAGGTCAGAGAGGGACATTAAATAATGATGAAAGAGTCAATCCACTAAGAAGACAAAGCAATCTCCAAACAACAAACCTGCAAAATACATGAAATAAAAATCGGTAGAACTGAAAGAAGAAATAGAAAAATCCACAAGTGTAGCCAAAGCCTTCAACACCTCTATCTCCACAACTGATAGAACAATTAGACAATCAGATCAGCATTTTGTGGTAAATAACATTATCAAAGATTTTGGTTGTAATATGCACTGAGGTAAGTATCACTGGGAAGGAGAAGGTTTATGTGGAGGAATGGAAAAGAAGATGAGAAGGTAAAAGGTTAGAAATACAGATATGGAGTCATCTACATACATGTGGTAATTGAAGCAATGGGTTTCAATGAGTTTGCCAAGAAGAGAGTACAGTGTTACATATATAGTTTTTAATTGTAGGCTTGAACTTTGAGGAATTCTGACATTTGTTGTCTGTGTAGAGAAAGAAGAGTCTATTGGGAAAAATGAAGAAGCAGTCAAATATGTTAGAGAAAAGTTAAGTGCTTGTGACATGGACATTGAAAGCATAAGGTATTTCAAAAAGAATGAGGATCCCCAAAGTGAATGCTGCTGAAAGGACAATGAAGACTAGAACTAAAAAAATGACCACAGGATTTCTTGACAGTGAGGTCATTAATGACCTTGATGAGAGGAAATTGATGTAAGGAAAGGGATAGAAGCTTGGAGTAGATAAAGGAACAAATGAAAAAATTAAGGCATGTAGATAGATAAGTAGAAATAATTATTTTCATAAGTTTGACTGAAAAAGAGAATTATGAGGAGCTGAGGGAGAGACTTTATTCATTCATTCACTCATTTATTCAGCTGTTTAGACATGGTTATAGGTTTTTTAAATTGTCTTTCCTCCCTCCCCTGTTTTTTGTTTTTCCTTCCAGGGAGAAAGATTAGACAAAATTGAGAGGAAGAGGCTGAGAAAAAGAGAAAGTTGATTCTGTAAATTTTTGTTAATGGAAAGGTGGAATAAAAATCAAGCAAGGGCAGAGGGACTGGCCTCTCATATGAGGACATGCCTCTTCTTAACAGGGAAAACAGAGGCTGTGCGTACAAATTGAATATGATTGGTTGTTTGGGAGGGGGAAATATAGGGATTTCCTATCTGGTGTTTTTGCTTTTCTTGAATGTCTTAAAAATCCCCACTTATGGAAAAACACAAAATCATTTTTGACAGATAAAGAAACAATATTTTATGTACCAAAAAGAGAACAAAATTATACAGGAAGGTGGGAGGAGAGTTTGTTGCAAAGCCCTTTATATGAAAATTTCTACAATAGTATAAAAATTAAGGCACACTGAGTTTTATAGTTAGTGAACACTTAACTAGTTGTCTACATCACAAAGAAGAAACTATTCTGGAAAATCAGGATGTGTGCAGACCTTTGGTTGAAAGTGACACAAAATCCTGGCTAAAATAGCTTAGGCAAAAAGAAACTGTTATTATTCCTGCAATTTTTAGTTTTAGGGGATGGCTTCAGCATGTCTGCAGTCAGGCCCAAAACGATACCATGGAAACCTCACCTCTGCCTTCAGCTACGTTCCTGCAGTCTCAGCTAACCCGGGAAACAGCAGCAATGGAGTCTTCTGCTTTATCCTCTTAGATCCACACCTAGTAAGGAAGGTCTAGGATATCTTTCCCAGAAGACCTAGAAAAATCTCTTTGGCTTTACTTGGGTCATGGGCCAATCCCTGAAATAATAACCGAGGAGGATGAGATATGTCAGTAGGATTAGGTTTGTGGTCACTATGGGAGGTAAGTATGGAGTCACATGTTGTTATAATGGGAATAGATAGATTCCCAAAGATCAAGGACTATTGATTATTCAAAATACAACCAAAGTGATTAACATTTTCACTTTTCCTCCCTGTATATAACCTTTGAGGTTAACAGCTAATGGATATGACAAATTACCGATTTGAGTTTCTCTTCTTGCCCCCTTTACTATAAACTTGTCTTGAAGGTGCTGGACCCCAGTGAGATGACCAAAAGGGAGAGTCTACATGATGAGCTCTGAATCATGGGGAATGGTCATGATAGTAACCAATAATTAAAAAAAGAATTATTAGGGAAAAAAGATTAAAAGTGCCTTTTTATTTAGCTTTGAATATGCAGAGTTCACTGTGATTTAAAATGTGAAAAGGTATAATTTCAATTTTATTAAACATAACTCTTTATCCATTCGTCTGTTGATGGACATCTAGGATAAAGAAGATGTGGTATATATACACAATGGAATACTATGCAGCCATCAAAAGAAATGAAATCTTGCCATTTGCGACGACGTGGATGGAACTAGAGGGTATCATGCTTAGCGAAATAAGTCAATCGGAGAAAGATAACTATCATATGATCTCCCTGATATGAGGGAGAGGAGATGCAACATGGGGGGTTAAGGGGGTAGGAGAAGAGTAAATGAAACAAGATGGGATTGGGAGGGAGACAAACCATAAGTGACTCTTAATCTCACAAAACAAACTGAGGGTTGCTTCGGGGAGGGGGGTTGGGGGGGTGGGGTTATGGACATTGGGGAGGGTATGTGCTATGGTGAGTGCTATGAAGTGTGTAAACTGGGCGTTTCACAGACCTGTACCCCTGGGGATAAAAATATATGTTTATAAAAAATAAAATTAAAAAACAAAAATAAAAACAAAAACATAACTCCATCAGCATTTATTTCTTTGAATAGTGTCCTGATATGGTGCATTCCTAAAATTAGTTTTTATCAACCATAGTCATTAAACATATTTGGGCATATGACATGACTTTGTTTATATTAGGTAAAATACAAAACAAGTCCTCTATCCAGCAAGGCTTAGATCAAACCCAGTGTAACAGTAGAAAGACGGTAGCAATACCAATCCAGTATGCTGTGAGTTCCTTAAAAGTCCCAATTAAGCAGTCATCACTTCTGTGTTTCTTCTGCCTAGCCCTGGGCCCAGGCACCAGTAAGATTATGTTGATTTGATATTTTAGCTGGCCTTCTCTTAAGGATTCACAAGCATCATCACTCCACTGAGTTAAAACTTTTAAAGCATCGTGTGGTTTTGAATCTTGGCAGTGGGGTACAATCCCTTCCTTGTTTTTCTCCCTATTATTACTTGTGTACACATATTTCTTTCTCCTGAACTATATGTTGCTTTCAGAGCAGAAACCATATCTAATATCATAAATTCATTTATTCATTTGCTAATTTACTAACCACAAATATTCCTTAATTGTCCTGTACATGTTAGGAAGTGTAACTATAAAAATAAAACAGAAACAACCCCATGAGAACACATGCCAAGTTTTAACCTGCCCTGTTACGGCTTCTTCTTGTCTTTATTGCAATATCTGGTGAAGGAAGTAGCACATAGTGGAGGTTTTAGAAATGTTTACTTAAATTAATTGATGAGGGAGAGTTCTACCAAATATAACCTATATCTATAGTTACTATCAAATCACAATGTAAATTATTATATATCCTCTTCAATTAGCAGCTAAATAATAACCATCATTTATTCAAAATCTTTCATGCAGGAACCTTATGTACATCATTTTTTTAAAACATTACAACAGCCTTATAAATTTCCTCATTTTATACAGGAGAAGAAGAAGACTGGAAGAAACTTCTTAAGTCTTACATGTAAAGTAGCAGACCTAGGATTTGAACCCTGTTCTGTCTGGGAGTGAAGCCTACAGTCTTACTCATTGTCTCATACTGGTTTCAACACTCTTGAAACACCTGCCTCTTCAGTCCTTAAATTCCAATAGTTTTTGGCAGCTCTTTTCTTTCTCGTTGCCCCCAAAGTATCTTAACGTTGGACGATAGCAATCTAACACTTCAAGCAACTCAATATAAATTCATGTATTTGTTTATGTTAACAACCTTTGATCTTCTGCAGTGAAAGACAGCTCAGCTCTCTTTTTCATGGATGGGTCTTTCAACCACCATTTTATAAATTCTTTGTTATGACTCTACCTCTCTGGGCTCAATGGGAAAAGACATACTTCAAGCACTCTAAGAGAAGGCCCCTCTTGGCTTACAGTTTCTGGACCTCAGGCAGATAATCTGTCAATGGTCAAAAACAGTCAGCACAGTGATCTTCTGCTCAGATGGAAATCCATTTTTGTGCCAGTGAGCTCTGTGAACTCTGAATGATTGCAATTCTTCTCACTCTTTAGAGATTCAAGTGTGTAAACATCATCAAGAGAGCTTTGTTCTCATTGTTCTTTTCCATACACAATACCTATATTTTGCTCTTGTTTATGAAACCTATTTCTGTTGTATGTTCTTACAACCACAATGAGGCCCTTTCGATTCTGAAGTATTATCCCAGGGCTGTAGTGGGAGCAGATTAAACTGAAAACTGGGCTTAGTGTAAACAGTGTAAAACATGTGAAGTCCAAAGCCTGGTTGCTAGGCTCTCAACACAATGAAAAATACTCACATAAGGTTTATCATAAAGGACCAAGGTGATGGGAAACAAAGAAAGCAATTGCCAGTGGTTCCAGTGAGAGGTGGTCTCTGAGGTCAATGTCAATGAGCATCTTCATCATTGTCTTTTTGAAAAGGTTAAAGGTTCCTAGTCCAAATGTGGGAACAAAGAAAAAAATGTATACCCTGAAACAATAATCTGCAGAGACAAGACAGCGCCAGAAAGACAAAGCCAGTTCAGCCGTGTTTCCTGACAGCCCTGCCCAGCATACTTCCACCTCAGGCAGAGAACCGAGTTTCTAAAGAATAATTATATCAAGTGATGTCATGATGGATGGCCTCTTTCCAATGGCTTCATGGCTTATCTTTTGAGCCAGAGAGTTAGGGGAGGTAGCCTGCTGTGAACTGTTGTGGCAGTTTGATGGTGGGAGGAGGGGTACGACAGGTCAACTTTCTGTATTCTAACTCATATGGGAATGCAGGGCCTGAGTTCCACCCAACCAGTGCTCTGAAATTAACCCTGCATTGATGTCACTCCTTTTATAAAACAAATCTCAATATATTATCAACTTCCCTTACGCATATAAATTTTTCCAATAGTTCTGTAGCACTAGACAATATTCAAAGTGCCTTACATATATTGACCAACTGAGTCATTCTTACAACCCGACATCATAAGTAGTATTCTTGATCCCATTTTATAGATGAGGAAACTAAGCACAAGAGGTGAAGTGACATATGCAGGTCACATGATAGGTAAGTCGTAAAGGCAGGACTCAAACCTGCTCCAGAGCCCGACCTTAGTCACTCAAAATGGGGGAGGGGAGGAGAAGGAGGGAGAGAGAGAGAATCTCTAGTAGACTCCCCACTGAGTTCAGGGCTCCATCTCAGGAGCCTGAGATTATAACCTGAGCTGAAACCAAGAGTTGGAAGCTCAACCAACTGAGCAACCCAGGTGTCCCACTTTCTGTCATTTTTTGACTAGCTGATGGGCATGCTTAGGATTTGAGAATGATTGTATTCTAAAAAGTTTCTTGACAAGGAAGTTTCTGGGAAATATGTAAATCAAATCACTGCAGCAATGCAGACAGTCTCTCTTCAGTGTCTCCCATTAATACCATTTCTACAGGTCAATGTGGAAAACTTCAGTGCTTGAATGGGATGGAAAAAAACATGATCTCAATCCTTTAATCTATTCCTAGTAGATCACTATCATTATCTACAATCAGTTCTATATATAATTAGAGGGTTTATTTTTGCATTACAAAAACTATCCCTAATTATGTGTTATTTGCAAATTGCTGCACAATTGACATTCATCTTTATGATGAAATGAAGGTCTTGCCCCTCACTGTATTAATATCATTTCTATGCTTTTTTTCTCCTACCCCAAATCTTCAATTTAGTGACCAGTTAAGTTCAAAACATTTTTTAAAACATTCACCTGTCTTCCCAGCATCCATTAGACATGTTCTGAGTCAAAATACCCTTCCTCACTTATCTGTCCTCTGGCAGAAGCAGGTAGAGAGGTAAGTCACAATGGGTAAGAGCAGATACTGAACAGGCTTTATAGAAATATTGCATTTGCTAACTTGACGTTCTGACGTAAATGCTTACTATAAGCATGTTCTTGTTCCTTTGCTTAAACATGCCTAGCAAAGTTTTAATAAGGGATGTCCTTCTGGGGTGGACCTTCTTTTAGAAAAAAGAGATTCTTTTACACTAAACAAATTGGTCAAGGCAATCCTGTGGCTGAGGAGAGATAAGATAATGAAAAATAAATTGATTATTTCTTCAAATTTGAAGCACTCCTGAGGATTCACGGACCCCCAAGGTGAAAGAAAAAATTTTTTTGAAGTAGTTTGGAAAGCTAATGAATACACAGTTGGAACCAATGATTGTATAGTTTTCAAAATTTATTTCAATGATTGACTAAATTTTTGCTAGAAAATTGTCCTATAGACTAACCAGAAGTCCTTTATTTTGTATCTCCAAACATGTAAACAACAAAATCCTTCCAGCACCATCAGATTCAGCTCACTCACACAGAGAAGGAAACTCAAGGGGCTAAACTGTATCCCTGTGATTATACAAGGATTGTGGACACCAAGACTAAGTAAGTTTCCAGTATTTGCTAGCATTAAAACCATTTTCATTTTCAAGTCTGAGATAAAACTGAGACATTGAGGATGAATTGTGCAAAAAAGATCAGAATTTAAAATCCCCACTCTGATGCTTATTTTCCTTGGAACGGGATGAGTGCACAGCATTAAAAGCAGTTCTTCATACTGGAATCCATTATTTAACATTTACCTGTAAATCATATTTTAGTTTTAAAAATCTCGATGTAGATTATATTGTCCCCAGGCTATTTCTTCCACTGTCAGCAATGTAAAAAATCCAGTAGAGTTGAAAATATTATGGAGAACGACCATATTTTGTCATTAAATGATAACTTTGTGAAGTAGACCTTCAGGATACCTGAAAATATTTAAGTTCCCATCATCAATATTATTACAAAGAATATTTATTAAGAACTTCTTTGCCTTTGCATTCTCTGTGTTAAGAAAACCTGGCACTCCTTGAGGAAACTGGCAAGGGTCCAAATACTTGCCAGTCTCATCTAATCTTATACCTTTATCTGCTACTCATGCTTGACATTCTCCAGCATTCAGTATTTGGCCCATATACATGACACCTTCTTGGGCACTCTCACCTCTTTTCCACTAGTAATTGCTTGCAACAGGTATTACAGATATGGGAGGACTAGACTAACACAATGAGTAGGAACACAGGTTCTGGCCATGAATGTAGGCTGCCTGAGTTCAGACCACCTCTCTGACACTCACAAACCTCTTCAAAGTTTAGTTCTCCAATCTGTAATTATCTGTAATAATACCTATTTGATAGAGGTGTGAGGTTTATACATGTTAACGAAGTGCTTAGAACAGTTTGTTACATTGCAAGTGGTCAGTGTTGATTATTATTATCCTTACGTCACTGATTCTCAAATCTATATTTCTAATATGTCACCCAAACTTTAGAGCTAAATAAATTCTCCAAAAAAAAAAAAAGTTGTCCAAATAGACTATACTAGTATCACCTGGGGTGCTTATTTAAAATTCAGATTCCTGGACTTCAACCTGTGTTTCATGAATCAGAATATCCAGGGATAGCCCTCAGGAGTCTGTATTTTAACATAGGTCCTAGGCATTCTGATATAAAGTAAAATTTGTAATGACTTTTTCTAGGTTTTTATTTATTGCCTCTGAGTCATCTGTACTGGGCTGACCCCCAAGCACCCAGAGCTGAACTTAACCCAAACTTGTTTCATTATCTCACCCTCTGAAAATCATCCTTTCTTAGTCACTAGCATCATCTGTTCCATACTCACTAAGACATCCTAGAATTATCCTTGACTTCTGACCCTGTCAATTCCACATTTGATTCCTATGATTTCTAGCTGTTCTAAATATATCCTCCTCTCCATTCCCATTGTTATTGACTTGGTCATCCGTTCAACTATTAGTAACCGAGCACCTACTCTGTGGTAGGCAAGGGATACTACCATGTGTGTGTTGAGATTTCAATTTATGGTGGCTCAGGCCCTTATCATTGCTCTCCTATATTATAACTGCCTACTAGTTCTTTGTGTCTTTAGTCTTCAGTGCTTTCCAAATAATCCTTCACATTGCTAACTAAAATTAAGTCAATTATATCAGTCTGTACTTCAAGCTCTGTCACTTCTAAAATAAGGTTAACCTTCACATTGTCAGAAACAACCTATTCCAAAATGTATCGAAGTCTCTGCTCTACTTCATATTACTCTCTCCACGTAGGACTTTTGCTCCAAAAACACTAAAAAATTTATAAGCCTCTCTCCCACACCATAACTGTGTCAAATGCACATATATTTAGCTTCTTCTCTTTTCCAGATGTGTGTGCAGAATTTTTTATGAGATATGAGAGCATTGCTCAGTCTTGCCCGGTAAGAGAATTTCCTGCTTCATGCCTCAGTGTCTTTCCTAGCAGTGTTCTTTCTTGCAACTTCCTTCCCTCTCACCCCGACTCCCTTGTTACTAGCTTATCTTATTCATCCTTCAAGATTCATCCTTCTCAGTCAATCTCTACATCCTCATGCTTGGCCTAAGTTACCTTCCTGTGGTATTTAAAAGAATCTGAAGCATCGTGTTCACTGTGTTGGATTGTAATCTATTTGTGTGCTTGTCTTTCTAACCAGACTGAAAACTCCTTGAGAGTATAAAGCCCAATCATCCTTGAATTCCTGGCAGCTTAGGGTCAAGGCAACCATAGGAACAGAAGCACTCTCCCAGCCTGAGCCTTTGCTCTTCTTACTCCTTAGTTCCCTCTTTCTTAATGAAAGCACATCCAAAATCTCTCCAAAATCCAGCCTCCTCCCTTTGGTCTGAAAACAGTTACTCCTTGGCTGTCCCTTGGACCTAAGAGCTGACATTCCAGAGATGCTATCCAGACTTTGGAGAGTAGTAGAACTCAGAGAGTCTGCACCACCCCTAGAAGAAGGCTCAGGTCATCAGGGCAGAGAATTCCAGGTCCCAAGTGACAGGAGCATGGTCTGTTTGGGGGATGGGGCTTCAGTAGACATGTTCCCTTTACCTGATGGAGAGGGATGAGACTGAAGGAGGGGGATCTCTAAAGCACAGGGTTCTGGGGAGGGACTCTGACTATATGGGTCTAAAGGCAGAACTCATCCTATGCTGAATATAGACCAATGTCTGGTGCACAACAGGTGCTCAACACATGTAGTCAAAAATGGAATCTTGAATCTGACATTCTTTTCCAACCTGCCAACCCCAATGTCATGACACACTTGCCTGTCACCATCAACTATGAGTTAATATGTACCAAGAAAATTTTGGATTTTGTTTTCGTAAGCAAATTATCACAATTCAGAGCTGTCACTCTATTGATGTCACTCCCCACTGCAACTGGCGTGGCTTTATAGTAGGAGAGAAAGTGGTGATGGTAGTGGTGGTGTTGAGAGGGTTGAGAGCTCCTGGGCTATATGCATAGCTACACAGCCTCAGCAGGAAGACTCAGGAGTGGATTTCAGTTTATATTTGTACAGATTATAAATTATACTTTTACTTTTCCATGATTTTATTTTGGTGGAGGGTTTATCCGAAATTTAGTTTTCACATGAACTAGATTGCCTGAAAAATAAAAGTGCATAAAAAATACCAATGTTTTAAAGTTGCAAATACTCCATGAAGAGAGATGAATTTCTCTTAATTGGAGAGGTACATGGTGAAATGTCAAGGACATTGAAGTTTCAGGTGTGCATTCCAGTTCCAACTCTACCACGTGTAGGTTGTGTTTTGTCAAAAAAGTAGATTTAGATCGAGCCCCGCATCGGGCTCTTTGCTCGGCGGGAAGCCTGCTTCCTCCTCTCTCTCTCTGCCTGCCTCTCTGCCTACCTGTGATCTCTATCTGTCAAATAAATAAATAAAATCTTAAAAAAAAAAAAAAAGTAGATTTAGTCTTTCTGAGACTTAGTCTTTCCATAAAACAGTGGACTACTTCTCAGGTCTATGGTGGGGTACAAAAGACCTAATATAGATGATTGCCTAGGCTCTGCCTAACATGGGCTGTATATAAGAGGTGACGTGTTATAGACTTTTGTTTTCATCTATCTGGTCAGGGGATGAAGAAGAAATAAAAGCAGAACACAGAACTAGGTGGAAAAATAGAAAGTTGACCTGCAACATAACTAAGATCCTGTTAGAGACATTCTTTTGGCATTCCTAATAGATAAACAAAATAGGAAACCAAAACAAAAACTAAACTATTTTTCTATCTGCCTTTTCCAGAATTCTTTAGTGAATCAGAGATTAGAAAGAGACAGAGAACCTGCACCCTGGTGAAGGGGACAGCCACATGGGAAAGGAGCTGCTTCCCGAGGACACCACCTCTGCCTATACAGCTAGGCTGGATGGCTCAGGTAAGCAGGTGTCACAGCATAGTGACGGGCCCTTTGGAAGCCCAGTTACAAAGGCTATTTAAGAACAGTGCCGGGTCTCAGGGAGGGGAAGGGGTCACCCAGAACTTAGAAGATTAGCTCATGGTGGGCCCAATCCAGAGGTAGGTGCCTATAAGATAAGAGATCTGCTGCAAAGGGGCTCAGGGTTAGAAGTGTCTGAGGTCAGGCCAGCCTGGCAGAAAGGAGAACTGAGGCTGCAGATAAGAGCTTAAATTCTCTTTCTAGGTCTCAAGGAGTCATTAAATACTAAGACCTAAGAGTGTAAGTGGAACTGAAGAGTTTCCTGGGAGCCTAGGGAGGTAGAGAAGCAAAGGAGTGAAGCAAAAGGCAGCTGGTAGCTGATGTGCATGAATACTGATGTATATCAGTTTGCTGAATCATTTACCCTTCTTAGCTGTTACTAAACTCAGCCTTCTCCATCTCTTATGAAGTTATTTTTCCTAAATTCACTTTTCTGCTGTTCTTCCAGAATCTTTTGGACTATGACAAGTAAAAATATCAGTCATCTCCCAGACACTTTCTTCCTGCCCTTACAAAATGGCATCCAAACAGAAATGATTTTGATTCCAGGGGATAAATATGGGATAAATAAATAGAGGTTAAAGACCATCTTGTCCACTGATCTAGAAACTTCTTTTAGCCACGGGCAAACACAGTTTATACAGAGGCACCATATTTAAAAAGATACAAGGGGAGCTGCTTTGGGTACAGGAAGGGAATGTTTGTTGGGCACGGGAGCAGAGACCTGGGAGCTCTGCCAGACTGCTTGTCTCCCTCCCAGTACCCATGTCCTGCTCAGAGAGCAGAGTTTGAAAAATGCCAATCTAGTCCAGCTCCCAATTCCTTATCTTCTTCTTTAAAATCCATGTCACATAGTTGCCCATGTGCAGGGAAAAAAAAATCCCTCACTCTCTAAAGCAGCATGTTCTATCTTTGGCTAGTTCTTCCTTTTTTTGTACCACCACGCTTTGTTTTTGTGAAATGTCCACACATCAGCACTCTTTGGTACCATACTAAGACATTTTATCCTGAGATTCCTTGACTTAAATCAAGGATTTCACAAAACTCCTAATTTATATCTTTGGAGTGTATCTGTGTTTCATTTTTATTGCAAACATTATACTGAAAACAGAAAAAGGAATATTATTTTTGGAAAAGGGAGGGTCTGCTAGGAAGTAATCTCAACAGGATGTGGGAAATAAGTAGCATATAAATTAACCACATATATATAAACAAAAGCATAGTCCCTAAGATGAAATATCTAATCAATGTTGGAATGTCAAAATAAAAACAACTGAGTAACAAAATTCCTCAGTAGTAAAGTCTTCTCAATTAAAGGGGGACAAAAGCAAAACAAATTTATGTCACAAAAGCATATCGAAGGCATATTTATATAAAAGAAGGAATGCATTGTTGACCTACAAAGAAATAGTGTATATAGCAGGCATCGTTTTAACTTACCAAGTTGAGATAATATGTATCTCTTAACCTCAAAAACAACTATTAAAGTGAAGAATCCTCTGAATATCATGACTTATATGTGCCACAGTTTCTCTTTGCAGAATCTGTCAATATTTAACAGGTTATATCAGGTGGCATTAAGCTACCATGAGTTTCATTGTCATAAGGATATGAACTCTGTGGTGGTGGGGGACCTGCATGTGAATGTAGCCACCAAAAAGGTTAATGTGATTTTAAACTGTAAATAGAAACATTGCTCTGGGCAGCAAAATCTAAGTTTGATATTTAAGACAGAGTGTTGGAGTTGTAATCTGGCTCAGACAGCTAGGATATCTCAAAATGTTGTGCATTCTGAGTGGACAGAATGGAAGCTCCATCATTCAAGGAACAAAGAAAAGTGGGAATAACTGAACTGGAAAAGAGAGGACTCCTGAGGAATTTGATGGTCATTTCCAGGATCTGGAAGGCTGTTGTAGAGATAGCAGACACGTAGACCTACCTCTACACACAGAAATGTTCAGAAATAAAATAGACTTTAACAGAAGAATTCAGACACTTGTCGTAGGGGTAATCAAAAAAAGCCAGGGGCCTTTTGGTAGAGATGTTTAAGTAAATGTTTTTCAAATATGGCTCCAGACCTATGTGAAAGTCATAAAATGAAACAAACTTAGTGGATTATTACAGTTTTTTTGTCCCTTAAAGAGAATAAAATAGGAAATATTCATATTCTGGGCCTGAGGAAAAGGTGTATAAAGGCATATATTATTTTGCTATTATTTCATGAAAATTTTGTTATACACACATGAGTTGTGTTCAAGGTCTCAGTATAAAATAAGTCCCTTCTTTCAAGGAAGCTCTATGGCCAATGTGCGGCTTGAATTCCTAACTATGAGATCAAGAGTGGCATGCTCCATGGACGAAGTCAGTTAGGCGTCCCCTAAAATGACTATCTTCTTGTGAACTGCAGTCAAGAAAAGTATAAAATTCACTGTTTCATTTTTCATCCTACTTCCCAGGAGAAAATCAGGAGCCAGACACACCTGGGCTAGCATCTCAGTCAGAAAACTTTTATTTAACCTGTGGTTAACGTCCCCATTTAAAAATGGAGGAAACAATCAGTTACCTCTGAAATTTACATACATATATATATTACATGTTAAAAAGAGATACATAAATGCTTTTTATAGATTATGTAAATCATCATTTCTGCCTTTAACTTCTTCAGAATTACTTTACAGAAAATGAGAGGGTTTTTTGTTTTCTTCATGTGCTGGCCCCAACATACACCAATACAGGTGGCCTTGAGAAGAGAAGTCAATAGGCCAACGTTCTTGGGAGAAGGTTGTGGTGGCAGGGAAGGGTAGCAGAGTGTGTGCCCAACTCCTTAATACAATAACACGATTCATTTCCAGACACCCAGATGTAGCTCTTTTGTATTCCGCCATGGCTTTGGAGGGAAAGGAAGCCTTTCCATTTTTCTTCAATGGCTCTTTTGCAACTGTTAACTTTGGCTGTTGGTGTATCCCCAGCTGGGACTGAACATTCATGTTATCAGAGAACTGAACATCTTGGCCCCTCGTGTGTGAGCCCCATTGTCTTACAAGGGCTGTGGTACAGGGTGCTGTACCAATGATGTTTATTGCTGTTTGGGTAACAGGAAGAAACCTGGTACTTTTGTATTGTTCAAACACTCATCCTATTCATGGCCACTGTTTATGCCAGAGGAAAATGTTCTCACAGAGAGACCAATAATTTAGTAAATATTTGAGCGGGAGGCTGAATAGTTTCTATTGGTGTCTTTATTAGTGATCTCTATTTCTGAATACAATGCAACTCTGTTGTAAAAGTGTTCTCTACTATGGATTTGGTTTATTGCAAGCCAAATCTTGTTCCCCACGTACAGAGTAAAATCTTTATCACCACAAGACAAAAAGCCTATAATATGTGTGGAATTCTTATTCCTGACTTCTGGGATAATAGGATGAACTGCAATTATATCTATATGTCTGTATCTATATTTATATATGCATGTATACATATAGTGCTCTTTTCAGAAGAGAGCAAACTAAATAGAATAAAAATGAGATGTCATTGTAGGTATTTTCGAAAGTGTATAAGTGCTACCATTCATTACATTAAACATACAAAGTTTTCCAAATTGGAGCAGTGAATTGGGTAGATGGGAGGGATTTCTAGACTTGGAGAAATATCTGGAGGTTTACGAGCTACTGACACATCTTTCCAAGTTTTGATTAGAATAAACCAGCACATCCGAAAAGACTCAATTTTCTGAAATGTTACTTGTAGCACATAGTGGGTTAAAAGTTTTCAAAGGCAGGTTTGTAGAAATGACTTTATTTGTCTATAAATTGACTTAAGGTTTATTTCTAACCTGCATTCTTCTTGGTTGTGCATATCTGGAAGGGCCTAGCCCTGGCCAACGCTTTAAGAGCACAGTGGTATCTGGTCCTCAGATCATCTTGTCACACAGGCATCCCCTGAAATATCCTTGGTCCTGCTAACCTTTCATCATTGTTCCATGCAGATCCAGGCTTGGTTGTCCTTTGTTCCCAAAGGCAAAGCCACAGGGCAGTCAGTAATCACTTAGATCCTACCAAATCCCTCTAGGGGGCACAGGAGTCATTCGACTGCTGCTGGATCATGCTGAGCAATGGAGAGCCCCCTAAACCTGGCCAGGTTCAGCCCACCTCAATGCCTACCTTCATGTGCAGAGGAGACCTTTTCAGTCACAAACTACTTGGGGATATGAAAGGACTATGAGTCTCCCTAAGGCCTGAACTCTTCTTAGTTTCTGTTGCTCCACCCACATTAGACCCAGGATGCCTGGAGGTCTATGGCCTTCTCTTCCTACGCACACCACAGTGTGGATCTGTATCTTCTCTGTTTTTGTTCCTGCCCTGGGGGTAGGCCAAAGAAGAAAGGTCCCTCTAATCTCAGAAACCACATCTTGGGCCTTGCTTTCATTCTTCCCAAAGTTTGGCCTTTGGTAGGAGACAAGGCATAGAATTCATCTCTCTCAGGAATGTATCTTCAGGGTCCTCCTCTTCTTCTCCCAATCAGAGTTCTTGTCCAGAGCCCTAAGAATTGGGAAAACTTTGTTCTTAAGCACTAAATATTCAAAAAAATTAGACATTTTTGAAACCTCCAAGCCAAGAACTGACTCATTTGCTCCCTGCTTTCTGTTGTGTTATCAATAGAGAAGATCTAACTGATTAAAAGGGAAAAGGTCAGGGGTTACAGGAAATAGGGAGAAAAAAACCCCAAAACTTTCTCTCTTAAACAATTTCTTTTCACAGTAGTAACTGTTTTCTTTGGTTTTGTTGGCTTAAAGGTCATTGTTTGAGGAACTGAAGGGCACTCAGAACTATGAGAATGATGTATGGATTGCAGTAGCCTTGCTTTTTTTCTTCCATTGAAGAATACTTGGGCAAAGCATAGTGAAAAACTTGAATCATTAGACCAGACAGAGGTATTTTAAAAATATTGTCTTGGGCCAACAACCTATCTACCTTAGTAGTCACTTTTAACAAGGGGTACCCAGGATCCTATTATAAATATAGTTTCGTTCCACGACCTCAAAAAATGAAAGCTTCATCTCTAACATCCTTCATAATTTATCACTAAATTCATTCATGAATTTATTGTTTTCTTTTGAAACTAATTTTTTTGTCTTATTTATCTATTATTCTATGCTAACATATTCCAAATTCTTATTGTTATACAAAGTTGAATTTTATTTCCATTTTTATAAGCTTCAAGAGTTACCTTTAGTATGAATGAATTAGGGAAATAATCCTCTCATTATCATATCTGTAGGAACTGATCATCCCCTTGTCTGTTTTTGTGGTTTGGGTCTTATAATGTTTTGTTAGGTTTTTCTTGAAGTATGGGGAGAAGAATTTTACATAGTATAATTCTAGATGTGGATGAAATATGATTTCATAATGAGTAGACTTTTCAGTACCCTTTCAAATAAAGCCAAAGCCGAAATGGATAAACCATTTTGTTTCTAGGAGGATAAAGGACTACATACACACACACACACACACGGGTTGTGTTGATTCTAAAATACCTTCCTAGACATGGCCTGAATCTATGTGTCATGAGAACCACTTGGGCAATTTTTGTGACAATCTTGAGTCGAGAGTTTAAAGAACATCTGTGGCTTTTCTATTCAGTCCCACAACTCTGAGATAAGGCGGGGCATTGTAGAAAGATGATGGGATTTGGAGCCAGGGGCATGAGTTCTAATAAACTCTCCATCCTTACTATCTGTGTAATCTGGGAAAGTATTTCACTTCTCTGAGTCCTAATTTCTGAGGTATAAAAAAACAATAATACTTAGCTCTCAGTTTTGGTGGTAAAGAATTCTGTGCTGAGTAAAATGTGAACATTAATTGGTGGTGTTATCTATATTAGATTGACATTTTGGGGTAGCCATGGAAAACTCATCCCTTCATCCCTGCTCTAAACGAAGAGTTTCTTTCCACCTAGGAAATATCAGATTGGGTTGGGTATCATGACATATGTTAGTGACACAGAACAGGATCCTCAATTGCAGAAATCAGGCCGCATAGTTGGAAGATTTCCAAAAGAACCCATGTATGGCTACTGGACTCAACAGGAGTTGCACTAATTCATCCACTCACTTATGTATTTATTGAGAACCAACTATGTATCAAGCATTGCTTGAATAAGATATGATCCTTGCTTTCATGGTCTAGTTGGAAGTGAAGGTGAAAGAAATATAAATAGATAATTATAATATAAAAATATAAGTTCCTCATTAGATGTATGTCTGAAGAACTAAGCATAGAGAAAGGAACTACGAATTCTGCCTGGGGCAGTGAGGGCAAGTTTCATAGTCCTCTCTGCTCTTTCAACCAAAGAAGATTGAAAAATGGCATGGGTATGGGTGTATGTATGTGTATGTGACAAGGTTTCAATGTATACTAATTTGTAAAAATAAAACTGACCACATATGATCCCATTTCTATAAAATGCAATGAGTGCCTCTGACCTCCTAAATCCTTTAGACCTTCCCTTTCCAGAAGATGTATTCTTTTCTTTTTTTTTTTTTTTTTAAACAGGCTGTATACTCTTAGAAGGGATTCATCAAGTGTAATGGAAATGTTATGGAAAGGTTATTTAATACATTCAGAGGAATAATATGTCAGCAACTTCAGCAACTTCAATTCTGTTTTTTACATGAATTAACCATTTTCTCCCTTGGGGTCTTCTCCCACATAGTTCAGTTCTCTCTACCATTCTGGTAAAGGTTTTACACCAGTGGTTATCTGAGACTAGGGCAGATTATCTCTATCCAAAATGTCTAAAGGGAACTCAAAAATTCAGGAAGCAAAAAGCCCGTATTCTCGTGTGAAAGATGTGAGAAGGAGAACAAACTGGGATGAGCTGATAACTTAAAGGTCTCCTTGCTAAGCTGAACAATTAGTGGTTACCCAATGGCTTCAGGATGGGTCTTGAATAGATTTCACACCTCAATTTCCCAACATTCTCTGGAACAAAAACTACCAAAGCAGATTTCTTAGCAGTTAACTCTTTCGGGAATCTATATGAAACACCAAAAGATGGGTTCTAAGAAGTGTATCAGGAATCAAATAAAGACATCTAAATCCACAAATATATTTTTATAAGAATTTTAATTTTATACTCATCTTTCAAAACTGCAGGAGGATGTAGTAAGCTAAGAATTGCATCCTGTATGCCACAGGCAAGTTTATTTTTTAAGAGTATAAAAAAAGAAGATACAGATATTCAGAAACAGATGAACAAAAAAAAAAAAAAAGCCTAATGACTCAACATTAACTTAACAGTGGGTTGACTTGGTTTTAGTTCCAGGCACGGGCAAAGGTTCAAGTTGGATCTTGTTTTATTCAAACTGGTTTTCCCACCAACTTTAGTTACATCGTGACAGAACTCCCTCTACTATGCCTCAAATACCAAACACTTTGCCAATACTTTTATTGGATTAAAGAAAAGAGATCTCAAGTAAACATGTTTTGATACCCCCGAAGAGCATGAATCTCTTTTTTGCTAGTGCCCCTTGTTTCTTATTTTTTTTCTAGATTCTTTCACCACACCTCTTTGCTGCTAGCTATTTTTGTAGAGAAGGAATCTGTAATGGAGAAATGTATGTTTTTCATTGCCCAGTCAACCTCCAGTGAGACCTAAACCTGTTTAGCTGCAAATACAGTATCATTATTTTGCACAAAACTTCAAGCCACTGTCATTTAAAGTGGATTGCAGTTCTTAAAATTTGCATAACCCAAGGAATGCCTCAATGAATTTGTCATAAAAAGAAAGAAAAATGGCTTCATCTCATCTAAGAGCCCTAAGATATTTTATAAAGACTACTGGATTGAGCAGGCAGTATTGCTGATAGATTAAAGCCATGAACTGCTCTCGTCCCTACAGTAATGCTATGTATGACATCCCACAAGGTTTAGCAAACTGCAAAAAGCAAACTGCATTTGTTCCCATATTCTTAGGCCTATGGGCTCAGTTTCTGATTAGCAAAAGTCCACTTTAGGAGGAAAATGCAAGATGTGCCTATTACCGAAATACTTCAAAAATATTAATTTTTGCCTCAAGAGTGCCTCAAAGCCACCTCCATTCCCCTCTCTGTCAACTACTTCAGTGCTCAGCGTGAACCATTTCTTTAAAATGGAAGGACTTATATTCTCTTTTCCATTCCATAACATCAATTGACCTGAACAAATCGTGTTTTTTTCTTCTCTCACGGTAGCTTACCTCCCCCAGGATGCCTTCAAACAGTTACTTAAAAGATTTTCATGGTTGGATTGGTCTCAGGCTAGAATAACTTAAGAGTCAATGGTAAAGGGCACAGAAATAAAGAGAGCCCTGGACAGCTGGTACACTTGATTGAAAAGGAGTCCTACTTTGGGCCAGAAATTACTATTTATGCTTGGGATACAATAGGCACTACAGTAAGTTATTAGAAATGTGTCTTATTTAAGACCAAAGACCAGATCATAATCACAAAAACGTGCAGAGATTTTTAAAAAGAACATGGAATACTTTAGATTTTTTCTGATGGTTTATCAACAAGTACTATACTGAATAAAGTGAATCCAGTAAAGAAAACATGAGACATCAGATTCAATCAATGGTTGGTTATAATTATGTTCTGTGTGTGGCCTTGGAAGGCAAAGAATAAGATTTTGCCAGTAGCATGTCATTTCCTGCCCATTTATGCCCAGAAGCCCAAATGGGTTTGCATGTTGGTAGAAGAATACAAAAGTTTAATCTAATAATAAGCTTTAGTTTAAGAATGGGGACCAATTACATAAAGCAGTTTCCTTCTAAATAAGCATTCTGAAGATAATTACATTACTTAAAAGTGAAGTACTGCAATGTGTTATTTTCACATTGATGGATTCTGCCCGAAGCTGGAAAGGTTGCACAGTGCTCCTTCAGGGCTGTCTATGACCTCTAGCTGGTCAGTTTCAGTTCTTAGCTGTATCACAGCCACAATGACACATGGATATTAGTTGTCTCTATATCCAATATATAGGGTTATACCTTTTGTTAAGTTAAAAAAACAGAAAGAGATCATGGAAAGGTTATATGGTGGGTGTGGGTAGGAGGCAGAGAGGTGGGAAGAAGGCAGTGTTCCCTAGTAAAGCCAATTTACACCTTAAGTACATAAGAAAACCATCTAAAAAATATTCTGACCATTGCTTTAACTAGTTGATTCAAGAGTTTTCGTCTTCAAGAAATGTGGATGTGTGTACATGGCAATCAGAATGACAGAAACATCATTATGTCTACCAATCACATTACCTTACAATATGACCTTTGTTAATCAAATTGTTAAAAGTAGCATTCAAAGAGGTAATTCAGAAATTGTTCTTATCTATCTCATAAAGGCAGCTATAACCAAAATGCTACAATGCCAGTGAATCTTCAAGGAATATTCGAGCCTGTTCTATTGATGTTTTCATTAAGGAAACAAAAACAGACTATATTGTAGTTGAATAGAAGAAAGGTATTCTAATAGGAATGCCAATGAATATCAAGAAATGACATTTCTAATAAGAAATTAGAAAAGACATTTCTAATAAGAAATAAAATCAGGGAATACCATAAACAAAAAAGCAGTGTAATTTTTAAATGAGATAAATTCATAACGTAATACAGAAAGCAATTATTAAAAAATTTTAGTAAATAAAATCTATTTGAAAGATTTGAAATTAATTTTATCATAGCACATAAGAATGTTGGAAAGGGGGGCACCTGGGTGGCTCAGTGGGTTAAAGCCTCTGCCTTCGGCTCAGGTCATGATCCCAGGGTCCTGTGTTCGAGCTCTGCATCAGGCTGTCTGCTCAGCAGGGAGCCTGCTTCCACCTCTCTCTCTCTTTGCCTGCCTCTCTGCCTACTTGTGATCTCTGT
Source organism: Enhydra lutris kenyoni (assembly GCF_002288905.1). NCBI lineage: Eukaryota > Metazoa > Chordata > Mammalia > Carnivora > Mustelidae > Enhydra > Enhydra lutris. The sequence continues at coordinate 28,692,054 of NW_019154101.1, read as the reverse complement.
CAAATAAATAAATAAAATCTTAAAAAAAAAAAAAGAATGTTGGAAAGGGAAGGAGTAAATATCAATAGTCACGAAGAATATGTGAAGAGGTTAACATAGGCATATTGCATTTTCTTTCCCAGCATGAAAGAATCAAAGTAAATGCAATTATTTACCGACAATACAAAGCTTTGAAATTCAAGTTGGTAACAGATCCAGAGAAATTCTTCTATGTTATCTATATTATGAAAGGTTGAAAACTGAGTTGGTCTTTTGAAATGACTTAGATATTTAACACCAAATATCTAGCACTGAATGGTTACATAGAAGAGAACTACAATTCTGCCATTGCTGTCACAGGAAAGGTGATTCTGAGAGTCCTTCACTTATTAACATGTATATTCAGGTTTTCTTATTTCTAGATAAATTAATGTAAAAAGAGGATTCTACTTCATATTTTTCACATAGAATTAAAAAGGAACATAGGAGTATGGATGAATAATTAGTTTTATCCTTGCTAGTTATTACCTTTCTTTTCACTCAGCCAAGTAATTTTAAATTATATGGAAATTATTCAACTAACATGATCTGAAATAAAAACACCACCACACACATGGCTAGAAACTAAAGGCACAGGTGAAAAATGTATCTGTCAAAAAAACATTTCAATAAAATCAAGGGCAAAGGTTAAAATGACTAAAGGTCAAACTAACCCTCTGGAAACATGGAGACTGCTTAACTGATTTGGAAGACTATACTTGTATTTACTTGTCTTTTGTTGGAACCATTCCAACAAATTCCAAGCCATTCTAGAAGGGTAAATTTAGCATGGTTAAGGGAAGAAACCTCAGCACTTTTTTTAGGGACCTGCTCAGATATTACTTCCTATTCTCTGTAGTGGCCTATTAGAGATATTGAGCCTTCTTTATGCCAAGAGCTGTAGCGATGGTTATTGCTTCTAAGGTACTGATCGTGATCCTAGAAATGTCAGAAAAAATACCCCAAACCTCTCACCTGCCACCAAAACCTCTCTACCTGCTTTCTGAGCACAATATCTTAGCTACTGTACAGTGGGGGTAATCTTCCTAGATGGACTCTTTATTTTTTTTTTAATTTATTTATTGGGGTACCTGGGTGGCTCAGTCAGTTAGGCATCTGCCTTAAGCTCAGATCATGATCCCAGAGTCCTGAGATCGAGTCCCACGCTGGACTCCTGGCTCAGTGGAGAGTCTACTTCTCTCTCTGCCTTTGCCCCTCCCCCATACTTATGCTCTCTCTGTCTCTCTCTCAAATATACAAAATCTTTTATTTAAGATTTTATTTAAGATTTTATTTATTTGAGAGAGAAAGAGAATGTGGGGGGAGTGGCAGAGGGAGGGAGAGAATCTCAAACAGACTCCCTGCTGAGAGCAGACTCTCTGCTGAGAGCAGAGCCCAATGTAGGGACCCATCTCACAACCCCAAGATCACTTGACCTGAACTGAAATCAAGAGTCAAAGGCTTAACTGACTGAGCCTCCCAGGTGCCCTGAGAGGGACTCTTTAATGCCATATTCCAGAGCATGAAGTCAGGAAGTTAAAAGCCAGGTATTTTTGTCCCTTCATGTAAATGGAAGGGAATACAAGCTGTGGTTGATAGATTTTCTGATGTTCCCTGTTGCTTGTGAGACAGGACCACCAAAAATGAATTGGACATTTTTTCTTTAGCTCTATGCCTGTGGTGTCCAATATGGTAGCCACTAGCCACACGTGGCTATTTAAATCTAAGTTACTTAAACTTGTAAAATTAAAAATTCAGTTCCTCAGTTGTACCAGCCATATTTTAAACATGCTCACTAGTCACATGTGGTAATGCCCATCATATTGAATAACAAAGCTCTAGAATATTTTTATCAATATAAATGTTCTACTGGACAGTGTTGCTTTACAGTATAAATGATGATTTTTAACATCTTACATCTGCATTGAGCAACCTCATCACCATTTGTACTTTATAGGCAAAAAAAGTTGTGATTCCAAGAGGTTAAATGACTTGTCAGGGTGACACAGTGAGTGGTGATTTGCAAAAATCTGAGACTCACCTAATTTTAAGCAAGGTCAACTGACTTCTATCAAATGTACTTTCACAGAAACTTCACACTCAAAACAGATGAGTTCCCCAAATAATCAAAATTCCCTACTTAAGATTTTTTTTTTTTTTAAGATTTTATTTATTTGACAGAGAGAAAAAGAGAGAGAGACACAAACAGGGAGAGCAGTAGGCAGAGGGAGATGGAGAAGCAGGCTCCCTGCTGAGCAAGGAGTCCAATGCAAGAATCCATCCCAGGACCCTGAGATCATGACCTGAGCCAAAGGCCAGATGCTTAACCAACTGAGTCACCCAGGTGACCCCCCCCTTAAGATTTCTTACACAAGATTGTCAAAGGTGAAGGGAGACTATCATGTGGTTATAGAAATCCATCACTTTTCCTTTTCCTTGCTTCTAAATTACATTGAACTTTATACCTGTGTCTTATTTCATATTTTGTATCTTTCTGATTCATGGCCACCAATCCCTAATTTTTCACTTTAATTTATCTTATTGAATATTTTACCCTGATGTTCTAGTCCCTTCTCTAGATCTAATTCATATGGAAAAACTTTGAGCCACAGACTTCGCAGATTTCTCTCACTCACAGACTCTAAAGGTGGTCTATGATTGTGGCTGGGGAAAACGGATGCTAATGTCCAGGATCACCTGGCTCAGATTCTGATCTTGCAAGTACTATAGGCAATGAGCAAACCATAAAGTTGTAAACATAGACTATACGATAGGCCACTGGGGGCTCATTTGCAGTTTTGGATTTCTGACGACCAATATGGTCACAAAAATCAACAGTGTTTAAAAAAATGGGCAGCAACAAATAATATAAATGATTTGAATATATTATCTCTATTTTGCTAACTTCTTCATGGTCACAGTTAACACATGTATATTTAATAAGGATATTACTCACCCTAAAAATGTACAATTTTAGATAAAGTTCCTCAATGACCCCAACTTTTTTATGTTTCCTGATTTTCTATCTGTTTTATCAATTATTGAGACATTGGTGTCTAAATCTCTGGCTATACTGTAAATTTGTCTATTTCCTTTTATCATTTTACTGGTTTTGCTTTATGTATTTTGAAGTTCTGTTATTAGGTTCATAAATGTGTGCAACTCAGTTATCAGGTATGTCCTGATTAATTGAAACCTTGATCATAATAAAATGAAGTTAATTATTCCTGGTAATATTATTTGTTCCCAATATACTTTTTTGGTATTAATATAGTCACTCAAGCTTTTTTTTGGACTAGTTTAGCAGGGCATATCTCTTTCTATCCTTCAAATTTTGACCTATTTGTTTCTTTATATTAAACCAATTTCTCATAGGTAGCTCGGATCTTGCTTTTTATCCAATATGACACTCCCTGACTTCTGGCTGATGTGTTTAGATTGTTTAGACTCAGTGCTATTTTTGATATAGTAAAATTTAAATATACTATTTTGTTCTTACGTTATTATCTAAACTTTTTATTATTTCTTGCATATATTTTTCCCCATGTATTTTTTTTTTTTCATCTGAAGTAACTGCTATTAAAACTCCCCTGGAACATTTGTGTGTGTGTATTTTATTCTGTGCCACATTATTACATGTGTAGATTTGTGTAACCACCACTGCAATGAAGATAAAGAAGAGTTTCATCTCAAGGATGCCTCATGCTACTCTCCTATAGCTCCAGCCATCTCTCTAAACTCTGACAAGTTATTAATCTCTTCTCCATCTTTATAGTTTTATCACTTCAAGAAAGTCACCCTACATGAAATAATACAGTATGTAACCTTTTGAGATTGTTGTTTTCACTCAGCATAATTCTCTTGAGATTATTTTAGTTTTTTCACATATCAGTAGTTCATTCCTTTCAACGCTGACTAGGACTCATGGCATATATGTATCACAGTTTGTTTAACTGTTCTCCCATTGAAGGATTATTTGGGTTGTGTCCAGAAGAACAAAAACAACAACAGATTTATCTCTGCTAAAGATGCTGCGAAGGGAATGAAAAGACAAGCTACAGACTCAGAAAATGTTTGCAAACCACTTATCCAACAAAGGACTTGCATCTAAAATATATAAAGAACTTTCATAAGCCAACTGTAAGAAACAAACAATTAGAAAATGGGCCAAAGACATGAAGAGACATTTCACTGAAGAAGTATTCATGTGACAAATGAATATATGAAAATATATTCAGTATCACTAGTCATTAGAGAAATACAAATTAAAGCCATGGTGAGATATCACTACATGCCTCTCCAAATGGCTAAAATAAAAAATGGTAATAATACCAAATGCTGGTGAGGTTGTGGAGAAACTGGACCACCCATTCATCACTGGTGGGATTTCTAAATGGTACAGCTAGTCTGGAAAATGTTATGCCAATTATTTACAAAGAAAAACATGTGCTTACCATATGACTTAGTAATAAAAGCTTGGGCTTTTATTCTGGGGAAATAAAATTTTAAGTTCACACAAAAACCTATATGTGAATATTTATAACTGCTTTATTCATGATAGAGAAAAATAAAGGAATTTTTTAAGAGTATAAATTCAAAGGATAAAAAGCACTGGTGGATTTACTATGAAACTTTATGGTTACTTTAGGACCTACTCTCTGCTTGCATGGTGCCTTCCGAGGCTCTAGGAGAAATTCTAGCAATGGGTTCAAGTGGTCATTTATTTTTGTATGATTTGCAAAGGTACGTATTTTTTACTGTAATTAGTTAAGATTGATGTGTATTTCCACTCTTCTCCTTTATCACAATGCATCTTGCATTGGATGGTGGCTGTGGTCACTTTTGGGATCTAAGTAAGGAAGTTTATTTGGGTGTACATTGAGTTTTGGTTTAAAAGAATATATTTATGTTGCATGCAATCATTTCTGTGAATAGGTGTGTTATCACAAGCCATCCTAGGTTCTAGGAATATTTTTGCTATTCACTTTACCAACACTCTAGACATCACAATGCAGATATTTAAGGTCAGAGATAGTTTTGTAGTATTATTGTTCCTGTAATACTAGTATATCCAAGTAGTGCCAAAGTAATAATTAAAATATACAAAGCCAGAAACTAATGTCTAAAAAATTGTTTCAAACATCAGATATAAAAAATTTGGTGAATAATTTGGTGTCATTTAGACCATATTTTTTTCTGTTTTGACGAGAATTTTATAAACTGTGACTTATAAGATTTTTTGTGTTTATAGAACATAGAACAATATTGTCATATATCAACTCTGTATATAAAGTAACATGTTTTGTGCATCTCAGCTCTCAAAGAAAAGGAAAAAAAAGTTAAACCGTGTTAGAGAAAAGGTAAAAATATTGTTCTATTTTCTCTAAAGAAAGTGTTGTTACAAAATTGTTTCCATGTAAAGAGACAATCAAAGTGTATGTCATCAGAAAAATTATGGGAGAAAAATATTATAGAATTGCATCAAGCTACTAATCAATAAAAATATTCTATCTTTTAAAATTTTGTGATATCTGTAGTATTTTTAAAAATTTGTCACTTTTAGTTCTTATTTTCTGATTCAAAATAAATATTCACTTTCAAATCAAATTTTGTATTCATAATTTTATCCTCATTTTCTTAAAATGTATATTCAAAGCTGTACAAATATTTCTGGTAAAAATTTTTTGTACAAACTTTTTTGGGTACGATTTTATCTATTAGATCTTTCTGAAGGGAAGAGAGGAGAGAAGAGAAGAGAAGAGAAGAGAAGAGAAGACAGTAGAATCAGGAATGAAAGTTGGAAGCTAGAAAGCAGATGGATGAGTAAGTAGTTGCTAACTTAGCCAACCAGCAAGTGCTCATGCAAACCATAAGGGTTCCTTAAGCTTAAGCTAAATCCTAAACTGGTGGTAGTAGAAGCATAGAAGCATATAGAACCCCAGAAAGGCTCAGATAACCCAAACACAGAGGAGCATATCAAGCTGAAACCAGGAAGGCCAAGTAAAATCTGCTTAAGAGCTAAGTGTTTGTAACATTATATAAGAATTGAATATTAATTTTATGAGCAATTGTTGCATTCCCTCAATTCACTGAGAGAAAGAGGAAATTATGTATGAGGAGTGAGATAGGGGTGTAAGCAAGTTAAGTTTTCATCATCCATAGTATGCACTTAATGAAGCTATCTAAATTGGGAAAATCGAGAAAGAAAAGCATAAACATGTTATTTAAAAATATAGAGGGAAATATCAAAAAAGTTATGAAAGGGTTGAAAAGGGTTTTGTCTCAGGAACAGAGTAAGAGATAGAGAGGGAAAGACAAAGAGGTAGTATTTTTTTGTTATAAGCCTTGTCCAAACATTTAAATTTAAATTTAAAATTTGTGAATGCACTCAGATGGGATCTTACAAAACCCTTTGTTCTCTAGCTTGCCTTTGTATTTCATTTGCTATGCCCTGGAGTTCTGCCTATAGCAGTACATATAGGTCTGTTTTTTTCTTAAAGACCAGAGAATCATCTATTTTATTGCTATAATGTAGTTTACCTAACCAAGATTATATTGATGGACACTTAATTTGGAGTCAGATTTTTTAAATTACAAAGCCTTAGGGGCAAATCTCTCATGGCGTATTTTTTTCTATATACATATAGGATAAATTCCTAGCAGTGTATTTTTTAAAACTATTTCAAAGAGGGTTTTGTTTTATCTTTCTTTTTTACAAAGAAAACCTTTGTAAGCAAAGGTTTACAAAGTAACCTTTTTGACTAGTTTTTACAAAAAATGTGGATATAGTACAGAGAGTTTTCATATACTTGTTATTAATATCTTACATTAGTATGACACATTTTACATTAGTGAACCAATATTGATACATTTTATTAACTAAACTGCAAGCTTTATTCAGATTTTTTCAGTTTTTAACTCATGTCCTTTTCCTAGTCCAGGATCCCATCCAGGATACTACAATAAATTTAGTAATCATGTCCTCTTAGGCTTCTCTTGTCTGCAACAGTGTTCCAGACTTTCCTTGTTTTTGGTAACAACCGCAATCTTGAGAAATAGTGGCTAGGTATTTTGTAAAATGGCCCTCAAATGGGATTTTTCTCTTGGTTAGGACGGAGTCATGTCTTTTTCGAAGGAAAACCACAAAGGGAAAGTGTCATTTTCACCACCTCATATCCACGGTGCATACAATCAACATGACTTCTCACTGTTGATGCTAACCTTGAGGCTCTATTTGTCATATTACTTCACTGTAAAATTATACTTATTTTTCCACCCCTTTTCTACCCTTTTAACATTTCTTGCAAGGCAGATCTGCTGTCAATGAATCCTCCCAGTTTTTGCTTGTAAAAAATATTTTATTTCTTCTTGACTTCTGAAAGATAATTTCATTGGATATAGAATTCTAGGCATGTTTTTTGTTGTTGTCATTGTTCAACATTTTAAATATTTCAATCTATATTTCAATCTATCTCTTGTAGTTTGTATTGGTTCTGAGGAGAAGTCCACTGTAATACTTCTTGTTCCTCTGTAGATAAGGTGATTCTTTTTTTGCTCTTACTTTTCTCAAGAATTTCTCTTTGTTTTTTATTTTTCTGCTGCTTGAATATGATATTCCCAAGTGTGTGGTTTTGGTATTTGTACTGCTTGGTGTTTTTTGAGCTTCCTAGATCTGTGACTTAGTGTTGATTACCGATTTTGGAAAATTCTTGTCCATTATTACTTCAAATCTTTCTTCTGATCCATTCTTTCTTTCCCTTTTTAGTATTCTAATTACATGTATGTTATACTTTCTGAAATTATCCTACAGTTCTTGGATGTTATGCTTTGTTTTGTTCTTTTTTTTTTTTTTTTTGCATTTCAGTTTGGGATATTTCTTAATGTTAATTTCATTGGTTCTTCTCTCAGACATTTTCAGTCTACTGATAAGTCTCTCAAAGGCAATCTTCATTTCTACTACCATGTTTTTTTGTTTTGTTTTGTTTTTTGGGGATTTTGTTTTTTAGCACCTAATATTTATTTTTTCTTAGACTTTACAATTCTCCACTTAACTACCCATCTCCTCTTGCATATTTTTCTATATTCCCTCAAATATTAATCACTGTTATTTTGAATTCCCTGTCAGGTCATTCCAACATCTGTGTTGCATTCGAGTCTGTTTGCCTTGTCTTTCCAGAATGTGTTTTTTCTTGCATTTGGCTTGTCCCATAATTTTTTGTTGGAAGTTATACATGTTATATTGGATAATAGGAACTGAGGTAAATGGGCCTCTAGAGTGAGGTTTATGTTAATTTCTGCAGGGAGTTGATCTCTGTTTAATGTTTGAAGTAGCAAGAGGTGCCAGTGGCCTTGAATTCCTTAAGTTTCTTTGCTTTTGACTCCCCTCTTGTGTTTTGTCACCCTTAACTATTTCCCTTGGAGAGAATTTACATCTTTCATCTCTAAGTCTGCAACCCTAAGGAGTATCTCTTTCTCAGACTAGACCATACTCAGCCTCTAGCAATTTGTCAAAGTTGCCATCCAAGTATTCCAACTAGTTTGGCTCCATGGGCATCTACTTCTGGTAAGCAGATCTCAGCTTCTGACTCTCTGGATCCCAGATTTGGGGGTGCCAATTTGTCCTGTGACTTTAATTCTCTGATGAGTCCAAGAAAAGTCATTGATTTTCAGTTTATTTGACTTTATGTTGTTGTAAGAATAGGAGTGACCCAGAACTGAAACTGGAAGTGTTGTAGCAGAGGAGATATTTTGATAGATATTGGCAAGTTGCCCTCCAAAAATTTTTCACCAACTCACGTTCCCATCATAATATGTGCAATGACTTCAATACACACTTATTTTTAATTATCTTGACATCCACACTTCCTAATATTTGACCTTGAGACTGAGATAAACTTAAAAGAGAATAGATATTGAAGAAAGTCTTGAAGATAACTTATTTTCAAAATGCAAATGCATTTTTGTTATGTACTCACATGTCATTACATTCTATTATAATGGTGGTAGCTGTCTATTTTGATTTCCAAAGGGACTTATTAGCTTGACCTAAAGAAAGAGGAAGTGGGATTGAGGTAGATTGGGTTCTAATAAGAATTCCTCCAGTTATGTTCATTTTTAATTAAAAGAAATTAATGGGCGCCTGGGTGGCTCAGTTGGTTGAGCGACTGCCTTCAGCTCAGGTCATGATCCCGGAGTCCTGGGATGGAGTCCTGCATTGGGCTCCCTGCTCAGCAGGGGGTCTGCTTCTCCTTCTGACCTTCTCCCTCTCATGCTTGCTTGCTCTCATTCTCTCTCTCTTTCTCAAATAAATAAAATCTTTAAAAAAAAGAAATTAATAGGCAGGAACACTGATTTTGCTGAGAAATTGGTGGATTTGCATGCATTTGGATTTACACATACAAAAATGTGTCAGAATTTTTTGTAAGTTAACAATCAAAATTGAAATTTCTGACCTTGTTCTGGCTTCAGGAGGGAGTAAAACTCAGCTGTTATGTGCATGAACTGACTTCTACACTAGTCCTAGATAGTTTCAAGCTCTGCCTCTTCTTTCTTTTTTAAAACAAAAATATTCTGCTAGAATTTCTCTTAATTTCCTTGATTATTGCCAGGAAAGTAATGAGTGCTTTCCTCCCTATCTCTCCTTCCATGTAGAGATGATGAAGCAGAATGAGTAGACTTTTTTTTCTTTTTTCCACATGAATGTTATTTTTCCATAAATGCTTTTTCTGTAACTGAAAAATACACTTTGAAATCCAGTAAACGCTTTTTTAGTCAGCAAATAGTAGAATTTTAGCAAGCCAATGATCTTTCTGTTGGACTTAAATCTTCAAGCATTATTTGACCTCACTGAAAATTTTATTCTGAAAATAATTAATTGTTGGTGTTAGGTAGAATAGATGAAAAGAAAGGTCTGATATATCAGGGCCAAAATGCAGAAAAAAGAGAAAAGAGTCAAAGAATTTTGAATGATCAAGCCATTTTAACTCAAGTTTATTCTACTCTCAAAGTAAAAGAAGTGGAGACTATTTTAAATGGGCTATTTAATTATTGTGAAGAACCACAGTGTCGTTTGTTCATTCACTGATACAAATGTCTACTCACAGTAAATAAATTCTATATTCTAAGGAATGTTAAAATGCTCTCCATTACTGTAAACAATACGTTATGTAAAGGAAATGAAATATGAAACAAAGCCAAAACTCTTACTGCAGCTTTGTTTTGTTAAGTTCTGTGTTCATAAGATACTGTCAGCCGTGATGAAATGTAGGACTTTATTAAATGTTATCATTTAACGACATGGAGTATGAAAAAATAAAAACAAGTCACACTTGATGTTGTGGTTGGGACAAACTGAAGAAGTTATCTTCACATTTATATGACAATATTGCTATAAGCTGTGTTGAAAACTGGCAAATATTCAAGTTTTTAAAAAAATAATTCAGGTTATACCCCTTCTGACCATAAAAGCATATGTATCTTGTAGGTTAAATCATCACAAAACAAAAGTTAAAGATTTCATCTGCATCCTGATCTCATTTTTTTAGACACTGTATTTTACTAAAAACAGTTTTGGACCTAAGGATTTGAAGTAAATATGAATTTTTTTAAGAGATTATGCAGCCAATAAAAGTAAATTTAATTACCAAATGAAAACTTACTATATGAACATAAGGTCTTTCACTCCCAAATCCCTCTGCTTCTGTTTTAACAGAGTTGCTGAGTGGGAGAATGTTCTGAAATCGCCCACTTTACAGCTCACTTTCTAAACCAGAAGCCTAGGATTAGAGAGGTTTTATCCATGTACAGATAAGTAACAGTAGTTAAAATATCTTCTACATTCAGGCATCAGGAATCACCTTTGTTCTCTTGTCTTTTCTCAAGTCAGAAAGAAATTTCTCAAATATTCTCATATTACTAAATGTTATACTTAAATATTTGTTTATCCCATTAAAACTGGCACTTAGAATGTATGTGTCTTCTCTTTTTCTTGACTTGAATAGAAAATCATTCCAGAGAAAGCTCTCAATCCTAAAAACTTAAACAATTTTTTGTATCATGAGAAAAACAATGCTTGGAATAGTGGTGCCATTTGGAGGTACAGTCCTACCAAATGAACTCTAACCCTAAGCTTATCAAGAGGCATATTAATGAGAATCTAGTCAATTTCATGATGATTTGGGGGCTGATATTTAGTTGGTCAATTTATTGACTAAAGATTACTTTCAATAAGTGATATATCAACTCTTTATTTGTGGGCTAATTATTTTTATTGAGAGCAGACTAGGAACAAGAGTATGGAATGAGAAGAAACAGGGAAAGAGAAGTGAGAAATAGAGTTGATTTTTTACTGTTGGAAAGATAGGCAATTCATATTGGCAATCCTTTCTCAGATGCAGTAGTGAGGAGGTATTTAAGTAACAACCAACCCATGTAGCAGAAAAGTTCTGCTGCCTTCTCAAGCACATGTGTAGTAATTACCAACTCTTTCTGGAGACCCATTGCCTTCCCTCTTTTTTCTTGGTCAGTCTGACTGCATTTTAGCTCCTCCAAGGATGGGTCATTGTTCAAAACCAGTTGTTTCTTTTGCACTCTTTTTACTGATTTTAGCTTTTTGAGCTCCTATATGGTATACTGCAACAGTCTGAATCTAGAGAAGCCTATACAGTTCAGCAATCTCTGTGTTGAAAATGTATTATTCCTAACCTGTTTGATAGTATCAAATATAATATTTTCCTGTGTAATGAAATAAGGTTCAATGTAGAATAATGAGCTCCAAAGTAAGAAAGCATGGGGTTATGTCCCATCTCTACCACTGTATAGGTGAATGTCCTTAGCAAAGTACATTTATTCTCTGAGTCCATATTTTCTCATTGGCAAGTGAATGTAATAATAGCACTTGCTTCATGGATTTTAAGTTACTATTACATGAGCTTCTGCCTGAACAGTGCTTAGCATAGAGCATGGGTGTATAACAGACACTCAGTGAATGTTACCTTACAAAAGAGGTTGAATAAATAACATGGCAAATCTACTCTAACTAGAAGGAAATTGAGTACAGTACTCATGCCTTGTTTAAAGCCATTCCTTGGAAATGTGGTGAAGTATTTAAAATTAGTTGCCACGAATCTTAGAACTCAGGTGTCAAGTGTGTAGCTTTCTGGATTCAAGGCACAAACTGGAGGGCACAGAACAGTGGCGGACTCTGATTCTAACAGCTGATAGAGCCTAACCATAATCCATCAGGCCAAAGGCATCAGATAAACTTGTGGTCTTCTTAACATCAATCATTATTAATTAATTTAATTATTAAAGCAGGGTGTATCTCAGGGCAAGTTCCTGCCACTCAAAGACAAGTCTTATGGCTCTTATCAAACAAGGTCCCAAAACAGAATATCTATTTTGTGAAGCTGTTCCTTACAGGCTGACTTAATGAAACAGAAATTTAAGAAACTTCCCTTCTAGAATTATTGAAATTTGGCTTTTTAACTACACATCATGACTCAGAAAAAGAAAAAAAGGAAAAAAAAAGAAAAGCTAAAGAATCAATAACTATTTTCTAGACAATTACTCCTTGCTAATTTCTAGTGGACTTGTGTTTCTATGATAAAGTATGACTTGGAATTTAAAAGATGTGTGTTAAGTAATATAAATATTGCTCTAGTTATTAGGCTCAGTGTTCCAGTTTTGGTCTTTGTGATGTCCTCTACTTGTTTGGTGTAGTCGTGGAGGGTTCAAAGTAGGTTAGTCATTTTTCATTGCAATAGTTCATGCATTTTTTTTTTTTTTTTATTTGCTTATGGCTACTCAACAATGCTCTTTCCCAGTGTTTGGCATTTATTCCTGCAGGTCAGCAGATGACATAAAAAGAAATTAAATACTAAGTTGTAAATTGACTCTTTGTTAAGCAGTATGGTGGAAATTTTGATAGAAAAGCTATCAACTGTTTAAACAACTGTTTAAAATAAAGTTTGTGAAGGATGCATGGTTTCCAATAATCTATTCTTTCCTTTTTCTCCTGTACCACTGATTATCAAGATTCCAATAACTATAAATAAACTCTCCAGATGCAGAGGCTGAAACTGCCAATCAACATTCTCTGCAGTCTTTTATGAGTTCCTGGATGTGTGCCTTCCTATTTTTTCCTGGTAAGGAAATGTGTCCAGCATGCCTTATGCTGGGTACTTCAATATTAACTCTTTCCTGAGGACTTTCTACTTTAACATCTACAAAGTCATAAATGCAAGCTGACATATACAAAAACGCTATATTGATACTATTGCCAAGAAATTTCTTTAAAGCCAGTCATATTCCAAGGCAGTGCTTCTCAAAATGGTCCCATTGAAATTCAAAGGAAGCAAAAGAAACACTCTTTAAATATCTCTGTAATTCCCTTGAAAAGCCCTTCAGTGTCCTAGTGTCCTTTTGTTTGTTTGTTTTTAAGTAGGCTCCAAGCTCCCGCTTGAATTCAAGATCCTGAGATCAAGACCCAAAATGAGATCAAGAGTCAGATGCTTAACTAACTGAACCACCCAAGTGCCCCCAACAGGTGAGTGTTGTTTACCCACATTGAAGAATCCAAGGGTAACCTTTAACCTCTTCCCTCTTGCACTGTCCCTTCTGTCTTGCTCCCTTGTTGGCCAGGGAGCCCTTTGGGCTTGAACTTCCTTTACCCAAAATGCAAAGTAGACAATGGACTAGCTACATGGATCATCATTACCGGATCTTGAGGGAGTGAGGTTAAAATTCATAATAGTCATTAGGATGTTAGGATGTTAGCTCAAATCATTTCCACCTTCATTTTTAACATAATAAAAAGTCTTTGACTCAGGCAACTAAATGATTTCTACAGTTGTGGTTCCCTGCCATTGGTTAGTCTTACTGCCTTAGTTTCTACGAGGTTGAGTTATAAATTGCACTGTTATTAGTCTTATTGCCTTGTTTCTATGAGGCTGAGTTATAAACTGGAGAAAGCTTTACTAATCCCAGAAGGCTTTCTGAAATCGTTTTGTAGTCAAAATAAGAAACAATTATTGGGAAGACGCATTTGCTTTAGACAATAGTTAGGAATATTAGTCCATTGCTGCGGGGGGGCTGGCTTCATGAGCAGGCGTGTCTATAGGGGCTCACAGGAGGACCTCAGGTTGGTTTAGACACTGCTACTGTTGATGAGGGGGAGCAGAAGGCTAGCTGAGGATAAAGCACAAGCTGACATCCGGCAACCCCTCCACCCACCTCCCCGCCTCCCAGATGGGACATGTGTGACATTCTTCCAGGAAGCATCCGAGGATCTTTATGTTAATGTCTTGCTAGAGGGAAAAACAACCTTAACTTGACAATGGCAAGGGCTCCAATATCCTGGGAGTCCTCTTTAACATATGAAAATCCTTTTGAAACCTCCCTTTTCCTTACCTCCCCAAACTCCTGAGGATATAATTAGTCATTCCTCACAACCCCAGGGTAACAGCTCTTTTTGTGCAGGGGTCCTGTTCCCATGCTTTAATAAAACCACCATTCTGCACTAAAGACGTCTCAAGAATTCCTTCTTGGTTATTGGCTCTGGATCTCACTTCATCGAACCTCACCTATATTCCAAAACCACATTACTGCCATCTTAAAAGTCTTAATAATTTTATCCTTGAACTCGGGCTTTTAAGTGACATTAAATAGGGCAATGAAACATGCGTTTGAACAGATAAGATACATATCTTATTATGGCTGTGATTCCTTGTTGCCCCGTTCTCATATAATGGTCACAGTGGCCCCTGAGCACAGGACTCAGGTGGACCCATGAGGCACAGGAGTTCACTGTAAGATGGGGCAGATCAAAGCAATATATTAGGTTTATGACTGAGTGGGGGAAGGGCAGTCTGACAACCCTGAGAGGTCCCTTTTTCTTTTTGAAAGGGAATTTGCTCCATATGCAGATAGCAGATAAAGGAGTTCTAAGAAACACAAATAACTAAAGAACTCTATCCTATCTTTCCTTACTCCTGTTACTTCCCTGTATTAGCCAATCACATATGCTAGAAATCATGATCCAAAGGAAAGAGAGTGATCATGGTTACCTTTCCTGTTAGTCCTTCTTTACCCATTGGAGGTAGTGTTAGTAGAATGTGCTTGCCCTGAAGGTTGAAGTAAAAATAGCTGAGTTAGTATTCTGCAGCATTTTTGCCCTTCTCGGGTAAGAATAAAATACATAGGCAATGTATGAGATATAAAGTGTAAATTGTGTGATTTTGATGATTCTACATGCAAGTTAAAGGTGTTTATATTTGTATTTAAGACTAGCTTTACAATATAAAAATGAATGGTAAAATTCATGCTAATAATTAAAATTTTTATTTTTTCTTTATTTATAATGATTTAAGTAAAAATTAAAAAGACACCATGACAAGTCAAGAGAAAAGACTGGAAGAAAGGGAAAAGTGTCACATTTTAATACTTCTAGTAGCATGTTATTTTCTGCTTTTTGAAAAAGAGCTCTACATTTTCATTTTCTTCTGGCCCCTGCCAATGATATAGCTGGCCCTCATTGCTCCAGAGTTGTCTGGGTTTTGCCCTGTCATTAAGGGATGGGGTTTGGGACAAAGGGAAGGGGAGGTGAAATGCTAAGGAACAACTCAAAACCACTTCACTCCTGAGGCCATGAAGACTTTTCTCTTTATTGGTTTAATGGAAGTCTTGCTTGTCTTTTCTGAAATTATCTTGGTAATAGCAGTTTCTATCAGCTTCCAACCAAAGAATGGTCCCAATATTCCTCCTTGTTTCGGATTTTCTAAATACACAGAAGCTAAAGTGAGGTTTGCTATTATTACTTCCTAGAGAGCAAGTTCAAATGCTTGTGTTCAATCACTTACTTTCAAAACCATTTCCTTTTCATTCCATTTTTAATCCCATAATTTGAGTCACTAAAAGCATTTTACACATATCCTGCAGTTTGATTCTCTCCCTTGCCCTTTATTCTTCCGTTTTGACTTCATTTTCATTTATTCTTAGGTGCATGGCATGGCAAGTCAGGACCCAGGCCTTTGTAGATATCCTGTTGGTTGCTGCTAAGGGAAAAAAAAAAAAAAGAAAGAGAGAGAGAGAGAGAGAAAGTCGCATTGCTAATGCTCTTTGAAATTCTGCTAGGCAGGGTGCCTAGGTGGCTCAGTCAGTTGAGCCTCTGACTCTTGATTTCAGCTCAGGTTGTGATCTTAGGGTTGCGACATCCAGCCCAGTGTTGGGCTCCGCACTTAGCAGGGAGTCTTTGGGATTCTTTCTCTCTCTAAAATAAAAAGAATGAATGAACGAATGAATGAATAAATGAATGAATGAATGAATAACTCCCAAAAGGCCAGAACCAACTGACCAAGATGTCAATCATGTTTTATCCCTGCCTTCAACTCTAGTGGCTTTTTATGACCTTAAAGTAAATCTTTTGATGTCACCATAACCTCTGTTTTGCCTTTTCAGTTTCTCTGATATCCAACCTCATGCTAATTCTTTGAGTCTTAGTATCAGAAAGTGCTAAAGTGTAAATTCTGTTCTGGTTTCTTTCATCTGTGTCCTAACAGAAGGTTTAAAGTCTCTGGACAGATGAACTTCATGCCTGGCCTCCACCAACATGCCCCGCCCTTACCTGCCTTACTCTGGACAATTCAGAAACACCAAGCTGTTTGTAGTTCTTCGAAGGTGCCCTATGTCTCAGGCCCCCTTACTTGCTTCATGTGAATCTTCCTGTTTAGAATCTTCTCCCCTATCTTCTTCACCTAGATAATTACTCTTCAAGCTCTAAGTATCATCTTTGGCACTACCCCATCTAGAAGCCCTTCCTGTTCCTTTGCAAGGTGAATTAAGAGCCACAGGGTCTCTTGGCTGTCACTCTACTCCACAAATACTGTATTACAGTGAAATCATCTGTTTGTGATAGCCTTCAGACCACAATGCAATATGTTTTTTTATTTGCTGCAAGTTCTGTAGTCCTGGGCCCACACCAGGTATTTATATTTATATATACACAGCATATATATATATATACATATATATATATGTATATATATGTATATACATATATATATATATATATACACATATATATAACTGAATTAGATGTATTCTAATCTAATATGTGTTATCTTTCTTTTCTGGATATTATTTATGTGGCTCTCACCCAGAGATCACCAATATATGTATAGAAATTATATGCATCCGTTGGGGTACCTAAGTAGCTCCATCAGTTAAACATCTGACTCTTGATTTTAACTCAGGTCACGATCTCAGGGTTGTGAGATTGAGCCCCAAAACAGGTGGCACACTCAGTGTAGACTCTACTTAAGATTCTCTCTCTCCCTCTCCCTTTGCTCCTTCTTCCCTCCCCCTCATCATGGTCTCTCTTTTTAAGAAAATAAATAATTAATCAATCTAAATAAATAAATAAATAAAATAACTTATATGCATTAGCATTATTCTTCTAGAATTTTTAAAGTCATAGATTCTTAAAATTAGAAGGACCCCCAGAATCTCCTACAGATGCTGGGATCCCATTTACAAAGCTTTGGTCCATTTTATTTTATCATTTAATTTAATTTTACTTTTTTTTTTTTTTTTTTTTGACAGACAGAGATTACAAGTAGGCAGAGAGGCAGGCAGAGGGAGAGAGAGGAGAAAGCAGGCTCCCTGCTGAGCAGAGAGCCCGACGTAGGGCTCGATCCCAGGACTCTGGGATCATGACCTGAGCCGAAGGCAGAGGCTTTTTTAACCCACTGAGCCACCCAGGCGCCCCTTAATTTTACTTTTTTAACTGAAGTTGGGGGAAGAGGATGATTGAGGAAGAGAGTTTCATGGATCCTTTCTATCCAAAGCCAATCCCTAATATAAATTCTCTTTTCCAGAAGCCGATCCCAATCATAGATGAGCTACTTGTGTCAGAGGTAGGGGAAAGTCACCAGAAACTCAGGCAAATCCTTTCATAAAAATATCCAACAGAAGACGCGACAAAATTTTCAGGTATTTGAGAGTTCTATTATTCGCTCAGCTAAGAAAAGCCAATCAGAAAACAGTTTTGGATCCTCTTCGTGGGGTTTAGCCAGAATTTTAATTTCTTAGGACTTATTCAAATCTTTCCTTCCAGAGAAAGTTAATTGCCTTCAGTTGTCATTTTCGTCCGCATCCTGCGTCACTTACAAGATTGACGTCTGTTCTTCTCAGACTAGAACAAGTACACTGGATTCCAGGAAACAACTTCCATGTTTTTCAAGTTCTTAAGTGTCATTATCTCCTTATACATCTGTCATACCTACCTTCACACAAACACACCGACATATATGACTTTAGGCTTCTGGGGATGAGAAAAGCCAGCCTTGCTGCTCAGATTGGAGACTGATCATCAGTCCACGTGTCTAGGGAACCAGCCTAATGAAGAGGGCCTGGGCCAGGAACCTCACAGGTCACTTCTCCTTCATGTCCTGTTGCCAGGTCTTTATGAGGTTCCAGGGTTTCCTACCTTGTAGTGTCTCTCTGCCAACACCCTCCACTGCTGAGATAGACAATGCCTTCCTAACTTTGCCAGCAGCTAATTTTGAGAGTTGAAAGAAAAAAGTATATGCAGAGTCCAAAGTGCCATCTGTATTGAGAGTTCATTCTTTATCTTCCTTTGCATTACAGGATGGTTAGTCCAGATGGGGTGGAAGGAAGGGCCATGAGAGATGAGAGGAGGCATCCAACAAGAAGAAAAGTTAGCCTAACGCTGGTTGACCTGTTTGACCATGTACTGATTTAGACCTCTTAATAATCAGAAGACTCTTGGAGTCAGAATGTTTTTCTCTGAAAAGAAAGTGAATTGCTAAATTATAAAACAATGAGACGGAGAGACTTCTTACCTATAATTTGATTGTGGAGTACTCCTTCCTCTCCATGTTTGTCCATTGAGAATCAGAATTGCTTTGAAATTTAATAGATACAATAGATAACAGAGCCTGGCTTGCTTCTGGGAAGCTCTGGAGGGCCTCTAGCATTCAGAGCCATAGGTAAGTACCACCCTTTATGGCCTGTGGCATTGTGACCACTGGGATAAGGAAAGCAATACTTCCTGCTCCTAAAGACAGCGTGCACGTGCGACAAGGGTCATCTGGGCGCCACTGTGTCCCTCCCCTAATGTAGCTGGTGCTTCATCAGTGAGTCAGGACTGGGGGAGGCACGGATTGTTTTTTATTTTATTTTTAATGTTCCCTCTAGGCCCCAGACTCACTGGAGACATCCTGACACAGAATGCTTTGCTGGGCACAATGTGATGCCCTTTACCTAGTAAAAGAGGGAGTCTCATAAAGGTGCTGCCTTCCCCTCAGAACAAACAACGGAAATGCATCAGGGGAGCTCAGCTGCAGACAGAATGCCCATCGTGGAGCAGGAGCCACTCTGGGATTCCTCAGATGAAAGCCGATTTCAATGAACATTGTGCTTCCCAGGCTGCTTCCTCTTGCTCAGTAAGAGCTGCAGAAGGAACATCCCACTTGCGTCTGCTGACACAAAAGAATGCTGTGGCTGGGAGATCTTATCAAGCCTTCCTGTGACACAGTAACAGAGCTCCAGTGTGTCTTATAAGAATTGCTCATTGTTTCACAGGACGACTGGCTCCTTGGGGTGGGATCTGATGGCATGTCAGGGAGTGGAGGTAGGTGGTGTGTGTGGGGGTAGTTGGAGGGGGTGGTCAGCCAGCCACATGACCCAGATTGTTGGCTGTGGGGAAGTCAGCTGGAGGATCGAGCTGCACCCAGGTTGGCTGGGGAGCTAAATCTATAAAGTTAAAATACACACATGCCATCTACTTACTAGTATCTTCCACAGTGTGAACTAGAAGTGATGGTCAGTGTTTCTCTGTTGTTACACATTCTTCCTTCTTTATTCATCGATTCACTTAAGCTGTTTGATTATGGTAAAATAGAAGAGAATAAAGGAGAATTGTTTTGAAAACAGAAATGTATTCACTTAAAATCATCTCTGTACAACTTGGATGTGAAGTAATAATGTTTTAGCGTGTATGCTACGAACCTCAGAAATACATACTTGTTTTATGAGGATGAACCTCAGGTTTAACATCCTCACATTTATATTTTAAGAGTACAAGTTAATAAATTGAATGAACCAAGTTTGGCCAATTTGAGATGTTTTCTTTCCTTAGAAAGTTCATGGCTTCCTAGTTTAGGTCTTTTCTTTCTTTCTGTTTTTTAAAGGTTTATTTATTTATTTATTTTAGAGAGAAAGAGAGAGTGTGGGCGGAGGGGCAGAGGGAGGAGAGAGGGAAATCATCTCTAGCAGATTCTCCGCTGTATGTGGAGCCCAACAAGGGGCTCGATCCCAGGACCATAAGATCATGACCTGAGTTGAAACCAAGTCCGATGCCCAACTGACTGAGCCACCCAGATGCCCCTGGGTCTTTTCCAATAGGGAAATTTGATGGTTATCTGTCTAGCTATATGGAGAGTAGAATTAGGTTTTGTTCTCTTTCCTCTTCCTCTTTCTAAAGGTTTGTTACAGTAATCAGTACATACAAGATATATATAACTGGCAGTAAGACGTGCCAAGCAAAAAGGGTGACTGTGAGTTTCTTAAAGGGAGAGTGCCTGAGATGAATTTTTATAATTTTTCCTTTTATATTTTCATGGAGTACATTCTGAAATGGCCTTTGCCCTAAATGTCCTCATAATCAATTACTTCAACAAAAAAACCCCAACTATTCTCCTCTTATTCTGTGCAAGATCCTGAGGATCAAGGTAAAACCAAAACACCATCTCTGTTCTTAATATATTCATTATTAAAATTACCAAATGTCATGATTATGTATAGATTTGTTTTCTCTGAGTGAACTGTGAGCATCTTGAAGACAGGAGCTAGGTCATATCCCTCTTCTTGTCTCCTTTGCTAAGCACAATGTCTTAAACATATTAGTGTTCACTAGACACTTGTTGGATAGATAGATGATGGATGGATGGACGGACAGACAATAGGTGGCTGGCTGATTAGGCTATAGTGCCTACATTTACAAATGGGGGTTTCATTCAAGTTGTCTACGTGGTTCTTGTCATGACCACACCTCTTAATCCTCTAGGACTTCATTATTCCACTCTGAGATGCATCGAATAAAGAGATTTTTCAAGATCACATAGTCTAGCTCCTTCCTTTGACAGCTAAGGAAATGAGACTCAGAGAATCTAATTTATTCACAGTCCCACCCTAATAAGTAAGTGCCAGATCTGGGTTAAAATCCAGATCTCTTACTTTTCAGTCAAATGCCCACTACATTATGTTGCTTTCCATGACTCATATTTGGAGGCCTTAAGGGACCCTGTGGAGCAATCTGTCACTCTTGGCTTATCTGTGAGAAAAAGTGGGGCTAGAGCAAAACTAGGTGAAAGGAGCCTAAGGACTGCTGAATTCATTTGTTGATGGTACTGAAGAAAGGTAAGAACAAGAATGACTCATCTTTATTCAGGGGGATGTCATTCATGTTTTTCTCAAAAGATGAACACTCAAAACTCAGTGGGCATTCTATTCCCTCCCTAGTCTCCTGGACAACATTTGGAGATGGTGCTGTCCAGCCCTACTCCACTGGCCAAGATTTCTGTTTGATGCAGAGTCCAGCCTTTCAAAGCCCTTTCCAAAGAAGCTCATGCTGTCTACCTAACAGCGAGGCTGGCATGATGACACTATCTCTCCATCCTCCAGCTACTGGGACAGGCTCCCAGCCAATCATCTCTGATTGCCTGGACTTCTGTTTCTCTGAATTATGCCTAGTCACACTGCATCTAAATGCCAGTGATTGACCTATTCTAACAATCCCTTCATTAAGAATTTAACTTTTTTAGATTAAACTATTTTAGAACGAACATAACAACATAGATGAATCTCGAAATGATTGTGCTGAGTACAATAGGCCAGACAAAAAAGAGCTTATACTGTCTGATTCCATTTATATAAAACTCTAGAAAATGAGAACTAATCTTAAGTAAGAGAAAGCACATCAGTGGTTAGCTGGGGAGTTGGGAAAGGAGAGGTAGGGAGGGAGAGTTAGAAAGAGAAGTGAATTTTGAGGGTTATGAGTATTTTATTCACTTGAGTGTAGTAATGGTGTCATGGGTATATGTATATGTTACCATTTATCAAAATGTACAATTTAAATATGTGCACTTTATTATATGTCAATTACATCTGAATAAAACTCTTTTTTAAAAGAATGTAACCTTTTAAAATTTAACCTAAATATGGTATTAATCAGGGTTCGATGACAGAAGCAGAAACACTAGGGTGTGTGTGTGAGTGTGTGTCTCTGTGTGTGTGCATCTGTACCTGATGCACCTATCCCAGGTCCAACCAAAAATACATCACTTTTCCTCAGAAAAGGATATAAAGTTCTTTTCTGACTTGAGGTGATGTTTATTCTTAGTGTGATTCTAGCTGATTCACACTTCTCCTTTGCTATCCTATAACTTATATACTGAGATATTAAGTTAACTACTTTTAACACATGTTAGATAGTCAGGGGATGAGAAAAGACAAACATAAAAAAACTGGTTAAATATATGCAAAAATATGTTTATATATATATATATAGTCATATCATAATGAAGAAGAAACACTCAAAACTATTATAATACTTATATCTGCAAATCATCATGTGGTCATAGATGGTATTTATAACTGCTTCCTTCCAGTACTCATTCCATATTCCCTTTGTCTTTAGCAAAGACCTCAGCTAGTTGTGGATTCTTGCCTGGTGGGGTGAACCAAATCTTTATTCCTAAAGGGTCTGGGCTATTAACTGTCCTTTTTAGCTTAATACAGGATATGGGAATACGGTGAGATAACCCAGAAGATTTTTAACATCAGAGACACACTCTCCCTTACCTCTGTGCAAGGAAGCCTGAGTGAGTTCAATCACTCCCTTCTTTGCCTGTTGATTCAGTGGCATGTGTCAAAGTGTCCAGGGACATACCAGTTCACTAGAATCATCTTTGGTCCCCCAGTGGGAATATTCCTCCTTTTGGAACTAAGACTTCTAGACCAGCAGAGTCTGATATCTTAAGGATGGGAAACAAAAGTTTAGTGGGTCACTAGTGATAACAGTGAGAGGACCCTTTCCTATAACACCCTTTGGCCCCAGACCCATGAATCTTGGACACAGGAGAAAAAAATATATATATATCAGATGATGATTTAGAGCATACTTTGCATCCTAGACATCCTAGGCCATTCTGCCAATCTATCAAGCCAGCATCTTTTGACTGATGGGGGTCCTGGTAAGACCAGTAAACTGCATGAGCCAATTGCTGTATTTCATTTGTTGTAAAATAAGATCCTCAGAAAGATGCACTGCGCACAAGCAAGGCGTAACTGTGTCCAGAGTTAGTGTCTATTCCAGTAAGAACAAAACATGTCTGTTCTGTGATGGAAGTGATCTGATCTAACGTTATCAACCTGCCAATAGGTGGCTAGCTGATAGCTGGGAATGGTGCCATGTTAGGGGCTCAATATTCTGCAGTTTGCAAATGGAGCACTGCATGGTGGCTGTAGCCAGATGGACCTTGGTAAGCAGAAGAGTATGTTGCTGAGCCCATGTATAACTTCCATCTTTGCCACCGTTGTCACTTTATTCATGAATCAATTGGGCAATGACAAGAGTTGCTGGAGAGGGAGGCTGACTGATGTCCAAAGAATGGTGCATCCTATCCATATATTCCTCTGTTGAGTTTAGTCTTTGGTGAACAATCACGTAGAACACAAATATTATCACAGGCCATGCCTATGTGGAGAGGTCTGTCAATCTCTCTTTCCTTTAGATCTCTTTGTCACCAATTTTTCAGTGTGTTCCTTCCAAATCTCTGACCTTCTAGCTAAATATTAGCCATGACCCATGAATTAGTGTAGACTTGTACTTTGGGAAACATTTCCTTCCCAGCAAAATGGACAATCAGATGCCTGCTAAAAGTTCCATACACTGAAATACACTAGGAGTTTTGTCCTTCACCACTGTCCTAGAGGGCCATCTCAGAGTGGGGCTGTCATGCTTCACCTGAACATTTTCTTTTCAGCTGTCCACTGCTAAGTGACTTCTGGCCTCTTTTGCTGAATCATGTGCAGACTAGGCCTGAGTTTTTTCTTCCTCCATCATCTGGTCACAGGAGCTCCCCAAGAGGTCATAGATGCAGGTTAAGAGAGAGAAGACAATCAAAAGTAGGAGTCATGGGTGGCTGGGCCACTTACTCATGCAACATGCTTGTGCCTTCAGGTTCTGCTGAAGCCTGATTTCGTATTTACCACCCCCCTTTGAGAATGAAGTACTTCTGCACATGCTTAACTTTATGGTTTGGTCAGTCAGAAAATAGGCAGCTTAGGTCACACACTTGGTAACTTGGTGAGCCGTCGCTAAGCACTGAATTTCTACTAAGGCCCAGTAGAAAAGGAAAAGCTATTTCATAAAGGAAGAATAGTTGTCCACAGAAGATGCAGAGCTTTATTCCAAAATCCTAAGGATCTATACTGTGATCTCCCTATAGGAATTTGAAAAAGGCTCTAAAATGCATCCCTATCTTGACATTTCAAGTACCATTGAATCTTCTGGATGATATGGTCCAAGTGGCAGAGCTGTTTGTAGAGTAGTCTGGACTTCACATAGAGCTTTCTCTTATTCTGCACCCCACTCATGATTAATAGCTTTTGGGTAGCTCAGTAAATGAGTCAGAAAGGGTACCTCAACATAACTCCAACTAGATCCCTAGACATTTCACTGAGGTTATAGGTCCCTGGTTTATATGGGATTTATTTCCCTACTCTCAGGCATGCTGTGTCTTATCATTGTGTCTAGAGCTGTTGCTACTGCCTGCTACCTGAGTGCAGGAATCTGAGAAGCTGAAGGAGGATCCAGGGGAAGATGGCCGCTGCCTTACACTTGTGTGGTGAGATAAGCAACAGTGTGGGTGAGCTAAGGCATGGCTGCTGCCCCATTCTGCCCTCCCCATCTTCCATAACAATCTTTCCTACAGTCCACCTTAACCAGAAACATACTGGACCAGGAATTCTGGGAAAGGTAGTTTATCCTAGCCAAGGTGACACACTACAAAGTCACCACAAATACAACATATAGTAGATTATTATAGTGGATCATTATAGGGTAGAGAATCCAATTAAAAAAAAAAAAGTTCATGGCATGATCTTCTTTCCTGAAGAATTAATCTAACAAAATAGTTATTTTTACCTACAAGGCCTTGATTCCACGGAATATCTGTGTGTTCTCTGGTCTTGGGGAGATTATCAAAAGACAGCTCTTTTCAGAAACATATATTATTTTTTAATAAATAAATGCTTAACAGTGTGAAAATATATTCACAGTTTGAAGGTATTTTTTTTTTTTTTATCAATTGCTTTTCCAGAGAGATTAAAGTTTGTTTTGGTTTGAGGTTTGTTTTTTTTTTTTTTTTTTTTTTAATGTTTCGACTTCAAAGAATTAGAATTTGCTTTTTAAGTTAAAAAGTGTGCTTCAGGCCAGCGCAGTGTAATATGCTTTCACATTTTAATGAAAAGAAAGTCTCAGAATTTGCTCTCTTGGATGCCTGGAATGCTGGTCAAACTGGTGCTGGTGAATGACCATTGTGGTTCCAGAATGGGCTCTTCCTGGAATTCTCTCAAATTCTCTCAAATTGACCATCTCAATTTGTGCATGTGTTTTGTACAGATAGCTTTCTTCTTTTGTTTCAGAAGTCTATGGTCTAAGAGACAGCTGATATCAACTTTTGTCTCTGACCATAGGAATCTATGATTTTCTCTTAGAAAATGGTAAGACAATTGCTTTATGCAAGGAAGGAATGTGTATGTGTGAGTGTGTGTGACATGGCTGGTTTGTAGGGACTTACAGGACATAATTCATGGCAGATGAGAGCTGAAGGAAGAGAAAATACAAATGAGACAAAGGGAAAGAAGGTTTTCAAATTGCCCTTCCTTATCTCAAGCCAATTCATGACTTCTTGATGAGGATATTTGTTGGTGTTTTAGAAACACCAACAGCGCTGGTGTTTCTAAAAATTCCCATCACACAATAACTGTCAACACCTGTCTCTGACACAGGAGCCAGGAAAAACCAGAGGTGGGAAAGATACTTAAGTGCACAATGTTACCGTTGTAGTGACGGTCAAAATTGGTCATCCCAGCTAATTTGCTGAGTTGAAGGATTAAAAAAATAGGTATGTGGTGTCTTTGACATAGTATTGGCTGAAGAATTATTTAGCAAATACAATTGGGTGTTTGATGAAATAGGGAAAGAGTTACATTTGCTGTTTATATAGACATTTAGCAAATATTTGGTCCTATCCCAAAAGAGTTCTGACTTTTTTTTCCCCCACCATTTTGGTCTTTGAGGCTTTAAAATCTCAAGTAAAGTTGACCCTTACCATGAAAGCGTGTTTAGGATCAGAATGGACAGAAACTCCAAACAACTGGACAAAGGAGGGAGGGACAGAGTACAGAATGGAAAGAATTATGGAAATTCTCCACCCATGGACTGGACATATCCTTGCACAAACAAAGCTTTTGGATTAGGGCTGTATTTTAGAAAAATGTGATAAAACCTTTGATAAGCCCTAAGGGGCCTGAGAGCATAAGCAATAAATTCTTCTTCTTTTTTTAATCCTTCAAAATTCAGTACCACAACCTGAGCAGTTGAAGGGGAAAAACCTTTCGTCAAATCTGTTTCCAAATGTCTCTTTCCCTTCTGCCCCTGAAGTCTGAGCTGAAGGAGAGGCTGTGTATCAGCAATTCTGCTTCTGATGGACAAGGGTCCATCAGTCCTTGTCCTAACAATGCGAATCCACCATTACTAACTAATGGCTCTGAGAGGACTACTTGGCCCGGTGTCACAGGAGGAGTGGTCAGGCATGTTTCTCTCTGGATTGATGCTGTTTCTCCAGCTCTGTGGTTTGCTCTGTGTCACTTAGGACAAGGCAGAGAAGACAGATGTAGGTCCCTCTTGAGCTTTGCTCCCTGCAAGCATCTCTCAGTGCTTTGTAATGGGGAGCCAAATATCTGAGGTCCCTTGAAAGTGTTTCCTTCCCCTAACACATCTTTGTTGAACCACTTTGTCAGAAAAAAGTCTGTAGATTTTTAGGATTATGAGACTACAATAAAATTGCTTACGCCCTGTTGGTTAATATTAAGCACTCAGATAATCTCAGAGGTGGTCGTAAACATCTGGCTATAAGCTGCATTTTTCTTAAAAACATCTCCTCCATTTCCTTTTGTGTTTGACTTGGGACTGCCAGGCCCAAGAAGGGCATGCAGTTTACTTGTGGTCAAGTGTTATATGTTACTTTGGTGCTTTACAGCTTTCAAAAAGCTTTTACACAAAAATGATCTCATTGAGTTTTCAGAGAACCCAATGAGGTGGATAGGGTGGATGGATACTCTATCACCATTTCTCAGAGGAGGAAAGAAGAGTAAATGAGTTATGCAACATGGCCAAGGTCATGCTGCACTTTAGTAGTGGAAGTAGATTCCAACAGAGGCATCTATCTTTTTTCTTTTTTTCAGTCTATTTCATCACACCGAGCCACCTCTGAAGGACAGGTTCATGTATCATCCTGATTCAACAGTCAGGTTACATACCTAAAAATCTGCAGCCACATTGTGGTGTCTCAGTAGCTATGCTTAAGAGGTGACAACTGGTTCCATATTTCCATATCCTTTTTCCTCCACAACTATTTTCATTTTCTTCCCTTGCCTGTATCCCCTGTTTCCCATTCACTAAAAGCAAGAACATCCTCTTCTATTTCTTCTGGTTCTTTTCTTTCTCCCTCTTTTTCTCTCTTTTTGTCTCCCTCTCTCCTTTTGCTTTCCCCATTTCGTTCTCTTTCTCTCTCTTTTTTAAATTTAATTTTGTTTGTTTGCTCATATATTGGGTACTGAAAATAACACATTACCAGGATATGAGAACTAGGTTTGAGATTTTCAATTTCATATCACTTTTTAAAAAAAGATTTGTTTACTTATCTGAGAGAGAGAGAGAGAGAGAGAGAGAGAGCACATGGGGGGAGGGGCAGAAGGAGAGAGAGAATCTCAAGCTGACTGTGTTGAATATGGAGCTCAACATGGGACTTGATCTCATGACCCATGAGATCATGACTTGAGCTGAAATCACAAGTTGGATACTTTACTGACTGAGCCACCCAGGAGACCCCAATGTCATATATAACATTTATTGATCACTGTAGTTTGTTTTATTTATAAAAATGTGTTTCCTAAAATAATGATTTTTCTGCAGCAGTGAAGAACAGAAAAGGGAAACATGTGATTTTTGTGTTAACCAAAAAAAAAGTATATAGTTAGAAATGCCTTTTTAAAAAACCAGATTTGTAGATTTCCTTATTCTAAGGTTACAGATGAAGTGATCAAACCTGGCTCACTGGTCTATAAGTTAAATATTTAGTGGTTTTATTCTATAGTTGACTTCCATTAGCCTCATCAATAAACCATTTTTCATATAAAATACCAGATTATCTAAGATTTAGGAAAGAAAGAAGTCCGAGTTTGAACAAGATGATCCTTGCTTTACCATTATTAATACCTGATACTTTCTCACATTGATGGCATTATTTTAAGCTCAAATCTTTTTTTTTTTTTTTTTTTTTTTTTTAAAAAAAAAGAGAAAGAAGAGCCAAGATGGTCATCCCAGCACTCTATTTTTCCGGTGCTCTTTGTCAAGCTCAGCCATAAGAGGAGCTGGGGGTGTTTAAGTACTGACTAGAAATGAGCTGCATTTAGATACTGTCTACAGAGGTTTCTGCTAGGATGAAGCCCTTATTTAGTGTTAAACCATGGTTCTGTAGACTTATATGCTCTGAACACAGCTGCGTAATTAGTAATCATCATTAATCATTTCTACTTCTGTACTTCTATCACCAACAAAATTATAGCAACCTATATTTTTAGTAAACTTTAATTGCAAGTTTAATTTGATACTTATTTATCATTTTAAGAAGCAGTTTGCAGAACTGATTATACAAATCTAAAATGATGTTTCTGAAGATAGAAATAAAGCTTCTTATCAGGAATAAGTACGATTTTCAAAAGAAGAGTATTTTCCTCTAGGCAAGAAAAAAAAAAGGAATTAAAAAGAGTGGGGGGAAAACCCCTAGAAAATCAGGCTCTCAGCCTTCTACTTTTAATGTGAAAATGAGTGTTCATGTGGGGCTGCTTCAGACTACCTATTGGAAAATACATATCAACTAACAGATGTATAATTTATGGAACTGATTGCTTTAAGCAGAGAAGCTTAAAAATGATTTTTTGCAACTCAGGTGATTCTCATGAGGCAAACAGATACTAATTATTCAGAATTAAAACCTGTCCATAAAATATATAACAAAAAGGAAATGGAACTTATAGGAATGTTTGAGAAGTAAGATGTCCCTCCTCTCAGGGGCACTTAGGTGGCTCGGTGGGTTAAGTGTCTGCTTTCAGCTCAGGTCATGATCTCAGGGTCCTGGAATCGAGCCCCGCATTGGGATTCCTGTTCAGTGGGGAGCCTGTTTCTCCCTCTGCCCCCTACTTGTTCTTTCTCTCTCTCTCTCAAATAAAGAAATAAAATCTTTAAAAAAATGTTCTGCCTTTTTAAGAAATATTTTTGTGTCTCTTTTTGTAGGAAAAGATCAGATAGAGGGTTGTTTATACTCTGTTTATTTGTTTGTTTTGTTTATACTCTTGAAAACTCCATTAGAGAGTGAGACTGAACAGCTGAGTTTCTCTCTCTAAACTGAGTGTGTAGCTGTTCCTGCCATGCTGTCGTGGGTAGATAGAGGAATGCATGTATCAACTGAAACATAGAATCACTCTCTCAGCCGGACCCAAGACATGAAGGGGACAATGGCTTATTTCATTTATGAAATTGCATCATTAATAAACTCAAGAATGAAAGTCCAATGAAGATGATTAACATAGAATTGTCACGATCCGGCTTATATTATGTCCAGAAGAACTGGATTAGAAAAACCAAGCCCCATGTTGTCAGCAGCCTGGGGTGTGCAAGGAAATTCTCTCAAGAAGGTCTGTGTGAAAAATGTCCCGAAATGTAATCTGACACCTGTTAGTACAAAAGGGCTGAATGTTCTTAACTGGTAAGAGGGGGACAAGTGGAAAAGGGCAGTCTTTAAGGTAGCTAGAAACCTTCAGTCACATGCAAAAACTGGTTGTTTGAAAAAAACAAACCACCAAAAAGAGTACAGTTTAAATATCACAGCAAATCAAGTTGAACCTGATAAGTCAAACTCCACAGAACAAGAAGTTCCAAGGAGAGATGCATCGAAGTTCCCAAATGTTCTACAAAGAGCAAGGTATCCTTCACTTCCCTCTTATTTCTTGTTTTTGTTATGTTTTGTTTTGTGTTCCTTTTAATGTCTTCCCTGGAAGACACAAAATTTTAAATTTTCTCCCATTTAAAAAGGTGCAAAAGTTTAAATTTTCTCCAATTTATAAAGAAAGAGGAGGGCCCTTAAGAATAGAATGGATAACAGAGAGTAGGTAGTCTATAAATAAATTAGTTACTAGCTACAAGTAGCGGTTACTTATAAGAATCTCAAAGAACATAATATTGAGCAAGAACAAGTCATAGGAGAATATGATTCCATCTATACAATGGTCAAAAGTAGGTAAAATTAAACAATATAAGAATTCATACATAGGTGGTGAAACTATTAAGAATAGGAAGGAACAGCTAACAGAAAATTCAGGATTATTGTTTCTTGGAAGAAAGAAGTGAGAGAGAGATGTGTGATCAAGGGGGAACCTGTGTGGTGTTATGTCATCCATATTGGCCATGTGCTCTTATTACTTATGCTGGTGATGGGTGTTGAGTGTTTTTTATTATTGTTCTTTTAACTGAGTATACATGTTCTCATGTACCCTTGTAAATGGATGATGTAGAAATTTGAATTTGTTTTTTATTTTTTTTTCAGAAGAAATGGGTCTATTGTTATCATTTCCTTTCACCTCTTGAAATTCTAACATTCCTATCTTCTGAAGATAGCCTTTGCCCAGAGACAACAATGAAAAAACCTCAAGATCTGGAGGTTCCAGACTCAGACAAGGCAACCATAGAGCACAAAATGAACAAACAACTAAAATAAAAATCAGGAAGAAAAAAAATCCATGGTCAAATGATTTTTAAAATTGGCCTCCACGCATTTGGCCTGCCATGGCCTGACCACTCAAGGCCTTTTCCTAGCTGAATCCAGTCTTTCTAAGAATATTCTTCAGAACTTACCCATGGGCCTCTTTCTGTGTTAAATATCCCAAGCCTACACTTTCCACCCTTGTGCTTTTGGTAATCTCCTTTCAGTTACCTGCATTTTCCACCCACTTGACAATTGACCATCCTAGTTTGACCTCTTCTGGGAAACCACAGTGATAACCTCATAGCCTCAGTATGAGACGTTCTGGCCTTTTCCTGAACTCTTAACAACAGGCTATTTAATTTTTCTAGCAGTTCACTTTTGTGTACCTTCTGACACCTGCATTTTCACTAACCAGATTCCTTTTCCTCCTAGGCATGGAGCTAGGCTGCATTTTGACCCTTCCTTGCAGGTGGCTGCAGCCACATGATTGTGTCCGGCCCAAAGGAATGCAGACAGCAGGAGCATCTACCTTGTCTGGCCTGGCTCTAACACGTCCCACAGAATCCTCCATGTCTGGCCCACTTTCTTCTCCCATTGATGGCGGCTTAACATGGTCGGAGGGAAGCCCTTTAGTGCTCTGAGGAAATGCGGACCCATATCAGGAATCAGCAAGCTTGTTCTGGAAAGGGTCAGATAAATATCTTAAGGTATCTCAGGTACCTAAGTTCTCTGTTGCTGCTGCTGCTGCTTCTAGGACTCTTTAAAAATAAAAAATCTTTCTTAGCTGGATTTGACCTGTGAACTGTAGTTTCCTGATCCCTCCTCAAGGTGGAAAGAGCCTGAATTTCAGAATGTCTGTGTAGAGCAGAGTCTTCCTCCCCCACTGCCTCCCAGCCCCCAGGCTCCGCAACTGACTCACTCGTATTATGGTGGGAATATTTGTTACCAGGCTTAGCTTTCTCTGAACTATACTTATGGGATCTCCCAGGGTCAAATGCCCTGAAGAGATAATATCTGCTTGGTTAATTTGAACCAACTAGAGTTCCATATTCAAGAAGTTGGGGCCCATTCACTCCAGTAGTCTTCTTCACTACAAATTTGCTTACACTGGAAATACCTTAATTGCTACTCCACTTGGTGTATTCCTTGTCTAGGAAACCATCATGAGCAAACCAATCTGCCTAGGGCAGAGCAGCCTGTTTTAAAATCACAGCTTTGAAATCGGGCAGAAGAAATAGCCAAGTGGGAGGGATAATCAAGAGGAGAATCTGAAAGAATAAACAAAGAAAGATGTATGCTTTACCACACATAAATTGAATCTGCAACATGTATGAAAACTTCAGGTATATGTGACTCATACATAGTATTAATGTTTTCTCCAAGACTTATAACCTTCCTCCTTCTCTTTTCTGTTTTTCTGAAATAACCCACATCTATGAATTTTCTTTCTTTTCTGTACTCTCAGTTCTTATTGATTCATAGAACTCACTAGAATTGACATGCCCAGGCAGCCTTGGGGAGCAAGTCAGAGCGGTGTAATGAAAGTTCCAGAAGGAAAACGCCTCACCTCAGCCTGGTTCCCTGAAACATGCCGCCAAGATGATGTGGTTTTCATGTGAGAAAGCCCTCCTTCACCTGTATCAACATGTTGTTCCCCTTAAAATAGTGGCTTGCCTTTGTTTTGACCCTGGTAAATAGCTATTTCCTTTCCTTTGCTGACATTATTTTTTCTTTGTTCCTTGAAGCTACAAATTACCTCAAAGGTAATTTTTTTTTTCTACATACACTCAGTCTTCACTTAATTGTTCACGTATAAAACTTTAGAGGCACAAGAGGGAAAACCACCAACGAAGAGCCAATAGACTCTTGTAACTGTTTCTGTAATGCGTTTCTAGAACGAAAGAAACGAGGTGTCTTTTTTGATTGTGATATAAAAAGCAGAAGAGAAAAGTGATAACCTCCTACAATTGTCTTAGTAAAAGAGTCCTCTATGTTTTGGACTCCCATCTTCCTATCTCTGGAAGCATATTCATACCCATATCTTTTCCCTGGAGTAGGCCATAAAATAGACCATAATTCTCAGCAACCACAAACAATGGACTCTGAACAACTTATTTATATGTGAACTTTGACCCTACCAGTCTCCTTTAATTATCTGGTCAGTTAGTAATATTTTATAATATTCATAACTTACTTGTTAACTTTTGTAGAGAAATAACATTTTACTCACACCTCTGAAAATTATCACTGTGGGACTTCAATAAGCAACAGAAAACCCAACTGAAAACAAACCGACCTCCTTTCTGGAGGTAGATCACACTAGATCACACTGTTCTGGTAGGATCACACTTAGTAACTGCAGACTTCATGGTGCCTGGTCTTCGGGCTTGAGTCAGATGCCTCCAGACTGGGGCTGGTGAAGGGTGCGGAGACCTTGAGGACTAGCCTTTGCCATCCCATGAATGAATGAATGCTGGTCCAGTTTGTGTGGACTAGTCTAGAATGATCCAAAGGGATGGAGTAGATTTCATTTTCTGTTCAATCTTCTAAGGTCTTTCTTCTAATGCAATTATTTAAAATATAACTCAATGGAAGAGTCAGATTGCTCTAAGTTTCTTGAAATGTTTATTTCAAAGGAAAGCTTTTCCTTATTTAAATAATTTTAGGGGGATTTGTAGCATGATATTCTCCTTCTCCACCACCCTTCCAAAAAAAAATTGAAGAAAAGATGAGCATTTTTAAATTTTGAGTATCTGAAGAAAGGCCTTGGCCCTTGTGAAATTTTGTTTGGAAATTCATAGAAAGTCAGGGGAAGCAACCATGTTCTTAGAAAGTGCCTTTTTTGAGACTCAGTTGGGTCAGTTCTGAGGTTATTCTGGGAGCTGGGTGCATTTGTTCTCTCCTTGAATCACAGATTCTGACATGCGATTTTACAAGTTCTTGGCTGTTTCTAAAAATTGACAGGCATACGGAAAAGTTAATAATTCAGCAAGTAAAATATGCTTATGTCTGCAAACAACAAAGATGAAAAAAGATGCCCTATTTTTACTGTGACTCTTCTTAGGAGTATTAAAAATGCAAACCCAAAATTGACATAGAAAAAGTGCAAAAGATTTTGGCCCTTAAATCTTCTCAGCAGTTTCTCATTGTCATATGGTGTGTTCATTCTCCTTGAGAGGAAACAACTTGAAGACCAACTTTTGATCACTCTGCCCTATACTACAAAGCCTCTAGAATTTAAAAAAGGGCTAGAGGTTTTTTAGAAAAATATGGCTTTTGTGAAATACAGCCATATTTCACAAAAATGGTGATTTCTACACTACTGTCTAATTTAAAGATAAATTTAAGGGTGATTGAAAAATGACAGCAATGTCTTTTACAAATGCATGGATACAAATCAGATCTTTTAAGGCCACATGAATAGGACTTATTAACCACTAATATTTACCTTCCTTATTTTCTGTAACTCTTCACAATGATATTCCAGTTATATTTCGACAGTAACTGTCAACCTATACAAATAGCGTCACAGCCCATAAAAATTATGCCATCTTCAAATTAAAGATGAACACTATTTTCCAGAGCATGAAAAGTCCTATAGTTAAGGTTGCTATTCTATCTGTCCATAACTGGGTAGAAAACTACCTACCAGAAACCCAAACTTAGGTAGATCATTTTTGAGGGAATACATAAACTCAATGAAAAAAAAAAAAACCATTTATGATGACAGATCTTGCTGTGAAGCAGTGGGACAGGAACAGGTTCTTTTCCCCCTGGGAACATGGATTTCCTTTGCCTAGAATCCTTGTTTCTCCATCTTTGCATGACTGCTTCCTTCCTGTGGGGAGCTCAGCTTAAAGATCGCCCTGGAGTCATCTTTCTGACCAATCAATCTAAGTAGGGGTCCTATTATATAATTATCTACAAAGCGCTTATCACCAACTGATATTCTCGGGTTTTGTTTAATGTCAACCTCCTTACATTCAAAGGGCATGAACTTTATTTTATCCATGCAGTAATCCCAGTATTAAAAGTACCTGCTAAAGCAGGTGTTACAGGTTGAATTGTATTCCTCTTCCAAAGATGGGTTGACATCCTAACCCCAACACCTCAGAGTGACATTATTTGGAATAAAAGTTGTTATAGATGCAATTAGTTAAGATGTGGTCATATGGAGTTGGATGGGCCTTTGATCCCCAAAGACCACTGTCTTACAAGAACAGAGAGACAAAGACAAAGAGAACATGATGTGAAGACAGACACATGGAGAAGAGGGTTGTATAAACACAGAGGTGGAGATTGGAGTTTTGTTCCTACAAGTCAGCGAATGCCTCGGGATACCAGAAGCTGGGAGAGGCAAAGAAGGATCCCCCACTAGAGACTTGGGAAGTGGTATAGCCCTGCCAACACCTCCATTCTCTTTCAAACTCTGGGGACCAACTTTCCACCCTCTTAACCAGTGGCCAAATATGTCCCTTAAAAACGAAACTAAAGAAGATGGGATTTTTGCAATTAAAACCATCTGTGTAGCAAATGGGCCAAAACATACCATTCTATTGCAGTTCTCTGGTTTGGCTTGAAACAATATTGCTATAATTTCATCAGAAATATTTTGAGAAAAAAAAGAAATATTTTGAAGAAGAGTTTTACCATAATTCTGTGCTCATATTACTATAAATTTGCAAGTTTCAGCTAACATCATTTAGTAATATAAAAATGCATTACAGATGTATATATACATACACATATATTTGTTTTTTCCCTCTTTTTGTAGTGACAGGAGCATACCTTCTGGGCACTAGGTGGAATCTGATAGCTAAACTAAAGCCAATTCCAGATTTTAAGAAGAAATTTTCATGGTACTTCCAGATAAGCAAATTAAAAAACAAGATGAATCAGTGTCAAAATGATGAAGAAAGATTATTAATTTACATTATTATTTGGGTTATAATTTATATTATAATTTGGATTATTAATTTACAAGGTCTACATGGTCAAAATGAGTAATAACTCAGAAACACAAATTCAAAATTTACTCATTACTAATACTGACTTTTTAGTGATTGCTTTTTAAAAAAATCTGTAATCACTTGAAAACCAGTCACACATATGTATATATATATAGATAAGTGTGTGTGTGTGTCTGTGTGTGCATGTGTGTGAAATCATTATTACCATTTGGAAACTAAAAAGATTATATTAGGCATTCCTTTGTGAAACTACAATAACCTTACTATTTATACTGACTATCTCTTTATGACCCCATGGTAAGAATCTTTATTGATCCCTTGGTGCTGTGAGAGCAATTTCCTTTGGAGGCATATTGTTCTATTGCAGTTTTCTCTCTGTCTCATCTGGACACAATGCATAGACTTATGCACAAAGAAGCATGGGGAGATATTGAAAGAAAAGAGTCATGTGCAGGGTCTGAACACGTTTCCTGTCTCACAGGAAGTGTGCACATCATGACTTGTCATCTATACTGTTTAGCTTAGTGTCTCCTCACTTCCTGGAATAAAACCAAACTAAGCAAAACGATAAAAATGACAACTTTTCTGTGTTTGGGAATTCCAAACTCTTATTACTGGAATGCTAAATCTTTCAGCTCTACTGGCCATTGTGCTTCCCAACATTCACAGTGGTTTTTATGGTATGCTTTTTGAAATGCAGTGCTTCTCGGTACACCGCATATTTTACAACTTATTTTAAATGTTATAGCAAAACTCTGCTTGTCCTGTGTCAAGGGGAAAATATTGACTTATTATTCAAATTACTTCAGTTGTTATTTCTGTAAGTTTCTTGGACAAAATTCATTCTCCTTTAAATATTGAGTTTTAGATGTAGGCAAATGCAGGGAAATAAATGATATGAAAACAATCCTTAGTTTATCCTGTGAATTTATGATTCCTGCCCCCTACTTGTTGGTTTAACGTTTTCCAAAGCTGATGTTTAAGTTTCAACTTGGCTTCTCTAAGAAACCATCCCATATAGAAATGAGGTTCTAAAAAAAAAAAAAAAATGAGGTTCTATTTTATCAGCACTATCCCTGCCAACTACATGACCATCACTGATTTTTCAATTTGTAGGAAATCGAGCATTATCTGCCAAGTTGGGAAGATATCAAAAGTGCACTGAATATTTTAGTGAGAATCACTTGTTCAGTAATAGATGCATTTTAGGGACTCGGATCTGGGAAGAGCTTCTGTGTCAGAAGCTGCCACATTGCATAGGTCAGTAAAATGGTACAGATACTAGAGGCCTGGGAAAATCAACAAAAATCTCTGTTTTTCAAACCAAGCCAAGGTACCCCTTCCAGCTTGCCCTTCTAGAATATGCAACCATGGGTGAAATGTGTCCCGAGTAAAGGGACAAACAGGAGCTGGATCATGGGGTGAGGTGACTGTAGGTGGCTGTGTGTGTGATGGAAAGAGGTTTTGCTAGTAAATCATTTAGCAGCTATTTTTAAAATATCCAAACAAATTCAGATTCTGGAAGCAAATGCAAAATTATCATAACATTTAGGATGAAAACATTTTAAAGTCATTTTCTGTTTGGAGCAAGCATTCATAGAGTACAAATTTCATTCAGCCTGCAAGAAACATCTCAGGATTACCTAATCCAATGTCTTCATTATACTGGTACGGAAATAAAAGTGATTGACCAAGGGGCTAGAATCCAGATTTTCTGACTGCTAGGCTTCAGCTCTCATTCATAGCTCTTTGAGGAAAGAGGAAATTCGGAATTAACACTGATGAAATTGCATCCATGGGCCAGATATAGTGATAGCTGCCAGGCATTGCCACTGTGGTTAAAGGTGAGGTTCCCAGTCAGAATTCCTCAGTGGGAAATTTGTTCTGTCTCTTATTACCTCTGTGACTTTGGACAGGTCACTTATGTTCTCTAATTCCTAGTTTTTTCATGTATAAAATAAGATCATAAATGAAGTTTCCTCACTGACAAGGATTAAGTGAGATAATCCTTGCAAAAGTCTTAATAGTGCTTGGCACATGAATGTTGGCTCAATGAATACTGAATTTAAAAAAAGAGGAAAAAAACCTTTGCCTGTCACAGGGGTGGAGAGGATGATTTGATGCATCTTTTACAAATGAGAAAAATTAGGATCGAGTAAAATTCAGTAATTCTCCATTGAGTTGTAAAACCAGAATGTGAGGTTGTATCTGTTTGAACCCAAACTTCAGGCCATGTCTGCCTTACCGCAATGCACTTCTAAGAGCCACATGGAGCTGGAAAGAACGCAGAAACCATCCACCTTGAAAGCTGATTGCTGTTCTCATGCTGAGTTCTGAAAGCCTTCTGGCACTTTCCCAGCAATTCTGCAAATCTGCGAAGCTCTGAACTGGGTGTTGCCCATTGGCAGAAGCCAATGAGAATATTCAGGTGATCGTGCAAGTATCACTTGACATTGCAGTCTGGAATGTAAGCCTGGCTTCCTTTAACTAATGACCAGTCCATTCTCAAGAACAGGGGCTGTGTCCTCTCTTTCTGCAGAAAGGACTCACCCCATACCCAACACTGTAAGCTCCCTCTGTATCAGCTCCACCCATAAAGTAACCTTGTCCAGGTCAATTACCTCTTCAAGGCTGGATTAGGACAGATCCTCAGGCCACACCCCACCCAACTATCCCAGACTCCCTACACTGAGACCTTGAAAGATCCACTTTTATGTAAACTTTTCACTGAATTAAAGCTTATATCAGAAAAAGAGGTACAAATCCTGTAAGCACAAAGTTCAATTAATTTTCACAAAGGGAACACAGTCTCAAATTCAGTAGTAGAGCACTCCAGTCCAGAAGACAATCCTTCTAGGTCACCACGCATCCTAGGCACGATCTCGTAAGATAATCACCATATTCTGACTTCTCCCATCATAGCTTGCTTTTGCCTATTTTTGAAATTTATATAAAAGGAATCACAGTGTGTGTTCTTTTGTATCTGGCTTCTGTTACTCCATAATATGTTTGTGAAATTCATCT
Organism: Enhydra lutris kenyoni; assembly: GCF_002288905.1. Classification (NCBI taxonomy): domain Eukaryota; kingdom Metazoa; phylum Chordata; class Mammalia; order Carnivora; family Mustelidae; genus Enhydra; species Enhydra lutris. Next base: position 28,652,912 of record NW_019154101.1, on the reverse strand, counting down.
ATGTTATTGCATATAGTTTGTTTTCATTGTTATTTGGTGGGGAAGGGGTCCAACATCTTCTTTTGTAAATAAAGCTTTATTGAAGCACCGCCAGGCCAATTCATTGCTGCATTGTCTACAGCTGCTTTCACACCATAATGGCAGAGTCTGGTTGTGACAGAGACTGTGTGGTCGTCAAAGCTGAAATATTTGCTATCTAGCACTTTACAGAAAAGAAAGTTTGCTGATCCCTGCTCTGTTGTATCCCATCACAACATTTCTTTATACATTCTATTCTTGAGGGACATTTGAATCTTTCTAGTTTTGAGTTACTGTCAACAGCGTCACTATGAACATTCTGTAAGTGTCTTTTGATGACATTATGTACATGTTCTACTGGGTATATGGATGGCATCTGTATTTCTTTAAAAGTCTCTGATTTACTCTAATGTACCGACAGGTTTGGAAACTGCTTTAGAGAAGTTTAAAGAGTTTAAACCCAAAGTGTTCAGACTGTCTTGCCCTCAAGGTCATGCAGAAAAGAATTGGCAGGATGGAGACTGACAGTCAAAGCCCTGCTTCTTAGAACAGGTCTGGTTTTCCACTATGGGTCCTGTAATCCTTATCTCCAGAACATTAACTTAAAAGTGTCTTGACTTATCCCAAATCCTTCATAAATATGACTCTTTTCTACCACATCTTTTGTACATTTTCAAGAACAGGACACTCACTGTCTTATGAGAATCCTAGAGAAGGAAGGAATGATATAAATCACTAATTCAATCCCCTCATCTTATAAATTAGTTAATTGAGGCACAGACATACTGATAATTTGCCCCAAATAAACATTTTGAGTGTTTTTATTATTTACTACAAAATGATTTTGAACTTTCTGTTTTTTTCTTTGCATTTGATGTTATTTCAGTCAATTCATTACAAAAATAATATTTATTAATTTTAACTATTTAGACATTACAGAATTATCTACAGGAAAACTAGTATTTTCTCCTTCTCCCTCTTGCTATGTAGTCTCTTGCCCCTAGGTTATCACTCTTAACAATTTATATTTTAATTATCTATATATAAATGTATAAATATGCCCATAAGTGATGTGAGTCCCAACTTTGATAAAGAAGACATATAACAATTTTCCTTAACTCAAATTAATTTTTAGTTCGAAGGTCCGTTGTGTCAGTTAGATGGGCACTCAGTCTCAGTTAGTGTGGAATACGCTCATTTTTCCTGAAGTTATGTCTACATTTCGGGAAGTTTTATGTAGTACCAAGGAAGTGAGTGGGAATTTGAGCATCGGCACCATCTGCTCCTTGGTAACCATAGTGATAGTGAGACATCTTTCACTCTAACTGGGCCTTGGCCACCAGTCCCCACAGGTGTGTTGGTCCCTGTTGTCAGACCGTGTGAGTTGTGGTTCAGTGCCTGAGCCTTGGCAGTTTCTGCCAGGCTGCCTGCAGCCCTACCAGCTCTGGCTCACTATAGCCATTTCCTCTGTGGACTCTTGCCAGCTTCCTTGGCCTCCACCAGGAAACTGAGGCCCAATTTTCCTCTGGTCTTAGGTCCCACCAGACTCACTGGAATTTTCTATTTGTCCAGGGTCTATCTGTAGCTTCTGGCATCAACCCTGCTCTTCTGGGCTCACCTCCAACACTCATCACTCTCCTTTCAATACAATCTTGTCTCTCTCCAAGCTGGGCACATCTACTCTCCAACCTTCTGTGAGCATCCTTGTACAGGGTTTTATATGCTTGTATTTTTATCTCAGGCAGGCAGTAGGGAGAGCATCCTCTCTTCTCAAAGCCTCAAATGTTTGCAAATTTGACTTTTTGGAAACTGGTTGCTGAGATGATTCTTTTGCTTACCCATACCTCATTGGGTACAACAAGCCCAGAGCAGCCCAAGGGCTTGAATGAGAGAGAGAGTAGAAGGAGGTAAAAAGTGAACTACTAGAAAGAAAAAATTATTGTCAAGATCTCAAATTATTATTGTATTACAAAAATAGGCACCTCTGTAGGGGAATTATTTAATTTTGCTTTTTTCCCCAAATTAGGGTTATGCAATATATCAAACTATAATTTGCACTTTTTAACTTCCTACAACTTGGACAAATACATGCATACATACACTTATGTTTCATTATTTGTAATGGTTTAGTAGCATTTGTTCAGTTATATTCCTTGTTGATGGATGGCCAGGTTGTTTTTGTTATTACAAATAATAATAATCATACCCAACGTTAATTATGGTCTTAAAATGACCAGACAATGTTCTAAGCACTATCTCATTTAAAGTTAAAACACATCCAGGAGATAGATATTACTGTTGCTTCATTTTTACAGATGAGAATATTGAGACATATAAGGATTAAATAATTTACTTAAGGTCACACAGCACATTAGGATTTGAATCCAAATGAGTATGCTCTTCTCCCCTATGTGGTTCTGCCTTCCCTCCCCCAATTAGCATACTTGTACATGTGTTTATATACTTCATTTTTATTTCTGTCCAGTAACTGCCAGAACTGAGAACGTGGGCAAAGTTTCCTTGCATTTTATATCTTAAGATATGTTGGCAGATTACTTTTGGACTGAAGCAATTTACAGAACCACCCCTAGTATTCAGGAGTAATGATTACCCCCAAGCCTTACCAACAGTGGATGTCAGGACTTGTCTAAAGTTAAATCATGCTGGCAGGAGCACTGATCCTTCACCCCTAAATGATTACCAGGTGTTTCAATTTTCATTCCCTCATTACTAATGTGAATGTCAAACATCTTCGGCTTATTGGCCCTTTGTGTTTCCTCTGCTGTGAATTGCCTGTTTGCTACTATAATTTTCTAATTAATTTCAAGAGCTCTTTGTGTACTTGGGATATTAAGCCATTGTTTTATATGTGTTGTAAATATTTTCTCTTAGGAGATCATCTGTTCTGTGCTTTCTACTACATGAAAGTTACACAAATTTATTTAATTGACCCTTCCCATTCTTTCCTTTATAAACAAGCTACAGAACAATCTATAGTATAGTTTCTAAAAACATGTATTTGGTTATTTACCTTCAGTTTCCCATCTTGCCAAAGAAATATTTCCTCATTCCACAGCTGTACAAATATTTTCCTAATTTTTCTCTAATATCTTTATGGTGTTCCTTGCTTTACATTTAGTTTCTTAATATGTCTGGAACTTACTTCTGGATATGTTATAAGGCAGGAGTTGACATTATTTTCTTTATGTATAGCTAATTATCCCAACTCCACTTATATTTACTTTGAATTATATATATAATTAATATTATAGGTCCTTCCCCAAAGATACCTCCTCCCAGATATACTTGGCCCCAAACCCTATTCTTTTTCATTGGTCTGTCTGTTTTGATTCTGCTTTGATTCTCATCGCTTTATAGTGGGTTTTGATAGCTGTTAAATGAAATACTTACCCCACTTCTGAAACAGAACTTTAAAGTTCATTAGATATTTCTCTTTTCTAGATATTTAATAATATCACAGGAGGCCATGATGCTACTTCTTATAAAAATTTTTTTAAAAGATTTTATTTATTTATTTGAGAGAGGGAGTAAAAGAAAGAGAGACAGAGAGAACAAGTGAGCATGAGCCAGGGGAGGGGCAGAGAAACAGAATCCCCTCTGATCTGGGAGCCTGACCTGGGACTCAATCCCAGGACCCTGGGATCATGACCTGAGCCTAAAGCAGATACTTAACTGACTGAGCCATCCAGGCCTCCTAAATTGGATTTTTCATGAATGTAGAAATGCAACCTTTTTAGGCAAATGAAGTTCTTCATGTCTGGAAACTTACATGGTCTGACATCATTCAAATTTCATCAAATAATATTATCAATGTATAGACCTTGAATTTGTACTAAAATTAGCATTTTTTTTCCAGCTTTAGATATTGTCCCAACTCCAGACAATAGGAAAATCAGCCAGTTAGGGAAAGAAAGCTAGATTTATGACTGATAAAGATCATTATCTTATTTAAATAGAAACAATTGAGTTTAACAATAATTTAACTGAAAAGTTACATACTTACTATTCTTATAGTGCAACATTTATCATTGGTATCTCTTCCCCCATCACCCTAAACTTTACTAATTTGCATCCAGCTTTAATTTGAAAATGTATAAAAATATAGAAAGCATCACATGGTTTTTATTTCAAGCTTCATTAAGGAGAAGGGAAGTTGAAGTTTATTTTTCTTTTTAATGCCAAGATCTTAACTAATTCTATATTGAACTTCATGGGTGAATCAGTACTTATGATTTTTGACGAGGTCATTTTTGTCTGTAAATGCAGCTACATCTGTGTATTTCTCAAGATTATATATATATATATATATATACACACACATATATATATGTATGTATGTATATGTATATATATATTCAAGCAATCAAATTGGAACTACTCTGAACATAGCATATTACTAATCTATAATCCGGAATGGGCACAACAATGATTCATGTGCTGTAATACCCGTTACTGCTTCTTACAAGCTTTGAAAAACTTTATTTTGGGAAGAATTCTGTCTCAATATCCCCCACAGTTAGATTTTTGCCCTCATTTCCTTTGTATTTATTCTGGTTGGTGTTTGCAAGACTATGAGGATCTATTTTGGTTGGGGACACTGTTCTCTTCCTAGAGAAGGAAGTGAGAGCGCTGTGCTTTGTCTCCAGCTCCAAAGCTGTTAGACAGATCAGACAGGGAGCTCTGTCAGCCAGGCTCCAGGAAGGGTTCTCTCTTCTGATGGAACAACTAAACAATTGTTACTATTTACAATGGGCCAAATGTAGAAATATTCTTAGAACAATAAGAAAAGGGAAAGTCGGCCACTAGGCAGGAAAGAAGGCTTTCAAGCAACATCAAACTTAAAGAATGTGGATATCTTTTAAATGTAAACAGTTTACCATATCACTTCTCCAAATAACAATACCAAGAGTGCTTGCCATGCGTAGGGCACTTGACGGACACTATTATCTCTAATCCCATATCAACCATACCAGACAAGTATTAGCCCAATCTGACATGTGAAGAAACCAAGGTCAGAGAGGTTGTAAGGACTTTTCCATGGCTGGTAAATTTGGAATTCTATCACAAACGTATACAACTATTATATTAGAATCTACTTCTTCTTCTTCTTTTTCTTTCTTTTTTTTTTTTTTTTTAAATTAAAAAGTAGATGAGGCCTCCTGGGTGGCTCAGTGGGTTAAGCCTCTGCCTTTGGCTCAGGTCATGATCTCAGGGTCCTGGGATCAAGCCCCGCATCGGGCTCTCTGCTCAGCAGGGAGCCTGCTTCCTCCTCTCTCTCTGAATCCCTCTCTGTCTGCTTGTGATCTCTCTCTCTCTGTCAATGAATAAATTAAAAAAAAAATCTTTAAAAAAGTAGTTGAAAAGTCTGTAATTCTTGATAAGAGACTCTGTAATCTCCTTACAAAAGCACAAAGTATTGAGGGGTTCATTAATAGTTTATGTTCTTTTCCTTTTGCATTTCCTATGAAGGTGATGGGAACCTGAGGAAAATTTGGCAAAGCTGTATGTGATGGCAAAACTGTCCTCTCCTTTGTCACATGCATAATTATTCTCCCTTGATCCCTCTCAAATTCTTCAAAAGACACAGAGGATAAACTCTTATTTTTTTACAGTAACTTCAAATCTTACAGACAAGTATGTAAAGATCTAAATTATTAATAACTATCATACTAATTTTCAACACCACTATTGGGTTACTTACTGTACACATATAATATATGCATCTGAAAGATAATGGTCTGTTGTCAAATAATTGTCAAATAATCTTTTTTCCGTTAGAGTTTTAGTATTTCATTGAATGTTTCTTTTAAGTGCCAGATCAATGAAACAATTCTTTACCTTAATTTTACATAATTTATAGTATGTGAGAAGGCAAAATAATGGGTCTAAAAGTGAGGTATGCTTTGGATTGCTTTTGGATATGTAGTAATACACTAGAACAAGTCAATAATTAACTCAATGAATGACATAATGAAGTTATGACATAATGAATGGCATAATTAAAGTTACTAGTTGTCTGGTTACTCAAGAATAAGAACACAAATGATTTTACAATTCTTTGCTAACTTTTTAGCTTCCACTGTGCCCAATCTGGGCATAATCAACATATAGGTGGACCAAGGGGCTATTTATATGGTATTATGGGTAGCTATTTTTCTTGCCGCCCAGTACTACACCTGCATTGCAGATTTCCTGGGCTTCAACTCTTGCATTGGCCTGCTCCCAGTTTTAGTAGTATCTACCTCATGCTCTCATTAGCTCTAGTTGGTAACATTTTCATGGATCAGTTAGCCATTCATTGATTAGCATCACAGAAAGCAGGATTCTGGGTTAAAAATGAGATGGAAGACAAAAGGTGTGCTGTGAAGCTAGGATGGCAATGGCTTCTGGAACTCTGCCCAGGGCACTGAACATAAGGAGAAGGACAGAGTAGAATGGAGGAGAGAAATAAAGCATGAAAAGAGAAACGTTTCCCCAAAGAGGAGGTAAAAGGCTTCCTCACCCTTTTGCCTAAGGTTCCCTGAAGTTGACTGCGTCTATTAAAATGATCAATTTACAGAACACACCAAGACCTTGACATGGCTGCCATGCATGCCAATAGTCTCTTCAGAGGGAAACCACTAAACCCACAGCACCTATTGAGGAAGTTACTCTAGGAAATTCCTCAGGCATAAGCGGCCAGGTTTTGCTCCACATCAGCCTGCTCCCCACAGACAATTGGACCAGAGTGGGGTGCCTAGATGGCTCAGTTAGTTAAGTGCAGGACTCTTGTTTTAGGCTCAGGTCATGATCTCAGTGTTGTGAGATGGAGCCCCACACTAGGCTCCATGCTCAGCGCAGAGTCTACTTGAGATTCTTTCTCTCCTTCTTTCTCTGTCCCTCCCCCTGCTCTCTCTAAATAAATAAATAAATAAATAAATAAATAAAATCTTTTTAAAAAAATCGGAACAGGGTGTATGCCTAACCCAAAGGCATAATCTAGTCAGACAAATAGCCTCTGCAGTGGTCTGACAGCAAAAACTCTGCCCTCTAGGAATGGCGGTGATTAATTGGACAACCTGTTGCTCTCTCTTGAGATGGTGAGCACAGGTTATTTTGTGAAAATAAGCTAGATGGTAGTAGAATACAGTAAAATACAGCTACACAGAGAGAATACTTGAGAGAAGGGAATAATCTAGTCGTTAGAATGATGTAGAATCCTGACTCATTTTTCAGAACATAAACTATGTTCTGGTCTTCACGGGAAACTTCTGTTCTTGTGATTCTTGGTTGTGAGACTTCTTTTGGACTCTGGTTTAGATTCTAAATGCTTGAAGAAGAAGACTGGTCAAGATTCCCGTTTTCCTTTTTTCCACAGGTGTCATTCCACAAAGCATGATACTTCCTCCCCGTCTCTTAAGGTAGAAGCAGTAAATCTCTTCTTTGCAACCAAAGAGGCCACATAAACTGTTATCTAAAATAACTCATTGGCATCTTTTTTTTCTGCGTAAGATGTCAGGTTATATAAAGGTTTAATAAATCGAATTTTTTTAAATTTATTTGACAGAGAAATCACAAGTAGGCAGAGAGGCAGACAGAGAGAGGGGAGAAGCCGGATCCTCACTGAGCAGAGAGCCCGACGTGGGGCTTGATCCCAGGACCCTGAGATCATGACCGAGCCGAAGGCAGAGGCTTAATCCACAGAGACACCCAGGTCCCCCTATCAGAATTGTTTTAGTTCATCTTAAAATCCAGTGATGAGAAAAATAGGGAATAAGTACACTCATTCTAAGGAGACATGCAGGGTAAATTCATGTTAGAAATACTAAAAGAAAGCTGAATTAATTGAACAGCCACATTTGGACTAAGATGTCAGAAGAAAGTTTGCTGGGCTTATAGGAGGTACTGTAGTTTCATCAAGGAACCCATGCCAAGTACAGGGAACCCCTAAGATAATAGTCGTATTAACTTATGTTCAGTAGTGGTGGGCTAGCAAGCTAGAGACTCAGGAAAGCTGATGGTGCACAAGTTTGGAGTTTGGAGGCAATCTTCTGGAGAATTCCCTCTTGCTCAGGGAGACTGGCACTTCTGTTCCATTCAGGCTTTCAGCTGATTACATGCAGCCTACCCACATTATGAAGAACAATTAGGTTACTCAAAATTCAACAATTTAAATGTTAATTTCATCGAAAACACCCTCCAAATTGATACTTAAAATTTACCACCAGAATACCTGGCAAGGATCAAAGTGGGGAGGGGACCTTCGGTAAGGAAGGACAAGCAACTCCATCACTGGTTGGTCTTTGCTGAGCCCCAGAAGTTCCATCACCACGGTGCAGCAGGGCAGGAAAGTCCTTAGGAGAACGTGACATATGTCTCCTGTGTTTGAGGTCATTGCAAGCATGGAGTTTAGTATTGTTTTCTGCCTGAAGAATTCTGCAGGAAAACCTGCTGAAGGACAGCAGGCTTGGGCCATTCTAGACTTGGATCATGAGAAGGCCAGCAGTTGTCTTGCAAGAGACCCTTGTCTTTTTTCTGGTACATCGTTTGTGTTTCAAGTAATCTTTCCAAACCTCTACTCTTATCTCATTATTCTTCTGTTTGTGGCTCGTGGGTGTTCACAGAATAGGGTGCTAATTCCTGCAAATAGCTCACGAGCTCTCCATGACCCGTATCTTCTACCACTCCAGCCTCACTGCCTTTTCCTCTAGGCTTCCCCACTCCCCCATAGCCCACTGTGCATGCAATGCCTCTCCCCTGCCAGTCAGCTGAACGCCTATACCTAGGAAATTCACACTGCCCCACTTCTACAAAACTTACACTCATCACCCTCAGGTTGAGTTGTCCACTTCCTTTCTGATGTTATATTTTCACTGTAGAACCAATAACACCCTTTTGTACGACTTTGTTTACTTACCGTATTCACCCCTTCTAGACTGTAATTTACTTCTAGTCAGAGAACTCTGCTTTGTCTCTGTGTCCCCAAAACATAGCTCAGGGCCTGAACATAGAAAGCCCTCGATTAATGTCTGTTGCATGAATGAGTTAACAAAATGTCTGGAAATAAAGAAATTTCAGGTGATTGAAGAAATATCTGGGAAGAATGGAATTTCAAGTGTTCTCAGTATTTCAATATTTCCTACTTTTTATTTCTTCTCCTTCCTAATTTGTAATTTTTATTTCTCCTTGGTAGAAAGCAGCAGTTCTTCAAGGATGGTCTACAGACCCCTAGAAGTGGCCAAGCTCCTACTAGAAGGTCTATGACATCAACAGTATTTTCATTCACTAGGATCTGCTTTTCTCACTGTTGGACATTTGCACTGATGCTGGTACAAGGGCAGTGGTGGGTACCTTCGCCCCATGCAGAGTGGCAGCGACAAAACTATACAAGCAGTCATTGCCTCATGCATACACTGCCCTCCACTCATAATTAAAACAGAAAAAAAAAAAAAAAAAGTCTTACTTAAGGAAGTCCTGGATGACGCAATAAACATTATTCATTTTATTTAATCTCAACCTTTGAGACCATGTTCTGTCTGATACCATAGGAGTATGGGAATGCACTAATGCTGCCTACCGCAGTGCGAGTTGTCTCAAGGAAAGGCACCTGGGAGATGACTTGCAGGCTGAACTAGCCAGTTTTTAAATGGAACACTATTTGTACTTGAAAGAACAACTGACAGACAAACTGTGGTTCTTCAGACTTCGGCATCTGGCAGACATTTTCTTGAAAATGAACAAAGTATGTCTGTCATTTCAAAAAAAGACTTGGCAGTAATTGTTGTGAATGATAAAATTTGAACTTTCAAGTGAAAATTAGAATTTTGCAAAATTTGTAGCTGCCATTTTGAGCTTGACAGCTTTCCAAAACTCACATATTTTTTATTCTGATGAGATTGGTGATGATGTTAGCAGATGTCATTTTCTTGGTATTGAATAAAGACATACATAATCATTTATAAGATCTGTGTATTTCTTGAACCAAATTTTCCAGATGACCAATACTTAATATTACAAAAACCATGTGTAAAATGTTTGTTTAAGGGGCAAGATATATGAATGGATGTTATTTAGATGAATGAATTTTAATGTAACCATGCAAATTTCATTAATATAATTTCTGATTTCCTGTTGCAACTAATCTTTAAGAAATTGCTTCTTGTTGAGTTTTGATATAGTATTAAATTACTTCTTGTTGAGTTTTGATATAGTATCATACTATAGTATGGATACTATAGTATCCATAGTATGGATATAGTAAGAATATCCATAATTTTCTGGAAAAGATATTAAAATATCCTTCCCTTTTCCAAGCATGTCTGTATGAGGTCAGATTTTCTTCATATACTTTAATATAATACATAATGCAATGAATCGAATGCAGAAGCAGGTATGAAAATTCAGCTATTTTCTTTTAAGCCAGACATTAAAAAGATCTACCAAAAAATGTACAATAAAGTTATGCTTCTCCTTAATTGTTTCCATTTCAGAAAAAATAATTATTTTTCCAGAAATATATTACCTATGTTAATAGGTAAAAAGTTTAGCATTATTTTAAGTGCATTAATTAATATTTTTTAAATTGCTCAGTTTTAATTTCTGAGATGGTAAACAGCAATTGACATAATCGACAATAACAAAACTTCTTCGAGTTCCTCAATAATTTTTAAAATATAAAGGCAGTTTGAGATCAAAAAGCATGAATTACTGCCTTTATCTCTGTCTCTTCTTAAAAAAGGTAGGTAACTAAAGAGGGACGATATTTTTGTTTTCAATGCAAAAAAAAAAAAAAAAACCCAAAAAACAACAACAACAAAAAAAAAAACAGCCAAAAACACCCCCAAACAGATACAAAAAATTCATAATGCCCAAAGGAAATTTCTGTTTTAAAGTTGAAATCAATGTTGCAGCTTACATGTCTAAAAAGTAAATTAGAGATCCACATATCCAAAAAACTTTCTGGTTTATAGATATTTTAGCTAGGAGTGCTGCATAGCATATGAATGCAGACTCATCTATTATGTTATATTTAAACTAAGACAATCGTTGCATAAACAAGTGCAACCATTAAAAATACAAAATGAGTCATCTAATTTGAATCAGTGAGAGACTTTCATATTTTGAAAATATATGTATTCTTTAATGCTCCCAGATTCAGTTATAAAAGAACTAGGAACTGAACAAACATCTTGTTTGCACGGATATAGTCACATACCGTATTCAGATAACAAAAACAAAGCCAAATTTTGAAAAGTCATGAAACAAGCAAGTGCTCACCGTTTCTTCAGAACATTTGCTAGTATGAGGAAGATTATATTTGGATGAGAGTGGTAGCTTAAGTTTCAGCCAAATTCTATTAATTATAGTAATTTCAACAATGATTGATCTAAATTACTGAGCTTCCAAGATTTTGTTCCGTCAAATATTACTCAAAATAGGTTATTATCTCTAACTTAACTTCATTATTAAGATTTTTCTCTATATATATATTAAGATTTTTCTCTCTATATATATGATATATAAGATTTTGTGTATATATACTATTTATAGTATATATATCACATACACATACTATATTATACTTACATATATATACTATTTATGTTGTACAACATAAATAGTATGTGTGTGTGTGTGTGTGTGTGTGTGTGTGTATATATGTATATAATATATACCCATACACATTAAAAGAAATATCTGACCTGTAGTTTTGGGTTTTGATGCAATATTAATGAATGCTTTTCACTAAGAAGTAAGTGTCTTCTCACAGACCTGAGGTGCTGACTTATTTTTATTACTATAGTTACATTTCTTATACAAGGGAAAAACTAAGCTGGTTTCACACAATCAGTGACGTAGCTTTGAAGAAGCTAAGCCATTGCCAGCAGCTAGCCAGTAGCTCCCACTACTACAGCAGAGCTCTTTGGCTTGATATGCAGATTGTACTACTATTAAGCTGTCTGATGGCCATTCTCACCTATGACTTCTTGTTTTAACCAAACTGCAGCAAAACCGTCCTATATACAGGATGCTTTGATATCCCTGTTCTTCACTCACATTCCTATTAGCCAGAACACTTAGATTCAGTGGGTGCTGGATTCCTGGGACCATTCTCATTTTGACAGTGACCGCCCAAATGATCAATTGTTTTTATCAGCTTTAGGAATGAAAACACAAAAACTTAAATATTTTATAGAGGACTTGAGTGACCTCTAAAGTGTGTCCTCAGAGTCCAGTTTAAGAAACCAATGCTTCAGATTAGAAAGCTTTGTTCAAAGTTGCAGGAAGTACCTTGACTGCAGAGGAGGTGCCCAGGGGTGATTTTACTGGAAATACACTTTTTAAATACAAGCTTTTTAAAGCCTTCAGAGCTGGCCCATTGAAAGGTCACCAGATGGAAAGCCACTCCTTGAAAGATCCTTTTTTGGGGAGAAAGTGAAATTTTACACATTGATTTCCACTTTCTAAGAAGGAAGTTTATACCTTTCTTTATTAAAAATAGAAAGTCTCCATGTCAAGAATGCTTTTATTTGCCAATTTTCTATGAAATCACTACTTACTATTTTTTATAAAATATTGTTGTTTTATTATTTATATTATTAGATTATTTATTTTATAATTTTTTAAAATTTTACATAAGATTCTGGCCAACATTTGTTCTACTCTGAAATCTGGAGCAGGAGTCAGCAAACTATACCAAATGTGAGTCAAATTTAGCCCACTGTCTGTTCTTGTATACGTATGAGTGAAGAATGTTTTAAACATTTTCAAAGGATTGTTTAAAAAGAGAAAGAAAAAAAGAAAGAGAGAAAGAAGAAAAGAAAGAGAAAGAAAGACACCCCAATATGAAACAGAGAATGTATGTGGTCCATAAAACACAAAATAGTTACTACCTGGCCCTTTAGAGAAAAACTTTGCCAACTCTTGTGCAAAGCATTACTTATCTTTAAAAAAGAAATCATATCTTAAGGAAGCATTGACAACATTCATATTCTGTCCTCCTTCTCCTTCATCCTCTTTTATTTTTTGTTTACCTTTTCCTCACTATCATATTGAAGACTTTTAATACATTGTTATGGTTTTTAAATGAATTCTACCATTCAGTCTTTTATTTTAAAAACAGTTGAGAAGGTGGGTTTCCTGGGTGGCTTCGTCGACTAAGTGACCAACTCTTGGTTTCTCAGGTCATGATCTCAGGGTCCTGGGATTAAGCCTTCGTCTGTCTTCCCACTCAGTGGAGAGTCTGCTTCTCTCCCTTTCTCTGCCCCTTCCTCCAGCTCACATTCTCTCTCTCGCTAAAATAAATAAATAAATCTTAAGAGGAAAAAAAAATTGTATCTTTTGTGAGATAAAAAATTCAAAACTGTAGGGGCTCCTGCATTGTGCAGTTGTTTGAGTCTGACTCTATGTTTTGGCTCAGGTTGTGATCTCATAGGTTTGTGGGACTGAGCCCTGAGTTGGGCTCTGCACTCAGTGGGGAGTCTGCTTGAGATTCCCTTCATTTCCCTCTCCCTCTGCCTCTCCTGTTGGTTGTCTCTCTCTCTCTAAAATACATAAATCTCAAAAAAAAAAAAAAATCAACACTCTATTTCTATAAACTAGCAATAAATTGGAAACTGAAATTTAATAAAACTACCATTTGCAGTTACACTAAAAACATGAAATATGTAGGTATAAATCTAACAAAATAAATGCAAAGATCTGTACACTGAAAAATACAAAACATTGATGAAAAATATCAAGAAGTTCTAAATAAAGGATTAGACTACCCAACACAGACAAAGATATACATGAACTGGAACTCTCATACATTGCTGGTGGTAATGCAAAATAGTAAAGTCACTTAAGATAATAGTTTGGCAATTTCTTATACATGTAAGTTTCCATATGACCTAGCAATCCTATTCCTAGGTATTTACTCAATAGAAATGAAAACTTATGTTTATACAAGAACTAATACATGATTGTTTGTAGTGACTTTACTCATAATTGCTCCAAACTGGAAACAACCCAAATATCCTTCAACTGCTGAGTGAATATTTTATTCTAAAACAGATTCAAATGACTACATAGGGTGAATCGATTCATAAGGCATTCAAGGAAGGGAAAACTATAGGCACAGAAAACTAATGGCCGCCAGGTGCGGGGGGGGGACTTGACTACAAAAGGGCACAGGAGAACTTTTTGAGGACAGGAAACCAATTTAAATCTGGATTTGGTGGTGTTAACACATCTTTGTCAAAACTCCTGGAACAAGACACCAAAATGGTGAATTTCATTGTACATGAATTTTACCTTAATTTTTTAAAAATTTTCCAATAAAAAAAGTACAGGATGTTAAAAAAAAAGTGAGAAAGTAATTTATTTTAATCCTCCTATTTAAAAATAAAATTCCCCTAAAATGAAATAGTTTGTTTTTTGATCCATTTTCCTATGGGGCAGTAATTCTTGAAAAAAAGAAAACATGACCTATTTGCCTTGAACGCCAACATTCATTCTTTAGTGCCTGCGACTTAAGTTCTCATTCTTTTCTTTAATAATTAAAAAGTGGTCACTAATGCTCACGAAGTTTGGCAATGACTTGAGGAATGTTTAACCTGACCTCCGGGCTTCCCAAATGGAGTAAGTAATTGCTAAACTCAGCGAAAGACAAGAGAGCATTAACCTCATTTTCTGAATCCCTTTTCTCAGGAATTAAAGCATGAATAACATTTGTGTGGTAAAATCTGAATGGCTTAATAATCTCAAAGCCTACAGAGAAATTCCCTTTCAGAGCTGCAAATGGTTTATAAGCTTCATTAATAGTCCATTTTAAGTATGATTAAGTGCTTAGGATATTGTTAAGTACCCACGAATTACTTGTTGGTTACCTATGACGATCTCCTTCACCTGACTCAGAGAACACATTTAAATAGCCCAAGAAATGTCATAATTGCTCACTAAGGAAATAAAATGTGGTGGCTACGTATCTGGATCCTTTGTCATCTCCAACACCTTCTGTAGCAAAGAAATCTGAAACTAAGTCCTCGGGAAAATGCCGTTGCTGCGGAAGGCATCGAGACACAGATTGCTGGTGGCAGGATTTGGTCATGAACATCACATTTGTAAGACTCATGTGAATTATGTTTTGTTCCCCGAAGGCAGATGGGTCCTTGTTGAGCGCTTCCTCAAGCAAAAAGTTAGGATCCCTGCCACATTCTCCACCCCCTCAGTGTCTCAGTTTCTTCCATCCCAGAGCTCTCAGCAGGAAGCAGGGGAGGGTCACCAGGAGAGGGAGGCTGTGGGGCACCCTTGGCGGTCTGAGAACTGGATCCGCGTGCTTGTGCGTGCGCCCGCCGGCCCGGGGATGAGCCCATCATCACCAGAGAGGCCTTGCCCCTTAAGGAGTGCCGATCCAGAACTTAGTTCCAGAAGCCCTGGCAGTCACTGGGTCCGCACCCCGCACTCCCCTGGCATGTCACGTGCCACACCTCTTTTGGCACTGTTTCCAGCTAACAGCTCTGTAAAGGACTTTGGGGACAGTTGTGCCCTCTTGGCCTCTGGTAAAACGAGTGAAGCTCTCTGGGGACATAGAGGGCATTGCCGTACCCAGCACTAGCAGAATCCTGCTGCCTACCTACTAATCCTTCCCTGCAAATTCAAGGCATGATGCCCGCTACTCCCGGTGCCAGTGCCCCGCCGCCCTCAGGGGCGTCAGCGCAGGGCCTGCAGAGGCTGGCCCTGAGCTCCTGTTCTTGCCCTGACTCCTCAGGCCAGCTTGGACCTGAGTTCTGACAGGCCCAGCCCCTCAGACTTTCTTCTTCCAAGTGTGCATGAGTCAAGGCAGCTGAGATCTCTGGGTCTGAAAGCACCCTCTGCTGTGTCACCCCACCCCCACCTCATGACCACACCCCCCACCTTTGTCCTTGGTAGACCTTGACCTCTGGCTTTCTCCAAGCAGCCAAGCAACTTGAAATCTGAACTTTGGCTTGCACCCCAGAATCTTGTCTCCCCGCAGGCTTAATGTTCCTACATGTTTTATAAATTTCCCCTCCAGCTCTGAGCTCTCAATCCGTCCTGGCCTGCCTTACCTTGGCCACCCAGCCGGCTGGCAGAGTCCCCAAAGTCAGCGTCTTCATGTCTCTTCCCCAAGTTTGTTCCAGCCATTTGAATGCTCCCACATGAGTGAGGTGAGTAAGCTGAGTAAGACAAGGCTTGGAGATAGAGTTAAGTAGATACTCACTGGAAGTGAGACAGGACTGAAAAAAGATCATCTCTTCTACCTGGCTCCTTTCATAGATGAGAAAAAGGAGGACCAAAAATAGTAACTGACTTGGCCAGCATCATTCTGGTTAATATAGAGCAAAATTGCTTCCTCGATGGGTACAGTGTTCTCCATTTTCATTCATTCAAAGAGCATTCATTGAGTGTCTACCTTAGGATATGTTATTACAATTTAAAAATTCTTGGGCATATAATAGCTGTTAAAAAGATAAAAAATAAATATAATAAAGAGATGTTTTAAGGAACATTGTTCTGATAAAGAAAATAATAAGAAAATACATACTAAGCGTTTTTAAATAATCCAAGATTATTTAGGTTCGTGTGGTAATAAAAGTGGATAAATTTTTGTGAAATTCAGAAATAAGAACTATCAATTTGGGTTGTGATTCTCAGGGAAGACTTAGGTTGGATGATGCAGAAGTTAACTGGAGGACAAGGTGGTTTTTAGATAAGTTGAGAGTTGTGAGAAGGGTTTTCAAGTAAGAGATATTGAAGTTTTTTGTTGGAGATCTAGAAGATAAAGTTGTATAGTTTGTGCAGGAACAAATTATAGAAAGCCTTGGGGGTGGGAAACAATTATCAAAAGTGTTCAACCGGCACTGGGGAGTCACTTAAGTGTTTAGCAGGAGAGCATCCATGAGGAAAGAGATTCAAGAAGATGGATCCAATAACACTGCTTTGGGAGGCAATAGAAATGAAGACAGTGAGAGCCCAGAATTGGTAAGGCAAGTTACCGAGCTATCAAAATAACCCTCAATTATAGAAGAGTCTTAAGGAAAATCAAGTATATCGTTTTCAAGTACTTAGAATAATGTGATCTCATGATTAAAACATAACTGTCTCCTTCCGTCCTGAGAAATCTGCTGAAGCAAAGAATTTAGATTGTGTGTTCCTACCATGAGGCTTTTATAGAAATGGATGAAGGTAATGCTCAAAAATAAATTGTTCTCAGATTAAGCTAACCACCTACTCCCCAAACACAACTTCTTTTTTATCTATCATTTGTGTTAACATTTCTTTCACAGCTGGTACAAAATTAAACAAGACTAGTTTATGCTCCCATCATGAAAAATTCTCCATGAGTATATTCTAGGTTAATAAGCACTTGCTCCTCTATCAGGGGGTTAAAGATACCAAAAAACCCCATTAAAAACAACAACAAAAAGTACACAAATGAAATTCACTCTCAGCCCCGTTACAGCAACACCAACAGTTTTTCCTCAGCCATGTTCTTTTCCCCAGGCTTTGTTCATGTGCTGTTTTGTCTCCTTTCATGATGGTGAAACTAAGTTTTCCCGAAACAAGAAATGTAGTAAAACTGACTATCTTTGTCCCTAACAAAGCCATCTTTATCTTACCATTATTAAATGAGAAATGCTCATCTTGGTAGATGGCAAGATGAAGTAGATGGACAGTTGATTTCCTTGCCTTTGAGTTCTTCAACGTAAAGATCAGGATTGTGGTATTTCCTGCAGAAAGCTGGATTCAAGCCAGCAAAGTAGTGTGCAGTTAACTGTCTTCTGCTCCAACTAGCTAAGTCACAAAGGGCAGCAGCTGAGCTACTTTCTTTGTGTGTGTGCTTGTGTATCTGCATTTTAATTGCCAAGTTAGACACTAATCTCTCTAGTAAGTTGAACATGGAGTTGGTTGCTATGTCTTATGGAAAACATGACCTACATCTCTACATATGGATTCCAAAGAAGTGAAACCCTGGCTATCTATTTCTAAGATGTTTCTGAGATGCAGTCATCATTTTTGGAAGAGAATGTTTTAATATTAACTCCATTAATATTTGAATACCATTATGTTGAGAATCTTGTTATATGGACTGTAATTATTCACTTATCATTGATCAAGTCATTATCCCCAGTGAACCAGATTTGCCTGCCTGGAGGCCATGTCCTAGGATGGACTGCATTTATTCAGGGGTTTTGGGTTTGTTTATTTTAATAGCCCTTATTAGAGCTGAAACTTGAAAGTTGTCCAAATTCACTACCAGAAAGTAGCTAGAGCTCCAGTTTGGTGATGAAAGCATAAAGAGGTCTTGATTCCCAATGACCTTTTATAGCTTGACTTACATAAATTTGCATATGCATCATGATTTTTGCTTCGGAGTCACAGAGGCTGAAATGAAGTAATACTGTCTTCAGCAATTGAATACATGCTATGAAAACAAATATGAATTCCCCCCAAAAGCTAAAATTTTAAAATGCTTGATATAATTCCACTACAGTGAAGGTCTACTACCATCATATCTGCCAAGAAGTTCATTCCACTGCCAAAATGACTTTTGTGATATTAAAAAAAAAACTAAGATCTACTTTTATAGTTCCAGCTTTTATTCCATTAATTGACACTCCATGTGATGGTTACTTCACAAAAACCAAACCAAAAATTATGTGTGCAGGAAGATTTTGTAGAAATGGTCTCCACCGAGTACCAAATGCTCTCTATTTTATGTCAGATTTTAGGAGATCAGCATTTTGTACAGCATTATTTGCCACAAATTAATTTTTCTTGTGCCTTGCTTTTCTAAAATTAAATACTATCTGTCCAAAAATTATTTCTCAAGAATAATGGTAATAATAAAGTAATTTATGGAATTTTCCACAAGGTAGATCTCAGTATTTCTCATAAAATCTTGTGAGATAGTAAGTATTGTTTTACTTTTTGGTGGGTCAGGACATTGAAGTTCAGGTGAATTAAAAGCTCTTTTTAATTCTTATAACAAGTCAATGGAAAACCCATAATTTGAGTTCATGGACAGCTTCCCAGTACATTGTTCTTTTCATCAACCTTGTATGTCATGTGTTGATTTCAATGGAGCAATGATTGAAAGTCCCCACAAAGGTTACCTTAAAATCATTTTATTGCTTCAGCCAAAGTGTTTTGTCAAAGTCAAATGCAGTGATTTGTGCTCATGTGCTGACTCTACATTGGTCCACCAGCAGCCTTGTTCGGCACAGTTTTAAAGCCGTGGCTTGTAAGTGGAAACATGTGCCTTCTCTCATCTCCTATAGTCACTCTCCCCTCGTCCAGTATCCTCCCTCTCACTCAGATCCTGCCATCTCTAATGAGCTTACCATTATTTTTAAACTTCTTTCCATGAGGTAGAATCTGCATACCAGCTGGAGGAGAGAATGTAATCCATCCTACAGAAGTTAAACTGGGGGTCATGTGAAGAGCAGGAGGTGGTAAGAAGGGGATATTTGATGTAACTCCCCATGGAAATCTCAAACTCAGTATCACATGTCTATCTGACTCTAGATTTTAGATTTCATAATGTTTGTACTAAAACTAATCAATGGAAAGAGTTCCAGTTTGGAGAAATTTTTCTCCCAGATTAACAGAGAAAGAGAGGGAGGTGGAAGGAGAAATGGAGGGGTGTAGGAAGGAAAGGGAAGAAAAGAGATGAAGACCAAAAAAGGAAAAGGAAAAGGAGGACACTTGGGTGGGTCAGTCAGTTAAGCATCTGCCTTTGGCTCAGGCCATGATCCCAGGGTCCTGGAATCAAGTCCTACATTGAGCTCCCTGCTTGGTGGGGAGGTGCTTCTCTCTCTGCCTGCCACTTCCCGTGTTTGCGCTCTCTGTCTCTGAAAAACAAATAAATTAAATCTTAAAAAAAAAAAAAAAGTAAAGAAAAGAAAAGGATGCCTGGGTGGCTCAGTTGCTTAATCTTCTGCTTTGGCCTCACATCATGATCTCCAGTTCTTAGGATGGAGGCCCATGTTGGGTTCCCTGCTCATTCTAGGTGTCTGCTTCTCCCTCTGCCCCTCCCCACTGCTCCAGCTCTCTCTCTCTCTCTCCTTCTCACTCAAGTAGAGAAATAAAATCTTAAAAAATAAAGAAAATTTAAAAAAAGGAAAAGAAGAGAAAAAAAAGAAGAAAGGGGCAGAGGTTTTGGTGCATGCATATTTTCTTTCTCTTAAAAATACATGGCTTAATGTACTATGGTGAGTGCTATGAAGTGTGTAAACCTGGCGATTCACAGACCTGTACTCCCGGGGCTAATAATACATTATATGTTTATAAAAAAATTTAAAAAAAAAAAAAATACATGGCTTAGGGCACCTGGGTGGCTCAGTTGGTTAAGTGACTGCCTTCAGCTCAGGTCATGATCCCGGAGTACCAGGATCAAGTCCCACATCGGGCTCCCTGTTCAGCAGGGAGTCTGCTTCTCCCTCTAATCCTCTACCCTCTCATGCTCTCTCTCAAATAAATAAATAAATAAATAAATGCTTAAAAAAATACATGGCTTAAATAATTTAATTCATTTGGCCATTGAAGATGGTTTTGGTTAGAGAATCGATCAATTTCATCTGGCCACTGACCTTAATTTGCAAATTCATATCAGAGTTATTGCTGGGAGAGTAATGGTTTGGCCAAAGAACTGGACAAGAGGTTAGTCCTGTTGAAGCACAACAAAATTTCATGTGATAAAACAATGTGGATACTCACTGAGCATCACATACTTGTTGCGAGCTGGTGGAGCACACATGCTTTAGGTTCTACCCAAGGGAAGGAAGGAGCATTATATGGCCCTGCTCCTCTGATTCTCTCCTCTCAGGAAGCACCACCAGCTATGCCGGTCCAACCCTGGGACCCACTGATGCCCCTCACAACTTCTACTCCAGCAAAGGGAAGTAAGAGACTATTTGGACGGTGGATGGGTATGCCAACTCGGTCTTCCTCCTCGTTCTCCTCTTTCTTAACTGCAGCTCTCTTACTTCTGGCTGTCATTCAGTTTTGTTAGTATAATAGCAACAGCAGCTTGCTTCCTCCTTCCTCCCTAATCTTGCTACCTTGATCTTTCCAAAACACAAATACGTTAAGGTCCCTTTGCTTAAGGAGCTTAAAATCCTTGAATGCCCTGCGCTTGACTCAGGATAAAATTCAAAGACCTTCACCAAGCTTATAGGACCAAGCATGTGAGTCGACCCCCACTGAACTCCCCAGTCCCACTTTTCATTCCTTTGCACATGATCCATAAGTATTCACAGATGGTCTTAAATCAGATTTAGGAAAACTACTTTTTCATAATAGGTACTGAAATTCTATGAAGTGCTTTTTCTGCATTAATTAAAATAATCAGATTTTCTTTGTCTTTACTCTGTTAGTGGTGAAATTTATTAATTTTCAAATGTTCAACCCCATTTGGTCATAAAGTATGATCCTTTTTACATATTTTGGGATTTAATTTGGCAAAATTGTGCTAAAGAATTTAGCATTTCTGTTCAAATGGCATATCAAGGTGATGTCTTCTCTTGTGATGTCTTTTGTTTTAATGTCAGGATAATGCTAGCCTTATTAACTGTTGAATGTGTCCCTCTGTTTTCTAAAATAATTTATTTAGGATGGTCTTATTTCTCCCTTAAACATTTAATGAGAATCACTGTTGAAGACTTCTGGGTTTAGAGTTTTCTTTGTGCAAAGGTTCTTAATTTAGATTTCAGTTTCTGTAACTAATATATAGATATTTAAATTCTCAATTTCTTTTTGGAATCAGGTGTGGTAATTTGTATTTCTCAAGAATTTTTCTTAAGGGGGTGCCTTAAGCTTCTGACTTTGGCTCAGGTCATGATCTCAGGGTCCTGGAATCACGCCCTGTGTCAGGTTCCCTGCTTAGGGAGGAGTCTGCTTCTGGCTCTCCTGCCTCTCCCCCTATTCGTGCTCTCTCTCCTCAAATAAATAAATAGAACCAGCAGGTGGAGGAGCAGAGTGAGAGGGAGATAATCTCAAGCAGACTCCTTGGTGAGTGTGGAACCCAATGCAGAGCTTGATCCTAGAACCCTGAGATCACGACCTGAGCGGAGACCAAGAATTGGATGTTTAACCAACTGAGCCACCAATGGACCCCTCTTAAGAATTTTTTTTTCACCTGAATTGTCATACTTATTGGCAAAATTTGGGCATAATATTGTCTCATGACCTTTTAAAGTATGACTAATTTTTATTTATTTATTTAAAATGTTTTCCAGGGGTGCCTGGGTGGCTCAGTTGGTTAAGTGTCTGCCTTCAGCTCAGGTCATGAATTTAGGATCTTGGGATGGAGCTCTCCATTGGGCTCCCTGTTCAGTGAGAGCCCTGCTTTTCCCTCTCCTTCCCACTTGTGTTCTTCTCACTTGCTCTCTCTGTTACTATCTGTCTTTCTCTCTCAAATAAATAAAATAAAAAACCTTTAAAAAAATAAAATGTTTTCCAGTTTTATTAAGATATAATTGACATATAGAATTGTATTAGTTTAAGATGTACAACATAATGATTTGATATAAGTATATGTTACAAAATAATTACCACAGTAAGTTTAGTAAACATCCATTACCTTACATAGTTACATAGTTATAGTATGTGTGTGTGTGTGTGTGTGTGTGTGTGTGTGTGTGTGTTGAGAACTTTTAAGATCTACACTCTTAACATCTTTCAAATATACAATACAGCATTGTTAACTATAGTTACCCTGCTGTACATTACATCTCCAGAACTTATTCATCTTTTAATTGTAAGTTTGTAACTTTTGATCACCTTCCCACATTACTCCCACTTCATCCCCATCTCCCATCTCTGGTGACCACAAATTTGTTCTTTGTTTCTATGAATTTGGGTTTTTAGATTCCACATGTAAGTGAAATCATCCAGTATTTGTCTTTCTCTGTCTGACTTATTTCACTTAGTATAATACCTTCAAGATCCATCCATCACAAATAGCAGAATTTCCTTCTTTTGTGGCTAAATAATGCTCCATGTGTTTTATATGCTACAATAATATTCCATTATGTATATGTACACATACCATATTTTCTTTGTTCATCCATCCTTCAATGGACACTTAGGTTGTTTCCACGACTTGGCTATTATAAATAATGCTGCATTGAACATGGGGGTAAGATAGATTTTTGAGATAGTGTTTTCATTTCTTTTGTATATATACCCAGCAGGGGATTATCGGCTCATATGTTAGTTCTATTTTTAATTTTTTAAGGAACTTCCTTACTGTTTTCCATAGTGGTTAGACTAATTTACTTTCCCACCAACAGCACACAAAAATTTTCTTTTCTCCACATCCTCACCAACAATTACCATCTCTTGTCTACCTTGATGGTAGCAGCCATTCTTACAGGTGTGAAGTGATATGTTATTGTAGTTTTGTTTTGCATTTTGATATATTATATTTCCATTATCATTTAGTTCAGATATTTTCTAACTTCCCTATAATTGTTTTCTTTAATTAATGAATTATTTATTAAGATATTTAATTTCCAAATATTTGGGTTTTTTTCTGGGATATCTTATTCCTACTTGTTTCCAACTTAATTCTTTCATACTTGGTATGATTTCATTAATTTGAAAATGTGATTAGAACTTGTCTGTGGTTAGATGTATTCTCCACCTTGGCAAATGTACTATACCATATTACATTTGAAAGGATGGATCTCTTGTATTCTTTCAAATATCAGCTGTAGGAATCTATAAATATCAATTAGGTCAAGGTGATTAATAGTCTTATAAAAATCTTCTATATGTTTCTGATTTTATTTTGTCTAGCTTTTTCTTTCAATTTTTGATAGAAGATTATTAAACTATCCAACTATGTGAAATTGAAATTCTTGTTTACAGTATTTGGAAATTTTGATATTAGGCACATAAACATTTATTACTCTTATGTGCTTCTGATGAATTGGCTGATTTATCATTATGTAATGTCCCTCTTTGTCTCTGGTGATATTTTTAACTTAAAGTCTTTTTAAAATCTTATTCTAATTCTGAATGTGTTCCCTCTATTCCATTATTTGTAAGATTTTGATAAAGATTATCACTAGTTATTTTTTTTAAGTGTTTGGGTAGAATCCACCAATGAAAGCTTGTCGTCTTGGGTTTTTCTGTGCTGGGAGATTTTTGATTCCTAATTCGACTTTCACTCTTGTTATTGGTCTGAGAAGATTTCCTATTTCTTGGATTCAAGATTCATGATTCAGTCTTGGTAACTTGCTCAGTTTTAAGAATTATAAAATGTAGAATACATACAACTGTCTAAGGCCCATATTAACATACCCCAATCCTTTAGCTTACAGTTATTACGTATATTACAGCTGGATATGTTACCAACCACAGAAGATAATGATATACTTTACTTTAACAATCACACTGATTATAAATAAATCAAGATGAAAAAATAAAAATCAAGTTTTTTCCATTTAACCAGACTGATGCTCTTTTGTGACCATTTCTGATGCTTTTCATTTTTATTTGTGGATCTAAGTTTCCATCTCTTGTCATGTTTTTCCTTCAGAACTTCAGCCTCAAGTACCTTTAGGGTTTCTCATAGTGAAGATCTGTTTGTACCATAGCCTTTTAATTCCCCTTCACCTCAGAATGTCTTTATTTCTCCTTCATTACTGAAGGATATGGAATTTTGGGTTGACAATTCTCTTTTTTCTTTCAGCACTTTAAAGATGTTGTCTCACTGTCTTGAATGGTTGGAATAATTAAGTTCTAATCTCTTAGCAAGAAACGATAATTACATAATGTGATAGAGGTGCTAATTATCACCACAATGGCAATCATGCTGCATTATAAAAATGTATCAAGTTAACATATTGTACACCCTAAATTTACACAATGTTATATGTCAAAAATATTTCAAAATAAAAAGATGTTGTACTCTCTTCTGGCCTCCATGGTTTCTCAAAAATATCAGCTATTATGAATTATTGTTCACTCACATTTAAAGTGTTATTTTTCTCTTGCCACTTTCTCCATTTGCTCTTTATATTTGGCTTTCAACACTTTGACTCTGCTGATAACTGTTTCTGCAAGATTGGCTTTGGCAAGAAGCGAAGTTTTATGCTAAATAACAGCCAATGTTGATTCCTTTACTGGCTAGAAAATAAAACATACAGGGTGAGGTCAGGTTTCAAAGGAGAATTTTATTAAAACTTTAAAGAGCAGGTAATTTAAATGTTACTGAGATTGTCCAAAGCGACATTCTTTATATGAAGCAAATATAATATTGATACCAAAATCTGATTTAAAGTTTACATAAAAAAGGAATCTATAGATCAATATCACATTGGATTGCAACCAGAATCCAACAATATATTTTAAAAAAATCATAACCAAGTTGATTTTACTCCATGAATACTCAACATAAGGAAATCAATTAATATAATTTGTCTAATTTAATGAGATTTAAGGAGAAATTTCACAAGTCGTTTCTGGAAATATAAAGATATTTGATACCTCTGTGTTTGTAACAGTATTATTTACAATAGCCAAAGTACAGAAGCTGCCCAAGTGTACATCAATTGATGAATGGATAAAGATGGGATTGACTCTGTGTGTGTGTGTGTGTGTATATGTGTATGATGGAATATTACTCAGCCATAAAGAAGAATGAAATCTTACCATTTACAACAGCATGGATAGAGCTAGAAAGTATTATTTGAAGTGAAATAAGTCAATCAGAGAAAGACAAACATCATATGATTTCATTCATATGTGGAATTTAAGAATCAGAACAAAGGAGCAAAGGGAAAAAGAGTGAGTGAAAGAAAGAGAGAGAAACCAAGAAACACACTCATAACTATAGAGAACAAACTGATGGTTATCAGAGAGGAGGTGGCGGGGGGATAGGTGATGGGGATTAAGGAATGTACTTGTCATGAGGAGCACTGGATATATATATATTTTATATAATATAAAAAATATATTTATATATACAAGAATGCCCTCTGTAACACTAATATTTAATATTTCATTGGAAGTATTAACTTATGCTCAGACAAAAGAAGAACTGCAGTGGTATAATAATTGAAAACGAAGAGATAAAACTATAACTAATTGCAAATTATATGGTTATATGTGATTTTTCTCTCATAAAACATAAGAAAACTGACTGAAAAATGCTACAATTTAAGACAGTATTAGTAAAGTAGCAGGATTTAAGTTAATATACAGAAACCAAGACTTCCCATTTGCAAACAATATCCAGAAAAAATATTTTGCTATTTATTGCTATTGCAATAGCAATTAAAAAAATACTTAGCATAAACATAAATGAAATAGGCAAAATATGCATGAGAAAAACTTGCAGGGGGAAAAATACAGTTAAATAAGTGGAAATATATATCATGTTTGTTGATTAAAGGACTCAAAAACATTACAACATTTGTACTTTCTAATTTAATGAATTTAAAAATATCCAAGCAAAAATAGCCAGGAAAACATGGAAACTTCCAGATATTAAAATATAATACAAGCCCTCATTCACTCATTATAACACTAAACTTGTTAAACACTATACTTATTAACCTTTGAATAGACAGGCCAGTGGGACAAAGTAGGAATTCCCAAAATAGATAAGCACAAGTACATGTAAGAATTTGAATTGGTGAGGATAATATCTCAAATCATTTTTAATAAATAGCACACAGTCAAGTGGGCAAAAGTAATGCTGGGTCCATAGTCCACACCATACTTTAGGATAAATGCCAAATGGATCAAATATTTAGAATAAAAAATTAAGCCAAGTAAGTACTACAAGAAAATAAAAGTAAATTTCTTTATAATACTATAAAGGAGAAACACTTCTAAAATTTAAATTCTAAAGCATGAAGAGAAAATAATGATAAAATCAAGTACATAAAAATAAAAAAAAACTTGAGGTGCCTGGGTGGCTCAGTGGGTTAAGCCTCTGCCTACAGCTCGGGTCATGATCTCAGGGTCCTGGGATCAAACCCCGCATCGGGAAATCTCTGCTCAGCAGGGAGTCTGCTTCCCCCTCTCTCTCTGCCTGCCTCTCTGCCTACTTGTAATCTCTCTCTCTGTCGAATAAGTAAATAAAATCTTAAAAAAAAAAAAAAAAGAAAACTTAAGCATGGCTGGGGGGAAAAAAAGCAAAATCTAAAGACAAAAGAAAAGTTGATCAAAATATTGCAATTTGTTATTGCAATTATATAGTCTCATCTCCTAAATACATAACAGCTCCTAGAAATCAAGATTCGAAAATCAGCAATAATAGAAATGGGCAAAGGACATGAACAAAAAGCTCACAGAAAAAGTAAATTTAAATGTTCCTTTAAAATATGACAATATATTGTCACATTCATGATAGGAAATCAAATATTAAAACCAAGATAACATTTGTCCTCTATCGGATTGGCCAAATCTAGATGTTGGAGACACAACTCACTTGACAAGCTATAGAGAAATAGGCACTCTTACACATTACTGGAGGGAGAATGATATATTACAACTCCTTTTTTAAAAAAGGATTTTATTTATTTATTTGAGAGGGAGAGTGAGAAAGAGAGCCTGAGCAAGGAGGAGGGCAGAAGAAGAGGGAGAAGCAGGCTCCCAGTTGAGGGGGGAGCCTGATGCGGGGCTCAATCCTAGGATGCTGGGATCATGACCTGAGCCGAAGGCAGATCCTTAACCAGATGCTCAGATGGCTGCTGAGCCATCTAGGCGCCCCAATATTATAGCTCTTAAGGAAAGGAGATTGGAAATATCTATCAACATTGTAGATGCATTTACTTTTTTTTGTTTTAAGATTTTATTTATTTATTTATTTGACAGAGAAAGAGAGAGGGAGAGAGACAGCAAGAGAAGGAGCACAATCAGAGGGAGTGGGAGAGGGAGAAGCAGGCTTCCCTCTGAGCAGAGAGTCTGATGCGGGGCTTGCTCCCAGGACCTGAGCTGAAGGCAGACGCTTAACCGAAGTCACATTTACTCTTTAAGCCAAGAAAACCATGTCTCAGCATCTGGCCTTTAGTTACATCTGTACACAAGCAAAATAGCATTTGCAAAAGGATGCTGCTTGCAGCATTGTTTGCAATCGAAGACACCATAGAGTTACCAGGAGACAATAAAATCTAACACATTTATCTAAAGAAAAAGAAAACACTAATTTGCAAAGATAAATGCACCCCCATGTTTATTAAACATTATTTACAATAGTGGAAGATGTGGAAGCAGCCCCAGTATCCATGGGTAGATGACTGGATAAGCAAATGGAGTACGTATATATGTACCATGGAATCAATCGAATACTAGAATAGAATAAATCCTTGCCATTTGTAACAACATGGATAGACCTAGAGGGTAACTTGCTGAGTGAAATAAGTCAGAGAGAGACAAATACCATATGATTTCACCTATTTGTAGAATCAAAAACAAAAACCAAAAAATTTTAAAAAGCACAAACAAACAAAAAATAAATAAAAACAGACTCATAAATACAGAGAACAAGCTAGTGATTGCTAGAGGGGTGGGTTGGTGAGGGATGGCAAAAATCAGTGAAAGGGATTAAGAGGCACAAATGTCCAGTTATAAAATAATTAAGTTATCGAAATGAAAAGTACAGCATAGCGAATATAGTCAATAATATTGTAATAACGTTGTATGGTGACAGACGGTGACTACAACTTAGCCCTGAGTAATGTATAGATTTGTCGAATTGTTACATTGCACCGTTGAAACGAATATAACACTGTATGTCAACTATACTTCAATAATTAATAGTAAAAATAAACTCCTAGACTAATGCTTATTTTTAAAAAACCCTAGCACATTCCTATATTGGAATACCATGCGGCTCTCAAAAATGAAAAGGATTTCTACATACTCTATGGAGAAATCTTTATATCTTAAGTGAAAAGCAAGCAAGGTATAGAACAGTAAATTCTTATCTTTTTAACTAAGAAAGAGTATGAGAATATTCATATGTGCATAATGAACTAAGAGAAACAGAAATTCAGTAGTGACTTAGAGTGGGAAAGAGGGCAGGGGTGAGTGAGGAGAGGAGAGCGCAACGTGTTCTATATAAGTTCTATTTAACTATATAAGAAGGAGCGTACCTTCTTGTATAGTTCTGATTTTTGAGACATGTTCAAAAAATTTTTGGAGCAAAATAAACACAAGAAGATCCAAGGAAATAGAAGAATATTATAATCTGGTAACATATACGAGCTTCTGTCCTATGGTTCTGTGGAGTGGTAGCATGCCGGGAGTCTTGCCTGTCAGGAAGGTGGGGCTGGGTCTAGGGGGCCAGTGTTCCTAGGGGAGGCAGCTGGGCACCAAGCCATTCAGAACAGTCAGAGCATTAGCCCAGTTTATCTTGGCCTCAAGCATGGTCTGATTACACTCATTGTCTTGGCTCTCAATGGTGGTGGTTTCGGGTCAGGGAATCGCCTAGGGAAAAGAAGTAATAGGTTATCCAGACCAGCTTCCTCTCTGTATAACCAGGCCCTGTGAAGGTCTCAGGGAAAAATTAGCAAGTGTTTCCACCACTTTTCTTTGAAAGGCCTTTCTATAATTACCTTTTCTCTCTCAGGAAGGCAGTTCCTGCACCTCATCTAAATTTGGGTTTCCTAATTCCATTGCATATTTTATGAAAATAGTTCAGACAATGTAAATAATTATCCTCTGCTCCAATGTTTCAGAGAAGGAAAGATACTTAAGTGATTCCTCTAACCAGAGCTTAAGTTGGAAATGGAGGCACCCCCAAGATCATTTCCCTTGGTAAACTCAAGAGACACAGAGTAGAGGGTTTGCCCATGTTGTGCTTGCTGACATGGATTGGTATTTCTGGAGTCTCCCTTCAGCTTTGAGCCCAGTGTCGCCTTTCCATAGACCATATCCTCTATTATCCATAGCAGCAGCGGGGACAAAACATATAGCTGTCCCAGGGCCAGGAAGCAGATACCCCTGGGGCCACATGAAATTGCCATCTGCCTGGGCTCACCCAGCAGCAGAGAGAAGAGGGACTTCCAAGGACAGGTCTCCCACATCCCCTCCTCTCTCTGTGCCAGTGGTTTGACGGTAACCGTGAATAACATACTTACGGTGTGGAAGTCTGGAGGCAATTGGTTAAGATGACTTGAGTGTGACAGGCAGAGAGAGGCCCCAATCTCATTTTTACGAATATTCCCTCAGAACATATGACCAGAGGCAGGGAGTTTCTTCCCTAAGCAATTGGATATGAGACCAAGAGCATAAACAAGGAAGGGCAATGAAAATACGTTTACAACGTCCGTCTGCCTCCCTGTTGCCGTGGCCTCCAGCTTCTTGTTGCTGGAAGTGTGGCCTATAGGCCAGCAGCCTCAGCATCACTAGGGAACTTGTTGGAAATGCAGAGCTTTAGACCTTCCTCCAAATCCGCTGAACTAGAATCTGCATTTTAACAAGATCCTCAGGTGAATCGCATGCATTTTGAAGTTGGGGAAATGCCTCTCTGACCTCATTCTCACCGAGCTCTGCCTTTCAGCTGCTGTCCTACTTTAGACACCCCCCTGGCCTGGAGTCTTGGCGCACTCCATAGGTGCAGGTCCCAGTGTGGGAGCCACTGAAGCCACGGGATGGGATAAACCTCCCTTCTGTTGCCATCGTGTCCACACAGTTGGCCCAAAGCAGAAACATCAGACGTTTAAATAAAGCAAACGTCTTTATGTTCAACATCAACTTTATTTTAAACATCAACTTTTTTAAAGTGGTAGAGTAATGAAGTGCTATCTAGAGAAGTGAAGAAAAGGACTGTTTGCATAATATAATTATGAAAATTCTAATTCAAAACACTCCCTAAAATAGGAGAGGAAAAGTCAAAATCTTTTACCCTCCTAAACTGCACCTCTTTCGAGATTCTCCCCTACAGTTCTGCCCACCTCCCAAGAATGGGGAGGGATGCTCCCCTCACTCACAGGGAGGGTCTGACTCTTCACACCGTCTTTCCTTTACCCCTGCGATGAGCCAACCTGTGACATTCTTTCTAAAATTGTGGATTACAGTTAACCAGTGAGTGATGTTAGTGACTCAAAGTCCCCTTGTCAGTGGTGGAGGGGGCAATTCCTGATCTGATTTATGGCTTTGCTTTCACACAAACGTGAGCTGCAGACAGATGGGGCCTCTAAGTAGGGGTCTTATTAAAATAGCCTGTCTTGGAAGAGGCAGTTCAGTGTGAAGGGTAAGAGCACAGTATGAAGCTAGACCCCCTAGGGTCCAACCCTAGCTCTCGAGTTAGAGTAGCACCTGGTAAGCATTGGGTAAGTATGTAGTATCATTATGTGGGTGCAAATAATTTCTGGAAATGTTTCAGAATGTTGTTGCCTTGTGAATTCAAAGAGCAATTTGTCATGATTAGCTTGGAGTCTGGTGCAGATTCACAAGCAGGAAAAGTAACAGTTAATGCTTAAGAGCTCCAAAACTATTAGCGGTATGCAGAAGAGACATCAAGATTTCTTGGTGCTTCCTCCACAATCCCAATCTCCTGACTTCTCACGGAGGCATCTGAGCATCTTGAATCACTTAGGAAATTGATTCTGCTTTCCCATTGTTTCAAGTCTCATTATTTCACGGACTATCCCAGTGCTCTTTTCCTATTGCAAACATTTGTCAAATGGGGCATCATTGTTAATTTCCTTTTGAAAAAATGATGGCGGGATAGAGGAGCGGGCATGAAATGATTTCCATGTAATTGCATAACTCTAAAGAATAGAATTAAGGACTCAAAAGAGCTATAAACAGATTGGCAGAGAATTTTAGCATCGGTGTTTCTCTTTTGAAAGATATGCTAATTGTAATAAAGTCTTTTTTGTTCAGGGGTACTTAGAATAGCTCTCAGTAAATTTGGGATCATTGAGAATAATATTCCTTGAGTCACTAGATATTCTGTGCAGTTAGTCAGTCCGGGATGGTGTCCTGCACTGTTTCTGCTAGCGTGGCTTCAGGAATCATTGCCAAGCTGTTTAATATGGTCCAGATATTAAGAAGATGAGAATCCTATTTTGAAATGTGCCAAAACTTATAAAAATGGGCATATTTTTATCATCACGCCAGGTGGAATTATTTGCATGCCAGAACTTACAACAGAAGAGAGAGAGAGATCTTTATCATATCAGGTAAAATTTTTGTGTAGGTTTAGAACATTTTTAGATTTTCTATGAAATTTAGGAAGTTATCTTTCATTTTTAAAGTGGTAGGGTAAGGAAGTTTTATCTAAAGATGTAGAGAAAAGAACTTCTTACATAATATAATTATGAAGAAACTTAAAACATCATCTACTGCAACATTTCATAGAATGTTGGCATCCCTTTGATAGCATCCTTATTGGAGATTGCTCTGTGATATAGCAGGGAAATTAGAGCTGTAGGAGCCGAATGGACTGGGGATTAAATACCAGACCCATACTTCCTGGCTCTTTGACCTAGGTCGATTTGATTACTTTCTATTAACCTCAGTTTCCTCAGCCATAAAATGGTATGTAATACCTACCCTAGAGGTGTTAGTAAGAATTAAATGAAAATATATTACTATTATTATTATTATTATTGTACTTAGCGCTATGCCTATGTGTGTCATGATAATTGCCATATAAAGCACTTAGCCAATCCAGACAACTTAATGAAGACAAAACCATACAAAACTCATTGTTCTGTGACTTTTTTTCTTCCTCACCTACTTTGAAGAGTTGTTATTAGAAATATATATATATGTATATATATATATATATATATATATATATATAATATTTAAAGCACTTAGCACATAGTGCTTGCTCCATAAATTATAAGGGTCATTATTATTTCTTCTAGATTTTCATTCCACATCATTCATTCATTCTTCAAATATTTATTACTGCATACCAGCGTTTGAGGGAATCCAATGAATAATACACTTATGTTCCCAGTGCCTTTGGAAGCAGTTGGTTTGAGGTGGTTCGAGAGGGATAAGCAGAGGGACACCTAGAGTTTGGGGTCTAAGTAACAGGTAGATGATGGTATAATTAACTGAGCTAGGGCAAAGTGATGATGACAAGACTTTGAGGTAGAGGATGATGGAGGGAAATCAAGAATTCTATTTTTCACATAGCAACTTTGAGATGTTCGTGAAACATTCAACTGAAAGGTCATAGAGATGGTTGAATATATTAGGCTGGAAATGATATTTGGTTGAGAAAACAGTGGGTTCATTATCACATATACATGGCATTTAAGACAATGGAACTGGATGACATGTTATAGAAAAAGTATGTAAAAGAAAAGAGAGCCCCAGACTAAAATCTGGGCAGTCCTAACATTTAGAACTTGGTGAAGCACAAGTAGCTCAATGATACCTAGGAAGCCAATGTCACTGTTAGATGTTTCAAATGTTCAGGATGTTTCATTTTGAGCCTGCCCCTTTAGAATTGCAAGGTATTGGACTTTTGGGAGCAACACAGAACAACTTTGTTTCTTTTCAAATAGATGAAGAAGTCTCCTTGCACATCTTCTATCAGACTTCTCTCTTTTAGCCTAGAAATACCCACATGTCCTAGAAGATGGCTCAGAGGCAGCCATTACCCAAGCCTTACTTTCCCATCTTGACCAGCCAGCCATCTGCAGGACTTCTAAGCAAATATAAAGCAAGATGGAGTAAAAGGAAAACAGATGAATTACTTTCAAAATCCACTGCTGTGGTCTTGATGAATCATGACTGTGGATGTAAGTAAAGTATGAAAATCATCTTCTAGAAAATACCATAAGGCTAAAAGGGCACATTCTATAGTCAGTTGTGCTTCTAGCAGTTTAAAAAATATGGAGTGGGAATGCATTCTCTGGTGACATTAAAACAACTATATACCAGCTGGACTTCCAATAGAATTAAGACAGGCTGTTCATGTTTCCTTGGGTTCATGACTCCAGCTAACTCATCTGTCTTTGTCCAGTCCTGGTTTTGATTCCCATTTCACAACTCTTGGTTTAATGCATTTGTTACTCAGCTACAGGATTTCATATTTGGAGTCCATTAACTGACCTTGGCGTCACTCAAACTCTGTACTCAGCTCTCCATTTTGAACCCAACATTTGCTTACTACTTTGTTCAGTACTTAGGCACTTACCCGAAGTTTTGATCTTGCGGTCTCCTGACATATATAAAGTCATATGCAAAAGCAAGTACTACAAGTAAAAACTCTAGCCATTAGGTGAAGGTCAGATTTTCCTCTCATACGCTGTATGAAACTGGAGATTTACCTGCATTGGCTTATTTTTAGACACTTCTGCATGTTTAACAGTGCTGCTACCTAGCAATTTCTTGACCAAGAGGCAGATGACTAAACAAGTCAAAACCCTTCCAACCTACTGGCTCTGTGAAGAAAGGTATCCATGTGGGAACAAAGTATCTAACTAGATAGTCAGTTGAGGTGATTCTCCTCAGGTTACCATGACACAGAGCTGAATAAATATACCTCCCTTTGTAATGCCAACCTTCACCCAAACATAGGACCATAAACTAGGTCCCCTTCTGGTGTGGCTCTTCTCATTCTTTTTCTACGAATTACTCTCTCACTGATCC
Source organism: Enhydra lutris kenyoni (assembly GCF_002288905.1). Taxonomy (NCBI): domain Eukaryota; kingdom Metazoa; phylum Chordata; class Mammalia; order Carnivora; family Mustelidae; genus Enhydra; species Enhydra lutris. Next base: position 28,618,307 of record NW_019154101.1, on the reverse strand, counting down.
TCCTCTTGAGGACATCATCTACTTGCTTCTCCTAGCAATAGGTTTTCAAGCCCTGGCTACTTCAGACTAATCAGGAAGAGCTTTTAAAATATATGTAGGATATTCTTAAAGATACTTTGATTCAGTTGGCCAGAACGCTACAATTCCTAAAGCTCTTTCTGAAGTTTTCTAAACCTGAGTAACCAGGTTTGGGAACCATACTTGCCAAGAACCCAAGTCAGGAGCATGAATGAGGACATGACTTCATGGGCTACGCCTTCTCTCTGGTCTCACTCTATCTGGTTGACTACTATCCAGTGGCTGTGTTGGTTAGTTTGTTCCCACTTTGACCATTACTATCTTTGGACTGTTCTGATTCTCAGGTCTTAATGAATTTACTGGTTTCTCCAGATTCTCTGATCTTAATAATTCTTCTGATTCCCTGTTCTAGTTCACTGAGAGAGGTACAAATCTTGTTTCTGTAGTTTGATACATGACAAGATGCAGTGACTGAACATATTGAATATCCATGGACTCTGGATATTTTTCAGCCATCCACCCCCTTCCATGTTACTAGTTTTATCCAAGGGATTGAGAACTGTAGAGACACATGTAATTTGGAGGCTTAGACTGCTAAGAACCGGTGGGACTTTATATCCCATTTCTCCTCTAGAGCAGCAATCTTGGAAGCCACATATTGAGATGGTGTCATCACAAAATGGAGGCCAGGCTTGCACCGCTGAGTCATGGCTGAAGGGAAGTCCCCGTCGTCTCCATCATTTCTCTGTGTGAGCTGTAAATCCTTTTTTTTTTTTTTTTCCTGAGCTACAGAGATTTCAGGATTAATTTGTTACTACAGTACTGCCTACCCTGTCCAGAACTAAAGAGAAACCATGACTTCTGGGTAAAATGCTGCCAAGAGAACTGAGCCCAAGCCATCACCACACACTGTCCTAATTTCTTGTTCTCTTTCCTTTCCAAATAGCACATATACATCCATTTAATGCCACAGAGTACAAATTATGCTAGTTCCATGGGACAAAACAGTTGTGATGAATGGTGAATAAAATGGACCTCCCACTTACCCAGTGACTGTTGTTTTAGAAAAGCCATTTACAATCATTTTTAATGCCCTTAATATTCCTCTTAACTCTTAAACAGTCCCTGCCAAAGGTGGCATACTCAGGCAGGAAGCTGAAATACATGAAATAAGCAGGTATTAAGACAATGGACAATGGTGGGGCCTTGCACATGGGAAAGAACAAATAGAAAAGGGCTTGATCGGGACGCCTGGGTGGCTCAGTTGGTTAAGCAGCTGCCTTCGGCTCAGGTCATGATCCCAGCGTCCTGGGATCGAGTCCCACATCGGGCTCCTTGCTCGGCGGGGAGCCTGCTTCTCCCTCTGCCTCTGCCTACCACTCTGTCTGCCTGTGCTCACACTCTCTCTCTCTCTCTCGAACAAATAAATAAATAAAATCTTTAAAAAAAAAAAAAAAGAAAAGAAAAGGGCTTGATCACCTAAAGGTATTCAACACAAATCAAAGGAAATAATAGCTCTACCTTAAGTAAAAAGCTGAAGCCCCAAACATCAACCTGCCACTGCAACTATGGCCTGAAGCTGTAAGTACCCACTGTAATTCTTGTCAGGTGTAAGTGCCATTTTTCAATTTTTAGTATACACGTGACAAAATACTATGCAGCTATTGAAAATGTGATATAGAAAAGTAGTAGCAATAAATAAATATTTTTGTAAATAAATAAACTACATATATACTGAAAATTACTAAATAGTTATAGTATAATACAATTTTGCAAAATAAAATGTGTGGGGGAAAAAGACTAGAAATAAGATACATGTACCAAGCCAATAGTGTTTTTTTTTTTTTTAAAGATTTTATTTATTTATTTTACAGAGAGAGAGAGAGATCACAGGTAGGCGGAGAGGCAGGCAGAGGGAGAGAGAGGAGGAAGCAGGCTTCCCACTGAGCAGAGAGCCCGATGTGGGGTTCGATCCCAGGACCCCAGGATCATGATCTGAGCCGAAGGCAGAGGCTTTAACCCACTGAGCCACCTAGGCGTCCCCCCCCCCCCCCCCCGCCAAGCCAATAGTGTTAACAAGAATAGATATCTCTGGGTTGTAGGATTATATGATTCTTATTCACTTGCTTTTATTTTTGTGTATTTTCCATCTCTTCCAAAACAAGCATGTGTTGTTTTAGTAATTGGGCAAAAAATGTTATCTTAGATACTGATATTTAAGAATAAAGGGCAAATATATAAATATATTTAATATGAGATTTTTCTAATATTTTTATTCTAGCTACCTACTTTATCACATGGTATATTGTGTGTGGTATATTTTTGGTCTAGAAATGGCTATACTAAATTATATAAAAACTAGCCTGGAACCGCTATTCATCTACGAGTTCTGGGTAAGTTGAAACACACATCTCTATTATTTTTATGTATTTCAGAAAGAAATTTTGCTGATTTTAATAATTATCATAGCTAATGTGCAACAGAGAACAAACCACAACTTAAAAATACACCAACGTGGGGGCAAGTTGTAACAGATAATAGAAAATATCCTGTAATTATAACTGCCAAAAGAAGACAAATAATTCCAAAGACTTTTTGTTCTCCAAGTTTTTCCACTGTTTATTCACTGGAATGGCTCGGCATTAGGAGCTCACAACAGGCCTGAAGTGGATTCATTAAACTCTAATCTGATTAGGATTTTCGTTTCTTTGTTCTCTGCATCTTCAGGTGGCAATTTTGGCTGGACATTAGAAATGTTTGTGCCATATCAGGTACAGCAATGTAACTTTGCCTATGTATTACATAATCAGTACATAATTCTAAGGTGCTAATCCTAAAAAGGCAACTCTAGATAATAGAATTCCACTTCTGTCCACATACTCTTCAGCATATGAATTTTACTTATACATATGAACCAAAGCATTACATATGCATTTTGAACAGATGACCAGATATATCTAACTTCCCAGAACCATTAGGAATTAAATATAAGTTGCCTTTTTGTTTTTTAAGATTTTATTTGTCAGAAAGAGAGAGAGCACAAGCAGGGGAGGCAGCAGGCAGAGGAAGAAGCAGAGTCCCTTCTCAGCAGGGAGCCCAATGTGGGACTCCATTCCAGGACCCTGAGATCAAGACCTGAGCTCAAGGCAGAGGTTTAACCAAGTGAGCCACCAGGCATCCCAATGTAAGTTGCTTTTTAAAATGCCATAAAAGCTCTCCCAAGTGGTTTTTTATCTCAATAAATAAAAGATTGATTTAATCTAATTTAGGTAGATAGCAGGATAGGTGAAAAACATGGTAAGGAAGATCACTTGGCAGTAAAGATGCAGCCTAAGGTTGGTTAGATAAAGAGAATCACAAAACTATCCAGAAAGGCTTTAAATTAGATATGAAATACAATTAAGAACCCCCAAAATTTTCAAAATTGACAAGCAAGTATGAGGCACCTTGCTATACTGGTAGGCAGAAGAGACTCTGGGACAAAAGTAGCCACTAACTGGATGCTATCATAGCAGTGACTGCTGGCTTACTCTATAAACACAATAAATAAATGTTAGGAAATTTCCACTTTGTTGAATCCACCCAGAATTTTATAATCAAGAAATCACCTAGGGAGGAAAAAAAAAAAAAACTGTTCTGCTATCAACATACTTATAAATTTTGTTATTCCAAAAAATTAAAATTGTATTTTTATTTATGTGCTTAAGAGCTTAGGGGCTCTAAAAGTCTTATTCTGGTCCTGGCACAATTCAGGTGAATTGGGAATGAAAATTAGGACACTTATCAGGGGAGGTCCCTAGACTCCACATGTTCTGGATGAGACATGATCCAATAGAAGATAGATTTAAGGCTCTGGAGAGTTCTAGAATGGTGGCTTCTGGGTGGGGAGGGGAGCGGTGTGTGCTGTGGGCACTCTCCAGTCATGGTATAGGCGTAGTCTCCAACTTTCCCAACAGCGGAAATCATTTGGACATCATTGGCTCCTGGAGAGGCTGCCTGTTTAATGGAAATCTGCTCTGTAGGAAGAAGCATTTTAATCGCAGTTGGTTTTGTAACATTAACACTGGTGGAGGTGTTGGGTTCCTTAAGTGCAATCTCAGCAGCTGAATATGAAAAGTGGATGCCAAACTGACTGTCAATCTATGAATGCCAGGCAGCATCATATGAGCAAAATAGGCATGAGGACAGAGTCATATGATCTATGGAAGATGTTCTAAGTCTGTCATGACACCAGAAAGATCTGTCCTCAACTGAAAAGAGCCAATGCATTTTATTTTAGAATCTACAGAAACACACCTGTGTTCCCAATACTATATTATGACTCCAGCATCTAAGTTTGCATACGGTGAAAGAAACAGAAAATGCATCTCTGTCTTAAGATTCAGACTACTGGGGACTTGAAGGGAGATAAAAGAAGCCCTTCAAGTTGTTCAAGTTTTGTTTTGTTTTGTTTTGTTTTTAGTTTTTGGTGCTTAACATGCACTCCTAACATTAATAAGCTTAGTTCCATGAAGCACCTTCTGGGCCAAAAGATAAGACTTTCTTTCCCCTGAATCACATTTTCTCAAATATTTTGCAAAGCTGAGGCATAAGCCTTTTAATAGAATTATGCAAAATTTGCCCTAACTCCACATGTTTTCTGAACTAAAGACGGCTTTGAAGAGATGCTGTATTTGCAATGACCACATTGGGGAAGGAAAGCTGGAAACAGTAGGTGGTGAGGGAGACGGAAGCAACACCCCCCACTTGGGCTTTAGTTGCTGCTAAGGTTATTTTGTGCAAACTTAAAGCAGAGTCTCCTTCTAAAAGGTCAAACTTGCTGGGATGGAAATGCTGACCCATCAGTAGGGGATTATCTTCTTGGCAGCAGCAGAAACCCAGCTCCAATGCACCTCACTCCTGATTTGAACTGTCTGGATGATGGGATAAAAACATCTCAGGCACAAGCCCGGTCAATGACCCCAGGGAGGCAAAACAACGTAGTACATCCCTCCTAAAATGGAGATGCGAAAGTACATTTGTTAAAAAAAAAAAAAAAAAGTACAGGGCTCCTTGTGAAATAATGTTCTATTTCCTAGTTTTCCCTCTTCAAATGATGGAAGACATTTTCTTTGAAAGGAGCCTTAGAAAAAGATGACCATAAAATAATTTCTCCTAGTGTGAGACACACTTAGCATTTCAGAACTGGGTAAGACTCCTTGTTTCACAGATTAGTGTATTTGTGTGTGGAATATATTAGCAAGAGAAGCATAGTAATTGTCCTAATTCTACAATTTTCAGTCCTTCTCCATGTGGGTGAAACAAAAATCACGTATTTGAAATCGCCACAGGGACACCTGGCTGGCCCAGTCTGTTAAGCGTCTGCCATCGGCTCAGGCCATGATCCCAGAGACCTGGGATCAAGTCCCACCTCTGGCTCCTTGCTCAGTGGGGAGCCTGCTTCTCCCTCTCTCTCTGGTCCCCCCACTTGTGCTCTCTCTGTCTGATAAATAAATAAAATCTCTTTTTTCAAAAGATTTATTTATTTATTTATTTATCTGACATACAGAGATCACAAGTAGGCAGAGAGGCAGGCAGAGAGAGATAGAGAGAGAGAGAGGAGGAAGGAGGCTCCCCACTGAGCAGAGAGCCCAATGCGGGGCTGGATCCCAGGACCCTGGGATCATGAGCTGAGCGGAAGGCAGAGGATTAACCCACTGAGCCATGCTGGTGCCCCTAAATAAAATCTTTAAAAAAAAAAAAGAGCTTCCACAAGCTCAAGGGCACCATCTTAATTATTATTGTAACTCATAGGAACTAAATGGCTAACTGAAAGCAGTATTTGGGGTCTCAAGTTATAGAACAACAAGAAGACAATGTTTGTGTTCGGAGCAGAGTCAAGGCTGTTCTATCTCTGGAACTTGCTGATCTGAGGCCCTCTTGTCCCCTAGAAGTGGCTTGAAGGAGGAGTGTTTGGCAAAGTACTTTCAGGACAAAGAAAAGGGGGACCCAAGAGAAGCGCAGCCCACGGGGACTTCTGCCAAGTTTTTATTTTGACCCCCATTTAACTTTTCGAGGGTTACTAGTTAAGATGACATTTATTGCCAAACAGCCATTTCCTATTAACGGGGCCTCAGTGGACAATCTGACTCCAATCATCTTTCTGTGTTCTACTTTTATACTTAAAAAACACACGCGAGATGACAAAACCCCCAAACTCCAGCCCTTTCTCCGCCCCAGCGTTACACAGGCCTCTGCGGGTGCTTCCCGTCCCTCTGCCTGATGCGCCCTTCGCCCTTCGGAGCAGCGCCTGCCTGCGGGGGGGGAAGGGGGGGGGGGGGGGGGGGGGGGGGGGGGGGGGGAGTCCCCCGCCCAGAGGTTGTTCGTTGCTGTCTGTCTCCGCAATGTGCGCACTCAGCGCGCGTCCCCCGCCAAGGAGTTAAAGTCGGGAACCGGCAGTTTCAAGCGTATCATCTGGATTTCAAAATAAAGTTCCAGTGCCTCTGACACATCTGAGTGTTCGGAGCCAAGGTGGGCTTTACTGTGACTTCTCTTGCAAACTGCTTGGTATTTATCCAGCGTGGAAACGGACGTCTGCGGGTCAGCAGAAGGGGAGCAGTTTCTTCCTTGGTTTATTCTCGTTCAAGTTCAGTTTTGATTAGAAGCCCCCTCTGTGCAGCTGCTACAGCATTGGGATTTCTTCTAACAGCGCTGTTCAGTGGAGTAACATGAATATGAAAGGAATGTTAAAAATATTAAATAAATTACTCAACAAATTAAGTTAAATTAAATATTAAAAATATTTAAAAAGGAATCACTTTTTGCAGTTTAACGTGGTGTGGATGGTGTCCTTTTATTAAAAAATTATGGGGCACCTGAGTGGCTCAGTTGGTTAAGCCACTGCCTTTGGCTCAGGTCATGATTCCCGAGTCTTCGGATCGAGTCCCCTATCAGGCTCCAGCTCCACGGGGAGTCTGCTTCTCCCTCTGACCTGCTCTCCTCTCATGCTCGCTCTCTCTGTCTCTCTCTCAAATAAATAAAATCTTAAAAAAAAAGGCGGAGGGCTGCAGTGTGTAGGTATATATGTTAATCCATGTGAAGTTTAACCATGGCATATTTTCCTCTAGAGGAAACTTTTATACAGGCAGAAAGACAAATATGAAAAATTAAATCAAACCTAAAACATATCTACCAAACGAATTCTGATCAGAATAGCAATATCCTCTTTGTTGCTGATAGATTTCTGAAAAAAATGTGACTCTCCACTTTGGACTGAAATGATGTCAGGTTATACAAAGAAAATGGTATGGCTGTTCATAGGGTTTTGGGTTCACTTTGTTTTTATAATCCCACCCCACCCTCCAAATCCTCACCCCTCCCCACCCCACCCCACCTCCCCACCTTCCCCAATTAACAGGTATTTCATAGGCACAGATAAACTGCATGTTCTTTTCCAAGAAACTTCTGCAACAGGGTTTTCAGATGGGGTCATATTACAACTCTGAACATGAATAACACAACAGAGGTGGGGAAAAAAAGGAAGGCACACTGGTAGTGTTTGTATTAGCTTGCAATTTTGAAACTAACTAAACATCTATGGACTCTGGGTACAATTTAGAGAAGACTCTGATGCTCTATCTAGTTCATACCGGTTTGGTTGCTGAGTTAAAAGTGCTGGAAAAATGAACAAACAGACAAACAAATAAATCTGATTGGCTGCTTTTCTGAGCATCATTACAGAAGGTCAGGAATGACAAGGAGACAGGATCTTGCCTCAGGGAAAAAAGATCAATCATATATCCAATATGTATTTTGACTACACTGTAAATATGACCATAAATGCGAGCGATTAAGCAGACCACTTTCAAGCTCTGTGGTTTCCAGAATTTTAAATTTCAGCATAGTAGATTCAGAATAGACCATTGGGCTTCACATTTATCATCTTGTAATGTGCCATTTGATCTTAGAAATGTTAAATATTGGTATTTTCTTTTTTTCTTCCTCCCCTACTAGAACCAAGAGCTAAGGAAACTTGACTTGTTTTATTTACTCCTCTGCCCTAGACCTGGACCAGCACCAGGTACATAGCTGTTACTCAATAATTGTGTGTTGAATAAATATTGATTCATCTCTTTTAGTTCTCTGTCCTAAGAAGCGGATTGGTGATGTTTCTGTAACTTCTGAAGTAACACTACATCATTCCATAGTCACTAATCCCAAAGCAAAATCTCTACCTTTTTATTTCAACATCCAGCACAGAATGCTAACATCTTGAGGATTTTAATATTATAGCTTGAAATGAGGTGAGGCCCCCTTCTAATTCGGAGAGTTCCTGGTTGTTTATCAATTTAACTGCTTATGAGACTTTTGGTTTCTTGAATGGAGGCCAGAAATAACACTGAAATAGAATACTCCTTCCAAAGTTCTCTTATAAATGCACCATCCAATTAAAGAAAGCTGAGAAAACACGACTACAAAGTGCTTTCAAGCAAGCGAACTAAATTTTGCACACAAATGCAGTGCTGCTTTCATTCCACATAAGCACATGTATCTGCTTTCAATATAATGTTGATAGGAACATCTTGTCACCGCTGGAAAGAAACAAAGAACGAATGTTCTCTTACAACTTGCAAACCTCAGTCAGTAAGTTCTGGGTTCCTGGACCAGAGGGCCTAAGTCTCAGTTGCTATGCTTGCTAAAGAAGGCAGACTCCGGGTACCTCCCTGGAGCTTCTAATTTGGGAGACAAAAATGGGGTGCAGAAATCAGAAATGCCTATAATCGTGCCACGTGGCTTGTATGCAAGTTATCTGCAGATTTTACTTTGAGAAAAATTAAAAATTAGCGCACCTGGGTGGCTTAGTTGTTAAGCGTCTGCCTTCAGCTCAGGTCATGATCCTGGAGTCCTGGAATGGAGCCCCACATCAGGCTCCTTGCTCAACGGGAAGCCTGCTTCTCTCCCTCTCACTCCCCCTGCTTGTATTCCCTCTCTCATTGTGTCTCTCTGTCAAATAAATAAAATCTTAAAAAAAAAAATTAAAAATAAGAAAAGAAACAAGATCTCAGTTTCCTTTTGAGCTCAGCTGTCATAGATTGAATTCAGGTATCTGGCTGCCAAACAAATATGTGCATATTTTCATTATAAATAAAGTAAAATGGCCAACAGATATCAGAACATGTTTATGTAATTCTAAAAATGTTCGTCTTTTCTATTGTTCAATAGAATCAATTCTATTATTCAATACTCAATTTCCTATTATTCAATTATTCAATGGAAGATTTGTTTAGGACAGTGCTACAAATGCTGGCGAAAGTCAAGTGCAGGGAAAAAATCAATAAAAATATGCATTCTTCATTTGGCAAACCACAAAATATTTTCTCACATACTACCTAATTGGTTTCTCAGAGTAACTCTCTAAGGGAGTCGGGGCAGGTGTGAGTTAATCTAATTTTGCGTGTGAGCACACTGTGATCTAAAGAGGTTCTCACTTGACCATGCCAGATAGAAGTCAACAGCAAAGTGTGGCCATTCTTCCTGGGACCTCTCCTATCTAGTTAAGTGCTTGTTCAACTGCCCTTCGTGGATTTCCTCGTTGCCTTTCTTCCTTGACTCTTTCATCTCTGGAAATGCTGTATGCAGAGCTCTGCTCACAGTGCCCACCTCATGGTACCAGGAGGAAGAGAAAGAGGGCTGGATGTTATTACTGTAATTACGATTAAACGGGATAACGTGTGTGAACGTGCTTTGTAAGTTACACATGTGCACACGTATGTTATTATTGCATATACATATGATGAGGATAATGATTACTATTGTTTATCTGATCCTAGGCATTAAAGCTTCAAAAGAGAAACTCTTGAAACTTAGAGTTATCCGAGGAAAAAAAAGACAGCTACCAACAAAAAATTTAGTATAAATTGTAAGAGAAAAAATAAAGGAGTACATGAGTAAAGAATTAATACTTTTATTTATTTATTTTTAAAGATTTTATTTATTTATTTGACAGACAGAGATCACAAGTAGGCAGAGAAGCAGGCAGAGAGAGAGGAGGAAGCAAGCTCCCTGCTGAGCAGAGAGCCCGACGCGGGGCTTGATCCCAGGACCCTGAGATCATGACCTGAGCCGAAAGCAGAGGCTTTAACCCACTGAGCCACCCAAATTAGGTGCCCTAAATTAATGCTTTTAAATACAGTAAGGAACTGGGGCACCTGGATGGCAGAGTCCGTTAAGCCTCTGACTCTTGGTTTTACCTCAAGTCATGATCTCAGGGTCCTGAGATGGAGCCCCGCCTCAAACCGGTGGTGGGCTCCGCTCTCAACCTGAGTCTGCTTGAGATTCTCCTTCCCTCTTCCTTGGCCCCTCCTGTTCTCCTCTCTCTCTCAAATAAAGAAATTTTAAAAAAATCTTTAAAATAAATAAATAAAGTAAGGAACCGAGAGTATGCTGAACTTTGAGTAATTGCTCAAATGTGATTGGAGTTGAATCGTAAGAGGAGACATGTGTCCTGTATCCCAAACATCCCCACATGGCACATACATACATACATACATACATACACAGAAGCTTAGAATTTCTTGTTTTGGTTTCTCAGCCAATCTCTTCCAGATGCATTTGAATCTGCTTGAGATGTGGAACATTCCAGAGGAACCACACAGTCTGGCTGCTTGTGAAGTGTCCTGACCTGACCAGGTCTGGGAGTGTCTATCCTGAAAGCAATGAGGCATTCCAGCAGGATGGTTTCCCTCCTCACGGCCTGATGAGGTAACACAGACTGACTGCCTCATCACCTCGTTATTGCCATCTCTTTACGTTTCTTCTTCTCTGCCCTTCAGCTCTCTGACCAGATTTCCCTATGGCTCTTTGTAACCGAATCCTACCTTGGGAATGTCAGACAGGAGCGTGAGGAGTAGTCACTCCAAAAGCTGCCCTTCTGGGCCCTTCTGCTGTGTCACTGCTTAACATGTAGTAAGACATTAAATTGAAATACCTGAGTCCTTTCCATCAAACGAACACTGCCTAATGCTGGCATCAATAAATGGTGTGTTACTTGGTCTAGCCCATTGTTCGGAATAGGAATGAAGTCAATATCAACTTACCACAAGGACATGTATGTGTGTACAACAGAACAACTTTGCATGAAGATCTGAGGGGGCTTGAATGATATTTTTCTCACCTAGTTGAACCTGAAAAAGAGAAAACAAACAAAAGAAAGTTCATCATAGCTGACAGATTCACAAATATCATGCATCTTGCAGCAAATTTAGAGTCACGTATTACTCAGACCTTCCACAGGTTTGTTGTCTGGATTGGATCCAGCATAAACCAGAATCTGGACCAGATAATATCTGGTATGTTCGCTCAATCTGTTGGGGGCATCAACTGTCAATGCTTCATTGATTCTGACTCAAATGCCCACTCAAGGAATTCATGAATCTCAGCCCCCTCTAGAAGTTTATAAATCTCCTTTGAATCTCATTATACAATAACCACCTGACATCAGGTACTTGAAGGGTGTATTGAAACAGTATTTGAGAAACAAAATTCAACATGCTCTGGGAGTTCCCACACTTCTTTCTTTCTTTCTTTCTTTCTTTTTTTTTTAAGATTATTTATTTATTTATTTGCCAGAGAGAGACACAGTGAGAGATGGAACACAAGCAGGGGGAGTGAGAGAGGGAAAAACAGGCTTCCCACCGAGCAGGGAGCCTGATATGGGGCTTGATCCCAGGACTCAGGGATCATGACCTGAGCTGAAGGTATATGCTTAATGACTGAGCCACCCAGGCATCTTGCCACACTTATTTCTTTAAGGGAAATTTAAAAATTGCTTTGGAATGAAAGCTTTCCTACCTTCTTGAGCCTTCTGAAGAGATGAAAGCAAAAGTCATTTTTCTGTGACATTCCCCCCAGATAGAGATAAGAAGAAATACTTCTAAGATGTTCAGAGGACAAAACAAAAAACAAAAAACAAAAAAAAACTTGGTCAATTCTGGGTCCACTAATCTGGTCTTTTGAATGTGAAAGAAATAAAAATATTTCAGATTCTTTACAGACACCCAGAACTTCAAGATCAAGTAGATATTCTAGTTCCTCCTTTCTATTTTTTTATTCCCAGGTCTGAATAATCTTTAGGATGATAAGCATCTACCCACAATAAAAGTTCTATTTACTAAGAATCCACTGTGTATCAGATCCTAGACTGGGAACTTCACAAGCCTTATCTCATTTGGAATGTTTGATCCTTGGAGGCATTGTCTACCTGCCTTGCAATAAACAAAATGAGGGTCAGAAAAGGTAGGTAATTTGTCTAAGACAAGGAGAGCGAGATAGAAAAATTTACAGTCAGGTCTGTCTTACTCCAAAACTGTGCCCTCTGTTTTATGTCTGCCTGTCCACATGTGTGGGATTCGTCATAAAAGGTTACTGAACTTCTCTCTGGTCCAGAGTGTCCACTTTCTGGTTATTTGACCACGTGCAAGTCACTTAACTTTCTCAAAGGTCAGTTTCTTTGACTGGAAAATGGAATGACAATTTTTGCTCCTTGCAGTTCATAGCATTGTTGAAGAGGTGAAAGGAGATAGGTCATATATGGTGATTTTAAAAGTGTTAAAATGCTTTCAAATCACTGGCTAGGTCTCCGAGACAGCCCGGGGGTCACCGCCACTCTCCGCTCATTGAGATGTCCTCAAGAGAGATTGAATGCTATCTGCAAGGCTTCTAACCATACCTGGGTGAGGACCCTCCTCAAATGTCCCCTCCTTAACACTAACTTCCCCAACCACTCTATCTAAAAAGCCACACACCCAGCCATATCACCCTCTACCTCACCCATCATCATTTTCCTTTTGGCCCTTAGTACCCCATGAGGCCCACTATCCCCAGATAAAATGTGACTCAAAGAATGCTGCGTCCTGACTTCATACAACAGAGCCCGAGATATTTCTTGGATAAATAAAACAATGAATATTAAGAATTTTAGACACTGTAACAGGCTAGCAGATATTCATTTGGGCAGGTGATTCCATGATACACCCCTTAAATCACCTCATATAGACGTCTCTGACCAGGCTTAGGAAAGCCTTCAAAGACCATTACTTAATCTTGTACAACGCTTTTTGTTTTTATTAAAATGAAGAATTTTGATAAAATCCGTTATTTCCTTCTACGCTTCTGACTGATTTCCATTAAAGTTGCTGCTTTTACAGTAACAGTTTCTTGAATGACTGTTATTAACCTCCTTATAAACTCTCAGAGAGGAGAGAAAGCCATATGCTTCCATATTCATGTATTCATTCCTTCACTTATATAATAATTTACCAAATATTTGTAGAGTACTTCCTGAGCTGGGCAGTATTCTACATCCTGAGGATACAGCAGGAGCCAAAGTCCCTGCCTTCATGGAGCTTATATTTTCACGGGGTGAGAGACAGACAATAGATGCAAGTGTATCTGGAGAATAAGCAATGTTGTGGGAAGAAATAGAGGGTGAGAGAGATCAGGAGCTGAGTGGGATGGGGTGGAGAGGGCAGCTAAACCTTGGGAGCTTACAGAAGGACATCTGAAGAAATAAGAGACTAAACAATGTGGAAATGGGGTGAGGGGCAGGATGTGTCTTACAGGAAAGGGGGCTCCAGGCAAAAGAAGAGCCAATGACAAGTCCTGAGGTCCTGAGGTAGTGGCAGGCTAGGCGTGTTCTGAGACTAGCAAGGAGGCAGTGTGGTGGCAGCTACAGACATAGGCAGTTGGGTCATTTGGGACCTTGTGGCCCTGGGGCCAGAATGTGTGGAGGGCAGTGAGCAAAGAAGGGAACGGCTGCTTGATAAGAAGAGAATACGGAAGTGGGCCTTAGAAGGGCACCATAATATTTGACTTTATTCAGGGAGGTGGAGGCCGCCAGAAGATTCTAAGGAGAGGAGGGACGTAATGTGACTTATTATTTATTTGGAAGACCACTCTGGTAGCTGGGTCAGCAATGAACCACGGGGGTTGGAATGTATATCGAAAGACCTATTAGGCTGCGACTGAGAGAAAGAGTGAGGTCAAGGATGACACCAAGATCTGGGGCCTGAGCGACCAGCAGGACCAAGCTGCCACACAATGAAATGAGGAAAGGAGAGGAGTTGGGGGCTTGGGGAAATGGGGATTGTAGGCACTCCATTATGAATAACAGAACTCATTTGGCCTATTTAAGCAACAAAGTAATTGAGCAACATCCTGAGCTGCTGCTGGAGAGCCAGATAGCCAGGCCGAGAGGTTGCAGCCAGGAGCCCAGCCCAAACTGCACCCCCACGGGCTGCTCCGGAGAAGTCTCAATGGCCCTGGCCACTGGGCAGACACAAACACAGCTGGGGCTGACACCAGACACCGGAAGCTCCGCCCGTGTTGCCAGGAGCTCCGGCTGTCACTGTGATCCTCACCAGAAAAATATAAATAAATGAAGTAGAACACATGCTCCTGCTTCTCACTCCCCGCTTCAGATCTGGGGCATCTGTTGGTAGAACCCGGTCACAGGCTACAGAGCAGTGCAGCTTGAGGATTCGAGAACGTAAGCCCCCGAAAGGCAATTCACAAAGGCTTGACGAGCAGCAAAGCTGGCAAACATCCTGAGATATTCTTGTCATCATCACTTTGCTTGTTACTAAATGCTCAGTGAACTTTTTCTTCAAAAACACATGATTCTTTTTTTTCCTACCTTCAGATCTAGACCAGGTTCCCCTAGGATATGTGCCCCGTCCTACCCCAGACTTGGAAATAAAAAAATTTCAAGATAAAGATTAATAAGAGTCTTGAGGTATAGGAGGGAATAGACCTCAAGTAAACAATAAATGGATAATTAAAACTGGTTGTGTCAATATTAAAAAACTGAAAATTTGGGAAGCCCCAGTCTACTGTTCCTTAAGAGTAATCACTATCACCAGACAGTTATTAACTACTTATGTTATCATTTATTGAGAGGTTATCAAGGCTAAATATCACTGTGCAAAATGCTGACTTTCAGCATCTCATTTGATTGTCTTACTAACCCCATGGAGAAGGACTAGGCTCAGAAAGATTAAGAATCTTGTCTGACTCGTAAATGATGGGATTCCATTGTCCTAAATTCTTAGCTACAAGGTTACACCCCTCAATTTCATCCCTAAGAAGACATGATGTCAAGTAAAGAAACAAGAAATCCAGAGCATAACAATCCACCCCAAATACTCTCATTAATTGTATATTTTAACTTTGCTTTCTAGTCTCATTAAAACAATCTGCTGGGATATCATTCATCTTTATTATAAGAAGATATGCCTCTGTGTACAAAGGCACTTGATCCAGTTATCTTTGCCAGAAGGAAAAGAAAACCCTGGAAATCTAATTATTATCTATTATTATTAGGAGCTGGTCAATAAATTATGACATATCTCCATAATAGAATACCATGAGTTCTCTAAAAGCATGGGAAGAGTTTTCAGATAAACTTTGAAGTTAAAATGTATCTACATGGAAAATTGTGACTCTAGTATGATACTACTTGTAAACCTATAAACACAGATTTATATGCTGATAGATGCATAGAACATTTCTAGAAGGATACGTAAACTACTGGGAGAAGAGGAAAAGGGATTTGTAAAGCGCAAGAGAGAATTTACCTTTCAGTTTATACTTTTCTGTATGATTTCAGTCCTACTTTGTATATAGATAAATTTTATACTTAATGAAAATATTTTCAGTAAATTCTGGGTTTGAAATATTATTGAGCCTTTTGAAGAAGTTAGTATATGCCTTCATACACTTCATTTTATTTTTTAAGAAGATTTTATTTTAGTTATTTGTCAGAGAGAGGAAGAGAGAGAGAGCACAAGCAGTGGGAGCAATAGGCAGAGGGAGAAGCAGACTCCATTGGGGCGTCTGGGTGGCTCAGTGGGCTAAAGCCTCTGCCTTCGGCTCAGGTCATGATCTCAGGGTCCTGGGATTGAGCCCCGCATCAGGTTTTCTGCTCAGCAGGGAGCCTGCTTCCTCCTCTCTCTCTGCCTGCCTCTCTGCCTACTTGTGATCTCTGTCTGTCAAATAAATAAATAAACAAATAAATATCTTTAAAAAAAGAAGAAGAAGCAGCAGACTCCCTACTGTGCAAGGATCCTAATGTGGGTCTCAGTCCCAGGACCCTGGGATCATGACCTGAGCCAAAGGCAGAGGCTTAACCAACTGAGCCACCCAGGTGTCCCCATACACTTCATTTTAAAATTATGAAGCTGTGGAGAACTTTGTATTGTTTTGATCTTCATACCAAATGTTCTTATTAGTCTTGATTATTTTTCTCAGTGCTTAATGCTAAAGCAAATTGCATAGTGTTAATGTATAGACATTTGTTATAAATGGTCGTACTTCCCCTCTAAATAAAAAGAACACAGAATTGCACAAATGGTTAAAATGGTCACTTTTAGATTATATATATTTTACAACTAAAAAAAACAAAAAAACAAAAAAAACAAAAAAAAACCCAAAAAACCCCAGAGTACTTCCTAACATAAAGTCTTCAATAGAACTATAATAACCATAGCTAAACTTTGTTGCCTGACCAGTGCCAGGCTCTGAGAAAAGCACATGGGACATTTATCTCCCTGAATCTTTAGACTTCCATAACCTTGGTGCTTTTCCTGTCTATTTTACGGGGAATGCGGACAGAAATGAATTGCCCAAGGGCATGCAGCTGGCTGGAAGTGAACGCAGAGGCAGCCCCCAGAGTGAGCCTGGCCACAGGAACCCATGTGCTAATATGTCACTCTCCACTGCCTCTCAATACAACCGAGTTTGACTCCTGGAAATGTGACTGTGACATTCTCGAAGAAATTTGACCCACTCTTCCTTGTACATATGTAGTGAAACGTGAAGCTTAACCACATAAAAATTATTTAACACAAGGATCTGGGAATTTTAGAGTTGTATTTTCTGATTTGCATAATAGTAATGTTGACAACAGTTCTCAGTATTCATGGTATGGTTTCTAACTGATAGGTAGAGTTTTTAATAAGCAACTGGGGTACGGCAGCTGGGGAAATTTTCTGGCTATATCAGTGATGAATAGAAAACTTGTCTTCATCTTTAGTACTGAAAATATTTCTGAAATATATCTACCCACCTGCTTTTCTTCATAGAATAGTGATAGGATCTTCTTTTGAGGAAAGAATTTCTTACGCAATCATCATAAATTTCAGTGTTCATTGTCTAAACACACACTAAGCTGAATTTATATTGAAACTGCGCTATAGCTTGAAAATGTCCTTTTTTATTCTAAATCATCAATATGGTCTTGTTTTAGATGATTTTCTTCAGTGTTTTTGAATAACAGAATTTTCAAAGTCATTCTGGCTAATTGGATGCCCGTTAATAAGGTTTGGCTACACACTCATGTTTCAAGCAGCCCCACCAATGAATAATTCTTGAATTGCTGGGTTTGGAGAGAGCACTACAGCTAAAGATACTAAATCAGCACAAGACTGAAATGTGGTTTGTGAAAAAGAGGAGGCTACCCTTTTACAATATACATTCCTGCCACACCTTAAACCCCACTCCCACCTCTCACCTAGATACTTCCTGGAAGAAGACAGGCAGGTGTGATCTTGCCTCCCTTGCCCCTCCTCCATACTATGCTTTCTCACTTTAAGTCCCCTCACTACAGAGATATATAGAGAGAAGCGAAGAGAGAGAAAGAATGAGAGAGAGAGAGTACATGTCTTATAGGATTTCTAGGAATCAGCTAATCAAAGTTCTTCCCTAGTGTAGACATGCCTTTGGCAGCATTCCTGACGAGACAACCATCTAGTCTGAATGTTAATTCTTTCAGTTTATAGGGACCTCTATGTCATTGGACATTCCTTCCCTTGTCAGATAATTCTAATTGCTGTAATACTGCTGCTACCAAAAACAATCAACTCTTGATACCAGCTTCTGGCACTTGGAGCAACTCAGATGATGAACACTCACTCTTCCACAGACAGACTTCTCAAGCCTTCTTTGCCTAAGACCTGTCCTTATCCAGTTAGGAAGTCGCTACAAATGATAAAACCAGGGACTGAACAAGGCTCCTTATAACCTCTGGACAAAATATTTATTGAAATGTATTGCCTCGTCGTACAACATAAAGCATCCCAGACTCAATTTATTTTTAACCCGGATGGAAGTTACATTTTGCATTACATAATGAATTGAACAGTAAGAGCAGATCATTCTAAGGTGTCCGCATCCAATAGGATTAGGCTAGAAGCCATACAAAACAGGTTTTAAACAGACAACAGTCGTTTCTCCTTGAAGAGTGCCTAACACGGTCCTCAGCTCCCAGGATGAATAAATGAGGGCTGAATGACTTGTACAAAAATAATCTACACACACAATTATCAACACCTCAGGGTGACAACAGCCCAAGATAATAAACAGGTAAAAATGTGCATAATTAGGTCTTAGAATTTCTTTAGTTGTGAAATGTATGTGATTCACTTGGTGATTCTGGGTGTAGGTTAGGAAATGTTCACCTCTCTTAAACTGACCCTGGTAGAAGTCAACCAGCTTCATGCTTTGCCAATCCACTGGGTGTTTGTCTTGCTGGGTAATACTAGCCAACCAGTTTGACAAGAATTCTTTGTTTTTTTGCACTGATGTGATGTATTTTCTGACTTGCCTGAACAAACATGTTGTTTAGGTCACTGTGTGGAGAAACCTGGAGGTGGTTTTGGAGAAGGTAGAGCGCTCTTCCAGGGAAGGACTATTATATGGTTGCAGTCACTGCTGAGAAATGATTCTCTTGGTGTCTACTTGTAGTTGAAGCCACTGGAGGACAGGGAAGCAACCTTTCGGATTGACGTGAATAGTAGCGGGTAACTCATCAAACCAGTTTCCCCTGAACACATGCTCAACTAAACTCCTCCGAACCTTTCTCTTCCCTCAGGTACCCCTAATAGATTGGAAGGGGAGATGGTTTACACTGAAACGTATGGTGCTTGTTATAAAGACATCCAAAGTATTTCATTTGTGGCCAGTAACATGAAGGAGGAAACCAGGCTGCCTACGAGAAAAGCATCAGCCTTTGATCAAACTTGGAATCAAATCCCAGCTCCACCATCATTAGCATCACGGCCTTGGATCCTCACTGAATCCTAGTCCTTGATTGTAACGGACTATTGTGACTTGAGTAACTTACATAAAATATTTAAGATCGTGTCTAGTGCCATGGTTCTGAAAGTGTGGTTTCCAAAGCAACTGAAGCAGCAGCATCTGGGAACTTATTAGAAATGCAAATACCCCACCCCACCCCGGACCTAATGAATCAGAAGAGGACAGGAAGGAAGTGGCAGCAATCTGTTTTTAACAAGCCCTCAAAGTAATTCCAATGCATGATAAATTTGAGAACTACTGTCCTGGCATACAAAAGTTTTCAAAAAAGGGCAGGTGTTACATATTTCATGTTAGTCTAATACTTTGAAGCTTACAAAGTTGCTTTTCCACTCAATATACCATCTACATTGCCAGGGCTGGCATTCCCTTTGACCCAGTAATTCCATGCAAAGTTTTCCTAGGGAAATAATCAGAGATGTTCAGAAAGATTAATGTAGTAGGTTATTCATTGAGGAATTAATTGTGCATGTGAAAATTTGGAAACTAGAGTTAATTGAACAATATGGGGTTGTTTTAATAAATTATGACATCTATAAAATAGAACACAGTGTAGCAATTAAAAATCATGTTGTAGATCCTGTTCCTCAGAGCAAGTGCCAAGAATCATCTAGATCAGAATCACCTGGGATGGTTTTCAAAATGCAGATCGCTAGTCCTTATCTCAGATTTATGAGTTAGACTCGGTAGATGAGTGTATCTTCATTTTCTACATGCTCCCAAATGATTCTTGTGTATCAAAAAATTTTAAATTATGTTAGTATTAGGACGCCTGGGTGGCTCCGTTGGTTAAGTGTCTGCCTTTGGCTCAGGTCTTGATCCACGGTCCTGACATCCAGCCCCACATTGGGCTCCCTGCGTCTCCCTCTGCCTGCCGCTCCCCCTGCTTGTACTCTCTCTCTGACAAATAAATAAATCTTTAAAATAAATAAATAAATAAATAAAAATTGTGTTAATAACATGTTAATAGTGTGGCAAGTATTCTTGGTGTGTTGCTGAATGGATAAAAATGTATTGTAAAACATATATGTACAACATTTCAATAGTATAGGCCCCATAAACATGTATGTATAAAGAAGTCCAATGATTCATGTGCTAAAATACTAAATGATTATCTCTGGATGGTAAGATGGCAATTCTGATGGCTGTTTATTTTCTTAAGTTCTAAATTTTCCACACTCTCTATCATGTGTGTGACTTTTCAACGAGAAAAGTGTTGCTATTTCAAAAACCATGTTTTAGTGCTTGTGTCCTTAAATGATGGAATGGGGACTTCATGTTTATACCTAAGAATAAAAAACTCTGATGTAGACATATGTGCCCAAGAAACAGAGAGGAATAATAAAAATCAAGACGTAGGTTAACAAAACAAATGTACCTGTGTCTCAGGAAGGACATCTAAGTCTGCTTGAGGCGTGGGGCCAAGATAAATTCAGAACGAGGCAGGAAACCCTCCCCTGCTCTTCCTTTACCCACCATTTATACCCAGTGGATAGGGAGGCAGTCTACCCTCCATTAGGCAACACAGGAGGCTGGCATACTGCTGACCTTGTATGTCCTTGATGAAAGAGAGAAAAGCAGAAGATGCTGACCTGGTGTAGAAGTTGTGGAGACTTTGATGGACTTCTTCTGTAATAAAAGAATTGCCCATCTTTCAGTGATGATGGAGGTATGGTACTTTCCAAAGTCAGAGCAATGGTATAAATTACAGATGAATGTCTTGGCCAGACTCCTGATTTCCATATACAGTAGGCCCTGGCAGGTGAGGGTTAAGAATGGAGGCAAGAAGACAGTTGCTGGAAAATGCAGCACACCCACCACCTCCGCCCCAACTGATGAGAGCAACTGGCTATTAAGGAAGTGCTTTCACAAGTGCATGTTAACTCTCTGTCCTGGGCCACCACCACGCTGGGCCCTAGAAAAGATATCATAAGAGGTAAGGAGTGAGGACTGCAGGGACAACCCCTAGCTCAGAAAGGGGCACCTGCACTTAGGGCTTAATGCTCTGTGGACATCTCTTGAAATTCTTAAGAAATATATCTTTGAATTTGTGTTTTGTGAGTGAAGTCCAAAGAAACAATGGAGCAAGGGGGTGAGGCGGAGCTTGCTTATCCCCTGATTCCCAACCCCTCTCCCACAGGTTATAGGCCTACAGCTCCCTGCTCCCAATGCGAAGCCTGTAGCCACTGGGCCAGGCAGGAATCTGGACACAGGTGCAGGCAAGTGGGAGTCGCTGTGTGTATCTGGGGCTCCAAGTTGTTGGGCAAGGCTGGGGGCACCTGGGAGGGTCTGTGCTCATCCCTTAAGTATCCCTATGCTCAAGGGAACATGGTGTTAAATAGCAAATTAAAAAAATATATATCGTGACACATCAAGAGAGAAACAGAAAAAGAAAGGAAAGATAATTTTTCCTGCTTTTTGAACAAGAGAACTTGTGGGTTCTTGCTCTGGGCCTTTTAAATTAGGGAGTTGTCCTGATGAGGACTTAGAAGGGTGGAAGGAATCTGGATATACATATCGAGTAAATGAAAAGGGAGGACTTACTGGAGGCTCATTCCTTGATGAGCACTTACAGTCTGTCTGAGAAAATAATCTACCCAGGAAGGGTGTATCCCTTGAGAGAATCATGCTATAAAGTAAATTGTGTGGTAAAGAAGGACGTTTTCTCAGAAGGAAGTCTCTAGTGATTATAGATCAGGACACACAACTCTGCTTAAATATAGGCAGTGCAGGCAATTATTCTAAATATGTATGTATGTGTACACACACACACACACACACACACACACACACACACAGACATCCAAGAAGTTAAGACTAATTAGAGGGAATATTGAGAATGTAACAGATAAGTTCTTCACTCATGCTGAAGAATGTTGGGAGGAAAAACAGAAAAATAAAGCTGAATTGAGGGGCACCTGAGTGAAGCAGTTGGTTAAGTGTCTGAATCCCTATTTTGGCTCAAGTCACGATCTCAAGGTTGTGAGATCGAGCCTTGCGTCAGGCTCCATGCTGGATGTGGCACCTGCTTGAGATTGTCTCTCTCCCTCTCCCTCTGCCTCTGCCTCCCGCCAAAAAAAATAATAAAGTTGAATCGAGTTCATCTTTCTTTCTTAGAAATTATCGTTGCAGCCACTTTGTATTTCTCTCCTTTTGAGAAAATAGTTCATTTTCTAAAAGTGAAAATAATAAACTGTGCTTTTAAGAAAGTACGCTATCTCACTTTATTCGTTAGTGTTCTGGGGAGCAGAGAGGACACATGCACAAACAAATCACATTGCAAATGCTTATTAGTGCAAAATATATTACATGCATTATTACAAAAATGAATTACACTTCACAACAATTTCTAAATTATCCCCATAAAAGCAAAAACCACTTTGGATGCCCAATAAAGGGAGAAAAACTCATTAAACTCCTGAGTCCTGCTGAGTGTCTCAGTGAGAAAGAACAAGAGCTTAGTAATTACATGTGGAGGAAGTGTGTGTGCTTAAAATGGTCTCTTCAAGGCCTAAACCCTGGCCAAGTTTACCCCATGTCACATGAACTTCTTTCTCCTCTAAGAAGAGAATTCATCAAGATTCTCTTACTTGGGGGCACCTGGGTGGCTCAGTGGGTTAAGCCTCTACCTTCGGCTCAGGTTATGATCTCGGGGTCCTGGGATGGAGCCCCACATTGGGCTTTCTGCTCAGTGGGGAGTCTCCTTTCCCCTCTGCTTTTCTGCCTGCCTCTCTACCTATTTGTGATCTCTCACTCTGTCAAATAAGTAAATAAAATCTTAAAAAAAAAAAAAGATTCTCTTACTTGTTTGCATGCTTATAGACCCATGTGCAATGTGTATCCTATATTATGGAGAAAAGGGTGTAGATAAGAAAGTGGTTTAAGACTAAGCTCAGCTTCCTGTCAGAGGTAGAATGTACCTCCATGGCTGCCTCTTTCTGGAAGATTCCAAATGGTTCTGCCATTAGACCCAGGCAAATGGGACCTGAGCCTGAGGCCCCTACTCTAGTTTAAGAGGAGAGAAGAGACATAACTACCTGGAATCAACATACTTCTTTCTAGTCCTTGCTTCGGGGACTTTGAACCCTGAAATGTTCTTCTTGCATATCCCGTTCTGTGGCCAAAGGGCAGCTCTTTGCAGGCCTCTTGTGTGTGGACCGGGATATCCACATACCCATGAGTGTGCATGAGGTCCCTCAAGTTGCAAGACTGAGCAAATGCTAAGAAAACAAAAGGGGAAGGCCTTGGGTTGGAGGAAGCGGGGGCCTTCATGTGTACTCTTGCCCCTGTGTGCAAATGTTAGGGCTGGGTCTTCTTCTAGGAGACCAGATGCACAAGGTTCTGAGGCAGCTTCTGGGCAGAGAACATCTTAAAGGCTGAGGGAGTTGGTGGGCAGAAGGTTGACCCTGTATCAGGGCCTCAATCTCTAGCTAAAAGAATGATTGTGAGGACCATATAAGATCCATCCCTTTATCACTTATAATGACAAGAAACTCAACAGAGTTGGAACTAAAACTTACTGAATAGCATTTGACTTAACACAGAAAATGTTCCCTAAATTATCCAAAGTTCTTGGATTTTTATGATAATTTAATCTTCTGGAGATTCCTAGTGGCATGACTAACAGGTCACTAGGTAGACCAGAAGATTATGCCAAGGACTAAAAGTGGGACCTCTGTGAACTGTTTCCTCTGTGTTGCCATTGACACACAAAGAGAATCTGCCTGTTGTCTAAGGATGTCTCCCCGCTTCCTGGATCTAAGGCTTCACGTTTTACCTGGAGAGGATCATTCTTTGGGTTGAACTTATTGAATCTGAGATAGGGAACCCCACATTTCAAGCTCTGGTTAAGCCTCTCAGAAGCAAGGTGGAGGACAGCCATAGGTATGAAGAAAGAATTGTGCAAAACTTCACAAGGTCACTGGTTACCTCAGGGTGCTCGAAATAAAAGGGCCAGAAGTCCCACAAATGAGACAGGAAGGCCTAAGACAGCCAGACCCGCCACATAGACTTGCCCACCACAGGCCGTGTGAATCTGTGTAGTTTCAATTCAGGATTACTTGCTTTAATTGTCTGAAAAAGGAGACTACCTATACAGAAAGAACAAGAAATTCACACATTTTTTTAGTCAATTAAATTTTTTACCACACCAAAATTGGCTCCTCTTATGGCTTCTTTTCTTTCAAAAACTTGTGTGGTATTTGGGAGATACATCTTAGAGATATCTATGTGGTAATGTAACTTTCAGGTTAAAAGCCATGTGATACAATGTGTCTTTTATTATTTTTTATTGATTTACAAGTCACAT
The DNA here is from genome assembly GCF_002288905.1 of Enhydra lutris kenyoni. NCBI lineage: Eukaryota > Metazoa > Chordata > Mammalia > Carnivora > Mustelidae > Enhydra > Enhydra lutris. Next base: position 28,593,853 of record NW_019154101.1, on the reverse strand, counting down.
GTCATCAAATTTATCATTTTAAAAAGTAAGATTTAACAGTTTTTAGTACATTCACAAAGTTGTTCAGCTATCCCCATCATCTAATTCCAGAAAAATTTTATCTTTTCCCCCAAAGAAACCCCATTATCCATTAATCATCACTCTTTATTCTCAAGCTTCTCTCAGCCACTGGCAATCACGGATCTATTTTTTTTTTTTAAGATTTTTGTTCTTTTTTTTTTTTAAGATGTTATTTATTTATTTGACAGACAGAGATCACAAGTAGGCAGAGAGGCAGGAGAGACAGAGGAAGGGAAGCAGGCTCCCCGCTGAGCAGAGAGCCCAATGCAGGACTCGATTCCAGGACCCTGGGATCAGGACCTGAGACAAAGCAGAGGCTTTAACCCACTGAGCCACCCAGGTGCCCTCATGGGTCTATTTTGATCTCTAGATTTGCCTGTTCTGTACATTTCATAAAATAAAAAAATCATACAACATGCAGGCTTCTGTGTCTGACTTCTTTCACTCAAAACAATGCTTTCAAGGCTCATCCATGTTGGGTATGAATCAGTAAGTACTTCATGTATTTTTCATGCTGCATAATATTCCACTGTATAGATATATCGTTTAAATCTGATTATCAGTTGATGGAAATTCGGGTGGTTTCACTTTTTGGCTTTTTTTTTTTTTAAGATTTTATTTATTTATTTGACAGAGATCACAAGTAGACAGAGAGGCAGGCAGAGAGAGAGAGAGAAGGAAGCAGGCTCCCTGCTGAGCAGAGAGCCCGATGTGGGACTCGATCCCAGGACCTGAGCCAAAGGCAGTGGCTTAACCCACTTAACCACACAGGCGCCCCTTCACTTTTCGGCTTTTATGAGTAATGCTGCTATTATTATTCATATGAGTTTTTGTGTGGACCTATATTTTCAGTTCTCTTGGGTATATACTTAAGACTAGAATTTATAGTTACAACTGTATTTTTTTTTTAATGTCTTTCACCTTAAAGAAATTGAAGGTTGGTGTTTCAAATATTAGCCTGGATCTTGGGTTTCCCACACTCCACGAAAGAGTCACGTAGGGTGAGTGTGAAATTTAATCTATTCACTCCTTTGTTCCTTCTCCTCGTGGCTGCCCCAGAACCCTACAACCCAGAGAAACCATTGGTTGTTGAAACAGGTTCGACAGATAAAATTAGCTGTGGTGCTTTTCCCAGCTTGCTCACCAATGGAACACTTTTCTCAAACAAAATTTGTACTTAATCCTTCCTTCTAAAAAGTAATAAGAAGTAGCAACATCTGAAATACTCAAAGAGGAAACATGGCTATGTGCTCTGGTTTGGCTGTTCATGAATCTCCTCCTAGAAGCATAGGGCCATGAAGACCAAAATAGCACAACGACTTTGGAAGATGAACATAACAAGTTAGCAGGTGTGGGTGAACACTTTTTATACCGAAGAAGATCCTGAAAAAGGATCCACAATGGTAAATACATAAACTGTAATATTGATTAATAAGATGTGCCTCTTATTTTTTATCCACTAGGACAGTTGACTTCACCATACATCAACTAGTTACATGTGCAAAATTCAGTCACAGAGGCCATTTGGCATCAGGCCATAAAAAATAATAATCCAATGCTACTTCTGGTACAGTTTTCCCCCCTTCAAATTCATTTTGTTTGTAGACATAACTGATTTGAAGAACAGAACATGTACTCAGAAATGTGCTACATTGATAAATTATGCCGTGAAGAAAGAGGCAGGATATATTTTTGACTTTTCAATTTGACTGTTAAAATTTGCATTTCTTACTTTCCATGTGTGTCACCATAGCTTTCCTTTCCTGTAAGTTTTTCAATTCTCTCTCCCTGCTCCTTTCTTGTTTTCTTCCTTTTTGACCCAATAATTCCTGAATCACCATTTTGCCACTTGTGATTGTTTTCAAACTGATGTGTTTCACACATACGTTTCATAGATACATCCATCAGGAGAAAATTGCAAGTGCCAGTAAAAATCGTCTCTCTAATTTGTTAATGCATGTCTGAAAAATACAGAAAGTGTGAGATGAGTACAAAAATAACTTGAAACAGAAGGCTGAGGAGTGGAAGGAGAGGAAATATACATAATAAGTAGTTTGTTGATTTTTTTCCCATCATAAACGAACCACATGTCACTGCCTGCTATGGGGTCTGTCCACTGTACTTTAAGCATTCTGTGGAGTCCCAGGGTTCGTGTGCAGCAGTGGTAATTCAGGCATCCAGCATGTTCTTTTCCTGGCAACTCTTCCAAGAGATGGAATGTTGTAGCCTCATTTGAATCACCAGGTTCTTTGGGAAAATCTCTTGGATGCCGTACAAACCACTCACAGCCAATCTCTCACTAGGGATAACCGAGATGTCCAGGGGCCACAATTATGATTCGGATTTGTGGTCCTTGTGATTTGTATTAGCCATAAGCTTCCTAAGTGTCAGAAGGAGTTCACTGCCTACACAAAGGATTTGTGCTGCCTGCAGAGTTTTGCACGTGCTACCCTGTGTGGAGACAACAGTGGCAACCGCGAACCTTTTTCTCCGTTCAGCGAAGTAAGCATTGCTAGGCACAGCAGAGTTCTAGACACAGAGGGAATTGCAAGAAAAACTCGTTCTTGAGGAGCACAAGAGATAAGCTGTAACAGAAAAAAACAAAACAGGGGGGCCTGGGCGGCTCAGTCGGTGAAGCCTCTGACTCTTGGTTTCAGCTCAGATCATGATCTCAGGGTCTTGTGATAGAGCCCAGTGTTGGGCTCCCTGCTCAGTAGGGAGTCTGTTTCTTCTCTCTCTCTCTCTCCCTCTGCCCCTCCCCCTGCTTGTGTGGCTCGCTTGTTCTCTCTCTCTCTGTGTCTCTCTAAAAATAAATAAACAAATCTTTAGAAAAAAATCAGGCGTATGTTAGAACAATAGATACACAGACACGTGCTATAAAACGAGTATGTAAATGCTTAGAAAATGAGGGAATCGTTATATGCAAATATTTGGACCAGACTTCATTACGAAGATAATTACCAAGCAGACCAAGTAGAACTCTAAGACTGAGTTTGGCAAAGTAGAGAGAGAATGCCTTTTGGATCTATGTGGGAAGAATAAAAAAGGTAGAAGGCAAAAGACTTAGCAGTGTCGTCTGAAAATTTAAACTCATGTCTTCCACAAATCCCTTCTAGTTGGAGGCGGCCCTGTGACCTAGCTTGGGCCTCAAGTCAAGCAGAACTCTGCTGGCGGCCAGAATGAGAACGTTTTGCTCATCTCTGTGCAAGGAGGCAGAGGCGGCCAGCCCCCCTTCTTCCCCCTCATTCTTGCTGGAAAGACATGGAGGAAAGGCCAAGAGAATCAGAATATGCTGGACTCCACAACATCTCTGGGTCCTCTTTTTTATAATGTGGGGAAAATAACCCCTCGGGGGTTACCAGCCCCATTTTCTATTATCTGTAGCCCACCACGTTCCTAATTGATGTTCTTAGGTGCATTTTGGCAGAAGGATGTTGCCCATTTTTTGTTGTATTTGGTGAAACTGGTTTTAAAATAAACATATACGTGATCACAGGATGATTTCATGAGGAAGCGTTTCTCTCATAGCTTGCAAGTTTATTCGTTTGAAGAATAACACTTCAATAATTATATATATCCATTTCATAATTTGTAGCTAAAAGCAGATTTCCTGAGCTTTCAGCCACTTTTAGTCCATTAAGCCTTACTATCTCGGATGAGCACATCTAAAACTCTCCGCATGGCTGTGAATTTAATAAGTCAGCTAGAACTTCAAGGGATAGATATATTTTACAGTATCAATTATTTTCCTTTGGTTTTTCTTCCAGCTCTATGAAGTAATCTGTCCCCGCTGGCATTTTTTTTTTTTTTTCCATGTTTAGTGATTGTTGTATCCTCTCCAAAATCTAATCTTTTTACAGAATGTTCTCATATTTCATGAAATAAAGGTGGCTTAAAAATTCATAGTCCCTAAACCATTCAAGGTTGCTTTTCCATCAATTCTAATAACAATCAGCGGAATAACTGGGAAGATATAAGGATACCATATCTTGGAGGCTAGTAACTTTCCAGAGACTATAAAAACTGGAAGGGGCCATCTGGGCTAATGAAGCCCATCACTGACTTTCAAAATCTTCTTGGAAATTTTTAAAAAATAAAATTTCTGAGATTCATGCCCAGAAATCCTCATCCAATGGATTAGGAGTGAAGGCCAGAAATATATTAAAAAAAAAAAAAATCTCCAAATACTCATCTGGGTTTGGGAACCACCCACCTAGTCCACAGTGCTTCTCCAAAAGCTCAAAATGACACAACTCAGGGATCCTACTAAAATGCAGTTTCTGTTCCAGTAAAATCTCAGGTTGGCCTGAGATTCTGCTTCTCTAACAAGCCGCCAGGGGACACCCATGCTGGTGGTCCATGAACCACACTTACTTTGAGTGGGTAGAATCTAAACCACATGCCACATTTTGTACCACAGGCGAGGAAACAGACTGAGAGAGGTTACGTGGGTCATCCGGGTCACAGAGGCATGTGGCGGCTGTGTGAGACCAGAACCCAGCTCCTTCCACTCCCAGCCTAGTGCTCCTTGGCCCTCCTGCACTGCCCCCAGAGCAGAGCGGTGTCGCTCTTGTTGTTGATGAGGACTCGAGAAGGCAAAGCCCCTTTGATCACATTCTTGTTTTTTCATGGAACCCTTCAGTAGCTGTGATCTTGCTCTCTACTTGTCTTCCACTTGTCTTTCCACCACATACCCCACCAGTGGTGTGGCCATGAACATGTAACCACTGGCTCCCTGGCTGGATGAAGATGGAGGGAAGCCCTGATTTGTAGGGTTAGTTGATTTCCACCATGTAAATACTCCCAGCATGGCTAATCTGAAGATAACCAGCTGGCGTGACTGAACGTGGAGCTAGGAAAAGACGTACTCAGCCGGTTTGCGTGACCTAGTAGGAGCTGGCTCCTGACATTCCTTTCATCCAGCTCTCTGACCCAGAGGACCTGAGGCCACAGGCGGGGTCAGCCACTGTGTTCCTGGCCAGGTTGCCAGGAGTTGTTACCTGGCTAGAGGTCAGGAGAAGAAATAACACTATTGTTTTTCAAGCAAGTCAACCTCTAGTGTCACTGGTAGATGTACTGATTGTGTATTAACAACAATGAAAATGTCTTAAGAAAGCTAATGCCAAGAAGAGAGGAAAGATAATGGGGAAAGTATCCGCTTACCAGTGAACTGAATATTTACAAACTGGAAACAAACAGGCAAAACAAAAAGGAACTGGTTAACCCAGAGGTGGACAAGAAAAATACTTCCGTTCAGTCAAAAGAGAACCAAAACCACTGGGTTAATTTTCAGTTCAAGTCAGTAGTATTGATTGAGTGCCCCTGTTCAAGACATTTAGCTAGGTTCTTGCAGGGTAGTTTTGTCTTCATGTGATCTTACGGTAAATTTTTTTTGTTTTTTTGTGTTTTTCTTTGGTTGCTTCTGCTAGGAATCCCACTGGAGAAGACAAGACAAGTCGTCTCCTGTGCCAGCACAGGGCTGACTGAACTTCATCTGCCACCTCATTGGCCATATTTTCAAAAAATAAAGGCTCTCTAGTAAAAGAGATTCATTATATGAAGCAGTTTATGCAGTTCTAGAACGAGACTCCACAGAGTCATATGAAGCTCATACCATTGGAGGGAGCAATTACTGGAGCCCATATACCAAAAAAGTTTACGTCATCTCGACATCAGCCATACAAAATCATGTGAATATAACATTATTATTCTTATTCATGAAAAAATACTTCTAAATTGGATAGATGTGATTTATGAACAATGAAATTAAGTACAAGGAATCAAAAGAGTAAGTATGGACTTTCAACATGGCAGCAGCTCAGGTACCATATATATTCCTATTAGAAAGAGCCTAGTTTTTCTCTTAAATTTCCATTCTGTTCTCTCTTCCGAATAAAAATTCCTTTCCTAAAAAAAAAAAAAAAAAAAAAATTCTCCTTATTCTCCTTCTAAATGTTCCCACCACTCACCTATTCCCTTGGGGGAAGATTGTCATTCTTTCCCATCATATATATTTAGTAAGTGCTGCATGAGATCAGGAACACCTGTGATGAGTTTGATTTCTTTTTTCTTGTAATCAGTCCCTGTAGTTGAGTGTGACAAGGCAAAAAGCTGAAGAAAATCCACAGAAATTCTGTTTAAAACTACATTTAGCAAAACTAAGCCAATAAGTTTAGAAGTAGAAGACTGTTCTGAAGTGAACTTAGCTATACAAAACCTAATATTAATGAATTAGAATCTCTTCGTTTAGGGATATCTGGACATTAAATTGGCAAAATTCCTTGAAGGTTTGTCTTCAACTTACCTGGTAGGTCTTCTAGGTTTGATAACCACAGAGTACCACTTTAATTCAAGAATCTGTTTCAATAAATATTTACTGAGCACCTATTATGTGTGAGAGCCTGGGCAAGGCATTGCAGATACTGCATGTAATGCAGAGGATATCAAACAATCTTCTGCTTTTTTTAAATGTCACACTAAGATTTATTTTGAGCTATGATCTAATTTTTAACCCAGAATAGGATTATCCAGTGGGTTTAAAATATGGCTCTAGTAAAGTAACTATTGCCCCCATTATACATTTCTGACAATAACAAATTCTCAAATATTTTGATCACTAGAGAGTCAAGTGAAAGAACATAAGTTCAACAGGAATCCATCCTGTAAATGAGAACATAATCTGGAGGTCCTAAACCAAAGGCAGAATATTTTTGTCAGTTGCACAGTTTTTCTAGGCTCCAATTTGTACCTAATACATTTGTTATAAATATCAAAAATAGATGACTGTATGGAGAACTTGTGAACTTTATTTGAAGGACCATACAAATGTAAAATGGGGTAATTATTAATATGTATAGGTTTTACACACAAAATTTATGGAGGAAACTTTTGATGAACCCATAGCTTGAAAAGCGTATCTCTTCTTCCAGAAAACATTAAAAGTTAGCCAATATCTGTCTTCTTATTTTCCCACAGTTAATCTGAGAGAACTGTAACTTCCCTCCATGGTGAGAGTTATAGTTTGCCCTTTAATTCTGGAATTATTTTCCTTCTTTCTTTCCTTCTTTCTCTCTCTCTCTCTTTTCAAACATATATCCTCCCTTCCTCAGAGAGTCTAATAACTGTTATTATTATTACTATTGTTATTATTAGCATCTTGACTTTTATAGGTGAGAGAAACTGAGCCTTGAGCTCATCTGTAATATGTATTCATGTTACAGATGAAGAAACAGAGATCCCCCATGAGTCATTGTTAGAGATAGTAGCAATGAGAAGATTAAGCCTAGAGTCCCAACTCCTAATCAAGTTTTCTCTGAAGCATTCAACCCGAAAGGAAAGAAATAAATCTAAGTTTTGAGGATTTCTAAGCTTTGGCTCAGAGAAAGAAAGTTATATTAAGTCAGAGCTGAATAGGCTAAACGTAATGTAACTTATATATTGAATTGGAATGATCCCTTAGTAAGAGACACATGTCATTATAGACACTATCTGTATTTACCTTGAAATATCTAAATTGTTTTGTTGAATTATACAGTTGAATGCATGGATTATTTATTCACTTGGTTATAGAGAAACCAAATTCAAGTATTTATGCACATTTTTCCTAGATTGCTTTCCACATAAGGATTCATCATTATGGTGAAATGTTGGGACAATTTCATTTTGGTCATTTCTCATTTATAGAGAAAAACCATAAGTTTTTCTCCAATCTAATTTGGAAATTTCTTTTATATTCATCCACTGACATCTAATTTCATGTATTATATTTTCTGTTTCAAATTTCTATTCAGTTGTCTTCTATAGTTCTTTGCCAACATTTTTGATCTTGTCTTTAAATTCCTTAAGCATGTATAGCAGTTAAAAATAAATCTCTGAAAAGTGCATTATCTAAATCTATATATGTCTATTTCAGTGGATTATTGTTATTTTGGATTTTGGTCATATGATCTTGTTTCCTATTATGCTTAGTTATTTTTGACTGGGTAATGGACAATATGTATGAAGAATATGAAAGTAATTTTAAGCTTTTAATAGATTAAATCTTTCTCTAAGGTTGATTTACTCTTGTTTCCACCAAATAGCTAAGTTTGAGGCATGAGCTATCTAAAATCATTGCAAATCAAATAACAGATTAAGATGATCCAAAGATGGGGTTCATTCTCCACAAGGGCTTATCTGTTACTAGAATTGGCAATCATTTCAAGGGGAAAAATGGTCCCCAAATACCAGGATCAATTCTCTGCTTCTTTCCTCTTCCAATCTTTGCCTGCAATGTCTCACTGAACTGTTACTGCCCTAGAGTAAAATCAATAAATTCTTTAAAAATTTCCCGAATGCCCACAATTTCATGTGCTTAGTTTGATTCCAAGAACTATATAAATTTGGATAGAATGATGAGGCTTTTCAAAACATCTTGAGCCATGCAATTCAAAAGGGTAATTTACACAGGTCTTAATCTTCTTTTCCACAATTTTTTTCTGATGTTGTTTAACAATTTCATATTTGTTGAACTTGGGACAATGTTTCATGAAATTTCAGAGCCTTCCAGCCTTTTTTTTTTTTTTTAAGATTTTATTTATTTATTTGACAGAGAGAGAGGGGGAACATAAGCAGGGGGAGTGGGAGAAGGAAAAGCAGGTTTTCCACCAAGCAAGGAGCCCGATGTGGGGCTCGATCCCAGGATTCCAGGATTGTGAACTGAGCCGAAGGCAGAGGCTTAATGACTGAGCCACCCAGGTGCCCATCTTTGAGCCTTTTTGAAGGGTACATAACCACAGAGGACCTGGTATGCTCTGTTAACTTGCTAACTTGATCCTAATCTCACCTACTCAGACTCCTCCTCTGTTCTGTCCTCTCTTACCCAACCCTTAAATTGTGATTCTGCTAAGGCATGGTGAAATAACTAGACAAGACTCACTCTGAACATTTCGGGATACATTTAATCACTACCCTTTAAAATTCTCTATTAATAGGCACACACAAAGGGTTCATTCTAAAATATAAAAGCATTTTATGCTTCATAGACACTTCGCCCAGAAGGGTTGAAAAAGATTTCCAAGTCTTCTATTACAAATCAGGAGGCAAAAAGACATTTTTAATCTGATTAAAAAAAAAAAAAAAGCAAAAATACAGAGGACATAAATGACAAGGTCTTATCAGATTAATGTCAAAATTGGCAGTACTAGGTCATCCTCCAGATAGTTACTCTAGATTTCAAACCATAGAGGGTAGATATGTTTAAGTGAAATAAGCAGTAAGGTGATAAACTAGTAATATCATTCTCTCTGTTTTTTCAAATTTTTTTCCTCATTGTTTCAGTTAGGGGACAATAAATTATCACTTTGCAAACATGGGCAGAAACAGTCAGTAATTTCATTTCATCTGTAGTCTTCTCCGTGGCTACAATTGGAGAATATCAGTTCTACCTCTAAATCCCCAGTTTTTGGCAATTACATTCAGTAATTATGTAAAAGATGAATATTTCCTTGTAAATTAAATATTTTGTTTATTTTGATCATAACTTGTAACCTTTTATATAATCTTTGCAAGGTGACAAGCAAGTTTTTTTGGGGAAGGGGAATCATCCTTGTTTGTATTGTCTTTGCTCATACCCTTTCCTTGTGGATGACATTGCCTCTCCAGCAGTCTCTCTCCTCCCTCCAGCCCTTCCTTCCTCTCCATTCCTGTTTTGGAACTCTGGTTATCCTAATTATAAACTATCTTATATAGAAGGGAAATAATTTTAATGAATGATAAGTCTGTTATATTTATTTATTTATTTATTTATTTATTTATTTATTTAGAGAGAGAGAGAGAGTGGGGGAGAGACAGAGGGAGAGGGAGAGAGATAGAATCTTTTTTAAAAAATATTTTATTTATTTATTTATTTGACAGAGGTGAGGGGAACACAAGCAGAGGAAGCAGGAGAGGGAGAAACAGTCTCCCCGCTGAGCAGGGAGCCCGATGCAGAGCTTGATTCCAGGACCCTGGGATCATGACCTGAGCCGAAGGCAGTTGCTTAATCAACTGAGCCACCCACGTGCCCTGAGAGATAGAATCTTAACCAGTCTGCACATTCTATGAGGAGCCTAACACTGGGCTTGACCTCAAGATGCTGAGATCATGACTTGAAATGGAATCAATTGAATCTGAATCAAATGAATCAGTAGAATCATGACTTGAAATGGAATCAGAAGCTTAACTGACTGAGCCACCCACGTGCCTGGTACGGTAAGTTTTTAATTAATTAATTAATTTTTATTTTTATTTATTTATTTGTCAAAGAGAGAGAGAGAGAGAGCACTCTCACAAGCAGGGGGAGTGGCGGGCAGAGGGAGAAGCAGGCTCTCCACAGAACAAGGAAGTGGGACTCAATCCCAGGACCCTAGGATCATGATCTGAGCAGAAGGCAGACACTAACCAAAGGAACCACCCAGGTGTTCCAATAGGATAAGTTTTTTTAAGTGCATTATTTTCATTCCAGAATTTGGGACAATGGCAGATATCTTACTAGAGGCAGCAGTGGCTACATGTATTTCTATAAGGGGATGTTGAAACCAAAGGGCAGCATCTAACATGGAGAAAGGACAACAGGGTGAATGTCCCCCACCCCAAATTCACATTATCAACAAGAGTATAGAATACAGCGTAGACTCTGTGAGCCTAGCACAATGTACCAATATTTAAGTGCCAGTCACACTTATGGGTGTCAGAGGTCACGTCTTCCTTTGTAGCTAAAAAGTTAAAGTTGACTCTTAATGTCTTTGCTATCGATGTAAACAAAACGTTATGAAGAGAGATGGAGAAGGGGGTGAGTGAGCTGGAAAGGGAGTAATAGTGCCAGTCTCCTTTTTCTCTCCAACTCGTGCACATGCTGAGTTTGTAAGGTGTCCAAGGACATCTACTTACTGCACAGCAGGTGCAAACATTGAAGATTACAGTGAATGCCGACCTCAAATAGCTTAAGTGACCAATTTAAATTCCACAGTCTGTCAATCTGACCTTGTCCTTTCTTCGGGTGTTTATATGGTGCTGGAACAAGAACTATTTCCATTACCTAAAGGGAATTACAAAAATAATGTATCCATAGTCATTACAATACTGCTTCATTTTTACGATAGAGTAAGAATTACAGATCAGCATAAAGTGTTGGCCAGGGACAGGGTTAGCATATTTTCAATGTGACCACTTTGGATCTTTTATTTAGTTAAGTCCATTGAAAATCTTTATGTCATTGGCATTTTTTAAGCACACTGTCATTAAAGGTATGTTTGGAGTTGACTTCCAGGAGAGAGTAAGATACGGAAAAGGAGCAGCCTGATTCAGTTGTGAACTTTATATATCTATAAATTTTAGATCTTACGTGACAACTGATTTCTGCAGAAACTGGCTTGTAGGATGGGATAAGTTATTTTTAAAGGCACATCTGCTATTTATATTTTAAGCTTGATTTGAGTTTCTTAAGAATTTCCCTTTAAGAATCGCCCTTCTTTCAGGGTCATACCTACTCAAACAGTTGTTACATCTCCAACAGAAGAGAAAGGGATTTTAAAGGCAAGACTGTTACTTGAGAATATGTGGCTGCTCCCTGTGGCCTGCCGTTTCTGTGATGATAGGATGGGGGTGTAAAGTGCCCCTCCTCGGAAGGTTCTCCGGGAGCCCTGTCACTGGCTGCTTCTCGGGTGGGCTGGAGCGGGACACAGGCACTGTGACACAGAATGTGTAGGAAAGAACTAAGGTTGAACAACACACTGCCATCATTTCAAATGTCTCAGACTGTCAAAACTTTCCGTAGAGAAGAGATTCAATACATTTTTCAGCAGTCGGAGTGGCGCTTGTTTGGTTCTTTAAAACAAGCTATCGTCGGCACCTACTTCTGAGCAGCACATAGCTTTACTGTAAATGTCCAAGGGCTTAGTCACAAGGCCCACCCCTTCTTGGCGCATTTCAGGAGGACAAGGGGCGTGTCAGCGGTGTTTGCTACTGAGTCACTGCTGTCCTTAGGTGGAGCGTTCAGTAATGGCTGATCAGGAAGATGACACATCCCACCGCGGTTGTGGTTTTCAGAAACTAGTAAACACTGAAATCTTCTTTTAGCTACAAACAAAACCAAACATTGTTACATTTCTTTTTCTTTTGAAGGCGTATAGATGTGGATATGAATGTACTCTCCGATAAGAATGCACACCCCTGCAAATTCAAATCCGTGGGGTGAGACTCAAGAGAGGTATGTGCTTAAGATCTGAGTAGGTATAAGTAATAGTTACCAGATAAGGTTCATTACCAAGGAAACCTAAGGGTGAAGAAAATGAAAATGATGGCTTTGCATGACCCAGAGTTTGCTCATTTCAATTAAAGGATGCCCTGTGGCTTTATCATCCCTGAGTTTTGCCTCTACAAATATAGCATTTTTAATAACTCACGTAATTTTATATGATGTTGAAATGATAATTATAAGCATACAAATTAGATCCACAAAAAATAAATTTAAGATTCTTTTGCACAGATTTGTCTATTTTTTCCTATTTATGTATTTTATCATTTATTATGGACACCTGCATATTTAGTTTTATGCTTTGCGTTACAATCCAATACTGCTTTACCTATTTTCTCACTCAAATTATTCCAGCTTTGGTCACTGGGAGATTTTTCAGTTGGTTCCTGTGTCATTTGGACATATTCCTATCATTGTGGAGTTGGGTTTTTGTTTGTTTGTTTGCTGTTCTTACTATTGCTTTTCTTTTCGCCCTTCCTTATTTTCTGTCACTACAAGGTGCCCAGGGCTTACTTTATGTATTTCTTGTCCCAATCCTAAATCAGCCATTTCTCCGAGGGTCTGGTTGCTTTTATGAGAGAACAGTGTTAGAAACCAGTATTTCCTTGCTATTGGGCACGGTTATTCTTAGGTCCTCTCATTTGGCAAAACAAAGAAATATATGTGTGTGTGCAAACTAGCTTATGTACACATACCTATAAATATTTCGGTACGTATTCATTTGGATCTGTATTAAGATAAACTGCTGTCTCCAGTACTGTGCCACATGAATCACTCTAGCCTCTCCCCTTTGCTTATCTGTAACCTTCTGCTCCAAAAGTGAGAAACTTGGCTCTCAACATCCACCACCCATTTACTTTTTGTTCAATTCCAGTTTACCTGTCTAGTGGTTTCAAAATTAACCCAGTGGAGCTCATCTTCGCCAATAGACTGCAGTCCTTTGCATAGCTGCTTTTCCCTTTGGTCTTATATAGCGTTTATACTCAATTCACTTCCAAAGTTACTTAGCTCAGCAGACTTCCCCCCAAACCCTATGGTAAAGATTATATATTCATAATATAGTTAGATTATTTTGGCATAACTTGCATTTCATCCTGGGATCCCCCCATCTCGTAAATGATTTTTTAAATTTGCGTATATTAAAAAAAGAAATGAGGTTAGCAGTTATTTATCTGTTAGTATTCCAGCTTCATTCAAAGGCAAGCTAACATACTTGCCCATGAAGCCTGCCTAAATCATTGGAGACTGTAATAATTTCTCTTTGACTTGAGATCAGAATAGAGAGACTTCTTTTGCTGTCTTTTACCTAAGAGAATGCCGAGCCTCACAAGGAAGAAATCAAATGACTTTCCAAAACCTTATAAAAAGACAAATGATAAGAGACTCTTAATCTTAGGAAACACACTGAGAGTTGCTGGAGAGGTAGGAGGAAGGGGGATGGGGTAACTGGGTGATGGGTTGAGTATGTGTTGTAATGAACACTGGGTATTATATAAGACTGATGAATCATAGACCTACACCCCTGAAACAAATAATATATGTTAATTAATTGAATTTAAACTAAAAAAAATACAAATATATTATAGTAAAGCTGGCCTCCCTGCTCTGGCTCTGGCATTGATTTTCCTTCTCTGGCTTTGTTCAGTTATCTGCCTGACTTTTGCTCTTGGTCCCCAGCCCAATGCTTCCTTACTTCATCACCACATTGATTTCGTCTTATTTTTATTTTATCTTGAGATACTTCTACTTGACACCAGGCTGACTAAATAGGAACCTCATTTGTTTCCTTAAAATAATGCCTACATTAAATACATATGTTAACTTCTCTCATTTTCTATCAAGGGTGGAAAAAATTGTGTGATTCTCGCTTCCTCTCAACAGCGCTTAAATGGAATAAACCTATTTTACTAGTATAGAAATTTTTGAAACCTGTGCCTTCATCTGTGTGTTCTCTATAAAAATGCCCTTTCGCCTTCTACAAAATTTGCATACATTAAGGGTCACTTTTCATGCTGTAAAGTTCTACCCTTCACTGAAAGAGCTGGTGCCTAAACCTCCTGCTGACCCTGGTTAAGGAGGAGGTGTGCACAATGACTTCCTTCCAAAGAATGGAGTGTGGAAGGAGAGAGGACAGTAACTCTGTGGTGGAGAAACCCGGCAAACACTACCTCAGCCAGGCAATCAAGGATAACATCCTCAATTCTCAGTCATACTGACAGCAGGTACCCTCCTACGATTCATTGAGAACAACATTCTACCTCTGAGATCTTCTTTCCAAAACCCATACCCCAGTCTAATCACGAGAACAACATCCAAGAAACCCCAACTGAAGGACATTCTACAAAATACCTAATGGAACTATTTTCAAAACTGTCAACGTCATGAAAAACAAGGGAAGTCTGAGAAGCCTACAGAGACCAGATAACTAAATGTAGTGTGGTTTCCTGTATGGAATCCTGGAACAGAAAAAGGACATTAGGTAAAAGCTAAAGGTGTCTGAATACAGAATGGACTTTTTTTTAATAATATTGTAATAATACTGGTTCATTAGTGGTAACATATGTACCATACTTGGGAAGCCTGAATGGCCCAGTTGGTTAAGCGTCTGCCTTTGGCTTGGGACATGATCCCAGGGTCCTGTGTTCAAGTTCCACATCCGGCTTCTTGCTCAGGAAAACTGCTTCTCCCTCTGCCTGCCACTCTCCTTGTTTTTTCACTCTCTGTCTCTATCTACATCTCTCTGACAAATAAATAAATAAAATCCCACCACTCCCACCAAAATACAGAAGAAATCCAAATGCAGCATGCTAATGTTACCAGTGGGGGAAAACTGGGTGGGGGCTCATGGGACCTACCTTTTTAACTTTGCCATGAATCTAAAAATATTTTAAAATACAGAGCTTATTTTAAAAAAATAAAGTGGAAAAAATTAGATCTGATGCCTTAAGAAAAAAAGATTTGTAAATTTCAGAAAAAGAGACTATTGGGAGATTTTGCTTCATTTGGTTTATAAAATATATTGTTACTACTAATCTTACAAGATTTTGACTCTTTCTTTCTTTCTTTCTTTCTTTTTTTCTTTCTTTCTTTCTTTCTAAGTAGGGCACTGCCTATGAATCTAGCAAGTAGGAATGACTCAGAGGAACTCATCTCTTAAGATGCATTTAGATTGGGTTTCTTGCATTAAGAATGAATTGATGACCCAAAAATCTTATTTCAAATGCTAATCAGCATCTATTCAAAAGAAAATTGTTATATTTTAGAATGCTATCTGGATCCTATAGCCAGTAATTGAGGTGTAAGTTCATGTCTACTCTTCTTTGGTATTATTGCTTTGGAGCACATTAAACAATGTTTTTTTGAGGGGAAAACTGGATTTCTCAACCCTGCTGGTCAGCTCAAAACCTACACAACAGGGAATTTTTTCTTTGTCATGAGGAATTATATGTAACATAACATTTTTAAGTGTACAATTTAGTGACATTAATTAAATTTACAATGTTATGAAACCATCACCACTATCTATTTCCAAAACTTTTTCATCAAAATAGACACTCTGTATCCATTGAACAATACCTTCCCATTCCCCACTCTCACCAGCCCCTGGTAATCTCTATTTTCTTTCTCCATGAATTTGCCCATCCTAGAAATTTTGTCAAAGTGAATCATACAATATTTGCCCTTTTGTGTCTCACTGATTTCACCTAGCATAATGTTTTTAAGGTATATCCATGTTGTGGCATCTATCAGAATTTCATTCTTTTTTTAATGGCTGAGTAATATTCTACTGTATGTATAAAACACATCCTATTTATTCATTCATTTGTTGGTGGAATTAACATCAACAGTGCCAACTTTTGGCCGTACAACACAATAGGTTTTATAAGTGCAACTCTTTTAAAAAAAGAAAAAAAAGAAGTTTGTTAAATTTTCCTGGAATTCAAAATTTGGCTTCATTGTAGTTAGCACGGATGCCTATTATCTGATGTCACATGATAAGTAAATACGCTCAAAATCAGTCACCGAAGTTCGTGTCAATGGTATCCTCAGAGACAGCTCTGCAGGCCCAGGTTAAAGTCAGCTGACCCAGTAGCGTTCTTCAAAAGCCTTGTTTTTGTTGTTTGTTTGCATATATTTGGTTCTGCTTTTGCAAAACCCTGAAATGTTACACCCCTGTCTTGTTCCCTTTTTTCCTCCCTTTTCTCATGGCTATATTACTGTCAATAAACTCTGGTTTCACATTTTGACTGGTGTATGTTTAATTAGCACACCAAGTACCACCATAGTTTATAAATCAAGTTCTGCAATCTGGCATAATTTATGTATGAGAATATGAGCTTGGTTGTGGTCAACAGAATTTATCTGTGGAGTTTGCATGCCCTAACTGCAGCTCCTCTTTATCTTGAAAGTAAATTCTCCAGATGCTCTCGTTTAGTTAGTAATATTATTATTCGTCTAATTACTCAAGAAAGACCCCAGGGAATTACTCTTGGCTCCTCCCTCTTCCTCATTTCCTCCTATAAATCCTAGATTTTGCCTTGTGTCCATTTTTATCAAATCATCCCCTTCTCTCTTTTCTTGTATCCTTGCCTGCACAGCTATAATGGAAGCCCTCATCATTCCTTGCAGTACTTCCTGGAGACTCTACAAGAGGGGCCTTTGCCCTGGGTGTTGTGCTGTAGAAGGACCAGCATATCACAAACACAAGAGATTGTTGAGGGACACGTGGTGACTGTCATTCAAGATGTGGTGCTCAGCGCTGGAACAAATGTGGGTCAAGCTCCAGGGGAGCATTTTTCCATATCTCTTTTCCCCATCTCTTCCCTCAGCTCCCTCAAACAAAAGGCAGCTATCTGTATGCTACTTAAGGTGGGTATTATGTTATTATATACGTAAGAGAAAAACGCTGCTTTCTTCATGTCACTGAGAAATTGAAGTGGGCAAGTGTTCCGGTGAAAGGAAAGACAAATGAACAAGCTTGCTGTTGTGGGCTGAATTGTGCCCTTCACAATTCACATGTTGAAATCCCCACTGCCTTAGACTGTGGCTGCATTTGGAGATAGAGTCCTTGAAGAGGTAAGTAAGTTAAGATGAGGTCATTATGTGTGCCTAATGCAATATAACTGGTATTTTTATAAAAAGAGGAGATCTGGACACAGACACACGAAGAGGGAAGACCACGTGAAGACACAGGGAGAAGACTGCCATTTATACACCAAAGAGAGGTGCCTCAGAAAAAATCAGCCCTGAACGATATCTTAATCTCAGATTTCTATCCTCCTATACTGTGAGGAAATAAATTTCTGTTGTTGAAGCCAGCTAGTCAATGGTACTTTGTTACGGCAGCTCTAGAAAACTAATATTTGCTGAAGTTCTTCCTCTCAGATAGCATAACAAAATACTGGCTTGCACACATCCAGATAGAACATGTATAACACATAATACCAATTTTAACATTAGCAATGAAGTGAATATTAAAAGTAAAATTGCAGGGGTGCCTGGGTGGTTCAGTGGGTTAAAGCCTCTGCCTTTGGCTCAGGTCATGATCTCAGGGTCCTGGGATCGAGCCTTGCATTGGGCTCTCTGCTCAGCAGGGAGCCTGCTTCCTCCCTCTCTCTCTGCCTGCATCTCTGCCTACTTGTGATCTCTGTCTTTCAAATAAATAAATAAAATCTTTTTTTTTTAATTTTTTTTTTATTTTTTATATTTACTTGACAGATAGAGATCACAAGTAGGCAGAGAGGCAGGCAGAGAGAGAGAAGGAAACAGGCTCCCTACTGAGCAGACAGCCCGATGTGGGGCTCGATCCCAGGACTCTGGGACCATGACCGGAGCCAAAGGCAGAGGCTTTAACCCACTGAGCCACCCAGGCACCCCATAAATAAAATCTTAAAAAAAAAAAGTAAAATCGCAAATACTTGTGTTTTTATAAACATTTAATGGGATTTCATTATTTTTTTTAAAAAAACCCAACGAAATTTTCTCGTTTAGATAACCTTGATCTGGCCTCGTTAGGCGACCTTCCTTCAGGCACCAATAATTTCCTAAGTACTCCTTTAACCTGCACTCTCTACATGGCTTTATAAACATCTGTTTATGTGTCTCACTCTTCTAGGAACTTGGAGGGACCAGAAGCTGCATCAGGAAGGGGCTTCTTTTAAGGAGTTCCCTCATTACACTTTATAATCCAAATGAGATTTTATAACTCAGTCGACATAGAAACTGACTTGTTTTTACCACAGGTAAACATATCTACCTCCCATTGATATCAAATCCAAAATATTACCTATATTTTGTTCCGAGGTCTCCATCAAATAATTAGTTAAAAGTGAAACTATCAGTTCTTGGCAAGAGTGAAGATGAGTTATTTAATAAATTTTAATAAGCCAAGTAGATTTTAATACATTCTGTTTTCTGTCTTTCCTTCTGGTTTGTTGTTGTTGTTGTTGTTGTTTTACTTTTAATTAATAAAACCAGTCCACAGGCATACACAAGAATGTAAATGTCCAGGAGTATTTAGCGTTTACCATTGTTTTCCCAAATGCAACTTACATGTTACAGGTTATTACCACTCCCAAATTATTAATTTTAGGCCTTGATCTATAGAAGTATAATACAGATCTTTCCCCTTCTTTAGTGTAAAATGAAGATGATACTCTTTCACATAGGAACAAGAAGTGCAGGCATTTGGAGCTAAGTAAGTTTTGTTTTGACCAAAGAACTAAGGTTTTACACTATCTATAAACAAAGACAGTTTTGTTTCCACCGTCACTGCCTGGCTCCAGGATTCTGGGACAGAGCATATAGTGTCAGTGGTTAAGATTTTCTTCTATGAAATTAGTTTTCATACATTTTAAGAATCCTCTGAATAATTAATTCCACATTGCTCTAACAATTAAAAAAAGAAATATTGTGACATTATAAGATTCCTTACTGGTGCTCATAATGCACTGATCTTCATAACATTTTTTCCCCTACGATTACTTGTATATCTTTCAGGGCTTATCAAGTCTTCCTTCCACATTTTTGGGCATCAGCAGTAGAAAAAGAAATGGAAAACTCATCCTCCAAAATATTATACACAGACTTCCATAACCAAAGGTGATAGTTTCATTCAGAAAGTTGTTTTGTTTATACCGCACTGTTTACAAGTTTATTTGTTTGTTTGTTTAAGCCACCCACCCTTGATTTTGGCTCAGGTCAAAATCTCAGGGTGGTGTGATCAAGCCCCGTGACGATGGAGCCCAGAATGGAGCCTGCTTAAGATTCTCTCTCTTCCTCTTCCTCTGCCCCCTACCATGCTCACATGCATTGTGTCTCTCTCTAAAAAATAACTAAGTAAATAAAAGGTTTTTCTTTAATGCCTGATTTTTGAAATTCCTTCATTCAACAAATATTTGTTGAGGTATTATTATACACTATCATGTTTCTAGGCTCAGGGGACGCAGCAGTGAACCAGACACAATAGCCCCGTCTCAGAGGAGTTGATAATCTAATGCGGGAAATAGAACTAATTAGTATATTATAATAATATCAGGATAATCAGAATAATCTCAGATGATTTGCTGAACAGACATAAATTTTGTGAAGAAATGAGACCAGGAAAAGGTGATGCAGGAGGGATCAGGAAAGTGTGCCCACTCAGTGTTGCGTGGCCATGATTCTCCTTGACTGCACCATGGCTACGAGACAGTCAGGTCATCAACTTTCCCTGCCAGTCATTTAGTGAGTATCATAACCCTTCTACTCTTGCTGTTCTCTTCTCTCTTACTCACATTATTTTCTGTTTCGGTACTCTTTCAGCCATCTCAAAGACCACATACATGATGGGCCAAAGATTTGGGTGAAACTAATTTGTTGGTTCAACTCTTCTTGGTTTAATCCCTTCAGGCAAATGTCATTTGGTGAGAAGAATAAGAAAGACATGAAGTTGGGAAACTTGGCTTTGAACCTCTTCTTTTCTCCTTATTAGCTCTTACTTAATTGGAGTCATAGTTTCCTTGTCTCCAAATATGGAGAAAATGATCTCTGTGACACGATGTTGGTGAGACGCTAACTGAGAAGTCACACGTGATCATCCAGCGAAGAGGAGGCCATCTGCTTGGTATTTACCTGACGTCAGAATGGAGTTCCGCTATTGCCATTCCAGAAATGTTGCTGAAAACACAGGACCCAGCCCGTTCTATTTAAAAAAAAAAAAAAAAGGCAAAATTCCCATTGATATAAGCATCTGAGTTCTAGAGACAACACAAAGATAATTTTTGAATAAAGTAATAATTCAAGAATAAAATTCAATTATTTAGGTATGTGAAGTCTGTTCATGTTCTGTTGACAAAAGAGAGCATAAATGAAGACTCCACGGATGGATTCACTGGAACCAGGGAGTCATCATTGACTTCTTTCTCTCCCTTACCTCTCAGATCCCGTGGATTGCCAAATTTCACTGATTCTGCCTCCATAGGTCACTTTTCTACTTCCACAGCATGTTCTTAGCTCACATGCGCAGCATCATCTCTCCTGGGATACTGAAGAGCCTCTTCCCTAATCAATCTTCTTTCCTTCTTTCATTTCCATACCTCCTTCCTCTTGCCAATGCCAGAGGGGGAAAACATCTTATCACTGTCCCAAGATTAAGCCTTTGAAAATTAAAACTTAATCTAAACATGTTACTCTTTTGCCTAAATCCATACAAAGCCTCTCTCGGGCCTTCACTGTGAAATCCACTCTTTATCAGGCATGGTTTCCACTGCTGCTCTTTCCCACCCTTAGCTGTGCAGAGAGCTAGCGTCAACTGCTTGGTTGCTCATTCTCGCGCTTCTGAGCTTTTGTGCATGAGGTTCCCTTTGCCTTGATCGGTTCCCTCAGCCCTTTCCCCAAGTCCACTTAAATTTCTCTCCTCAGAGTTTCTGTATAACCATCAGTATCATTTAAATAGCACTTTTTAACTATCTATTCACCTATCTGCCTCCTCTTCTAGATCGTGTCCATTAGGGAAAGGAGCCATAAGTACTTCATTCTTAGCATTCACTAAACATTTATTCAGGGCACTATACATGCATCCAGCCTGCAGCTAAATATTTTCCATATAATAAAGCAGCATGTGAACCTAGTGGCCTGGTTTCCTGTTCCCACCTAGCCTGAACTCCCCATCTCCCTGGTTCACTATTTTTATTTGTAGCATCCCCAGTCTGGGCCCATCCTCTAGCATCGTCTCTCTCTGTCCCATGTATGGTACTGATCTAAAGTCCAAATCCCCTACCTAGTTTCTGTGATCGAATGTTCAGGAACATCATGGCAAACTGAATCTCTGAAATACAGATACATCTTATACCTCAGGATTTCAATTACTAAAAGATCCACCTCGGCTTCCTAGGCCAAAAGGGGAAAGATGGAGCAGTGTGGAGAGATGAGGTTGATCAGAAAAAAGACCTGATATCTATATATCTTATTCAATTTCCTTTTGTTGGTCGTAGTTAAAATAACTCTAAGAGCTTCATAACGCCTCAATTCAAACACAGAAAAGGGAAATTTCCTCTGTTTCCCAGAGGACCATAGCATAAAATGATTCTCTAATTGAAGAAATAGCTGGTGGTTGTAGAAAGGGAAGCAGATGGACCCTCAGAGAGCAAAGACACAAGGAACACCTTCTGGGGACACCAGTTGGACTTTCTCGAAACTTCTTTCCTTCCCAGATCATTCTCTTGCCCCAAATCCTCAGGCTGCTGAGTCCCTATCCAGGCCAGAGGAGCAACCAAGAATGGTGAGTTTGAGCTGAAAGTGACTCTGTTGCCCCTGGATAGAGAAGTGGGGATTGGAGTGTAGAAGAGGAGACCCTAATTTTCCTTATACAATTACAGCTTGGCAGATATCCTAATACCCAAAACTGCCATTCTCACCTCAAACAAGTAATAGGGCTTCCATTGTGCCATTATTAACATTCTTCATCTATATAGTATAGTGTCAACTTGCCAGAATACTTTGGAACTAATAATACCATTACCAAATATCTTTTATATTTCATGATCTGGGCTAAGAATTTCACCATGTATCTTGCCTAGTCCTTATAATGTCTCTATGAAGTGCCAGCATTTCTCTCATTTCCATTTTGTAGATGAAAAAAACTGGTGCCCTGAGTACTGCATGATTAGGAGGATGTGGGCCCAAATCCAGCTGGATGGTCTCCCAAGCCCACAGTCAAATCCCCAGGGCTCCCTATGTCAGGTAACATTAATCCCATGCCTTGTAAGCCCTCACTCACCATAACTTCTTCACTCTTTTATCTCTTTGTGTATACTTTTCTTTTGACACTATGCAATTTTTACCAAGTATTAGAATTCTTTTTATACCAATCTTACCTTTGTTCCTAGACTTTGAGTTCATTGATATCCTGCCCTGGATTTGATTCGTCTTGGAATCTCAAAAGCTCAGAATTTGCCTTACACATATCAGGCCTTAAATAAACATTTTGAGGGAAGAATGACTGTAAGTAAATACAAAAGTAGATTCCAAGTTCTAAACAGTCTGTTTAGAAAGAGCTTTTTAGAACATCACCATTTTGTGAGTTGGGAGCTGTCTGTATTCATATTTAGTAAGCAGTATCTCACAAACTATTCATCACACATCAACTTTCCTCCAGCCGATCAATATCTAAAACAATATCTAAAACCTTTTTCCTCTGAGGCATTCTTTCTTATATGAAACTATATAAGGGAAGAGTCTTAATATATTAAGTATAATAGGAAAATTCCTCAAACTTTGATTTGGCAGATTCCTCAAACACACAAACAATGGCTACCTGTAACAATTGTCAAATTCCCCCTTTTCCTAATTCTGCTTTGTTTAATGAAGTCTTTTGGAAAACTTTTTTAATGTTTTGGCACCTGGGTAGCTCAGTGGGTTAAGCAGTTGCCTTTGGTTCAGGTCATGATCACAGGGTCCTGGGATCAAGCCCCACATCGGGCTTCCAGCTCAGTGGGGAGTCTTCTCCCTCTGCCCCTCCCCCTGCTTGTACACTCTCTCTCTCTCTCTCTCTCTCCCCCTCTCCCTCTCTCTCTCTCAAAAATAAATAAAGTCTTCAAGAAAACAAACAAACAAACAAACAAAAACAGTCATTCCTTCCTACAAAGATTGTCTTCTAGGTCCCTTCTATTTCCCTTTAGGAATATTAAACCTCAAGTATCCATTCTTCATAGCTTTTGTTCATATACTTTGTACAGTTTCACTTGTATTTTGTTCAGAAGAGAAGAAGAGCAGAAGTATGCAATCCAGTCCCATTCCTTCCCCACACCCACCCACCAGCATCACCCCTAGTCCATCTTCCCCAGACATAGTGGCCATAAACTTGTCAAACTACTTCTCAGTTCCCTTTTTCTGGACTCTCCCAATATTAAACATAGCAGTTCTACCAGAAAAATACCAACTTTATTTCCACCTGAGTTTCCTGGGTTGGTGCAGACACTGGACAACCACCTCACCACTTGACTCACATCACATCACTGACTCATAACTGTGATCATAGTCTAATTTATAGACCATGGAACGTTTTGTCCATCTGGTCAGAGAGGCAGAGATGACTAATACGGGTTGTTGCTATTGCCATTGGGATTTTGTTTTGTTTTATTTTGTTTCATAAAACAAACACTCAATCTTTTTCATTTTGCAATGGAATGTGAGGACTCAGTTGCTAAGAACTTTTGCCATTTCATTGAGGGATTTTTCATCCAGTAAAAAAAAAATTAGAACATGATGAAGAAGTGTTTAGAAATAGCTATTTGTACTTCTGTTTTGTTTTACAACATTTGGAAGTTGTATTGCCCTAAGATTTATCTGTATTGAATTCTATGCATAATAGAGAAAGATGAGCTCAAAATCCCAGGTAGACAGCTGACATTTCTTTGACTAATAATGCAGTGGAATGAGGAGATGGGAGGTAGAGATGGGAAAAGGGAGGAAATATATTTTCCTTGGTACAAAGTAACCCTCTGGTTTTATTAAAATTGCAAGAGAAATTTAGTAGGTGCTCTCTGTTAAAAGTGGCCTTAGATTTTCTAAAATGAAATTGGACAAGCACTAATATGCAATTCATTTTTTTAATAAAGAGAAAAATCACATTACATATCAGTCTAACAAATCTGCTGCTTTGATTTTCTCTGGATTGAATACTTGGGTCTCTTTTGAATTGTTATGAGATTGAAAAAATATATGTCTGTACTGTATTATTATTTTTCTTCTTTCATGAACCTTTTTATTTACTTAGGACAAGATAACTTGAAAGTACATATAAAGATCTGAATCACCATCACAAAAAATTATACCAATTATTGCATGGTTTCACTCATATGAAGAATATAAGAAATAGGGCAGAGGATCAAAGGGGAAGGGAGGGAAAAACAGAATGGAAAGAAATCAGAGAGGGAGACAAACCACAAGAGACTCTTAACTATGAGAAAGAAACTGAGCATTGCTGGAAGGGAGGTGGGTGGGTGGATGAGGTAACTGGGTGACAGATATTAAGGAGGGCACATGATGTGATGAGCACTGGGTGTTATACACCACCGATGAATTACTGAACTCTAAATCTGAAACTAATGATATTCCATAGGTTGGTTAATTGAATTTAAATTTAAATTAAAAAACACAATTTTGATCTGATTTGAAGGGATATATGCACCCTGATGTTTACAGCAGCATTATCTACAATAGCCAAATTATGAAAAGAGCCCAAATGTCTATTGACTGATGAACGGATGAAGATATATATATGTCTATATCTATATATAAATATAGATACACACACACGCGCACGCGCGTGCACGCGCACACACAGGAATATTACTCAGCCATAAAAAATGAAATCTTGTCATTTGCAATGACCTGGATAGAGCTAGAGAATATTAATTATACTAGGCAAAATAAGTTAGAGAAAGACAAATAACATATGATTTCACTCATATGTGGAACTGAAGAAATAAAACAAATAACCAGAGGTGAGGAAAAGAGAGAGGTAAACCAAGACACAGACTCTTCTCTATAAGAGCAAACTGATGGTTACCAGAGGGGAGATGTGTGTGGGATGGGTGTGAAACAGGTGATGGGGATGAAGACGGGCACTTGTGATGAGCTCCAGGTATCACTGAATTATACTTAAAATAATATTACACTGTACGGTAACTAACTGGAATTTAAATTAAAAAATATATATATGTACCTTTGAACACCTCCCCACCCTATTAGCCCAGTGTCATACTAGCCACATTGAGAGATACAAAAATTCCTGTTTTTCAAGGTTTTACAATCTGATGTCTGAGGCAGAACAGATGTATGAAAAAAAAAATAAATGTAAAAGAAAGAATGGATTTTCTGAATTCCCACGACACATCCATTTTTTAATGAGAGAGACCCTAGGCTATGTGAAAGCTGACTTCCCTACATCATTTTCAGGTCTTTTATTTGCTGTCCTCTAGGAAGGATTAACTAAGATATCATTGTGATATCCATGCAGCTATCACTGTGGAGAGTAGGCCCTGCTCCAAGAACAATAAAAAAGGTGATTTCTCTTCCTGAGCTTTGAATCCTTTCCTCTTAATACTTCTGTAAGTTTTCTGTTTTGTTTTGTATTTTTGGCCAAGCATGAGAAATCTAGGCCTAAGAATGTCCGAATGAAGGAAATGTAGTGGTCTTGGTGGAGACAGTGGGAAGAGGTGAGGCTAAGTCCAGATTCTTTTTTTTTTTTTTTTTTTCTAAGTCCAGATTCTTATGCCAGGAAGAGTCTGGATCATCCTGAACATGAAGGAGAGCCTCAAATCTCTGAGAAGATAAGAAACATAGCATACTTCAGAACTTTGACACTGGTATCTATAGGAGGCATGGAGTGGAACAACTCATTAGCTCTGTATCAATTCAGCTACATTGTCTTAAATGAGTGGTCATGGCCTGGCCTAGACATAGGGATGTCCTCATCTTCTACAACATTGTTGCTGCTGAAAAATATATTTTAGATTTCAAGCAACCTACATGCAAATATACTTTTGAAAAAAACTTGTTCATACAAGGTTCTCCTGCTGTGTATGGGGTCATGAGTTTCCAGATTCTAGTTAAAAAAAGAAAGGGCACATGGGTAACTCAGTCTGTTAAGGGTTTGTCTGGCTCAGGTCATGATCCCAGGATCCTGGGATTGAGCCCCACATTGGGCTCCCTGATCAACGGAGAGCCTGCTTCTCCTTCTGACCCTCCTCCTGTTCATGCTTTTTCTCTCTCAAATAAATAAACAAACAAATAAAATCTTTTTTTAAAAAAAGGGTAACAACAATATAATCTCTTGAATATTGAGAAGAACAAGCAAAGCAAATGGGCTTTATTTCTGAAGAGATGAGAAGGTCAGTTAGAAATTTTGCCCAAAAGTCTGGGCTATTTAGATTAGTTTCCATCTGTCATCCTCAAATGGTGATTGATCCTGACATGGTGCAGTCATTGGTTCTGAGACCTCTGCATCCAACACGTATTCGTTGAACCTATGTGCCAGACATTGTGCTAAATTCTTTGTGCACATTATTTAATTGACCTTTCAATTCTGTTAGGTAGGTATTACCATCTTGTTTTTCAGATGAGGAAGTCGAACCCCTGAAGGTTAGCTGATTTTATCAGGGAAATATAGTTATCAAGAAAGCAGAACCAGAGATGAACTCAACTGAGCTCAAAGCCAGGGCATTCAACCACTTCCCTGTATACCTCTGGATTGGTCCACCCTCAAACCATTTTTATTTGTGTTCTCCAGCTTTTAAAAACAAGCCCTTTTTAATTGAATGGCTGGCTCAGGTAACAAGTGCATTTAAACTGTGCTATTTGTCCAAACCATCCCTACCCCTTTCACTTGAATCCTGTTCAAGTACTCAAACACAAGGATATTTTCTGCATGCTTTTCAAGTGTATCATTTTACATGTCCCAAATCTCACAATAGCACTCAAAGTAAGTAAATATTAACATCCATTAGCTATGGATTGGTTAACTGAGGTAGAAAGAGGATGAATGGCAAGTTCTGTGCTGTAGAGGAGGCGGGAGGTGTCTCACGAACCCAGCGAAGCTTGATGGACTCCTAAGGACACAGGAAGAAATCTCTCACCTTCAGTGACAGCCGGGACATGGAGAGCTCAGGGTGCATACTTGGCTAATGAACTCGATTCCTACTTCCTCCTTTTATCACAAATCATAAACATAAATTATCGGGCTTATGAGCCCTCGGCTTTGTTGTAACTGATTCACAAGCTGTTCCTGGGAGTCCTTTGGTAACACATATCAGAATCATGAGCAATATGCTTGCCAGGTCAGAGCAACACCCCATATCCAATTAGTTCCAGTTAAGGAATTCCATCCAGTCTGACTCTGGACCACACAGTGATGCCATCACGGCTTGGGTCTTGTGGAAGGGATGAATGGGTGAAAAGTGTGGACTAACCACTGTGTACTTCCCTAGGTCCCCCTTCTGAGATGCAGGCCTCAGGGGGCCCTTCCAGCTAGTCTGCACAAAGTCCTCAGGCTGTGCGAGCCTTAACTTGAGGTGTCTCCACTGTAACCCCAACAACCTGTTAGTACAAGGCAAGAAGACGCAATCAAATTCTATTGAACCACAGATGTATAAATCCAAGTGTCCCCAGATGCCTTGCTCTGTAGCAGTTTTCACATGCATTTTAAAGAAATTCAGTGTCCTTGTGAAACATTTCCCAGATGGTTCCAAATTGCTGTTTGACTACAGAATCAATTTATACATGCACACTTGTGTGTATATAAATATAATGTATATAAACATGTGTGTGTGTGTGTGTGTGTGTGTGTGTTCACCAGATGTTGTCCTGGGTGATGTAAACACGTTACTCCAGTTAAACCACATAACCACACACTAAGATAGAGGTGGTGTCCTCCTCCCCATTTTACACATGACAACTGAGGCAGAGGTTTGTCAAGGGCAGCTCGGAAATAGGAAATCGGGCCTGAGTCTGACTCACTCTTAACCGTCACACTCTCCTGACGGCGCAGCTATTGTGAAAAAGACCAACTCTGACCAAGTCTCTGTTGCAAAGGAGTCTGACCTTCTGATTTCAGCTTTCTTATAGCCCAAACGGGGTTGCTTCTTTGGCTAATCCAACAGATGGTGCATGAGTGGCGTAGAGGATATAGGCAGCAACGGGTAAATGGTTCTGGTACCATACCCCGGATTGAATTATCTTCACTCTCAATGAAGGGCTGATGTTCAAAACGTCACCATTATGACCTCAGTTCCCTCTTCCTTTTCTACGCCCAGTATGAAAGAACAAGTGCTTTAAATAAGAACTTAAGAAGGATCACACAAAAAAGCAAACATATATCTTTTTATTTTATTTTATTTTATTTTATTTTATTTTATTTTATTTTATTTTATTTATTTGACAGACAGAGATCACAAGTAGGCAGAGAGGCAGAGAGAGAGGAAGGGAAGCAGGCTCCCTGATGAGCAGAGAGCCTGATGCAGGGCTCAATCCCAGGACCCTGGGATCATGACCTGAGTGAAAGTCAGAGGCTTTAACCCACTGAGCCACTCAGGCGCCCCAAGCAAACCTATGTCTTAAACAGTTCACCCTAATAACTAATTGCATCTGATTAATACCCAGGGGGGAAAGTAGCACTCTGGCAGCAATAGGCATTTCCTTGATTTCTAGCTCTCTCCTCGCGGATATTTCTCATTCCTCTTCTCTCTAAGGCAGGCTCCACAACCATCTGGAATCACTAGCCTCCCCACCCCCCACCCCATCTTTCTTCTCTTTCCCATCCTCCGGCGGCCACATGACCATAAGATTCATGGGTCTCAACTGAGGACCTAATTTTGCTGCAGTCATCTACATGCTCGGAGATCCACTGACATGAATCTTCTGCGCGTGTACAGAGTCTAATAGAGAGAAAGAAATGGGAGTGAGAGAAATGGGTAAGGGAGAAGTTTTCTAAATCCCTTTTCTATTACCTTACGGTGGAGGATAATACCCTTCAAAGGGTTCAGATCTCAGCTCCAACCCTTACCAACTCCGAGCCCTTCATCTATTTCAGCCTCTGTGTCTACATTTTCAAAATGAAAACAATAATTCCTAACACATCAAATTGCATTCCATGAGATAATACACGTGAGTAGTTAATTCAGGGCATCTCTTAAAAATGCCAATATCTCAGGAGGACGGAACAGTGTTCAAAGGAGAGGCTTTGCTCACAGAGGAAGCATGAAGCCGGGTCCTTTCTGCAGAGGACAAGAGAAATCAGCATTCCCAGTCAGAAAACAGCAGAAAGGGAGGAAGTCACACTGACAAGTCCCAGGCTTCCCACTGTCTGTCTGCTCTTTGAGTAGAGAACCATTGGCGTTGAGGACATCACATGTCAGCCTTTGTGTGGAGAGGAATCAGCTTTTCCCTCTGAACTGCAAAGGGGAACCTAAAATTGGGTCAGATGCCCACATTGAACACACAAGGAGAATCCACCCAGAATGCCTCTTTTTCCAGCCCAGGTAATGGCTGGGCCAAGACCGGCACTGAGGTCCCTAATGCATCATGGCCCCAGGACCTCTGTACTCCATGTCGCAGTGCAGGGGCCTGGGAAAGCAGGGTGGGGGGTGGTAAATGGGGTCACAGCAAGCTATAGCCAGATGCTTTCTCTATGTGCAGCAACCCACCCAGGCTGCTTGCAACGTGAAGCTAAAGGTGATGCAGGCAGCAGAATAGAAACACAAACCTTACAAAGGAGTGAGAGACCAGGTGACAGCAGGTGCAGGGAAATGAAAAGTGCAGCAGAGCCCCTGAACACATAATGATCACGTAGGTGTCTGCTTTATCTCTGCTATAGAACACTGTGGTAAATTGTTAATAAAATGGTTTGTGCACGTGGTGATGAAAAAGAGACCTATTTTTGTCTAACAAACTCAAGCAAATGGGAAACAAAGGCCTTTTGCTTCTCGGTCTGAATGTTAAAAAAAAAATATTAAATATATGTGTATGTGACATCTGTGCTCTCCATAAATAAAAAAGAGAAAGAACAAAGTGTATATCTGAGTAAGGTTATCTCAGAACAGTGGCATTCTTGACATAGTAATCCTATACCTCCAATCAACCTTCATCGGGGAAGGTTATGTTTTACATTTTAAGACTAGAAATAGTTTATTCAGTAAGTCTCTTTATTTTTGGAGTAATGGGTTTCCTTCCTAGATTCCTTGACCTGGACACATAGGGACAGACCATAAAAGATTTATTTTATTTAGTAGTTTAAAAAATTTTTTTTCTGTGATTTTTATTTTTTGTTTTAAATGTGTCTTATTTTAAATGTGTTTTTATTGAGTCCATTATTTTTTAATGAGAAATTAAATCTCAGATCCCGGCTTTTTAACTGGAAAGATTGAGAAGTTTGGGGCCCACACTCTTAAGCTAGCAGTGAATCAGCTGTAGGCCGGAAAAGCTTCTTCTGAAGTTAAGCAGGTGCTTTCCCTCTCTCCCTAGGCTCCTGCCTTCCTGTGGGCCTGTCTTCTTCCCACCTACCCCATCCCTCTTCCCATGTTCTTTCTCTGGCCTGCCTCTTAAAATATTTAAGTCTGTTTTAAATTTTCCTCTTCCTTCCAGAAAGAACACTGAGTTAGATCATTCTTCTCAACCCTTTACTACTCTCTGACCTTAAGCTATGACACAAAGGTCGTAAGTAGACAGAAGGCACATTGCTGAATGGCATGTTTTTGAACATCTATGACAATTACATTGACTTTTCTTAAGACATTCATATCACATTTAGCAGTTTAATGTTCACTCTTGTGAGGGAAAAGTCATCTTGGGAGATGCCTGTCCTGCAACTCTGTATCCCTTCATTTCTGTGCCTGTCTCAGAAGAGGGAAATAAAGAAATCTATGGCACCTTTTAACTAACAGCGTTAAAATAATTAGCAGGCACCAACCAAATTGTTTTGAGATATAATCGATGCCATAAGTCTCACTTTCACAAGTATTATTATTTATGCTGAAAAAATGGGAAACCTGCCTGTGAGCCACGCTCCCAACAGCACTTGGTAAATAACACTTGCCTGGGGATACTGAGGCAAAGTCTCACAGTGATTGACTGCAAGATGGGAGTGATGTGTGCTAAAAGAAGGCAGCAAGTGTTAATCCATCCCTGGAACACACCAGGAACACCATGTGTTCCATGCATCTTATAGACCCCAAAGAATGTCTACACTTGATGTCTATGCCGGGCAACACTTGGGATTAGAGCACATGCTATGCATGGAAAGTGGATTCTCTCCCAACAACCCTGCACCCACCACAACCGCCACCGTCCTGTCCAGCGGCTTAGAAGCAGATGATGTGAAGCTCTTTCACAAGCTGCTGAAGACTTCTGGGATGAACAGAAACAGGACATATGGGAGACTTCCTGGATCTCCAGGGAGGTGCCCTTCCTCTCCTCCCTCCCCTTCCTCTAATGGAAGCAAAGCCATCAGGATTTTGAACCTCAGCTCGGAAGCCTACTAGCTATGTTATTGCAGAGCCTGTCACATGAGAAAAGCTAAATTTTCCTGAGAGGGCTGCTAGGAAGGTCTGCATCCCACTAGAAAACTCGTGTGGGGCCTTCCAGAACCATGTGTTCCTTTTTTCTACATGATTGGTGTCTTGGGAGGTTGACCATATGCACACATCAGTAGGCTCTATTGCCACCTGACCTCCACAGAAGCACCTATGGAAGACCACGGATGGGAGGTAAGAGAGATCTGGATAATTACTCCCTCAGCTGCTCCCCCGCCCCTGGCAGGTGGTCATGGGCTGGCCACTTGTCACATGGAAGCTCCCAGCTCTTGTCTGGCTACCATCTCGAATAGCTGCAGTCTGTGGGTTCCAGCTCTGGGATCCTACTCTTCCTGGCCCCAGGATACTACCCCATCCTTTGTGATTTCCTTAAACTCAGCCCACACTTTGTAAGTCATTCCTTTGTTGACCTCTCCTCCAAGTACCTAGTGGGACTGTGTAGTCTCTCTCCTGCCAGGACCTTGAATGATATTCATGTAAGCACCTTGCTCCCTCCTGAAGACTCAGTAGACAGTAATGATGTTAACTGATGTTATAATGATGATCAGCTTTATAATGTGTTTTAAGTGACCCTATTTCTTGTTTGAAAAAGGAAATATCCGGGACCCCTGGGTGGCTCAGTTGGTTAAGCAGCTGCCTTCGGCTCAGGTCATGATCCCAGCGTCCAGGGATCGAGTCCCACATCAGGCTCCTTGCTTGGCGGGGAGCCTGCTTCTCCCTCTGTCTCTGCCTGCCATTCTGTCTGCCTGTGCTTGCTCTCTCTCCCTCTCTCTCTGACAAATTAAAAAAAAAATCTTTAAAAAGAAAAAGGAAATATCCTGCAAAAATGTGATTCTGCATCTACTTCTGCACAATGGCTGAGAAGTAGAAGGCATGAATGAATTCAGTCAAATATGCACTATATAAAAATGACTCTTACCAGGCTAGATACAACCTCATAAATTGACACGGCATCTGGAAAAATCAGAGAGAGGCCCTGAGCCCCATGAATCAGACTTGCTTTCTGAAGGATGGCTGCAACCCAAACTTCTAGAAGAGGCAAGTTTATCTGAGCAATCAGTTAGTAGACTTGTGGTGGTTCTCAAAGTGTGAGGACCAGCATCACCTGGGTGTGAGTTAGAAATACAAATTTCCTGACCCCGCCCCCAGGCCTGCACAACCAGAAAAATCAGAGTTGGAGCTCCATGATCTGATTTTCAACAGGTTCTCCAGGGGATTCTGCAGCAAGCTTAAGTTTCAGAACCACTGGACCTGAGTGATTACTAGAATTGAGCAAAAGCCAAAATTCAGGAGTCTATGTAAGGAAATGGCTTGGGTAGCAGTGAAGAATTCAGGAGCAGGTGAATTGAGAGGGGGTTTGTTTTCAGGAACTCTGTCATTGTGGAGAAAGAATGTGCTCAGAGCCAGACTCTAACGTACAATCAAGAAACAATGAAGGTAGCACCCAGCAGATGCTGGGGACTACTGTGAATTAGGAAGCAGAGCATTGCACACCAGGAATAAGAAAGGCAGAAGCTTTTTGAGAATCGGGGTCCTCGTCCCTCATGCCTCAAATAGAACCGCCCCCCCACCCCCCCATGTAGGGAGCTCTTTCTGGTAGCAACTGAAAGTTTTAGCTGTGGGGAAGGGGTGAGGACAACAGCCCAATCTTCAGGCAACTCCCGACCGCCCACCACCCCTCCTCACCAACCACTCTCTGGCTGGCTGGCTTTCTGATTCAGCCCACCATTTGTCAGACTAACTTGGGTAGCCCCACAGTTGTCAGGTGTTAGCGTGTGGCCAGATATTTTATTGAGATACTACTCGTGCTTTGTTCTCTGTATTTTCTCTTTGTCTTGTTTCTAGAAGTTCGCCTGGCTCCTGCTGCAGCCACCCTCTGTGGTTTTTGCGGGATTGAGAGGAGAGGCAACATCCCCATCTGACATCTGAGAAAGCTAAGGTTTATCAAAGGGCAGGGAAGCTGAGGAACAGGGAGGAGGGCAGTGTCTTCACAGATGACAAGAGAGTGGGGAGAGACTGTGACGGTTATGGGAGCTTCTAGCATTCTAGTCCTGGCAGTACCAGGTATGTGGCAGAACCCTGAGGGTAAAGTCCAAGATGCACTCAGGCATTGGGATTCCCAGCCTCTTGGGAAGGTTCTATGCCCCCAAATACAGCCAGGAAGCAAAACTCTGAACACTGTATTCTGAGGCAGTGGAAGCCTCTGCAGTTTTACCCTGAGTCTTCTGATGGGCATAAGAATCACCTGCTGAATGTCAGAATCCAGGCTCCCACCCCAGACCTTCTGATTTAGTAGGAGCTCTGGGGAGGGCCTCCGGCATCCACATAGCAGATATTGGTGATGTACATGACTCCTCTTAGAAACATTATCAGGAAAGGTAAAGCAAAAACTGCAGAATTCTACTCATACCTGCCAGAGGGGCTTTTCCTCACCAATCAGCATAATAGAAACTATCTTCTTAAAAATAAGCGGTCCTATGTCTTTGCAGCTAAGGCCCAGCAGCCCATGTCCCTGGGAGCAAAGCTGGGAAAATTTCTTCTGTCACTTCCAGGAGGCCCAATTTCTCTTTCTGCCCTTTAATATGAAACAATTTATAACTAGTGAAAATTAAAGTAGAGCTATCCATTTCATTGTCCATACAAACCATCAGTCAATGACATAACAACCCCACAAATAATGCTAGCACCCCGTCTGCATGAGAAATGTTCCCCCCAAGTGAATTTCTACTGTGTGCTCTTCCACATGTCATTATTAAGTGGGACAGTATTTGCATGAGTCATTTGTGAATATGCCACTTTGCTTACCAGATGTGAATCTACACTTTACTCCCACCATGGACCCTTGGTCTATAATCTAAATAAAGTCACCATACTGTTTTGGGGTTGCATCATCTTCATGTGATAATATTTATTTCCATAGGAGAGATCCTAATAATACACCGTAACCCCATAAGTTACTTGTACAGCTTGCCACGATCCAAGAACCTTCAGCCTCTGTGGGTGGAAACCCCAGGGATCTATAAAACCAGTCAGCGAAGCAGAGCCAGAAGATCAGATCTGACCCACCACTTGTCTTTGTACAGCTCAGGAACTAACAATGTTTTATATATTTTTTAATTGTTGGGGGAAAAAAATCAAAAGAAAAATATTTTGTGATACTGAAATTATATGAAATTAAAATGTCAGTGTCTGTAAAACTTGTTATTGGCACCCACGCACCCTTATTCATGATGGGTTTATTGCGTGTGGTTGCTTCTGTATTTCCACTGTGGAAGTCAGCAGCTGGGCAGGGACCACATGGCTTGCAAAGCCAAAACTATTTATCCTATAGCTCTTTACAGGAAAATTTTACCAACTCCTGACCTATAACTTTGGACTTTTCATCTTTTTGAGTTTTCTGAGTGAGGACGAGAAGATAATGGGGATTCTAATAAAGACCTTTGGGACGTTTGGCATTTACTTATAGTAAGCATAGTAAAGTTTGGACAGATGAGTCAATAGGTAAATAGGTATGGTAGGGGAGGGTCCTCCTTTTTGGAGTGTTAGTGTTTGGTATGTTTCCTTCCAGTTTTTTCCCTATGTGTACATGTTTCTTACCTAACTGGTATAATACTATGAATGCAGGCATATGCGGACTATATACTTACAATACTGTATCCATCTTTTATTCATTTAATCATCATAAATGGGTTTCATGTCAATAAAAGGTCTTTAAAAATATGTTTCAATGACTGCATGATACGAAAGTGAACATCTTAACTTCTCTATTAAGGGATACAATATTCATTAAAGACTAATCAGGGAAGTTATTTTGTCCACAGAACTCTCTTCCTTGGAGCAGGAGCCACAAACCAGTGCCTACAGAGGTCAGGGAAGTGGTATAAATGTGAGAAGGAGGTCAGCTCCCCCCACCCCCCGGCAAAAAAAAGGTACTCTTCCCACATTCTTTTGAAATGCATAGCTTTCTCAGTATATATTTCATTTTCTAATTTTTTTATGACAGTGTATAAAAAATTCATGTTTCTCAGTTATAAGAAAAGCAACAGCACAAACAAGATGGTAATTGACAGCTGACTGGAGGTTCAGTAACAGTTAAGACAGTAGGGAATGACAGAGACGGTGACAAATGGAATGCTGTATTTGCCGCCCCAGTGCATGGAAATCATGCAGGAATATCTGGCATTTCTGAATTAAGCATCATCATCAAGAGTATTACCAAGAAGGGTTAGACATGTCTATTGTGGCAAAAGTCTCTTTGTTTTTAAATGCTGGCAACAAATTTTTAAAAATTGACACCATATTGGATGACTCTATGGTCCAACAGTTTGCAACTCCTTGTGATGTTTGGCAACACTAAGTATCAGACCACAGGCTACAGGATCTCTCTGTCTAAAGATACATTATTGTGACCAACCAGGGTGATTTGCCCAAGAGTGTCCCTGGTTAGCCCTGGAAGTCCAATGTTTCGAGAAACTACCCGTAACCTGGGTAAACCTGGAAATTTAGTCACCCCCAGTCAATGTGCACCACACTCTAATTAGTTTTTTAACATGTGGTCCACACATAAGCACACACACTCAAACACACAGGCACGCACACGTACAGGTTGTTTTCAAACTTATAATGAAGAGTTGGCCTTTTGGATTTCTTTTCCCCCCTTCTTTGTGTACTTGCTTTTTAACAGCTTTGGTTTCTGATAAACAGATCATCATGATGAAAGGTTTGAATTGGTCCCAGATGTTACATTCCGTGTCTGGGTCCATTTCATCAGCTGTGCCTGCAAGCTGCATTGACCAGCAAACGGACAAACCAACAGTGAGACTCCATGGCCCGTCAGGAAACAGACACTAGCCTTGGGCAGCCTTCTCTTCATAAACATCCTACCTGAGGTCAGGCATTTGGAAACAAAATTAAAATAAAAATAAAAGAAAGGTGACCAGATCAGTGGGATTACTTAACATCTTTTCTGGTCTACCTACTAGTTAAAAAGCGGTAGTTAAGAAGGGTAGCCCCACTGCCATGGAGCCAGTTAACTGCTTGGAGATGCAAGAGAAACTACTCTTCTTCTTGAAAAGATAAGACCTTTTCAACTGGAAGTTTTGCCCTTACCTCACCTGGTGATGGATCCTGTGGATTACCTTGGCTCTCCCTCCACTCCAGACCCACTGAGGAGTGCTGAGGCGGAAAAGCTAAAACCACATTTCCCAGCTGTGACTTGTGGTGCCATTCTGTATGTGATTTGGGCACCTCCAGCTAGATGTGTTCGCACAAGACTTTGATTCAGAACTGACTCCCCCAGGGGCAAGTGCAGGTCCAGTGTTCTCACTGTGCCAGGGCAGATGGAGCCGAGAGTCCTGGGTCTGAGGAAGCTGAGGGGGCAAATTCTTGATTTCATAGTTTCTTGACCAGTGTAGAGGTTCTACAGTGGCTGGGAGCTCATGCCTGCTAACTCAACCTAGATTTATTTCCTCACACCTCCCAATAGCCGGGAATTACTGATACTCCCTGGTCTATGCCATTCTGCTTAGCCACAGAAGACCCCATTCTCTGCGAGAAGAATGTTGATTAATACATTAAACTCTCCTCTCTTAAAGTCTGCAATTTCAAAAATTTTGAAAACTAGAGCAGTGGAGAGTAGTACATTTCTTCTTCTTCTGAAGTTCTTTTGAAGTTCCTAATAGTCCATGGGAGGAGACAGAGGACAAGGAAAGGAAAGGGTTCCAAATGGTTCAAAATAATAAAGCTTGGATTGTTGAATCACTGATGGTCATTTCACATTTTCTGATTTTTTTTCTACCTAAAGATTACTGGTTTATTGTCCATCTTCCTTCCTAAAGTATAAATTTCATTAGAACAAAGGGCCATATCTGTTTAGTCAACGATTTCTGCGTGATACCTAGCATACTTCTAGCATAGAGTATGTGGCTGTCTAAAGTCTAGAGGCAGAAAATGAACACTTCAAGGTAGCATGTGTATCCAGTCAAAATGTCACTAGTTATTGCTTATCAAGCAATTGCTAAGGGAATAGTATTGTGCTAGTCATTTTACACATATTATTTCACCCTTCTATAGGATACATTTTTATTACCTTCATTTTACACAGAAGAAACTGAGTCTGAAAGAGGTTAAATAAGAGTCACAGCAAAAAAAAAAAAAAAAAAAAAAAGAGTCATGGCTAGTAATCGTGCCTTATTCAAACCCCAGAACTCTGATTATAAGCCCATGATATAGTTTTTACCACAATCACACTCCACGGGTTCAGTTTTAAGGATTCAGTGCCGGCTCAAGTGATTATGAAT
This sequence comes from Enhydra lutris kenyoni, assembly GCF_002288905.1. Taxonomy (NCBI): domain Eukaryota; kingdom Metazoa; phylum Chordata; class Mammalia; order Carnivora; family Mustelidae; genus Enhydra; species Enhydra lutris. Next base: position 28,555,652 of record NW_019154101.1, on the reverse strand, counting down.
CTCCTCACCGTGGTTCAATCACATAGGAAACCCAGAGCTCCTACAGTACCTTTTTCAATCCATAGGAAGTCCTTTTAAAAGGATTTCTGGGGGCACCTGGTGGGGGGAAGGCTCTGTCTGTTAAGCATCTGACTCTTGATCTCAGCTCAGGTCTTGATCTTAGGATGCCATGTTAGATGTGGAGCCTACTAAAAAAAAAAAAAAATTAAAAAAAAAAAGGATTTCTGGCATTTGGCTGCATCTATGTGTGAAAATACTCCACATAGGGGGGCTTTCCCTTCCCACTCAGAGGATCATTCTGGAAGTGGGGAGATCTTCTACTACTGGCTAAGAGGCTTGTTGGCTTTACTCTCAGAATATCTTGGTGACTCTGCCAGCCAAACTGAACAGCCATAGTCACCTTGAGAGAACTTTTGAATTCCACTTAAAAAACACCTTTTAAAGGCCCGTGTGACCCAGAAGGAACTTGGTTGATTCTGCCACACTTTATTATTCATTCATATATTCATTCATCCATTCAGCAAACATTGTTATAGCCTCAACCACACAGCAGGAGCTCTATCTAAATGTAGTAGTTTGCTCTCTGCTATCATCACGGCGAAACAAGAAAGGTCAACCAAAACACACGATACGATAGCGAACGTTTTGGGTGCTTCCATCTTTGGAAACTTGAAGCCGGCCTGTAGGACCATAAGAAGCAGTTTCTTGTAGAAATATCTGGACAGAGTTTAGTCACAAAAATACATACACCTTGAACTTGAATGTGACTCATTACCATCCTGATAGGTAACTGTCTTCTGGTTACATATCAAGTCCCATATTAAAAAATGTGCCTTTGCACCTGACATGAAATCCAATATTTGAAATGTAACATTGTCTTTTTCCTTTCTGAGTTCCTTCCCTCCTAATGCTTGTTATAGTAACAACATTTTGCTTCATTCTGCTCTGCTCTTCAGAGGGCAAGCACTGAAATAGGAAGAAAAGAAAATACCAACTTTCAGCAGATTTTTAAATGAGATATTTTTGCAGGGGCCACTTTAGACAAAAACAGAGTTTTCCCTGACCTTTATGCTTGGCTGTCCTCCCAAGGTGGCAACTTGGACTCCGGCTAATGATTCATTATAGATTCAAAACCAGGTGGAGATACACTCTAGCAAGCGATCAAAGCTCATTATAGTTACACCTGCAAAGAAAAGTCACTGTGGTTCAAGGTCTATTAGAAAGGTTACAGCGTGATTATAAAAAGTTAGCTCTGGGCTAAAATATGGCTTTTGAGTTTTTAGTTCTTCAGTACCTTAAAATTAGAAAACTCAATTAGGTAGTCCTAAATTAAATGACTGTTAATTGGCAGAAAATTGAATTTTGATGTTTTAAAACATCTTGCCAAAAGCTGAAGAGACATTTTAATGTTTAACAATATAGTGAAAATATAGCGTAGTAATTAGAATAAGAAATCTGAGAAGTCAACTCAAATTGGGCTCCCTTCCCACAGCCCATCCCTGACTATGGGAGACACTTAAATGTGTCTGTTCTTGGATTTCTCTATGTGGAGTACTGTAATGGTATTTATCTTTCTCCAGCAGGTGTCACAGAGCCAATTTAATGAGTCTCCTCCTCTTCTCAGATTTCAATAAAGCACTCTTCCAAGGAAGGAGGCCAACAGGATTCCCCCATTTCCCAGGCCCCCTGAGATGAGTGAGCACAGGCTCACCCCACCTCTCCCAAAACAGGGAGACGCCATGATCCTCTTATTCCTGTTTGTCTGGAGGGAGAAAGGGACTTTTCCTTTTGCTAATTCCCAGCAGAGACAGTTTTTCAGCACAGAGAATCAAGGATTTAATAGCTTCACAGACCTGGGTTTGAAATTTAGCTTCCACTTTCTAGATGGGGGAGGGGGGAACTACTGTTTTTTGTTTGTGAAGCGAGGATCGCTCTTTGTGAGGAATGGACAAGACAGGAGATGGCAAGTGCCAGGTGCACATGATCTGCAGCAGTGAACACCCAGTAAAAGAGTCCAACCCTGTATCGATCCACTGGCCAGCCTTGCAGGTCTCCCTGCCAGCCTTGGGGAACCTCCTAGCCCAGGGAAGATCAAGTTCATGCAGGTGCTCTCTCACCATCATGCAGAGAAGCAAAAGAAGTGATTGGGACTGGGGAAATGTACTCAGACATTGTTTTGGGTAAGATGCTCCAGTAATAAGGGGTATTTTCATATCTTGTAAATATAACGTTCCGATTTTCCAACCAGTAGCGTGGCTTTCCTTTATCTAAATAATTAGTTTCCATAATGATTTCTAATGTGCATGTGCTTATTTAATGGGAATACAATATGCAATTCTATATTTCTTATTAAAACTCTAAGGAGTAATAATAGTCAAGGCTTGGAAAGCTTATTAAGACTAATACCCAAATGTGGTTAAATGCATTAAAACGCCTTAGTAAAGAATATGCACTATTGATCGCCCTCACAGCCTTGGCTTTTGCACAGGATCCATTAAAGCACAGCACGTTATCAGTGCAAATGAGTCCCCAAAGTGCAGCTCAACTCTTTCTTAAAATGAGGTGGCATGAAATTGAAGCTTAACTACCAGGGAAATTGCTGAATAATTATAGCTTTTTTTTTCTTTCCATGTTTTATATAATTTACTCCTATAAGATTTTCAATATTTAGTGTCTCATATGCAAACAGTTTCCAAATTGGTTAACAAGATATAATAAAATACACTTTTTTATATACCTCAAAAAATTATATCTTCCTCCCTGGGGACCCAATACAAATAAATAATTAACACCAGACCAAGTTAGATACAAATAAAGCCTCATGATTCGACATTTTGTTTATCAAGAAAACTTCTAGACTACTCATCTACATAAGAACCTACCTTTCCCTCTAACAAATTATTATAATTTTATTCCCTGATGAGCAACCCATCAAAAATATTTTAAGCATTTTCTGTCAGAGGACACTAAATAAGGGTTTTTTTTTCTCAGTAAATTATTAAAATTGAGGTGAAATTCATATAATATAAAATAGCCCCTGTAAGGTATACAAGTTAGTGGCATTTAGTCCATTCACAATGTTAGGCAAATACTACCTCTATCTAGTTCTCAATATTTTCATCACCCCAAAAGAAAACCCCTGTACACACGAAGCATTTCTTCCCTATCCCGCTTCCCCTCACCTCTGTTCCCACGTCCTGGTAACCTACAAGGTTTGGTTGCTTTAATGGTGCTTGCAGGGCATCACAGAAAGACATTTCTATGCCTTTACCATGGGGATCCTATTAGTGACCTACAGCACTTGATAAAAACGGACATTCCTGGGCCTCTGCCCACAGATATTCGATACCATCAGTCCTGGACTCAGCCTAGAGACTGTTTCTCCAGACATCTGAACACACTGGAGAGATTTCTCAACCTCTAATTAACACTTTCAACATAGTAGGGTGGCAGAGATGTGAAGAGAAGGTCTCTTTGAGAAACTTCCTCTGATGGATAGGGCAAAACAAGGTTCGGGGAGAACCAGGTCTGGTCTGGCGAGGGCGGAAATATCATGGAGTATGTCCATGCAGGCCCGAATAGAGACGTGTACAGGAAGCTCTATTGGACTGCATCCTGAGGAAGAGGAGGGAGGAAGGGAGGAGAGAGGAAGGCAGGAGGAAAGAAGGTAGGGAAGGAAGGGGGTAGTAGGTAGGCAGGTATGGCGCTCAGTGGCCCTGTGATCAGCTTTGACAGGAGGAGAGCTGGCTGCTGGAAGGGGAAGCTGTGGATCTGGTGGTGGGGAGGGAAAGTGCTCCCTGACTGATGTCTTCAGCTTTCTCCCCACAGCGTGATACACGATTCACTGTTGAGAGTGGGTGGCAGGTGTGTGGGAGTGTGTAGTGCCTTACAGGAGAATGAAAAGGCATGAAGTTGCAGAGAATGAAGGCTCGCTTTCTAGAGGAGCCCGGCGGATCTGCAGGGCTTCTGTGAAGGTGCTGCTGAGGGCTACCTTGGACACGCTGGCTGGGGAGTCGCCCCGAAGGCCCTTCTCCTTGGCCCAGCCAAGGCAAGGCAAGTGTGGAAGCTCTTCTGTGGTTCAGGTTTGCCAGGAGGAGAGAGGGGGTGAAGGCGTGAAGGCGTGAACGCATTTGCAAGAGAAAAAATTCCGACTCTCTCAAAAATCCAGAGAACTAACAGAGAAAAGATTTTCATCATCCTGAAAATGATAGGAGCTGATTAAGTATTTTTCCCATCCTCACCTAGAGCTCTCTCTCTACTCCATCCCCTGCTAGACCTGTCACAAACGTTCCTTTCCTTCAGGCTATATATATATATATATATATATTTTTTTTTTTTTTTCCCCAGTGAATCCATTTTTATTTTGTATTTCTAGATTTTCAATTATACTTTCAAACTCTGATACAATTTCACTTTCTTGGTTTACATATTTATTCAACAGGCTACATTTTTAAGGACATTTTAAAAATGTACTGTCCATGAAAAAACAGTACACAATAAGAGCTCTTACGATCTGATAACAAAAATGTGAAAATGCTTCAGCCTCACCGGCAAAGAAATGCAAACTTATTTGCTAAAGTACAACTAGCTTTATTTGTTTCTTATAAAGGACATGTGTTGTTTCTATATGTCTAGCCTCCCTATCACCCATTTTTATAACCGAATCCTCTTCCCCTATGTGTATACAGGAGGGACTTCCTGGTTCCCTTGACTCAGGTTGATTTGGGTTTCTGTTTGGAGAGAAGGAACATCCCTGATCTTTCTCCCTACTGCCTTCCTCTCCTCCCTAAGTGGGAAGAATTGAGTGCCTGATCTGACAAAACTGAACTTTCCCACTTCAGACTTCTTCTCTTGCCTGTTTTTATGAGCCAATTTGTCTGTAAAATACATATGTCTTCGCCTGCTCTTTGTCTTGTGGCAAGGGGCCTGCCCCTGGGGGAGACTGGAAGCAGCCTAGCTCCATCCTGTGATTCGGTGGATAAATCTGTTTCATCAGGTCTGAAGAATTAGCAAATCTACTTGGCCATTGAGGGAAAACCACATTTTATAGGTTTGTCTATAATAAAGCAGATCTTTAGGTTTAAAAAACAAAAAAAAGAATTCCCTAAAGTATTATTGTTTATTGTCTCAGACAGAGCTCAGAGCATTCCAGGATTTCTCCGTTCCTGGTGCCCTAAGTGTCTCAGTAATTTTTCTGTGGTGTTTCTCAGACCAGGGACATAGCTCACAATTCTGTTCCTGAGTAGTTAGGTCTGAACAACTTAGTGAGTAATTATGCCATAACAATTTTGTAGCTGTTGGAAAAAAATATGCATGATGTGAAAGAAAAAATAATGGCATTTCAATCTCAAACTGTCACAGCTACACACACAGTGGGTCCTGCACCACTTCTGAAAGCTTAGAATCAGGCTGTGCATCACCACCCTCATTGCCTGTCTTACTTTGACTTTCCTGAGGTACTTTTTACCACAGCAGTAACTAAAAACCCAGCTTCACAAAGATGTGATGTCCTTAAAAGAAATGTAATGTGCTCTCATTTTGAAACCAGGAGCTACCTTGAGCTAAGGCTTCCTGTTCTGTTCAACAGATGGTGAAGATGGCTCTTTCCCTCAGAAACTGTGATCGTCCCATCGTGTCCCCGTGAATTGGTTGTGGTGCCTCAGGGCGCTGTGGTATAGAGTTTGGAACCACACACCTGAGATGAGAGTTCTGTTTCAAATTTGGCACTGACACCATGGTGCCTTTCTGGCTCCCCACCCCCGTCACTATGGGGAAGGTGACACTGATATCGGGCATAGACAAAGATCCTGGAAAAAATTCAGGCCCAGAACCTCAGTTAGAGAGATTTTGAAGATGAGACTTATAACCCATCCCAGACCAGACTTCCAGGGGCTGGAGTGAGATGGGACACACACACCCACACATGGAGTGAAAGTGCATCAGAACTACTCTTTGTTCTTACTACATTGTCTTCTAAAGCCATTCAGTGTTGGTGTAATTCTTCTACATTGACAGCTGTATCCTGTCTCCTGGAGAGTAGAAGAAGAAAAAGAGAGTGAGACATGACCTTTCCAACCCCAGCATGGTCCTTCCCTGATCACTAGAACATTTCTGGGGTAACACACAGAGAAAGCGAGGAAAATTATATTAAACAAGTTTTCTCCCAATTTGGGGTTAGCTTCTGAAGCCAATAATACCTTGTATGATCTTCTGAAATTTACCTTAGAGACAAATACATTTCTATCAGTGAGTACAGGAAGCAGATTTTAAACTTTTTTTTTTTTTTAACATGGTGTACATAGTCTTCTATGACCTTGCCGTTTTTTCCTGACTCCACTGTGGCGAAAGGAAATGTATTCTATGAAAGAGAGATTCATTTTTAGACAAAAACATTTTGATCTTTGGGTCAGTCACCCAATGTGCTAATGATTGTGTAATTAAGTAATTCATTTGGCCACTGAAATAACTACTTTCATTTCCTTGTTGCCTTGATGCTGGCCTAAATCTCATGTTGCAACATCACAGTCTCCTAGGTACAAAAGAGAGCTACTTTTCTATTTGGGCCTTCTGGGTTGAACATCATAATGTGACTGGTGAACATCTGTTCGACCTCAGATGTGTAGTTTAATGGCAATTCCTTTCTCCCTCCGCTGACGGGTCAGAAACGGGCAGGCTTCACCCATTTGAACTTGTGGGGAATGCAGAGACCCTAACTAACTCAGAGATCCTGGGAAAAGAAGTCAATCTCTTTCCCTGATGGTGGTGAGCAGTGTTGGTTTTGGCAGCTGGTATTAGCCAGGCCCCCATCAAGAAATTGCTACCACACTCAAATTGGAATCACTCAGGAGTGGGTTTTTTTTTTTTTAAGATTTTATTTGTTTGTTTATTTATTTATTTATTTTTTTTGAGAAAGAAAGAGAGCATGAGCAGGGGGAGGGGCAGAGGGAGGAGCAGACTCCCTGCTGAGCAGGGATCCTGATGCAAGATTCTATCCCAGACCCTGGGATCATGATCTGAGCTGAAGGCAGATGCTTAACATACTGAGCCACCCAGGTGCGCCACTCAGGAGTGATTTACTAAAAAGGACTCTCTGCAAAGGTAAGGGTAGTGTGCAGTGAAAGCACAAAGGATAAAGAAGCAACTTGGGGCAAGCTGCAGCAGAGAGCATATCACATCTGTGCTCAAAGGCGTAAGGCACAGGAGTTACCAAAACCCAGAAGAGAGTGGTAGAGAAAGGGCCATCCTGGGAAGAGCTCTGTACTTCAGGTAAGGAAGGTAGGCAGAACACCTTGACCTCACAAAGAGGAGACCAGACAAATAAATATTCCAGCTTCTTTCTCTTCTCTCCGCTCTGTTTCCTATAGGGGCTTCCATTGGCTGACTACAGGCAGAAGCCAGGAGTTGAGGGAGCCTATCCACATAATCCATACAGCTGGGTCTCTTGGGACACAGAGCAGAGAGAAGGGCAGAGTGTGGGTCTGGAGAGTAATGGAAAACATTCAACACATGAGTCTTTTGTGATGGTTTCAATCTGATGCTGCAGAAGTCAAAGAAAGACAAAATATCTGGGTGACAGGTGATAAGCAGCCCTAGGGTCTTTCCTGTCTCTGGATTCTTTGCTCTGTAGGACAACAAGTTTCCATACTGTTCAAGCCAGTTAAACTCAGAGGATCTGGGACGAGCCACACAAACTATCTTGACTCAATATTTTTTTCAAACTGCAAGTAGTAACCCATTAGCAGGTTGTGAAATCAGTATAATAGTTTAAGACCAGCACTTCTTTAAAAATGGAAAGAACAAGCACAGAAAAATTATAGAGTATATGAGAGTATAAAAAGAATAAATATCTTTTCATGAAATTTTTATTTCAACCTTATGTGTGTACACTTACACAAACATCCTTACACAGGGCAGGTAAAATTTATTTCTTAATGTGTGTCACAGTTGAAAAAAAAAAATTCGAACATCTCTCTGCAAGCCAGCAACAGATGTTCCTCCCTCAGAAATTTCTCCTCAGGTATATTATGCTTTCGAGAAATATCCTTAGCATCAGAAGCCTGTGGGGCACCTTCAAGAGCACAGTAGTCGTCATAGTCACAGCTTCTAGAATTCTCTCTGTGTGAAAATAGGCCACAAGGTTCAAGAGGCTATAGTTCTCTTTATAGTAATTAAAAGTTTCTCTCATATTTTTTGTATACTATGCATTTTCAAAGTTTGCTACTTTCTATGCAAACAAACGCCCAACTCCTAATTTCTGCAGATACTAAAGACTAATCAGCATTCCAAGTTAAAAGCCCACCGATTTCTTTCATTCTGATTCCAGAATTCTCTCTAAGAGGACTGCTGAGTGTTTGAGCCACAGGGCCCATTCACAGGCCCTTATTGTAAAGTCCCTCCCTCTAGCCAAGCTTACAATACTAGTAGGCACTTTGTTCTAGCAAATACAAACAGTCCGCTAATATCTGCTGTAAATCACTGAATTTTGAGCTCAAGATTATAAGGCAGTCTACCTTCACCTCACTGTCAGACAATGATCCCATTTGGTGTCACAAAGCATTCAAAATTAGGGGGTTTAGAGTTGTGTAAGGGTTAATGCCCTTAGGGAAACTTTCAGCTGGCAAGTAACAGGGAAGCGATAGAGGCATTTCATGTTCTCAGTTAACAAGGTGTCCAGAAAGTAGACAGTTCCTGTTCCAGTTTGGGGGCAGTAACTCAAAATGACATCAAGGATTCAGGCTCTTTCTATATCCTCCCACTATACATGGGCACTCACGTCACGGTTATGGAAAGATTGATACCCTGGCTAGTTATGCTCCAGAGCTACTTTGAAGAGAAAAAGAAAAGTTTTTTTTAAATTCTCTAGAGTTTGAACCAGGAAGAAAAAATCTTTTCTAGAAGCCCCTACCCCCAACAGATTTTTCCCTTAAATCTCTCAGTCAGAAGTTGGTCACATGCCAAACAAACACTGGCAAAGGGGAACCACATTACCATGACTGCTAAGACCTCTGACAGATACTCCCTGGAGATCACCGGCTGGGATCTGAATGATATCGGGGTTCGGGTTTGGTTGCTTGCAAGGAGGAAATGGCTGTTGGATACATGCTTTCCTCCTCTCGTTCTGCCAGCAAACTTGGACTGCCTCGTCAGAGCAGGTGGAATGACTTTTATAATGTCAGCTCACTGGGAAGGCTCTTGGCAAAAGAGGTCACTGGGGGGCTTTCTCCATGTGGGGAAAAGTTTTAAAAACTGAGGAAGCAGAAAAAAGTGACCTGATAGTCTTAAATCTTGGCTTCATCAGAAATTTTCACTGAAAATTTTGGAGGCCAAATGCCTACTGCTGTGAGACTAATGTTCAGGTCCGTGAGTCAACTAGAACAAATGGCCAAGGACATCTCACATGTTGGGGTTTTTTGAAAAGATTTTATTTATCTACTTGAGAAAGAGAGAGAGTGTGCGCTCGAGAGCAGGGGGAGGGGCAGAGGGTGAGAGACAAGCAGGATCCCTGCTGAGCATGGAGCCCCAACCAGGGCTGGATCCCAGGATCCTGGGATCATGACCTGAGCCGAAGGTAGACGCTTAACCGACCGAGCCACCCAGGTGTTTCAAGACATCTCAGATCTTGTTTGAATCCTCTGTATACCCATATTTCACAAAATCTTAAGTGCAATTTGAAGTGGCTATATTAGGTGCCCATGTGTGCATCCATGTTAAAAAACATTTACAGCAAAGACTAAATTAGTTATTCTCTTGTTTGACATACATCTGAAAATACCTCCCTAGTAGATCAACTCATTATTTAAAATGAAATACCGTAAGTTCCTGGGGAAACTCAAAACTGCTCACTTGTATTAGTGGAAATCTTGCCTAGCTGCTCTTAAAGAAATGAGCTCCCCCTGCCCTTTTTTAAATTTTGGTGTATCAAATCTATTTTGTTAAAACTGAATACCAAGTTGATTACTGTTCCACTAAAATGTTCAAACTAGTAGCTAAGTTTTTAGTCTAAATATAACTATCTAGCAGTCATTCCTGCATTGTCAAAAACTCAGAGATGTACGACAAACTATTAGCATAATTAATTTAATGCCTGAACTTGCCTTGGACTGAGGTATTCAATTATACAGTGAATCATTATCATTATACAGACTTTGTATAGTGATAACAGCCAAAAGATATAGATCGTCTACTTTGTGGGGTATTGTGCTCAATATTTTCCAGACATGTTTTCATTGAATTCTCACAAGTCTGGGAAGGAAGCATTATTTTCAAAATTTTACCTATGAGGTAACTTCTTAGGAAGATGATGTGAACATTCCACAGTTACCAAAATAACATTTTTTAATTGTCAGGTATGTTGAAGTGATTAATACAGAGCTATTAGATTGAACCAAATATTTTACATTGGCTACAGTCTACGGAGATTAGAATTATGATTCACTTAATTTGTTTAGGCTATTTAAGTTCTTTGGTTAATAGCTAAACAAGAGAAACAGATGCTGGTTAACTTAAGGAAAAATGAACCATATTGGAAGGGCATGGGGATCACAGAAGGGTGAACGACTAGATCATTCAAAGAGTAAGAACACAGCAGTTCCCGGCATCAAGGCAGACGAACTAAGTTCCCAGCATGAACTAAGGGGCCAGTTCTTCAGCAAAACACCTCAGAGATGATCAGCTCTGGTCACTTCCTGTTGGTGGGGTTCACAATTCATGTCTCTGAGAGGTTGAATCTGAGTGGCCTTGCTTGGGTCACATGCCTTACTATTTTTCCAGGTGGAGATAGGGATCTTGAGTATTGGCACAAAATAAGGAAGGAGAAGTTTTCTAATGGAAAGGGAAGGTGCTGTTTCTAAAAGATGGAGGAGGATACTGGGTTGGCCAAAACATGTGATATCTCCAACAATATGTGACAGAGCTGTAATTCAAGCCTTAAGCCATTCCAAATCCTTTGCTCCTAACCATTTTCCTTTCCCTTCCCTTCTCTTCCCTTCCTTTCTTTTTCCCTCCTTTCCCCTCCCTCTCCCTTCCCCTCCCTGCCCCTCCCCTCCCCTCCCTTCTCTTTTCTCTTCTCTTCTCTTCTTCTCTTCTCTTCTCTTCTTCTCCTTCCCTTCCATCCATCCTTTGTTCCTTCCTTTCTTTTTTTGTTTTTGTTTTTGTTTTTCAAAAAAACAAGTAACATAATCCTTAGTATCATAATCCGAATGGAGGAAAATGAGATAAATATATGATAATGGGCACATAGGGCCTGGCGCTGCTGGATACAAGTTCAATGAGCACCAGCACTCGCAGAAGCATCTTGAGGGAGTCCAGTGGGTTCTTGCTGGCCGCATCTTGACCATGGCGTGCTTGTTGGGAAGGCCTGCTGGCAGCCAGACTGGTCTAATCAACCACAGCTGGGATGGCTGAGTTGTCTCCGTTCTCAGTGCAATTGCAGAAGTGGGTACTTCCTATTTCCAGGGGCTGATGTCAGAAAATTTACATTATTGCTACTCTTAGGATCCTCCCCAGTTTCATTTGTTGTTTACGGTCTCAGCTCCGGGAAACAGCATTTTAGGTTTTAAAATCTCCATATTCACTTTTGAAGCAAAGATCTGTTTCTCCCCCCAAATTTCCGTGGTCTTCGTGAATGGGTAAAGCGATAACTCAGGTTACAAAATGTTGCTTTTAAAGTTAACGGTGTGTTTCAAATTGTAAAGTAGCCACCTGAAAGCCTCTTTGATATTTTAAAATTCTCACCATTCAATATCTTTATTCTTTGAAGCTGTAACATGTATTATTTTGAAGTGCCTAAGGGCTTCATTTGGAACTCTGAAACCAGGCTTCTTTTTTTATCCCCCCTCCCTGTAGAATGCTGCATGTGTTTTAGGGTAGCTTGGTCTTAGTGAGTACCATGAAATAACTAAACCGGAGCAAAAGGAAGAAACAGAGAGGGAGAGAGAAAGGAAGGAAAAAAGAAAGGATAAAAAGAAAAATATATATAAGAATTATGTTTTGCTGCCATTTATTGAGCCTGTCAGGACATGGGGTCGGGTGCGTGTCTGTACACACAGTCTCATTTGATGGCAAAGGTAATTACTGCTAAAAATAAGTGTAAGTCCGTGAAGGAAATGAAAGGATGCAAAGAAAAAAGGAAGCGCGGCATTGCTGGGACAGAATGGACTCTGGCTGTGCTATATCGAAGAATTGAAGAGGAATGCATTTGCTATTTTTAAAAGGCTTCTGAAGGTTCACTTCGACTTACCAAGCAGAGGAGATTAAGGATGTTGCTCTAGATCGAGACCACAGGAGTTCCCGTCCCAACTCTGTCATTTAATAGCTTTGTGATCGAAATCAAATCCCACGCGATTTCTGCACACCTCACCATCTCCGTATGTAGAACAGGGATCATACAACCACCTACTTGGCAATTCACAGACCTGTATCCCTGGGGCTAATAATACATTATATGTTTATAAAAAAAATAAAAAAAATAAAACCACCTACTATATGTTTTTCTGTGAGATAATATTTCTAAGTTTCTTAGAATGGTTCCTGGACTTTATATTATTCTATCTATGGGTGGGATACGATATTATTCTATCTATGGGCGGGATACGATGGTGGGATACCATGAAAATATATGTTGTAGAAACAATATCTATTGATATTGAAATGTTTGTTATAAAATAGTATATAGAACATGAGTCTAATTTTATTTTTATAAGATATGTTGAGCACTGGGTGTTATACACAACTGATGAACTATTGAACACTACATCTGAAACTATACTATATGTTGGCTAATTGAATTTAAATAAAAAAGGTATGTGCCTATATATTCATTAACAAAGGAAACGTATAATGTTGATAGTGGTCATCTCTGATAAGGTTATCCTTGAGTGATAGGGTTATGAGTGATAATTACTTTATTCATTGGGTTTGTCCATTTTTTCCAAATTTGGCCAAATGTACCTGACTGACTTTATACTCAGGAAAACACAAAAAGAAATTCACTGTCAATATACCAGTATTTTTTTTTTTATAATACTTTTGTCTAAGCAAGAAAGATAAAATCAAGGAGAAACGGGCCTTTCTGTTTTGATGGTCAAGATCATAGAAAAATTTTCTGGGTTACAGAGGAATTAAAAATAAAGTGAGGCTGAGTCCAGGGTGCCTGCAGAAAAAGGAAAACAATATGAGATTTAGATTCGAGTGTGTGTTTAGATCTTAATTCCAAACCTCTGATTGTGTGACCTTATATAAGTATTTTAGCACCTATGACTTTCAGTCATACACTATTACACGTTAAGGCTGCTTGATGTCTGTTGTGGAGAATATCAGCTGTATACAAAGAGTTAGGCACATAGTACACATATGAGAAAGATAGCTTTATCTTACGATGCTGTCAATTCACCACATTCATTACTCATTAAATGGAAAAAAAAAAAAAAAGAACATTTTCATGCTTCCTGCCATAAACCTGAACTTAAGTTAGGCTTATGAATGTAATAAATAACTCAATCATCTCTATTCCTTTTATTAATGTTTGAGTCCAAAGGGCAAGACTGGCTTCATTTTTTTTTTTTAAGAGATTATTTCTACCTGGTCTTTATGTAATTAAGAGGGAGAGGGGAAAGGATAAGAAAATCAAGTGTCGATTTATTTAGAAAAAGAATGATTTAATATAAAAAATGGCATTTATATTATTTACTATGGACTTCCATGCCACCCACCTTGACATCAGGCATTGTTTCCATTATTTTGGGGTTTTGTAGCTATTTAGTCTCAAGATCAAATGCTATCTAAATAAATGAGGGGTGGGGTGGGAGGGGAGTCACTCTATCATTACATGGCTCCAAAGCTCCACTTCGCAAATTTTCACGCACATAAGAATTTTCTGGGCATCTAATTCAGTGGGTCTGGGATAGCAACTATTTCTAACAAGTACTAGGTGACGCCAATGCTATTGGTCCACGACCATTCTTTGAGTAGTGGATTCTACAAGGCATAACAGTGTATCTGGTCTAAATGTCCCTACGTCACAGGAGACATAAATAGCAGAAAATAAAAAATCTCATGATTTCAACCCCCTTTCCAGCTCAACCTTGTCTTTAATGTTTCTAAACTTCTGTTCCTTTCGTTCCTGCCGACTTGCTGTCTAAAGTCTGCCTCCATCCGGTAAATTGCTAATTGTCTTTTAAGTTCCTCTCCAAAGCTGGAGTCCACCCTCCCAGGACACGGTTGGAGCCAGATCCCCAACAGATCCCTATAGGCTGATGGGATGGCTGTGCTTCCACTGGCTCTTCTATCCATCCTTACTTGGGTAGTGATTCATCTGTTCAGTGCCCATCAAAGGCCCCAAGAGTCCCTTGGGTGGGGCAGGATGCCCTTTTAGCCACATTCCTCCCAACCAGACATTTCCTCAGACTCTGTAGTTCTTCAGAACACCGTAGTTCACCTGACCAAAGGGATCAGTGACGTTTTCACTCTTGAGCCTTTGCAAAGTCTTTTGAGTCCCTTGAAGGGAAGATATCTATAAAAATACAAGGTCATATACAAACACCCAAATAACACAATAGCATGAAGAGCTGTTTTCTTTAAAATATAAAAATATTTCTGTGCCACTAAACCTCCTTTCCAGCTGGCAAAGACACACCAAACTTTCTGGCATAGGTGGGCCAAGAAAGTCACATAGTGAGTGAGGGCGGTCAGTTAGGGGCAGTGTCCTGGCAAGTTCCATGACTCATCTGAACAGGGCTGCATGCAGCCATCCTCCCTCAGGGAAATGCCACCCAGAGCTGCCAGATCTCCCAGGTGCCAGAAATCCAGATTTTTATATGAAATCTCCCACATCAACAAATCCGATTTTTGGTTGTTGTTTAAACACTGCGAAAGCCAAACCAAACAAATCTATGGGCCAGATGCAGCTGGTTGGGGAAGACAGGGTTTTTTGCATTTCATTTAAAGTGACTCTGCTTTTAATGTAATTTTTCACGTCTAGCCTGTTGAAACCAATCAGAGCCAAGGGTAAAGCTTACCAGTGCCTGACATAGACTGCCTTTGGTGATGCCTTCACTCTCAAGCTGAGAAGTGGGCAATAACGTCAAGTCTTGCTCAAGATACTCTTAGCCCCCATACGTATACATACAAAGCCCAAAACACCCAGAAGCGTCTGGAAAGTCTGGTTCCTATGTCTGCATCAACTCTTGGAGTATTGTTTTTCCTGGCCTTCTTTTCAGAATATAGCTGCCATGTAACATGAGGATTCCAGAGGGCTGTGTGAGCACATCTGGTTGTATGGGCAGTGCAGCATCTGATTCCAATTCTAATTGTGCAGCAACTTCTCAAGTCAGGCAGGGGAGGTACACGGCTCTCGATATTTAGGTTTAGAACAGCAGAAACAAATCTACGAAAACTGCCCAGGTTGAACTGCAGAAAATTAGTGGGTATCCCAGCAATATATTCTGTATCTTTAACCAACAGTATCCTGCAAAGCAAAGGACTACACCTATAAGAATATTATGTTTGTTTGTGGTGCCAAAAACACTCTTTCTATGGTTTTCATTTTTGTGTTTTTCCCCCGTTTTTGTCTTTATTTTTCAGATGGGGAAACAGCCCCAAGCTATCTGAAATGAAAGCTTCATGCATTAACAGCTTGGTGTCTTCCTTTCAGCTCAACAGAGGTTCAATACATATTTGTCAAATGGATGAACAAATGGATGGACACATTACTTTAAATCACAGAAGCTAGGGCAGTGACAGCATTAAAAAATTATTTTTTATTTATTTTTTAAGTTTTTCTTTTAATTTCAGTTCGTTAACATACAGTGTTGTATTAGTTTTAGGTGTACAATACAGTAATTCAACACTTCCTTATATCATCCCGTGCTCCAGTCAGAGAAAAGACAAATATATGATGTGTGGAATTTAAGAAATAAAACAAATAAGCAAAGGAAAAAAAAATAAGAGATAGAGCGACAAAGCAAGAAACAAACTCTTAATTATAGAGAAAAACGTGATGGCTGCCAGAGGAGAGAAGGTTGAGGGATGGGTGAGCTGGTTGATAGGGATTAGAGCAGTGACTTTTTTTACACTGTCCTATGTACAAGACACAAGATCAGAGGCGCCAGTTCATTGCACATAACAATGCATGAATAACAGTGAACAAGGCCAGATGTTTAGAAGCTCCTTCTGATCACCAATAGGCAATATAAAATTTCTAGCATGGCCATTACCACAAAAGTATTAATACATGGTATTATGAGAACATGTGAGAGGAGGATTTGATCTAGTTGGAGATCTCAGAGAAGGCTTCTTCAGGGAAGAGACAAAGGATGGACAGGGCTGTTCATTAGGAAAGAAAGGTAGGGAGAACACTCTGGATGTATTTTAGCAAATTATGGCCCATGGGCCAAAGCCAGCCCATCACATGTTTTTTTAAGTAAAGTTTGAGCGGATCACAGCTACACCCATTTGTTTACACACTGCCTACGGCTGTTTCTGCATTATGATGGCATTAGAACATGACTCAGTGATACTTAGATGGACCTATTCTGAAGCCAAACTACACACATACATACACATACACTGTATAGTATAAGGGCTTAACAGTAGGTTAGCTTCTTTTTTTTTTTTTTTAAGGTTTTATTTATCTACTTGAGAGAGAGGTAGAACACAAGCAGGGTGAGGGGCAGAGGGAGAAGCAGACTCCCCACCAAGCAGGGAACCCAATGGGGGCTCAATCCCGGACTCCAGGATCATGACCTGAGCCAAAAGCAGAAGCTTAACCAACTGAGCTAGCCACCTAGGCACTCCAACAGTCTGTTAACCTCTAAAAGTATTTTTGAAACTATAGGTCACCATCCTTCAGGGAGTCACAAATCAACTTAGTGAATTACAGCCATCAGTTTTTTAAAATAAAGTGGAGAGATTTTTTTTTTTTTAAGTCATAGCATATCACACATAATAAGAAAAGATATTTAGTGAAAATTTTATTCATATACCATATATAACACCACAATGAGAAATAAGTATTTCTTATTGGGTTCATGGTCCAAAAGGTTTGAAAAAAGTGGGCTCATAAAATAAATTGATGATCTTCTTCCTAAAATGCTAGTTTTAAAGTGGAGGTCCCAGGTAGTTTTTTTTTTTTAATCAACAGATAATTTATGCATTATTTGATGTGTCTCATTTGATGTGTTCCAAATTTTATGTTTGTTAGAATCAATGTGCTTTGGGGGACATCTGGGTGGCTCAACTGACTAAGCACCCAACTCTTGATTTTGGCTCAGGTCATAATCTCAGGATCTTGTGATCAAGCTTGGTCTGGCTTCCCACTCAGTGAGGAGCCTGTTTGTTCCACTCCCTTTTCCCCTCCCCTCCAAAAATAAATAAATAAATTGTAAAAAAAAAAAAAATGTGTTTTTGAAGACACATACTTAGTGACATTCACTTTGTATTCACTCAACAAAATTTTTAAAGAAGAATATTCAGTGCATAATCAACAGCCACATTTAACCAAAGAGAATTCCAAAACATAAAAAACAAAAAAACTCAAAAGGAGATCTAACACAAACCAGTGGACAAAAGGAATTCATCACCAAATTCTATTTCCTCTTCTGTGTTCAGTGACCAAGACCACAGACAGAAATTAAAAGGCTTAACCTGTCATTTCTGTACATGAATAATAGTTTCCAATAATATCCTGATGACAACCGATTTGGTTTCAGGGAAGCAAAACAAATGCCTATTCTGCTAAATGATTTTGTTCCTGCAGGGGTCCATTCGTTATCTAAGTGACCCTGAAATACATATGCACACACAGCCCATGAACGATTAAAGCTAAACAACCACGGACTTGATCTTGCCAGTCCTCCCTGGGACCCACTCCTCTTTGTCAATCAAGGTCACAGGAGTTATTGAAAATCTTCTTTGTTTGTTCAAGAGTTAGAATAAATACTGAGTCGTTAGTTAACCAAGCTGTCATCAAAGGACATTTCTCACTGTTATTTCATGATCATTCCACCATGACAAAGTAAGAAAGTGTGGATGGTACTGCTCCTAGCATCCGGTTTGCAAAAGCATGGCTGTGAGGAGCCTGGCATATATTTTGCTAGTATGTTACCCACAAGCAAAACACTGGGGGGTGTTAGCATTGGAAGGGACTTCCAGGTTACCTAGTTGGAACCTGTCATCTTACTGATGAGAAAATTCGTGGTGAGGTGACCTGTTAGAATTCCTCCCAGGTGTTTGTGCCTCGGTTGGGTTCACTCTGCCGCTGCTGCTCTGGGAAAACACCCATGATTGCTCAAAGCTGAAGCCCTGAGTCAGTAGGGTCTATGAGTCTAACTTTCTGAGAGCTAGAAGGGCAGAAGTCTAAGCAGCCTGGGATTCTGCATTCCACCAGGCCTGCTGATTCGGGGGGCAGACTGAGCAGTCATCTTGCTGCCCGCCTCACGCGGCACATTCCGTCCATTTCCGGAGCAACCCTGAAGGCAACGAGGCAGGAGATGGTCTCCAAATACTCTGCTCCCCACTCTCCTCCAAGGGCAGCCCGAGTCTCAGTGGAGACTGTCGCATCTTAGGGAGAAGCCACCCTTGCTTTCCATTACGGTGTATTCCCATACAAGTGTGTACATTCATGTATTTACGAAACACGTATGATATGCTGAGAACATGCTCTGTGCTCTGTGCTTGCCAGAGCCTTCAGAGAGTGCAACAGCAGCACAGCACAGGGTAGTATGTGATAAATGTCACCCCAATGGTACCAACACAGAGTGAGAATTAGATTATAGTTATTGCATCTGGATATATAGGTCTCGAAGTTATATTCAAAGACTTCAGAGTCACACAAAATTCTTGCCAGCCAGCTGAATTTCTACCCGCTTGTCCCGTGCTTTTTAGTCATGAAGATGTCACCAGAAACAACTTGGGAGAATTTAGAAACTTGGCTCGGGGCCCCTGTGTTACTATTTACTAGCTGAGTGATCTTGAGCAAATTCCCTAATCTCCCTGATCATCAGTTGTTTTTTCTTCAGCAAGCATGACAGCACCTATCTTACAGCTCCTCGGAGGACGAAGACAATGCACGAGGGCAGGGGCTAAAACACAAGTTACTTCATCTCTTGGTGCTTCCCTGTCTTCCCGTGTAAAACCAGCCTAATAGAACGCTCTTCCGGCAATTCAGGAAATGAAATGAGATGATGATGCCTTCAGCACTTAATACATTTTTAGTTATCCTATGAAAGTGTCCTATGAAGTATAAAATGTTAGATAAAAGTAAAATACTATTAACTATTGAAGTTAAGCTCAGTCAAAAGTAGAGTCCTGGGACCAGAATCATCCCGCGGTGCTACTCATCCAGGAGACTAGATAAAACAAGGCTTCAGGTTCCCCGCAGTTCCAAAGTTCACGTAGATGGTTCTGCTTTGGTTGTATCCTGCTGAACATAGGCTTCTTTTCAGACCCTCTCCTCTCCCCTTTTTTTCTAGATTGCTTCTAGGAGGGTAATTCCTTTAAGGATCAGTTCCAAAGTATTTATGTTAGTCCTGCGTGCATAGAAAAAAAAAATAATTAAACAACACCAAGGTTTTCTGTCTTAGTCTGCTTATTCTTCTTATTCTTAAAAGCAGGAAGAATGATTTTTACCATCCTTGAGAGGTCACCTCCTCAAAATGAGATAGCACAGCACCAAAACAATTTGAGACCTGAAGGGTGATTTGGGTAGAAAGGATGTAATTACCCACCTGAATTCGAAATTACAGTAAGAAGATTCAATATTCTTTTCTTTGGGTTTGAACTCACCACTGTTGATGAGTGCTCATGAATTTCTGCCTTGGCAACCATTAAAAATTGACTGGTAGGCTATCTTTTGACCCATTTTTTTAAGATGGCTCAATTAAGGTTTTAAAAAAAATCCATTGGAGACTTTATCACATTCGTTCAAATGACCCATTTTCAAAACAACCAATTTTTTTGTTGTTGTTAGAATTCACTCAGTTTCTATTCATACACTAGCTTGCATGTGGAGACAAAACTTAATATCTTAGTTGGTGGGAGAAAAAGAGCTTATTAAAATATTAGCTTTTCTCAAATCCAGACTTGTTCAGTCAATAGTAAGCAAGAGTGTGTGATGAAGGTATTTAGCTTAAGTCTGCAGGAAGAAAATGACTACCCATGCTTTTAAATTGTTGGCCTTAGGATTTTTTTGAAATGCAAAGTAGTAGGAAGAGGAAGAGATGAAGAGAAGAAGAATCTTGTTACGAAGTATGGACACATGCAAGTGAGTGTCAGTTGAAAATTCCAGCTACAGTCATCCACATAAACATGCGTGTCTGTGCCTGCTGCATAGTTAGAAGACAATTACCCTGGTTTTCACATTTTCTAGTGAGGAGTGCTATTCTGACTTAGCTGTCCTGGAAACACCTGCTCTGTTGTGTAATATTGATGAACCTGAGTTTGGAGCTGCT
Organism: Enhydra lutris kenyoni; assembly: GCF_002288905.1. Lineage (NCBI taxonomy): Eukaryota > Metazoa > Chordata > Mammalia > Carnivora > Mustelidae > Enhydra > Enhydra lutris. Next base: position 28,535,208 of record NW_019154101.1, on the reverse strand, counting down.
CGCTCTATACTTCTCTCTGTGAATTATAGGACACGCGTAAATGATTAAAACTAGGCAACCAGAAACCTGATCCTGCCAGGCCTCCTTGGGATCAAATTCATTTATCAGCCCACCAAGGTCACTGACCTTGATTATCCAGAGCCTAGCTCCTAAAATGATTAATTGATCCATTCTCTCATTTCACTCATTTAATTTAAAGAGGGGGGAAAGCAAAAATATTTTCAATGAATTGACCTGTGCAGTCTAACTTTGCCTGCTGCATCCTCTAAAGTATTTATTAATGGTCATGAGAAGCATCAGTACAGGTCATAGCAGAGAGAAGAATAAGCAAAGCAACCATTGCTCTTCTTACACATCTTCCTCATATTAATTAACTTGTGATCCCAAGTTTAATCTGCTCTGCAAATCTCTACACTATTCTAACTTCAAAAGGTGTTTAAGTACATGAATTGGAAGAATATTCTGGACTACTTGAAGTTTTAATTTTATTTCTGCAGAGAAAAATAAAGAATTTTTTAGTGTGCATATGGTTATAATCAATGGAGAACACTAACTTGAGTAAAACATCATTTTTCTCAAAAACTTCAAGGCAAAAATTGTGCACTAGAAGTTCCTTGAAAAAAAAATTTCCTACAAGTGATATTGCCATCTTCTTCATGGAATAGTAAGCATAGAGAATATAATAAAAACATATGTGTAAACTAACGAATTTGCATTGTAGGAACCAAATAATCAAAGAATTCATTTATTCTAACCATCTGGACAGCATCATACAATATTGCAAAATGATTAAAATGGATTCTACTCAAAATATATTGGTAAATATTTAACAAGTGCTTGGAGGATGGGAGCCCTGATTTCTTGTAAATACAACCACTGGGACTGATTTCAAGCTTTCATGTAAAGTCAGCGAACACAGAGTTAGAAAGAAATGCACTGTGATATACACTGTGTGGTATTTTCTTCATACAGAATCTGCAAGATTTAACAAACAAAAAGTCAGAATGCCTGGTTAAATCTTAATTTCAGGTAAACAACAAGTGTTTTAGTATTAGTATTTCCATGTAATATTTGGGGAACAATTATATGAAGAGATTTTCCATTGTTTATGTGAAATTCACATTTAACTGGGCATCCTAGATCTTACCTGACAGTCCTAATGTAGACACTGCAGACAGAAAGAACCTCAGTGCATAAATAACGGTAAACCATAATGATGAATTTCGAGTATTTATTACCTCTTTTTGGAATATAATTTAAAATTTGAGTTTATATAATCTGCTTTTTCATAATGACTGTGTCAGACAACTGTATGCAAAATTCCTGAATATTTAACAATCAGCTTTTACAAGTCAGCTCTAAGACACCTCTGATATTTTACTTCAGTGAATACAGTTTGCCAGAGTTAGACTTTAAAAATACGATACAGAGTTTTAAGTTTATCTCAGCTCATAATACTACTAGAATTTTAAAATAACTTACAGACATGGCTTCGTTACATTTCACGGGAAGTAAATTTCATTGCAACCAAACTCTCCCAACCTCCACCCCATCCTCCCAGCCCCACCCCTGGGAAAATTTCTCTGTAGCAAGGAAGAGTATGTCTTCAGACTTCTTCCTTTCCATTTTTAGGGCTTTGTGTGGTAGCCAGCCCTCTTTAAAATTGGGTGGGTATTATGGAGGGCACCTATTGCATGGAACACTGGGTGTAGTTCATAAACAATGAATTCTGGTACACTGAAAAGAAGTTAAAAAAATACATAAATAGGTATTAATGGTGTTAAAATAAAATTCAGATTTTGTCATAAAAAAATAAAATGAAATGAAATTGGGTGATCTTAATGAAAAAGCTCTAACTTCAAAACTGCCATTTTTCTGTGGGGCTGAAGGGGCGGGGTGGGGGAGGGGACCTAGAGTAGAAGGTCCATTTGTTGCTGTGTTTAGCTGAGCAGTTTCATCACATGTTGGTAATGCAAAGATAAGCCTGGAATTTTGCTTGGGGTAAAGGTGAAAAATCTGCACTGATCCACAACAAAGTAATGGGGTTAGGAGTGTGTAGGTTTGCAGTTAGGGGAAAAACATGATGAAGATGAGCTCAAGAGAACAGGCTAAGGAGGAAGCCAAAACAACAGCTTATCTAATTTTGTTTGTTTTGCTTTGTTCTTTCTTTTTGTGCAGAGGACCACGTGATTACAGGCCCTTGATGTGGGTGCAGTGGAGGAGTGTTTGGAGAGGGACTTGGCTATTTCCAGGGTGGGCCTCTGGGGTCTCTGAAGCACCCCCTTTAGTTTCTAACACCCCTTCCTGCCCTACCAGGTCCTTCCTCAGCCTTGGGAAGCCAACTGAGTGCAGCTTTTATTTCTTCAGGTGATGGCTCTGGACCCCATGAGGGTCACAAATATGGAGCGTTTCACTAATCTGCCTGTCATCCTTCTGCAGGGGCCATGCTAATCTTCTTTGTATCATCCCAATTTTAGTATATGTACTGCCAGATCAAGCACCAGTTTGTCTAATTTTTAAAAATTAAATAGATACATACATACATTAAACAGATGTCCTTCACTTTAGTCAAACATTATGCTCAAAGGCATTTTTTAAATCAAGTCCTTTTTTGGACATTTGGGGCATTCCTATATCATGGTAAAAGCCTGCAGGGTGAATGACCAATCACCCTAAATCTATATTATTTTTTATTAGACTAGGTTTCCTTTTAGGTTTTCTTTAAATGAGGAATCCCCAGTACAAATATTTTTTCATAGTTATACATTCATGTATGATCTAGTTTAATTTTCATTTAATTTAATTAACATTTGTATTAAATGTTAATTTTAGATGTCAGTGGAGAGCATAAAGGTAGACTTTAAACTGTAGTATTAAAAACAGTAGTCTGTATTTTATGCCTGAACACATACCTGATACAGACATCTGCATGAAAAATTGCAAATTTGGATATCGATACCAGAAGCTATCTAGAAAGTTCTATTTTTCTCATTTCTAATATTAGGAAGTTATATGGCAAATAGGACCAGTTATTAAACATGTTTGCAGTTCCTTCTAGTTATTTGTATAGTAATACAGAGAAGTATTCTTACAGGGTCTTCACTTTGTTTACAAACTTTTTTTAGTTTCCAAACGGAGTTTTGACTATACCAGAAATCTGTTATGTTATTGATAATAATTGAGCTGGATAGAATTAAATCATTTCACTAGCATAACTAGTCTTCTAACCACTTAATTAGACTGATATTGATTGGATCAAAGATACATCCTAAAATTTTTTTAAAGATTACATCATTTGTCAAATATTACCCAAAACACTCAGTGATGAAATTAATCCTCCTACATTTTATCGTTCTAAAATTGAATGTATTTCCATTTTTTCTCAGTGATATTGAAGATGTATAAATCAAAGAAAGAAATGGTAAACTTGTCCCAAATAAAAATGTGAAACTAATTCAAAAGTTTAGGCAAAATATTTCATAGATAGTATGGCATAAATAAAATACTAGAAATATAAGAGAAAGTGAAATGAAATGATTATAGCCAAGACTTTGTCTCATTGATAGAGTATTATATTGTTGTTGCTATTGTTACTTGCTCCTATTAAAAAAAGAAATTATTGTATATAGGATTTTTATCTCATTCTTACATAATGTAGGCTTATTGTGGTTTCTATGGTTATTTGTTCCCATTAATTTTTACTTAAGCCTACCAGAGAGGTGGTAGTATTTTTGATCATACAATATTGAAAAGGCCACCAAATGACACTGAGGGTCTCAAGTTTACCAACCAGCTGGGTGACTTGGGTAAGTCACCCTGCCTCTCTCAGTCTCAGTTGTCTTCCCCAGAGAATAAAAAGTTGCAATATGTATTTTTTAAGCTTCCTTTCCAAAATTACAAAATTTCTACTTAAAAATCCTATCACTCTGCCCTCAAATGTTAAAACAAAAGAGCAGTTACTTTAAATGTCCCAACAATCTGTATGTGGTTCGGATGGTGAATAAGACTTCAGCAGCCCTTTTTGAGTTCTGTTTCATTAGATAAAAATCTCAGTTTTTTTCTTTAATCAAAACTTGATAATAATTGAGAATATTAATAAATGTTAATGTAACAGAGTTGTTAGAAGGAAAAGTTACATATTTTGAGGAAAGTAATTATAGATTCCATCTTAACCAGAGCAATGGATTTGTTACCTAGTCACCAATGATAGAAACTACATACTTTATAAGTTTGATTTAAAAATTATATGTCAGCTTGGGGGTGCCTGGGTAGCTCTGTTGGTTAAGTATCAGACTCTTGGTTTCAACTCAACTCATGACCTCAGGATCCTGAGATAGAGTCCCACATCGCGCTCTGCCTTGATGTGGAGCATGCTTAAGATTTTCTTTCTCCCTCTCCCTCTGCCCCTCCTCCCACTTGCAAGCTCTCTCTCTCTCTCTCTCTCTCGAATAAGGAAATAAATAAATCTTTAAGATCCACAGACCTGTACACCTGAAACAAATAATACATTATATGTTAATAATAAAAAATAAAAAATAAATCTTTAAGAAAAATAAAATAAAACAAAAAAAAGATAAAATAAAAATAATATGTCAGCTTAAACATTTGCAAGGGGGGGGGTGTAGTTTTTCAAAATTACTTCAGGGAAAACACTACAAAAAAAATGTGAAGACTGCTGCCCCAAACAGTCTTATTTTGTTCAGTGCTTTGTTCCTAATCACAAACATAATACTAAATCCTCAATAAATTGAGTAACCCTCAATAAATCCTGAAGAAAAGTACTTGGAAATAAAGGGGATCTTGGCAAAATATCCTAGATGAGTAAATCCTTGTTTATTCTTTGCCATCTAGTATACAAGTTGACCCTCAACAGTTGGTAGCCATTTTGGTATTCCTTGAGTCTCTTGTGTTTGAGATGATATACTTTCCCACCATTTTGTTCACCCCTAAACACACACACACACACACACACACACACACACAGACACTGATGACAAAAAAAGTATTTAACTAAGCATATCATCCAGTCCTTCATCACAGTGTCCTCAAAGCTCTGTGTAGCCAAGACATGTTGGTTTAGAAGCCTGGAACTCAGTCCTTCTCCCTCCAGCTGAAGAAAGGAAGAGAATACAAAAATAGGACCCTGCAGGGTAGAGTGAAATGTCGGGTAAATGTGAGGCAGTTAGAAAAATAATTATTTTTCTTGTGAATTTACATGGATGAATTCCAGGTGTCCATAAATTCCAGAGCAATTCTTTAATATTTGTGTGTTCAAACAATTATACCTAAAAAGCATGTATTACTAGATATGTTGATGGGTTTTCTTTTACAGTGAACTAGCAATTGAAAGCAATTTTCAAAAAATAAGATGTTTGTTTCTTAAGCCAGTATTTTTCCAGCTGTAAATCCCCTAGAATTAAAGGTCATTTTTCTCTGCTTTAAAAGTTCTGTGTTACTCAAGCCTAGGGAAGAAAAGGCAAAAAACAATGTCTTTATTTGTGGATGAGCATCTTTAAAAAATTAATTTCCTCAGTGCAGTGCACCTTTAGTAATGATAGTTTAATGGCCTTATCTTTTAAAAAAACAACAAAATATTTCCTTAACAATTTTGCTTTTAGCAATATATCTGGCAGAAAAAAAAAATCATGTGACTACATAAAGATGTTCAAAGATGCGCACTGCAGAAAAAAAAAACAGAAAAATTGGGGAAAAAGCTTAATAATCAGGTATTGGATAAACACACTAAAGAACTTTTATAGATGGTATAATATGCAGTTGTTTAAAAGGATAAGATAGGGTACCTGGGTAGCTCATTTGGTTAAATGTCTGCGTTCGGCTCAGGTCATAATCCCAGGGTTCTGGAGTGGAGCCCTGCATCCAGCTCCCTGTTCAGCAGGGAGTCTGTTTCTCCCTCTTCCTCTGCCTGCCTTCTCCCTGCTCATGCTCTGTCTCTGTCTTACTCTCTCTGTAAAGTAAATAAATAAAATCTTTAAAATAATTTTAAAAAAATTAAAAAATAAGATGGAACTATGTTTGCTGACATTTAAATATGTTAAAGTAAATAAAGAAACAAATTGCAGAAGGGTGTATATAATACAGCTCTATTTTTGTTAATAACCTGCAAACATAAAAGTTCATGTGCACAGAAAAACTTGGAAGAATACATACTAAGCCATTAATTATACTTACATTTGGGCAGTGGAATTGGAGTCAGCTTGGGTGAAAATTGTGACTTTTATTTTATATTTTCCTATATATAACTCTTAACTACAAACAAATATCATTCTTACAATCTAAAAATGCCCAAAATCACTCACAAAAAGCATAATAAAGTTAAAAATAAAATTGTTGGAAAGAAGGAATACATTTACTATTCTTTACAGATTATCTTAACTAGAAAAACCCAAAGAATTAATTGAAACTATTAAAATTAATGAGGGTTTAATAATGTAACTGTTTATAAGATACCTAACCCTCTAAAATATCTTATCAATTTTCTAATCATAGCCAGCTAAAAAATATAATGTATAAAGTGTAAATGATCAAGAATAGTATTTTTGACTTGTTTTTTCCACTATCCATTCCATGGTTTCTTTGTCCCTATCCAGAACCTCATCTAGCTTTCTTTTCCCGGTGGAATGACCAAGACTCCATTCGTAAAGAGTCTGAATCCTCAATGATCTTGACTTAATGTGAGTAGTATAATTTTCCATCAACTTTCTTTTGGGACATGAGAGAACTAAAAGACAGCCCAGAGAATCCCCTAGTTTCTACATATAGGCCTTTAACTATTTAGCAGTAACCCAATTTTCTCTTGGTAATTAGGATAAATCACCCTAGCCCTTGGACTAATTCCCTTCTTTCTCTTTTGGCTAAGTGGTATGAGGATTCCAAATGGGCCAGGTGGCAGTCTTATGCTCCAATTCAATACAACTATTGTTGTATTCCCAGTACACTATTCTTCCCTTGGAAAGCAAAACCCCCAAACCATCAGATCTCATAAGTACAGGAAAAGAAGCAAAAATTCTGTAAGTAGGTAAAAACTGAAAAACAATAAGTTATTAATTAGCCCAAGTGTTAAGTGAACAAACAGAATAAAAGACTATACATTCTAAGTAATACACTAGAAAAAAAAATTGGAACCATGCAATGAGATCAGGGTATTATAATAAAGCAATAGTCAAAGAATACTCAAAAAAGAGATCTTGGAAATTAAAAATAAAATAGAAGAAAAAGATTTAATTCAATAGAAGAAGATGAAGATAAATCTACTAGTAATCTCACAAAAGGCAAAATAGGAAAATTTAAAGATAGAAAATAAAAGAGAAAAGATAATAAAATTAGAGGACCAGTCTAAAAGTCCATCATTCAATTGATAAAATTACAGGAAAAAAGAGAGAGAGAGAGAGAGAGAGAGAGAGAGAGAGAAAAGGGAACAACGGAAAATATTTAGCAAAATATTTTTTTTAATTTCCATAATTGAAGAATGTGAATTTCTTAACTGAAATAGCCCACTGAATGTCCTTAACAGTAAAAGAAAATAGATCCACCCCAAAGTTCATCATCAGTTATTGCAGAAACTTAAAACAAACAAACAAAAAAGATCCTAGAAGCTTCCAGAGGGAGAGAAAAAGTCACATACAAAAGATGAGGTAAAAGAATTTCACTAGCAACACTCAAAGTTATAATCAACCAGAGAAGTGCTTTCAAGATGGTAAAAGAAAATTATTTCAATCCAGAAGTAAATATCCACCCAAACTATCAGTAAAGTACAAGGATAAAACAAAGATACTTTCAGGCATAAAATATTTTAAAATTTACCTCCCATGAGCCTTCTTCTGGAAGCTTCTGGAAGCTCTATTTCACCAAACCGGGGGAATAAATCAATAAAAGAAGGAATGGAAGCTAATAAAAGACAGGTGATAAGAATGTCCAGGGTGTGGCTCTCACAGCAAATGGGGAAGGCAACTAATCTATACTGGAATAGTTAAGAATACTCCAGAATAGACTCCTCCATTAAAGTAAAACTGATAGACAATTTGGTATGTCTGAATATCTTGAGAGGGTTTAACAATGACAAATAATCTGTAGTTATGATTAGAAATAGCACCTGAAAAATTAAGCAAATTTATTAACTGGAAAGGAACAGAAAGTAGTACAGGAAAAAAAAAAAAAAAAACAAACAAACCAGTAATACCCAACTAATTCTATAATTTCCAAAAGACAAGATTATGCATTACACATTTTAAAAAGTATTGAGAAGATAAAATAATAAGGCATTTAGTACATAAGTAAAAGATGATTAATTTAGTTTTTAGATAATTAAAAAAAAAAAAGAAATGGTACAACATGATTTCAACGACAATAAAAATGTTACACTTTCAAGTAGTTAAACCAGTGGACTCCAAGCCTATCACCATAACTCTGATTCCTGACTAGAATGAAAGAGATCAAATAGAACCCCTGGTTGAGTTTATCAATCAGGTTTCCATAGGAAGCAAGTGGAAGACTCCAGGAAGGTTTAGAGAAGGGATTATTTACGAGGTATAGGCAGGTATAGGGAGAAAGCAAAGAAGAATGAGATGCCCCCGGGCTAGTAAGAATAGGTGTTACAACATGTACACATAAAGAAACAGGAGGAGGAAACTAAACCCAGTGGAAAAGAGTGTAGAAGGTCACCTTGAGAGGAGCTGTGACCCTTGGCCTTGGGTGGCAGTTACGTAAGCCAGCTCCAAGACAGCTCTACAGGGAAGAAGCAGGGAAACAGAGGACCTCACTATGCTCCTTCCCTCTGACCCCCTGCAGGGACTTCTTTTGGGACAAATCCAGTTGGGAACCAGAGGTGAAATGAACTTGTTAAAGGCATTTACATAGGTCAGCAGGGTGGGAATGGAAGGCATCTGGCTTGGTGAACAGGGCACACACCATTTTACATGGTTGCTTTTATCCCACTTGGTACTGCTAATTGCCACATTAAGACAATATTGCATCACTGTGAAAAATTATACACTTCATTTCTGTGTGTTTTAACTACGAGGCCAAATATTAATAATAATAATAATAGTGATTCAAAATTTCTCAACAACCATTTTAGTGAAGGATTCTTTGGACACATTCTGATCCATTTGAAAATGAAGAAAAATATTTATGCAGAAAATTAACTTATTACATTTTGCATATGACCATAGGCAGAGAGGATTATGCAATGGAGGGAAGGGCCATGAACAAAAGAAATTTTGGAAATGCATTTGAAGGGCCAGCATTAATATCATTTGGGGAAGGGGCGATTATTTGATTTCTTTTTTTTGCAATGGGATTGGATGGATGGAAGAAACACTCAGGATATGGGGCAGATAATTCTTACAAAATTACCTGCAATGAAACAATGTGTTTCCTGATTCTAAAACACAATGGAAATCTGATCCTAGCTTTCAAAATATATCTCATCCACAAGTATGTTACCATACATCAATATCTTTCACCAAGGATTCATTGATCACACACTCCCTGCCCAGCACCATTCTAGGGGATATTGATGCCACAATCTATAAGATAACATTGTCTCAGCCCTCATGAAAGCTTTGTTCAATTAAATCTTGTGCAGAAGTCCGTTATATTTACATAGAAGATAGAAGATGAATGATGATAAGAGCAGCAGTGCTCTAGTTTAATTAGCTGCATGGAGCTTGGAGCCCTCTGTGTTTCCCCATTCTTTCTGTTGTTTGGATCCCCATACATCAGTATGAAGCCACTGTCTTTATAAGCTTCAGAATACTGGCATCTCAGGGTTAGGATATAGCAGTCTCTACAGGAAGGTTAGACTTAAGGAAATCCCAGGAAGATGTTTGCCCATATTTGTCATTTAAAACTTTTAGAGACTTATTTAATTATTAAGTTTTAGAATACTCTTGTTTTATCATCCACTCATTCATTCAATAAATGAGTGCCTTCTGTTTGCAAAGCTGAGAATCCATGCTGAAAAGACAAAATCTCCTGACCTTCCATGATGCGCATTCTTGCCAGGAAGGTAGGTTTTAAATACTTAATTACATAATTGGTTATTGAATTCCAACTGTGGGTTAAAAAGCTAACAACATAGTTCCAAACCAAAAGTTCTTCTTTGTTTCTTGTTTAAACAGAATCAATTTAGAAAAGAAATACATGCTTTCTCTGAGTGTGTGTGTACCAGTGTGTGTGTGTGTGTGTGTGTGTGTGTGTGTGTGAAGTTTGATATTATCCAGGCTTACTTATTCTGGGAATAATTTAATTTTTAATGAAAGGGTGAAAATTAGATGAAATGTCCCTAGACCTCAAATTTACTTTAAGAGTAAAAGTCAGAATGTGATTTTAAAAAAAGAAAAATTACTGGGTGCCATGAAGAGAAAGTACAGGATGTTTTGAGAGTGTGGGCCTGGGAAGGCTTCCTTGAGAAAGTGACATTGGCGAGGATTACCAGTTGGTTGATGGGAATTAATTAGTTCGGGATTACAAACTCAAATTCCTTTGGGAGGGGACAGATAGGTAACAAAAATGTGTGCATCTGGCAGGAGATAAGACTGAAAGAAATATTAAGGCCCAAGGTAGACTGGAGGAAGTCTACTGGCCTTAAGGCATTCAAATTCAAACTTTAAAAATCTATTTTGTTTGGGCTGGCCAAACAAAAGAGGTCTGCAGCCAAAAACAGCAGAAAAGCTGGCACACCTCTCGTGCTCCGACAATTCAGGCAAGGGGAGCAGCAGGTGCAACAGCCCTGAGGCAGGAGGGAGCCATCTGTTTTGATGAGCTGCAAGAGAGCAATGGTGGTGGAGGGCAGAAGCCAAAGGACAGAGAGGCTCCGAAGGGCAGGTGGAAGGAAGAGAGTCAGAGCACTCAGGCTCATCAGCCCGTCCGGGCTATGGTCTTTACTCCAAGTACCCTTGGACGCATGCAAGGGCAGCAATGTAGGAAAGAATTAAGAGCAGTTAGCAAGCTGCTGTGGTGGTTCCCTATCTTTCCTCAGTTTTTTTAGACCACATTGTTTAAATAACTGTGCATTTTCATGCAGTCTTACCCTGGTATTCCTCAGTCTAGATAACCAAGCTGGACACTTCCTTCTTGGTCATGACTGTGACAAAGAAATCACAGGTGTCTGTGTATGGAATGGAAAGCCTGAAATGAAAACCTGACAGCCCATACATAGAATGGTCTATCTGCTGGCAGATACGGCCTTTCATTCACTTTCCTGAAACCATTATGGGTGAGACAGTCTCTATCCTCTAGAAATTCACATGACTGGGGAGAAAGATCCTTATGTCAATAAATATTAAACCCTGTGGTGCCAACAATGCTAACATAAATCCCAAGTATTATGGGAGCACCAAGAACGCATGCCTAAACTGCCCCACATGGAAAATCAGGTGTGGCTTCACCTGTAAATCTAAAACTCACTGCTAGATTTATCATTTGGTTCAGTGTTTAAAAAGTAATTCTTATTTAGAGATTCTCTCATGCAGACTTTTGTCAGGTAACAGACATAAATGAATACAATTATATGACTTGTGTGAATAACTAACTCGTGATGTTGGTTTGCTCACTCTCTTGGCGGCCCCACTCTTGGTTCTCAAAGACCAAGGAGAAGGGAAGTGCTGTGAGTCAGCAAGTCTCCATGATGTTTATTGCAAGGTGAAAACTTGAAGATAGGAAAAAATTGAGTAAGCCAGACACATTTGCTTCTCCTTTTAAAAAACGGAAATGACAAACTGTTGCAACTTTCACACACAGCTCAATATGATGTAGTTATATTTTTGTTGTTATTGTACAAGACAAATGGGGTGAGCATTCTGATGTTAGGATTAACTCACTTTTTCCCAACTTACATGTTTATTGGCGTGTTTGGGCTCAAAATAATTTCTTTCCACTTTTTGCCTTCTTATGAGTTCATATTAGATATATTCATAGGACATTAAAGTTTCAAATAAAATATTGGGATTAAATGTCATTCCCTTAGTAAAAATTATTTCCCTTGATGTAGTAATAATCATTCCTCACATGATGACTCTAAATCTAGATTTTAAACTCTTTAGGTTTATATTAAGGTTTCACACCAGAGCTATTTTGTCCTTGGATAATTGATGTAAAATCTTGGGGTGTTGGAAAATCAGCACATGAAGTGGTCATTTGTTTCTGCTCCTTTTGGAGGGAAGGGGTCTGTGTTACCATCTCTGAGGAAGAGGAAGACTTTCAGTGCTCAGCATGTGAACGGAAGACATGGAAGTTTCTTTAATTTCCATGAATAAGATTGAAGCAAAGCTGTGGGACAGCAGATCAATCCAGAAATCAGTCATCATCATGCTGACTGATCTGTTTTCATCACGTTGGTCTAATATCTTGATTGTTCAATGGAATTATTTATTCAAGAGTATTCATGAATAAATGCCTCAAAAGCATCTTTCAATTGATATATCTTCTGTCATGGCTATCCTATGTCTCTTAAGCAAAAGGCAAACTTTGAGAAACACTGACTAAGATGAAAGTTCTCCTTCCCACTCTTAGAGGTCTGTACCTTTAATATGGCAAACACATCATGGTGAAAGTAAACCACAGAAAGCAGATGTGGTAGAATGGAAAGAACCAGAAGCACTAGCTTTGAATTCCACACTCATGAGTCCTAGCCAGCAGCTGATGTTTGGGTGACAGGAGAATGGGAGAAGAAGATTTACCCCAGTAAGATCTGGACAGATGCCAGAGTCAATGCAGTGGGCTTTGGTTGAGAGCAGAGCTGCAGGCTCGTGGGGGCACCCAGAGCAGTGTATGTTCAAATGGCAGCAGGAGGGGAGAGGAAAGGATGGTTGGGTAGAAGTTCAAGTGCATAGTGTGACTCAGCCAGGTATTAGCATCTCAGCAGTACCAGGTCCTACCTGAGGAGTACTGAGCCTGCCAGGGTATTCTCTGCCCTGAAAAGACTTGGATCAGTGTCTCTCTGAATCTAGGTATCTAAACTGGTGAAGTTCATACTCCTTAGCTGGACACCAAAGTACTCCGGGGGTCTCATGTTAGTAGAACTTACTCCTCCCACTTACACATGAATGCTCTCTCTACATCACAACTAAATAGATAGTTTATGCATCCAGAAAGCACTCAGCACTTTCCCAGAGCCATTTCCTCACACTACTCCCACTACCTGGGGTACCCCATCTCCCCCCACCCATCATTACTCGTCCAAACCCTCTACTCCTTCAGAGCCCAGGGCAGAAACATCCCATCCATGGGAGACTCTCAGACAGGAGCTTACTGTCCTCACAAATCTCGTGGCACTTCCTTTTATTTCACATTGCCACTTTGTGTTTTGCATTAGTTATTTGTATCTGTGGCTGACTCCTTTACAGGACCAGAAGCCCCTGGGAGAGAGGCCAAGTCCGCGCGCATTTTTGTACTGACCACAATACCCGGGCTCAGTGCCTTAAATAAAGTGGTTGCCCAATAAATACTTATTGGGTTGGTCACCGGCTATATTGCTGCCTTGCCTGTTCTATGGAGAGTAATAAGTAACCATAATTTAATGGCTCCTCTAGGTACACAACTTATTGGAGCAGAACAAGAATGGAGAAGGCAAACCATTACCCTACAAAGTGTAAACAGTGAAGCTTGCGTGTATGTTTTTAAACTGATACAAAAACATATTTCCAAATAATATTGCTCCTACAGGTAACAATAGATCCATTTATGATTAACTGCAGCACAGATTTTCTGTAAACTTCAAAGGAATTAAAGGAATGAGGTGAATAGAGGGCTTGAGGATAGGAATTTCAGATGTCCCCTGGGAGCGGGTGTGTGGAGAAACAAGAAAACCGGATTCCCTCCTGCAGTGGAAGTGTGTCCCTATGAGTGTACACAGATGCGTTGTTTCAAGACTTTAGACATTCCTGCTTCACTGACAGCAAAGGAGGGAGAGATTACAGGAGGCCTGCTGCCTACTTCCGCCCACTCCAAGCGCCACAACCAGGACGGTTCCCTCCCTTCTCCTCTTAGTTTCCTTCCCAGCACGGGCTGATCTGCTATGAATCCTACTTTCAATGGAGACAAAAGCAAAGGGACATTGAGATGTAGGTCAGGAGGAATTCACCTTGTTAGTCCAGCTAATCATGAGGTCTGACTGGTTGGTTTCATTAATCTGGTTTTTGTGATTGGGATAAAGGACCTTGTACGAGTATGCAAGACTGATTTTCGTTCTGGAAATGAATGCGATGTCCTCACCTAATGTGTTGTCAAAGTCCCCATGGCTTTTGCCCTCAGGAGTGTTGGGTGCCCTTGAGAGACTGTGAAAGTCAGCCTGGCTCCCATAGCTACTGAGACAAGCAGAGGCTCAGAGAGCGGAGCCTTCACACTACAGGGCCAGAGGGAGCACTGCGACAATGTCCTACTGCTGCTCACATTCTATGACTCAACTACCATCACAATGGAAGAGATCGCCTTTGCAGCAGTCTGGGTCACTTGACCCTGGCTCACGTGAAGAGAGAGCAGGGCCTTGGAACGGCAAACAGATCTTCATTATTTCATATTAGGAAAATGTTGCCTATGGACTAAAAGCTAAGGATTCAAAATGGATGGAAACACAGACAATTTAAATGAGATAATCAAAAGTATCAGTTTAATTCAATTGAGTTAATCAAATCCCACGCATTTTCATTTTAAAACTCCATTTTCATTAAATCCAATTGCTTCCCTCTATGACTTTGGCTTTAAATGAATGTCAGCAATGATTACAATGAATCTTTCCCCTCGCCCCGCTCTTCCCCACTCTCCGCCCCCTCAGCTTTCAAGGTACAGATGCCGTCGGTAGAAGGTTGCACCTACCAAATCCCATTCAACATAGGAGTGACACTCACTAAGGACACCTTTAAGTGAATGCACTTTAAAATACTGTTTCTTAGGGAGGAGTTAAGATGGTGGAGGAGTAGGGGGACCTTAAGTTTGTCTCGTCCCTCAAATACAACAAAAATACTGAATTTCCTTTGTTCTTTCTGCTCTCTTCCTCATCTTGTCCCCTTGCCCTCTAGAAAAAGGTTGACCGATGCGTGTTCCTCAGATTTTCCAAGGGATTAGCAATTTAGCTCTGGTAAATTCTTCACACTTATCTTTCACCAACATCAGAAGTCAGCAATTCAACTCCTAAATCTCATTCCATCAAACTGACTGATGCAACATTAGCCAGAAAGGGCATACTACTGCCCCCTCTCCACTGTTTGGGCAGGTGTCCAACCTCCTCCCCACCAAATGGAACCTGGTGGAATTATTCTCTCAGGTGGTCACTGTCCTCCAGGGCCAAACCAGCCTTATGGGGCCTGCTATTTTTCTTGTGGGCGTTAATCACCTTCTTATGAAAAGACATAAACATCTGTGGCTCCATGTAAGTGCTTCTGCTGGCTCTGTGGGCATGGGTTTGCTCTAGACAAAAGTCCCCACAATCTATCAAGTGCAACCCCACCACAAAAACATCACAGCTGATTTTATTATACTTGTTGGACTTTACAAGACTGAATTCTCTAGAGCTTTGAGGTTAGGAATTTTATGGACAAACTGAGAAAACAAACTTTCACCAGCAATTTGACTGAATATCTTATTGACTTCTGCTTTCAAACGGCATACAAATATGAATTTGGGGATTGTTGTTACTACTCCATCATTGTGTGATGGGAGATCTTCTCCTATCTTTTGGGAGTATTAAGTCCTGGAATTCTTCCCTGGTCACTGAAATGGTGAAATAGTCAAATTCCCAGAAGAACCTCAAACCAAGACGAATGCCTCCATAAATGACTGAACTGTTAAGATTTGTGAAATCAGAAGCTTTTTTGGTGGTGGTGGTTGATTTTAATACAACTGACTATTCATAAATGTCATATCATAAAACTAGCCAGTGATTCTTAACATTGACCACACTTAGAATCAGCTGGAAGCTTCAGACCATGTAATGATGCTAAAGGCCCTACCCAAGACTGATTGAATCAAACTCTCTCCGGGAACAGGGCATGGGCGTTGGAATTTCTCACAGCTCCCTGGATGACTCTATTATGCAGCAAGAGACAAAAACCACCAACCTATAGGCTGAAATGCAAATTTAAGATGTAGAAAACAGAAAAAAAAATGCTAATCTCTTAATTAAGTAAACTCTTAATCATCTTAATTAACTCAACTCTTATAGGCACTTCAAATAAATTCCAAGATGTCCAAGTCCCCAAATTGCTATTTGGGGGACAAAAAAGAGAGCCAAAGGATTTTATTTGTGCTGACTGTACAATGTAAAACAGTAGGCCTTAGTTCTAAGGGACCTATTTAGACAGCATTTCTGGAGACTTGATGACAGGAAAGCAGTGGAGATCCTTGACTCAAGGTAGTCCCAGGAGCAAGGCTGCTCTGCTTTCTCATCCTACACAGGGGAGGCAGGAGTGTCTAGAACTATGTTCCCAGTAAAGTCCTTCACTGATTCACAGGGAAGAAATAGGCCATCCCTGAAGAAGTAAATACTTTATTATTTATTTTTTTTATTTTTTTACTTTAGAGAGGGGAGGGGCAGAGGGAGAGACAGAATCTCAAGCAGAGTCCTCCCTGTGTGCACAGCCCAACCTAGGGATTGATCCCATAACCCTGAGATCATGACCTGAGCCGAAATCAAGAGTCAGTCACTGAACCAACTGAGCTACTGAGGCATCCCAGGAATACTTTTTTTTTTAAGATTTTATTTATTTGACAGAAAGACACAGCGAGAGAAGGAACACAAGCAAGAGTGGGAGAGGGAGAAGCAAGCTTCCTGCTGAGCAGGGAGCCCGATGTGGGGCTCCATCCCAGGACCCTGGAATCATGACCTGAGTGGAAGGCAGGTGCTTAACACCTGAGCCACCCAGACGTCCCAGGAATAAATACTTTAAAGAGATAAGTGAAGTCTTCTATACATAGAAGATAATATTCTTTTATCTGGTGTCCTCCTTCCATTGTTCATCAGAGTTCCATTAATCAGTAGGAATTGGAACACTCTGGTGAAGTGACTAAGGCCCCCCCTTAACCTAGGATGACTCCACTTTCAGAAGTTGCACTGTGGCCAGCAAGGCTATGGTCCGAATGATGTCCTCATCTGTCTCCAGGAAAGGATTGAATTATGCCCACAGGATTCAGCTGAGTTACTATTATTTTATATTTCCAGGGAATTCTCTTTAAAGTTGATTTTATTCATCACCACAACTCTAAACATTAATTTTAAGAAATGACGGGCTATCTGAAGGTTAACAAACATTTGCAAGATATGTCTAACATCTCATTGTTCTGGTGTTTTTTTTTTTTTAGTAACTCAAGCTTCACTGTGTTGTGCTGCCAAGTGGGAAATGGTCCCTACTGAAGCCCAAGGTCTGGAAGGTGGTGGCTCTCAGACTCTAGAGGACTTCAAAATCACCTGTTGAATTTGAATCTTCATTTTAAAGACACACCCCAGGTGCCTCTGAATTAGTAGGCAGTCCTCAGACCCCAGAGGTAAGAGATGACTACAGGAACCCTGTTTGTGTGTTTTCAGCACAAGGACAATGACTATAGTATCAGTCATATCTGACAATGGTCTCCTGGAAATAAACAGGACTCTTTTAGTCCAGACCTTATTATTAATGTTTACAATATGAATAAAATTCTGAGGCCTTACTGCCCAGCTTAAGTCTCTAAAGGAAACAGCAAGAAAACCATCATCTGTAACTGAAGGATACCTATGAGGCCCTTCCCTTGATGGAAGAAATTTTTATCTCTGAGAGCAATTCTTATCTCTGCTCCAGTGTTGTTAACATCTGGATCTTGACCTTTATCTTTGGGTCTATTTTGTATTTTGCATTTTAAAAACCTGCATCTACACATAACCCAGTTTAACTTAATGAAAATTATTATTATTGCTGTATGTTTGACCTCAATATTGATTTTACGGAGAAAAGAGGCACCCAGCCTTTTTTTTTTTTAAAGGATTTTATTTATTTATTTGACAGAGATCACAAGTAGTCAGAGAGGCAGGCAGAGAGAGAGAGGAGGAAACAGACTCCCTGCTGAGCAGAGAACCTGATGTGGGGCTCAATCCCAGGACCCTGGGATCATGACCTGAGCCGAAAGCAGAGGCTTTAACCCACTGAGGCACCCAGGTGCCCCTAGGCACGCAGCTTTGGGTGGCTGGCACATAGGAAGCTAATAGAAGTATTTGTGGGTTGCCTATTTGTCAAATAAGAGATTTGACTAAATGTTTCACATGGCATGTGATGGTTCTCAATAGAGACCAGGGACTGCAGAGGAAGTTTAGGGCTCTACTGTGGGAAAGGTCAAAGGGTGGTGGTGAAGAAAGTGTTCATAAAGGAAGCAGTTATCTGTGAAGTAGAGAGACTTCAACAGGGTGCAAGGGTATTCCCAGAAAAACCTCAAGCCAAGAAGGCTGCTTTTCATAATGGTGGACGAGGGAATAGAATGGGGTCCATGAAGGCCACCCATGGGTCACTGGCAGGACAGGAGGAAGATGGCCTCCTTCAATACTTCCCTCGTCTAACAGAAGTAGGTAGTAGTTTGGAGAGATAGCGGCATAGAGATGGAGACAGAGAGGTATGAGAGAAGAGAGAGAAAATGAGAGAGAGAGAGAGAGAGAGAGTCAAGGATGGTACATAAAACAAGGCTTCCAGGAGCGCCTAGATGGTTCAGTCAGTTGAGCAGCCAACTCTTGGTGTTGGCTTAGGTCATTACCTCTGGGCAGTGAGATCAAGTCCTGTATCTGGCTCCAAGCTCAGCAGGGATTCTGCTTGAGGCTTCTCTTTCCCTCTCCCTCTGCCCTTCCCTCTCCCTCTGCCCTCCCTCTGCTCACACTCTCTGTCTCTATCTCTCAAATAAATAAATCTTCAAAACAAAACAAACAAACAAAACAGAAGAAAAAAACAAGGCTTCCAAGACAGATAGCTATATTTATTGTGAGCTCTAACCATAGGCACTAACAATCAAAGAGGCCAAATCTAGCCTTATCTGTTCTTTTAGATAAAGCACAGAAAGGTTAACTAACTTGCCCAAAGTCCCACTGAAGCTAAAATTCTAATACACCAGGCAATCTGACTCCAGAAACTGCATGATTAACTCCTCTGCTTTAGAACTGGAAAAAAAAAAAAGAAAAAAAGAAAAAAAAGAAAGAAAGAAAAAGAAAGGAAAGGAAAAAAAAGATAGCTCAGAGTAGGAATGCTCTATCTTCTGATCATCTTCATCAACCTTTCCTATCAAACTTAGAATCATACCTAGGACACAAACAAAGAAGATTTTAGAATACCAATAGGTTAGTTTTTAAAATATGCAGACTGGGGGCACCTGGGTGGCTCAGTGGGTTAAGCCGCTGCCTTCGGCTCAGGTCATGATCTCAGGGTCCTGGGATGGAGTCCCGCATCGGGCTCTCTGCTCAGCAGGGAGCCTGCTTCCCTCTCCTCTCTGCCTGCCTCTCTGTCTACTTGTGATCTCTCTCTGTCAAATAATAAATACATAAAATCTTTAAAAAAATATGCAGACTGGGATCTGGCATCTATTAGTTCCTCAGTTAAATAAAACAAAGCAAAACAAGATAAAAGGGCTGCTTCCCACATCCCAGCAATTTAAAAAAGAAAGACTGGATACCTACAGTTAAAGGGATGCTGCTGTTTACCCAGCCATCACCAAGAGAGTTAAAACAGGTCCCAATTCCTCTATTTCTGAGTGTCTTTATGTTACCACAAATGGTACTAACAGATCTTGCTCTTTCACTCGAAGTACGTTATCTGTGGGGAGTTGATTTATATGATTTTTTTTCCTTACCATTTTATTCTAGAAGTTTTCAAAACATACCGCAAAGTTGACAGAATTTTCCACCGAGCCTCCAGGACACGCGGCACCTGGATTGCCAGCGCTGGGTTATCCAGCATATATGTTAGGAATGGCCCTCTTGACTGGTCTTTAGCTTCCTGTCTGAGTCCCCTCCCAGTGCCCAACATGATACTTGTTATTAGTGGAGTGTTTGGGAGGGAAGCTGATCATCTACTGTGCCTGAGGCAAGGATAAGTGATGAGCAACTCATGAAGGATTCCAAAGGAGCAAAACACAGGGTCTTTGTATGGTGTGCATGTTGTTACTGGTAAACTCTCTATGCACACTTGCAATCAACAATCACCTGGTGGTAAAAGTTTTGTAAAGTTATCAAGATATCGAGTATATCAAGCTAAGATTTCTTAGAATCCTTTTTCTCCCTTAATTTCACTCTTCCTTTGCTTTTCACCCACACTGGTAATAGAATGGGAGGAAACCCACCTGGTGCATAAAGGGACATTCACTCTCACATGGACTGGCCAAAGAATCCCAGATGCACTTGAACTTCTACTCCAACAATAATTGCCCTTGTAGCAGCTGTTTGAGCTTGGAGGCCAAGTTCAAATTTATAGGCACCTCAACCTTTCTCTCTTTAGAAGACTGACATCATTGACTCACTAAAACACCTAGACATATTTCAAGGATGACACGCACCCTGACCCACAGCTGTGAGAGCCATTGCCTGCCTTTCAGTGAAATTATTGGTTAAAGATAAAGAAAGACCTTTAAGGGTTGAACTGTCTTTCCACAAAAAGGTATGTTAAAGTCCTAATTCCCAGTACCTCAGAATGTGCCTTATTTGGAAACAGGGTCTTTATAGATTTAAACAAGTTAAGATGAGCTCCATAGAGTGGCCCCTAATCCAACAAAACTTGTGTCTTTATAAAAGGGGATATTTGGACATTTGGACATAAAGACAGACATAAACTTCGGGAAAATGTCAAGGGAAAAAGAAGACAGAGATGAGGTGATTTATCTGCAAAACTCTAGAAGGTCAGGGAGAGGATAGAACAGATCCTCCTTCACAGCCTTCAGAGGAACCAACCCTGCCAACACCTTGATCTCAGACTTCTAGCCTCCAGAATTGTGAGACAGTCACCTTCTCTTATTTAAGCCGCCCCGTCTGTGGTACTTTGTTACAACAGTTTAATGTAGGGGTATTGGCAGGGGCTCAGAGACCGCTGCCTTTGAGAATATCCTACACAAGACTAAAAGCAGTGGTGAGGAAAAAAAATCAATTTGAGAAAATCAATTGTACAAATTTCCTTCCAACTGATGTACCAGCATTCTGAAGATCTCCTTTAAAATGTTAAAAAAATATATTCTAGAGAGTCTTAGAGACCATACCTGCTGATAACTCCTTTGGCCTTGGAATGTGGCTTCTTTCACTTTCATTGAAACATGTGAATGTGCAACATTTTTCACAAGGATGAAAGAGTAAGTCTCACAGAATACAGGTGTGTGATGGGTGAATAGATCTGGGTATGCAATTCTGCATTCTCCTACCTTAACTTGACAACGTCATTATTCCTTTCTTCCTACAGCATATGCTTAGAATGATGTAGGAAGTGAGAGGCTAGATATTTTTTATTAGATAATTCTTCCCCAAAAACTTTTGGAGGACTATAGAATTTAATTCCCAGCTTTTCCCTACCCTCGAGCCTAGAAATCAAGTGAAAGAGAGCAATACCAATGGCCTGTTCTTCATAACTGGAAGGCCTCATGGGTTTTACTTACTGTCAGTCATTTCACAGCATTCACAGTCCTTGTAGGATGGTCCGGATACTTTGGGTTCTTTCTTCATTCCTTTCACCAAAACTGTAATTGCTGTTCAGTCTCTATCCTCCTAATTCCTATGGGCCCAGCCCTCCAATACCGGAATTTCATTCAAAGTCATTCAGCTTATGAAACAGAAAGCAGCTCTCCCTCCTTGGGGCACTGTAGGATGACTGGAATTTGGCTATGGCCCAACCAGCTGCAAGGTAGGTCACTCCAGGCTGCCATGACTATGAGGACATGCTCAAGGGAGGTCAGGGCCTCTGGTCCTCAGAGCCAGGATTGTGTCACATACACATAGGCACCCCTCTTTCTGCCAAATGTTACCTAAACTGGGTCAAAATTCACTGAGCTTCTGTGACTTTTTTCGACAACAGTGAAGATAATTCTAGTAATTCTTTTCTTTTATGTCATTTTCGATTGGATATAGAAGTATATTCCATTTGTGTATATGTATATGTACATAGCCTATCTAAAAATAAAGATAAATTCAACATTTAGCTTTCCATTGCCATATGATTATCATCAACAGATTAATGTATCTTTATTAAGCCATGGATCCAGCCCAAGGCTAAGTGCGGTGAGGGCTTTAACAGAAGAATAAGGAACAGTGTCTGTCCTAAAGGTAGATTTGTGCTAATTGAATAAACAAAACTACCTATCCTCTCACACTCAAAGTATAATTATTTTCAAAACCTATAGTGAGTACTGTATAGAAGTATTTAGCTCCAAGTATAATATGAGCCCAATGAAAGAGGTTGGCTTGACTTCAACAGCCAGTACAAGCTCCATCAAGGACATCAGATATGAGCTGCCCTAAAAGAGAAAATGACAAGAAGGCTGAGGAACAGGGTCTGACATATTATATTATGCAGAACACAAAACACAGAAACAAAGCCATGGAAATGAGACTGGGCATGATCTGGGTTGGGATAATTCATGTGTCTCATCCAAGAAGGCTGCAAATTTGAGTGGAGGTACATCACAGACAGATGTGTTTTCTATCCTTCTTTTATCCTTTAGTTTTCTTCTTCCCTTCAGCAAATACTGTTAGATGCCTGGTATTCCTCAGGTACCAGGATGAGGGACAGCATCTATTGATATGTAGCTTACATGCTAGCCGATAGACAAAATAGGAGGCTGATAACAAAAAAGGAGGGTTGGAGGAAAGTGGAACAAAGTCTTAAAATTTTGAGGAAATTGAGAGGAAGAAATTACCTGGAATTGGCAATAAGGATCAAGAACAGCTACTGCATCTTCAGACCCAGGGGTCAATGGGGTATGGGAGAAACTGCCCCACTTGAGAAGCAGGCACAACATCAATGTCCTGAGGAAAAAGCAAAGATTCGGTTGGGTCTAGAAGATGAAGTGCATATCCTGAAAAGAGGTCAAGGACACGTGGTGTATTGCTGATGATAGTGATTTACAAAGCACCAGGTAGAAGTGTTTGGAGACAAGAAAGGGTAAGAGGTAGAATCAGCCTCATAGCCTTGGGCCCAACAGGAAAAGAAAAGTGTGTGTGTGTGTGTGTGTGTGTGTGTGTCTATATTCACTAGTCAGTTCCAAGTTGGTTTAGATAAAGGAAATCTAATTTGCTAAACGGTTATATTCCTTAGATGCATCTTTTCTCTTTATCCTTCTGCAGAAGGACGGGCTCTCCTTTACAGTGATGACATCTCCCTTCATCGTTCACCACCATCCTTTCATCCTTCACCTTCCTCCGTACCTCATCTGCCAGCAGTAAAGGCCCTATTCCCTCCATCCTGCTAGAGCAAAATTCTCTCTACTTTTTGGGAAACCCCTCAGACTCTGGAAGCTTCCCTGTATCCATTAAACACACACGCATGCCCTGCCAACTCCGCTGGCTTCTACACAAAGATTGTGTGGCTACGGTTGTCCTGCGGCATCTAGCACTGGAAGTACGTGGGTATGAGAAACAAGTTTTCACATAGTCAAACTAAATTATCATTCCATCCTCTATACGACATATTATAAAATTGTTATCTTTTGAGGAAGCAACTGAATAGTATGCAGCCAAAAAATGTTAGAAAAACTATGATAGAAGTGTGTCGGGCTAATAAAAATATTGTGCTGCCTTCATAAATTTGTGATATAGATAACATTTGCCAGCTTTTTAAAATCTGTAATCCTGGGTCTCCTGGGTGGTTTAGTCAGTTGAGCATCTGACTCTCGATTTTTGCTCAGGTCGTGATCTCAGGGGAGTGAGATCAAGCCTTGTGTTCGGGCTCCCTGCTCAGCTCTCTCTCTCTCTCTCTCTCTCTCTCTCTCTCTCTCTCGCAAATAAATAAATAAATAAATAAATAAAATCTTTAAAATAAAATTTGTAATCCTTAGCATCTCTTTTCTCATTAAAATAGATATTCCCTTTCATACCTGATTTTGTATTTCTAATGTGTATTTTTCTTTTTCTTAGAGAAGACCTTTGCCAGACCGTATGAGCCCTCAAGATACCGTCAAAGAAACTGAGCATTCGAACTCCTAGTCTGAGGAATGTTGCAGCCTCTCAGGTCTACCAGGCCTTTTTCACCATGTCAGAATCAGAAGTTACAGGGCAGAACCTGACCAGTGGTAATTTCCACTAAGAGCATGTTCTCCACCCACCCCCCCCCACCCGCCCCAGTGACTTATCCATGTTGAACATTTTGATGCCATGAAAAAGTGGAGAAATTCCCTGATCCCCACCCCCAAACTCCATACCAGTAGTTTTCCTTTTCCTACATGTCTCTTCATTTCCTGATACTGGCCTGGGCTTGAAGCAAAGGTGCCTGGATCTAGCCAGAAAGGCTGTTATTACTGTAGTTTGGGCCTAATAGGAGCAGGAAATACCAACGACTTTATGTGAACTATTCTCCAATGAAGAGCCAAACTGAATGTGTAAATGTGGGGCCTTTGACTATTTCAGATGATGCACAGATAAGATCTGGACATTTGGAAACACCTTTCCTCCTACCCAGCAGAGGCCTCTGGGTAGATATGGATTCTCCACAATAAAATGCTGAAATAAAGGATTGTAATAACATTTTTAAATACAAGACCCTGAGAAATAACAAATAACATTTCTACTGGGAATATTATTCCAAATACTAGCTTTAATTGTCAAACAGATAGAAATAAGATTGCCAACAAAAACAGAAGAGATTTGATATTATGTTTTGAGAAAATGTATTTGCTGTCCAGTCCTTGCACAACTAATTATGTTCACTTTAATTAGGCTCCAGGGTAAAATAGAATAATGTCACCTAGTACATTATAATGAAAAAGTAAAGGAGAGGGGGAGAAGGAGAGAGAGATTACTCATGCAAACTGCCTTACCTTCCCACAAAGACCATAACCCAGATTATAAACCCATAAGGCACATCCAGCATCCAAGGATGTCATGCATCTTTCTTTCAGGGAAACACGTTACTAACGCATTGACATTTTCAATACCTGGGTTATAAAGTTTGAAACCTAATCTACTTTCCAACATCACCTTAAACACTTGGCTTGGGCAGTTTATGAAAAGCTCACTCTTACTTCCCCCTTGCGTAATTTGGAAATTTATATTGTTGTTTGCAGTACTTGACATAATTATTTTGTAGTTCTGTTTACTATGCTAGTACTAACATTCAAGTGAAACAAACATTTTAGAATTTGCATTGACCTTGTTGTGACAGGCCTGATGAATCACCCTTGCTCTGCCAACCCATGGTTTCCCAGCACTGACATAGGCTGTTTTTCCCCATTAATTGGAGAGCCCTGTTTACACTGATTCAAATACATGTCCAGGCTGGGCTGTCAGAATTGCTTCAGGGAAGAGTGCTAGGGCAAGGCCTGTAGGTAGTTTTCTCTCTGAAGTCTAAACAGGAGGAGAGGGTATGGCGTGAGATTTTCAAAACCACTCCTTCCACAGGACTCCTGAGCCTTTTTCTTCGTATGGTTGTTTCTGAGCATGATTCCATGGTTTCTATTTGCTTAGCTTCCAAATATTTTGGTGTTGATGCTTCAACTGTTGAGGATGGTCTCAAAACAGAGACGATGGGACTAGGCAGAAGGACACTTAGTCACTGGACGAGACCCAGCTTTCACACATCTTCTACAAAGTCCAGCACACAGAATTAGAACTCAGGTTTGCGTCTGTCAATAATGATAAAATAAATGAATAAACACACTAAGGGATGAACAGACATAGGACACGTAGCTAAACTTTATGGTGAATAAGGCCCTGCCAATGGCAGAGGCTCACTTAGACAACATTCTGGTAATTCTAAAGGCATTTTGGCTTTATATGTTTCCTGGAGCTGATCAGGCCCCACCAAATGACCCAGGTCAGAGGTAAAGAAGGACATGCCCCTTCTTCATTGTGTTAGTGCTAAATTAACACAAATAGCACCAACCATCAACTGTACTGAAATCTCTATAATCTATTTTATAAATTATTCTCACCCCTGGCTGTGGTTCCTCCACCCACCACCCACTTCCTACCTTTTAGACTTTTGACTTCATTCCGATCTCCTTCCAAATTAAAAGTATTAGGGAGGAGTCCTAGAACCAGTTTTTCTCTTAATGAGAAACTCATTTAAAAGTGAGACCAGGAAATGGGGTGGGGAAAATGGTCAAGAGAAAAAAATTGCAAAGCAGTTTGATGTGGCTGTGGACTTCAGGTTGTCACAGTACAACTTCTCTCCAGAATCCAGGTAAATTACGAATAGGAAAGGAAAGGTATTTACAAGTCAATTACTTTTCTTCAATAAACCTAGAGTTTCTACCCATCAATCAGGCTCATTTTGAGTATAATATCAATCCTATTATAATCATCCCTCCTTATCCACAGAGGATATGTTCCAAGACCCCAGTGGATGCCTGAAATCATGGACAGTACTGAACTCTACACATACTGTGTTTTTTCCTATACATAAATATCTATGGTAAAGTTTAACTTATAAATTAGGCACAGTAAGAGATTAACAACAACAAATAATAATAACAGAATAATAATAGCAATATACTATAATAAAAGTTTCGTGAATGTGGTCTGTCTCAAAAATCTTATTGGACTGTACTTACCCTCGTTTTGTGATGATGTGAGCTGGCTAAATGCCCACATAATGAGATGAAGTGAGGTGAATGACACAGGCGCCCTGATGTAGCATTAGGCTGTTCTTGATCTTCTGCCAATATGTCAGGAGGGTCATCAGTTTCCTACCCATGTCGACCATGGTAACTGAAACCACAGAAAGTGAAATCGGGGATAATTAATACTTTACTTTAGTCCTGGAGATGGGAGGTTGGGGGTGCAAAATGGAATGGAAACACTAACAGATGAGACTTACTGCATTTACTAATGAACAACAAAACCACACTGAAGGGAGTGGAAAAGGAAAGAATTACACTGAGTAACTTGGGAAATAGTATTTTGTCTATGTAAATGAAAAGAACGTACACAAATATTATACTCAAGTAAACTCTGTCTTTCATTGGTATGAGTTAGCAATTTCGAAACTAATTTATGTGTGTAGTAGGACTGAACACAAAGTAAGTCTATTATGGACAGTGAAAACAAGGTTTATCTCTGTCAGACAAAGGAATTTCAAATTAGGAAAGGAGGAGACTAGGTAGAATGAATTCTATGGTGTTAGATCAGAAACAAAGGTATCAGTAAAAACTCATGGATTTAAGTGTGAAAGTGTGTGTGTGTGTGTGTGTGTGTGTGTGCGTGCACATGTGCATGTGTGTACGCGTGCACACATACACAGATGGGCTACTTTTAGATGACCTAGAACCACTTTTTTGTTTTGTTTTGTCTGTTTTGCTTTGTTTCGTTTTGTTTTCTGATGGACTCATATAGGACCCTTAGAGAAAGAAGGAAAATATATTTTGTTAGTCATTTAAGGAAATACCAGGCTTACCCTAAGAAGTGCTATCTCCAAATGATGCCAATAGTGTCTTACTAATTGGAGGCACAGAACTGAGACAGAACTACATAATGGGGGAGGGGAGTAAGAAAATGCCAATAGCAGCTAGGAATCCCTGTTCCCAAGAGGCCTCAATCCAAAAACCATGTCCTAAGTACTGCAAACTCCATTTACTCCATTCAACTCTAATAAAAGTGTCACAAATTTAGACTCTGTTGTTTAGTTTTAGGATACACTTTTGATCTATAAAATTTCCTTGAAGGCGGAAGCCTTCCTGAGTAAAATTGGGAGAAGAAGCAAACACAAACTCTCAGAGCAGACAAACTGTTTAGGCCACTTTAAAGGCATTTTTGGATTAACAATGTGTGATCAAAATGAAAAGCATGACCATTCAAGAGCAGATCTCAGGATTCCTCACACAGACTCAAGAAACTTACAAGCAACCAACTGACTTTCTCCAGAGAACTTTCTCCAGAGAACTTTCCATTAGTCATCTGCATGACTTCAATGAGATATTAGTCAAAGAGACTTGATACCACATGGAATGAATCCGTCTCGGTTCGGTGAAGTCTCTGAGGGGTACTGACAAGCAATCTACTTCTCTGTTTCCAAGTAAGGATTTATTTATGTGTAAGTTCAGGAAGGACAGAAGATGACTAACACTTTACAGCAAACTGAGACTTGAATCAGAGAAATAGCAGGTACCCAAAGACCTGTGAGGATGGGGAGTATGAGGATAGTGACTCTCTATAATGTAAGCGCTTTGATTTCTCTGACCTAGGATTTTCTTGTTTCTGTTTCACCACTGACTGTCTTGTCTTACCATTGTCTGTGAAAAAACTAAACCCCCATGTCCTGTAGCTTCTCTTTCAATCTGACCAGCTGCCTCACCAGACCAAGAAGGTTTAAATCGACTTCATGTGTTTGCTCCCTTTACCTCGTTGAGATGTCTGAGAAGTTTGTGGTATGATACATTAGAAATTCAAAAGATACAATCATCCATAAATTATAGGGTTAAGAGCCTAGCCAGGAGCTAAAACGATTGTGCAAAGCTGTGTTTTGGATCTCAAACTCTGGAGCTAGAAAAACCACTTCTATTTACAAAGCTTGCCCTATGGTACCACTACAGGTTTTTTAAATTATGAAATGATTATTTATTTATTTACATCAAGATAAGTGTACTATTTATCTCCTTTATCTATTTCATCCATTCCCCTCACAAAACTCCCTCTGGCAACCACCAGTTCGTTCTCTGTATTTAAGAGTTTGTTTTGCTTTTTTGTCTTTTCTTCTCTTTGTTCATTTGTTCTGTTAATTTTTTTCTTAAATTCCACATATGAGTGAAATCATATGGTATTTGTCTTTCTTTGACTGACTTATTTCACTTAGCTTAATACCTTCTAGGTCCGTCTAAGTTGTTGCAAAAATTGCAAAGCTGAGTAATATTCCATTGTGTGTGTGTGTGTGTGTGTGTGTGTGTGTGTGTACACACATCTTCTTTATCCATTCATGAGGATATTTACATAATTTACTTTAATTGAATAAATTGACATGTATTGAATATTGCATAATTGCTAAACCTAAAATCTAGAATAGGATTCATTCATTCAACAAATACTGATTGCTATGACATATTCGACTCTGTTTACTGATGAAATAGTGATGAATAAAACAATGGCCCATGCTCTCAACAAGCTTATGAGGGGAAGGAAAATGTATAACCAAAAGGAACAAATAATCTGATATGATAAAGTGTGAGAAGGAGGCAGAAATAGCATAAAGGAAAGAGCTTTTAAGCCTTGGGTGTCAGAAGTTATAAAGAGAGGGTCTTGCAGAAACAGATAGCTGAGCGGTTAAAAGAGAAATAGGAGGGCACCAGGCAGTCCTTAGTGCAAGGGCAAGTGGAGCGATGGGTGGCACAGGGATTGCTTGGGGCAAAGAAAACAGCAGGCACAAATGTAGGCATGAGATAGTATGTTGTCCTACAAAACTCAGAGTATTATTGGCGAGTTAGGTGATGAGGTAAGCAGGTGTCTCGTCTGATGGGAGCAGATACGGCCGGAGGTCACCAGCTGGTCAAGGCCATGTGTACCGCTCCCACACTCATGCCCAGCCTTGATCGACCTGTCAGTGAGATGCCAGGGAAGTTTTCAGATGAGACATGATCAGACTTGCATGATGGATAGATGGATGTCTCTGGATGAAAACAAAATGAGGAACTACGGTGACGGCATGTAGATTATAGTCTGGTTAGAAATGTTTCTCTCCAGTGTCATTTCAATCTTTGAATTCATATTGAAGACTACTAGTTAAGAGCAGTAGCCCTTTTTTTTTTTTTAATATCCTTCAAACTCCATGACAATTGCTAATGATGTCAGCAGCAATGTCCTGGCGTGTGCAGGGCGTGCCGGAGAGGGAGAGGTTAAAACTGCCACCACCACCCCTTTTCTCACCCATTCCTTCAGCTAGCCCAAAGAGACATTTCATCTAAGTCAACACATTGTGCTCTGCTCTGACAAGTCAGCGTCAAGCCCAGGCTCTGAGCTCCCCTTTCCAACCCACTTGCGCTCTCAGAAGCCCTTCTAGTATGTAAATACTGAAGCATCCCTGAGTATCAGCAAATGACTCACAGATGATCCTTTGATTCTTCCAGACCTTAGAGGTCTTGGGATGCCTTCTTGTGTGGGGTCTTTTGAGAAACCTCTCTCAGAACCCCAGTGGTCTACAAATGGCTAGGAGAAGCTCCTACACGTGGGACCTGGGGAGAGAGTTTCCATTTCTCAGTGATTAGTACCATTGTCCCAGAAAATGGCAACAGATGGTTTGATCATTGGCTAAATCTTCAGCTGAATTTCCCAAGAGTACGAGCAGGTATGACCTGCCACATAATCATAGTTTATCTGAAAAGCCAAGAGCCTAGAACAGCCCCAGTTTACAGTATTAATGATCATCTGTAAAATCAGAGTGAATTTCCTGCAGTACTTTTTAAAACATAAAATTAATAGCTACACATCAATACTTTCTTTTTATCATACATTTAAATAATTTTGGTGAGGCACAATATGATTACTTTGATTTACCTTTTTGAGTCTGTAAATACCGTTGTCATTTTTTCTCTCCTTTTTTTTTCCTTTTTCACGTTTATTTTCTGCTTAGCTATTACCAAATGGTGGATTGTTCATGATAATTAAAATGACTTCCTTGCTTGAAAAATTAGCATTAATTCATCAATTAGGTGGGATAAATAGATCCTGTCCTTCTTTCTCATCTCACTCATAGAGTTGCCAGATTTAACACGCAGAAATACAGACAGCTTAGTTAAATTTGAATTTCAGATAAACTACGAATAATATTTCAGTATAAGTACATTCCGTGTAATTTTGAGACATATTTATACTTAAAAAAATGTCTTGTTTTCTTTACCTGAAATTCAGATTTACCTAGGGATCCTATATTTTATTTCACAACCCATTCACAAAGATCTGAATTTTATTTCATAATATTCAGATAACTGAATATTAGGATATCTAGCCTGGGGGGGGGGCAGCCTTCCACCCAGATTCATAGAATGAAGTATGGAGAAGTAGCATGTGGTTCAATCAAAAATAATTTGATGTCAGGAGGATTGTTATATAGCCATTGAAAAGGACATTTTATGGTAAGTATAGACTAACATGGGAAACTGCACGTTATAGGCTAAATAAAAAGAGCAAGATGCACAATTACATAATAGTAAATCATAAATAGTAGTAAAATAATAACAGCTAGCCTTTTGAGAATGCTAATTCATAACAGGCGTGTTCTAACCATTCTTTGTATTAATATTCACAATTTTATGTGTAGGTACTATTATTATCCCCAGCATGAAGATAAAGAAACTGAAGTCCCAGAAATTGCTGACTAAATATTATATTTTCACATATATACATATATTACCTTATATGGATACATAGATACATAGATATATGTTACCAAAAAGCTACATGAGCAGAAAAAGACTAGAAGAAAACAGAACAAGCTGTAATGTTCATTATTTGGGGTAAGAATATAGTGATTTCTAAAATCTTATTCGTGCATTTTCTGTATTTTCTCCAAGAGCATACATTGCTTTTTAAATAAAGCAATAAGATAATTTAAATGGAAAAATATTATCTAATTAGAAAATTTTATCCCCATTTTTTAATGCCCTTGTTACCTGCCCGCACCATATATTACAAAACTAGTTTTGAGGGGTTATGTATGTTGCTATAATTTTAAACCACCCAAGTGTTCACCAGGTAGATAAAGGCCTCCACCTTTTAAATTGAGGACCCCTCAGCAATCAATTGATGTATTCAATGTCGTGATCCCAAGTGGTCACTGAACATTCTGCTAGATGAAATAGGAAATGGATCTGCAAATAGAGAGAGAGAGATGTAGTTCTGGGGGCTTTTTTCGTGGACATTGCATTAGATGGAGCAATCCTGGCTTCATAAAACCAGCAAGGAGAAGGACAGGCAGGTTATCCATGCCTTCAAGTCATTTCCTCAACTTGCTTCTGAAGAAGCAGTCCCTTCAGAGACTTATAGGCTCATCCTAAAAGTTATAAGACAAATATCATATGATCTCTCCGGTATGTAGAATCTAAAAACAAAAACAAAAACAAGGTCAAAGATACAGAGAGCAGATTGGAGATTGCAAGAGGCAGAGATTGGGAAGTGAAATGTTTTCTTTCTTCTGTCCTTCCTCCTTTCCTCCTTCTTTCTTCCTTCCTTCCTCCCTCCCTCCCTCCCTCCCTCTTTCTTTCTTTCTTTCAAAAAATTAGCTGACGGCCATACCACCCTAAATGTACCAAATCTTGTTTAGAAAAACTAAGTAGACTAAAACTAAAAAACTAAAAACTAAAAACTAAAAAACTAAGTAGAAATTAAAAAAAAAATAAAAAGATAAGGTGAGGTACTTGTGTTGGTGTTGGTGCCCGTATGTCAGGGAGAGGGCTTGAGAAGAGCAGGAAGCAGGGTTCAAGATAATCCTGAACTGAGATGTTTCCAATGGCTCTTATGTCATCACTAATAAGACAGTTGTTTTTATAGGAGGCTGTCTCTAGCAAAAATAAGCTTCTGGCTTTTACTTTAAAGGAAAGATGCCAGCATCTAAGCTCATCTTTTAATTGCCTTATACGCAATAGAAGAGGTTGTTAGTATAGTGAACAAGCCAGAACAGGGATGGGGAAGCCAACTGTTCTCTATTCCTACCATGGAAAGTTCACTGGGAGGTGTGGTTCAAAGCCAACCAGAGGATGCAGGAGATTGGAGAAGATTTCCCTTTCCCTTCAGACCCACAAGCAAAGTACATTGCCTTCTTTCCTTTGCAAAGCAGACACCGAGTACTTCTCAGAGAGATGCTACAAAGACGCTTCAGCCTAGAACAAGAGTGAGTCATGGTTTGTACAACTCAGTGGCACTGCCAACCCGCCTCTGCTATCCCTCACAGTTTTTGTTTTCTTGGTATGATAATTAGTTGTTGGCATTAGGAATGTGTCTTCTGAGGAAAAAATTGGGGCACCTGTTATTTCTGGAATGAGTGTTCCATGCATTCTATTGAGGTAAGCTATCTACTCATAGTCCAAGTGCTGGCCACATGTGGTCACCTAACCCAGAGCTCCATTGTTCTCATGCTTTGTTTTTATCAGTCCAAATAACAAACATGATTTCCAGCCACCATCTTCTACCTTCCGCTGAGATAAACGGAGAGCAAGCTATTCAGGAAAAGCAAGAGTTTCTCAGTTGCCAAAAGCTTGAAAATTATCATCTAATGGTTCTTTTTAAATTTTTTTTTAGATTTTATTTATTTATATGACAGACAGAGATCACAAGTAGGCAGAGAGGCAGGCAGAGAGAGAGAGGGGAGGAAGCAGGCTCCCTGCAGAGCAGAGAGCCCGATGCGGGGCTCGATCCCAGGACCCTGGGATCCTGACCTGAGCCGAAGGCAGAGGCTTAACCCACTGAGCCACCCAGGTGCCCCCATCTAATGGTTCTTAACTTCAACTACCCATTAGAATCACCTTGGGAGCTTTTTGAAAAATACCACTGCTGGGGCCCTACCCAAGCAGGTTAGACAGACTCTCTGGGAGTGGGGCCAACCATGTCACTGGTGGTTAAAGCTCCACAATGATTCTGCTGGAGGCTGGAGGCTGAGAATCACTGATCTCATCCATCCAGGCCCTTCCTAATGAAACAGACCCAGAGGGGCTGATGGACTGTCCCAAGGTCTCATAGCTTGTTAGGCAGTGTCCCCTTCTCTGTTTGTCTTGATCCAAACTATGAACTCTTTGAGCACCTGAACCATGATGATAACATTTAAGTCCACAGTGCCTACCCCAATAAATGTCTGACGAGGTCAGAAAGCCTAGAACGAAAGGATGGACCAGACCTGGTCTTTCCTTTGTCCCATGGACTCTTAGAAGAAAAATCATTATTAAGGCAAATTACTACAAGATTTTTAGCTCCAAAACTAAGTCACTAAATATCAAATTCCCCAAAACTTATGATTCATCTGTTTCTGGAAAAATGCTATGAGTCAGACTGCCCCCCACCAAACCCCAAACCAAATGACTTTACCCTAATTAATCCAACTTTTTTAAGCTAAGTACTTGACCTTGTTCCACACCCCCTGCCTCACTAAATTCTCATTTTGTAGAGTCTCCTTAATTTCCCCTGTTAAACTTGACACTTTCAAATAAATACCACTCACAATGGCATGTTTTTCTTCAGTATGAAGATTTCAGAGTGAAGAGAACTATGGGAAGTCTGTGCTGTAATTAAAGAGGCATAAGACTTGAGCCTGACAGTTGGCGAGACCTCAGGCACTGAGTTCTGGACTGTTCTGTGGCTATACATCTTTCTCCAGGGAGTCAGATGGAATTCAAGAGAAATCGAGCCAGTGTGTTGAGTTATAAGGGCTCAGAATTGGAGCACGGGTGTCCAAGGCCGTAGAACTGTGGGACAGATATTGTGGTACCTATGTCCTCACCCTTGGAACTACAGAGCACACAGTCCAGCCTTCCAAATGCCTACAACTCTGCCCGAGGGAATTCTCTGGGTATACCCCTGGGACAGACTGAAGTACTTGAGAATATCTTCCCACTACCACCCCACCTCCATGGTGGTCTTCAACCCAAAACTAAGTAGAATTGGGGTCTCCATCTCCCATCTCCCTCACTCCAAGGCTTGTGTTGAGTTTCTCGTGGGGTTCCGGACCAGTTGCCCTGTAGTTACCTGCCTGCTACCTTATCTTCTTTTAGCTGCCTTCTCTTCCTGTACCCTTTCCCACTTCCTTGCTGGTCGTTTCCTCACCTTATCCCCCACATAATGAAATCCTGTGTCAAGGTCTGATTCTGACAGAACCCAAAGAAGACAATCGCCTTGTCAACTTAGAGTCCTTTGATTTGAGAAAAGCTGTTTAACTTTGAGAGTCATTGTCCTCAAATGTAAATTAAGGAAAAGATTTGGGAGCCTCACTTGGTCAGAGCAGGTGAAGAGCTGCTTCCTGTGGCTGCCAAAGCCCTCTCTGACCAGCCCTTCACCTCCTGTCTCCTTCTGGCCCTCAACCCTTTGGGTCCAAGTGCTCCCTCCCCCAGGCTCCTCTTCAGCCACTGGGAGTTCCTTTGAATTCCTGCAAGTGCTGCGTTCCCACTTGTCTTTGGAACTCTCACTCAAGCTGTCCCTCTGCCTGGAACACTCTTCTTCCTTCTGTTTATTTGGCTCACTCCTACACATCCTCCAGCTCTCTGCTGAAATGTCAATTCCTGTAGGGAAGCCTTTTCTGACGCCTAATCTCGGAACGTGCTTTAGTTGTGTGCTACCAAATATAGTGTTCCCGTCGTCACATTTGGCATACATTACAGTAATTTCTGTTTACTTCCCCAAGCCCATCTCACTCCTCATCCACCATCACCACTGGCTATTATGTTCCTTGAGAACAGAAACTCAATTTATCTTGCTCTCCACTCCATTCCTGACACCTAGAGCAATTTCTATACATAGTGGGTACTTAGTAAACAATTGTTGAATAAAATAAACACTTGTTTACTAAATATTAAAGGGTTTGGGAATAGACCTTAAAACAATGTTTCAGTCAGGGCTCGGTCTCAAATGGTTGGCACCCAAGGTATGGCTGTTCTCCTTCAGCCTGTGTACTTGAAGCCTTGGGGAAAAGGGTGTGTAAAGGATAGAGTTTCCCTTTAACTTGAGAACAGCTTTATCTTTTTATCCTAGTGTGGGCTATCATTATTTTTAACATGAAAAATTTTAAAGTTGGAAAGCACTGTGTTAAAATAATCTAGCTCTGTACTTATAAAAAAGAAAAAAGTGGAGTTAAAATCTGGAAAAGAAAGTTGAATAGCAAACACCGAACATGAACAATGCTTGGAAGCAGAAGTCACCATGTTTATCAACTGTTAAGGACAATGCAGCCTTCTTAGGTGTGGGCCTTTCTGACATTCCTTTAGACTTGGTGGCCTGATAGGCTTTATCTCAAAAATCCCGGGATCTTCCAGGAATGGGACCAAGTGCACGGAGCAACTCTCAGTTTTTTCCATCCACCACATGTCTTAGAGTAAAATCTGAATTCCTTAGCAAGCATAAAAGCCTCCCTGGGGCCCGGCACTGCCTACCTTTCTCTCCAGACTCATCTTCCTCCATATCCTGCCACATGCCTTCCTTGTGTATTTATTTGCAGGCATGTTTCAAATCTCTGTGCTGTGGCTCAGCTATTCACCCCAAGGCAGACTCCTCCCTACTCTCCCACCCTTCTGTCAGTTTTGCTGGGTGACTCCTTTTATCCTCGGAGACTCCACTCAAGCCCCAGGGCAGCCTTCTCTGAGCTTCTAGAGTGGAGTTTCCACTTTGGTTTCTACTATCACCTGTTTTCTTCCAGCACATTTAAGTGTTGAAAATATTGGTTTGCTGTGTCCCACTGACTCCACCCCCAACCAGTTTATGAGTTTTTGGAGGACAGGAACTATGTCTTGTTCATCTTTGTACTCTCAAGGCCAAGCACAGGGTCTGCCATTGAGGAGGTATTCAATAACTGTTTGCTCAAAGATGCTAAACAGTGTGATCATTTTTGTGTGATCTGGCCTTTGCCTGACTTAAGAATAGTAGGCAAACTTCAACAAATTGCTGATGATTGATGATTGACCTATAATTTAAAAAGTTTTGGCATATTCAGTTTAAGTACTGGTCAATAAATTGTGCACAGGTTGGAAAACGGAAACATCTCAGATTTTAAAAAAAATTATATAATGTGCACAAGTCTCTCATCTTGAATGCCGTGATCACAGACAACAGTCCTGGCGTGAAACACCTGGGAGAAGGGAAATGTTTCAGGCATTGAGCTCCGGGTAGCAGCTTGCTATTCCTCAGGTTCCTCACGTATGCAAATGTGTGGCAAGTACAACTGTATGTTGATAACTCCTAAGAAATCTGTTTTCTATTTTAATAAAACTGAATAGTAGTAGTCCTTTGTTAAGATGAATGAAATCTGCCGTTCTGCTTTGGAATTCATTCCAGAGGGAGGGGTCATCCAAAAGGCTTTGCTCCAGCTCCACCCTGCTGCCTGCACCAAGAGCAACTGTGGTGAGAGTGTCCACACCCAGGGTCAGGAAGAGGTGGAGCCACCAGCCAGGGAGGCTGAAGCAGGATGCAGAGCCCCTGGGGACCGGCGGCTGCCGCACCACTACCCTTGTGCTAGGCTTGCAGTACAGGATGAGGTCTCCCGAGGTTGGGTTTCTGGGGCTCTAGCTTGTTTGGACCTTTGGCACACTTCCCACATCCCCTGCAAACCATAATAGCTGCTATTTATTCAGCTGTTGTTAGATGATGTCCTGCACATTTGCATAAAACTCACTGTCCCTCTGCAGGTGGAGTAACAAATAATTTTTTTTAAATATTTTATTTATTTAAAGAGAGAGAGTGTGTGTGAGCATGGGGAGGTGTAGAGAGAGGGTGAGAGAATCTTAAGCAGACTCCACACTGACAGTGGAGCCCGTCTCGGGGCTTGATCCCACAACCCTCAGATAGTAACCTGAGCTGAAATGAAGGGTCTGATGTTTAACTGACTGACTCGCCCAGGCACCCCAACAAGTAATTTTAGAAATAACTTTCCCAAAGTTGGTAAGTAGTAGTGCTACGTTAACACCTGGGGGTCCTATCTCTACTCATGATGATCGATGCATCAAAACTATGATAAAACTTATAGCCTAGATGTGATTTACATGAATTAGCTCATTATATTCCCACAAGAACATTTTTAGGAAAGAGGTATCCTCCTCTTACTGATGAGGATATTGAGGCAGAGAGGAAGTATGGAGAAATGTACCTCTAGGCACCATGTAGTATAGTGAGGAGTAGGGAAGAAGTTCATCTCCTGTCTTCTGATTCAGAACTCTGTCTGTCCCTTTACACAAAGACACACACAGGCACAGACACAGATACACACACACACACACACACACACACACACACACACAGAGACATGCTTTACTTCTGGTAAAAAAAAAAAAAAAAAAAAAAAAAGAGAGAGAGAGAGAGAGAGAGACAGGTGAGAAAAGTGAGGAGCCAGAAGTGTAATTTACATAACACAGGTTCTTCATAAACATGCCAGACGACATGAGAAGTAAATTATAAGATCACTCACCAGTAATGGAACTACAAGCTAGGAGGTCTAGTAGACCCCCAAATCGGCTCACAATAAGGATGACTTGAGTTCTGCCCTAGTTTCAATCCCACTTTGCTCTAAAGTATAAACTACAATTATGAAAAGACAAAGGTGTTTGCCATGTTAGCTCCACAAATAAAAGCATTCAAACAGAATTCTCTGAGGGCAACAAGAAATGTGGCTTCAAAGGAAGACGGGTTGTCTCTTGCCATGGCATATGACATGAGCTCTCCTGACATCTGAAGCTCTCTAACGTCCTCTCAGTCTGAAGGCTCACCCATCACTGCACTGTGGCAGCAGGAGTGTGGTTGAGATTAGAGTTTGAAGAAGCTTTGTAAAAATGAGCTACTGGTCTCATGAGACCTGCTGAGGGGGTGAAGTGCTTAGGGATGAAAAGGGTCACTGTCACCCAGGAAACAACAAGGTTGGCTCCTACCACTTGCCCTAGTGTGATAGCTGTTCCTCCTGGATTAACATCACATTGATTAATGATGCCAGTTAAAAGCCAAAGCATGCTGAGAGCTGACCTCCTTAAAAGATTGCAAAGTTATATAAATCTAATAAGAGGCATAGGAAAGGAGGCATGACACAAAAAGAGTTTCCTTGCTACTCTGGTTGTTAAGGATTTGCATTAGAATGAGGTCAGGTCATCACAATTTCTATTTTAATTTGTCAATAGGCAGTCATGAATTGTAGTCACTGGCTGCCATCTCCAACTTCCTAGGCACCAAGTGGCGTATCCTTTTACAGTATTAGAGAAACTTCCGGTCCTGCTGGAATGGCTTTGTACTCTATTTCCAAACAAGAACATAATGTACATAGAAAAAAATAGGTCAATATTTAGCTTCAGCATCTTCTGGCAATAGTTTAAACATGGAGTGGATGTAAATTTACCTTGACCCAAGGCTCATCATATGTCTCTTGCTATTATAAATACATCAGAATCATTGAAATTCTGGAAAACTCAGTTTTCTGCTCACACAGTAGCCTTTACATACCATAAACTAGCTCAGGGACTTTGTCATGATGATTTACCTATTAGAATACTTCCCCAGGGAAGTATCTTCTCCATGGGCCGCCTCAGGCCTTCACTCAAAGTCACCTTCCCAGAGAGGTCTTTCCTAACTATCCTTTTTCAGTTTAAGCTGTCCGTGACAGCTGATCCTGTCAGTTTCCATGCCCCTTTCCTTATTTTCTTTTTCTCCATGATCTGCTTTATTTTATACCTATTTACTTTGTTTCTTCTCTAGCGGCCGCTACTAAAATCTAAGCATCATGAGACCAGGGACTTTTCTCTATTTTTTTTCCCTAGTGCTAAAATCCCTGCTTATAGATGAATTCTTAGTGCATAGTAGTCATTTAGTAAATTTGTGTCGAAATGGATGGGTGGGTGGATGAATAGATGCATGGATGGGTGGACTGATGGATGGATGGACGGACAGATGGATGGATGATCACTGGATCTTTCAGCTGGCTGGAATCTGACAAAGAGAGTACAGCTCCAAAAGTAAATAAAGGACAAGCTTATTTCTCAGCTTTTCTCTCTCTGTGTGTTGGCAGTTGTTAAACCATCTGCCATACAAGCCAGCTCTACCATTTCAATCCTAAAACCCTGTGTTAATTACATCACTACATGGTATTTCTTCACTTATCCAGGATAGCCATGCGGTGATAATTTTTTGAGACAATCCTCAAAGAATAGTATTTTATGACTTCATTAAAAGAAGGGATTAAGGTGGTTGCTGAAGTTGTGTCTGTGGGGAAGTCTCGAGTCTTCATGTGTGGTTAAACATAGTAACTGCCTCGTAGGACGAACTCTATGTAGGTTAGGAGTCCAACTGTCAGAGGCATTTTTTATGCACTTGCAAACTATTCTAATTTACCTATTCTAAGTGCATTAAATGCTAATTCTTATACCTGTTTTTTTCTGTATGTACCAAGGACACTGTGGCCACTGATGTCTTCACTCAAAGGGGTATTCCCAATTGGTTCTGTTGGATCTTTCTTTGATCAAGGGTCCTGTGTGACATTCCTCCATTTCGTAACTTATCCATGCCCCCTTAGCTCTGTTAGAGGTGAGGTAGAAGATAAACATAGAGTTTAGCACCAAAAGATGGTGGGTAATCCATAGGCAATAAGCAGGAGAGTAAAGAGAAGGCCATCGTCCAAAGGCTCTTGGGGGTCCCCATTAAACAATAACCTATGTCAAATATGCTTCCATTCAGCTCCCTGGTCCTGGAGGGGAAGGTCCTTTTTTTGCTACTCACCTCTTTCTTCTCTTCCCCTCTATCCATCAACCCTCCCCTCTCCTTTCTCCTGATACAGTTTTATTTAAATAATGAAGTACAAATCTTCTCCATGTACCCTAAAATGTTCCCACTTAAAATGAAGTTTTCTATGAGCCTTTGTGTTTGCTTCACTGAGACTGGAAGGGGGGGGTGGGTATGATCACAGGGAAAGGAACACCTAGAAAATGCGCAAATTAATATTTCAAGATATAACCATTATGCCTGCTGAATGAAATCCTCCACATCCTTTACTCTGAGGCCCACTTCTTGCTTGAGACCTGTTCACTCTACCCCACCTGGTATAGATTATTCCCTCTTCAGAAGCACCATGTCTGCACCACTCATTTGTCCCTCTTGTTCACACTCAGTCTTGTTATCATTTTTATTCTGTTGTGCTCTAATATCTTCTAAATTCATTTTTTTTCTCTTTCATGTTATCAACTCCTTTAGAACAAGGAAAATTCCTAAAAAATATTTTACAAGCCTGTACCTTACGCACAACAAGTATTCAACAAAAATCTGCTGATGGATTGGTCAAATCCCAATCAGAAGCATCTGCAAGATACAACTGACTAAGGGTGGATGCGGGGGGCGGGGGGGGAACTGGTCGACATGAAGCGGTGTTCTGCAACTTGAGGTAGGGAAGCCCTCCTGTCTTAAGTATTATCACTGGAAGTTCTGACCCAAAATGCAAGGTAAGGGTTGCATAGTCTAAACAAGCAAAGTGACAAACTCAAGGAGAAAGTTTATATTGATGATGATGATCATCATCAAGATTTGATTATTAACTATGTTCCAGATCTTCTTCTAGATCCTTTACACATTTGAACTAATTTAATCCTTAAAATAAATACCCACATGATCTACACTGACGGAGAAAACATTCCTGTATACCTGAAGAGAATGGGCTCAATATGAAAGAGCAGAACAGAAATGGAAAAGGATTAAGTTTTCGAGTTAGTATTATTTTCCCATTAAAGTCTCAATATTCACCCCAGGGAAACAGCATACTGCATAATATTAAGGGCATTTGCATTTTTTGTAGTGCTCTAAACCTCTCCATTACCAAGGGAAAG
The DNA here is from genome assembly GCF_002288905.1 of Enhydra lutris kenyoni. Classification (NCBI taxonomy): domain Eukaryota; kingdom Metazoa; phylum Chordata; class Mammalia; order Carnivora; family Mustelidae; genus Enhydra; species Enhydra lutris. Next base: position 28,493,598 of record NW_019154101.1, on the reverse strand, counting down.
GATTTCCACTCAATTAGATCACAAAGTAGAGGATTATGCGGTTTGAATCTCAACACGTGAGAGACCTGGAGACATTGTGCATAGGAAAATGTAACTGAGGGCAAGAAGGGCTATGATAGGTGTTACCACTGTGGCCGCGACCACCAAGAGCAGTGAGGTGCTTCTCTTCCTTTGTGCCTTCATAGGGCTGCATCGAGGGATACCACTCATTTCCAGCAGAAATGAGTCATGCATCCTCAAATTGGATGTGGCTAGCTGAGTCTAGCGGGTGTCAGTCTTTGAGTTGCACAGCGCCAAATGTCAGGACATTGTTTACTTAGAATGGAAATTAAATCTTTGAGCTGGGACAAGACTGTGGAGAGACAGCAGGTTGATTTGTCATGGTAGGAAAGAGTAAAACACAGTGTTTCCTCATAAAACATATTAAAGATGTGAATTCGGGCAGGAAAAATCCTGTTGTTATTACTTCTTATTAAGTGTCATTGTTTAATCTGAATTCTTCTGGGAAATTTGAATTTGCCGAGTTTGCGTTAATAGGATTCAATGGAATAAAGAAAAGTTGAAGGAAGTAGTATTAAATTCCCAACCTGGTTGGGTTGTTGATGTCTCTTTAGACCAGGTTAAATATGATATCCTATAAGCTGTCATTTTATTCTCTCCTTAGACTATAGTCATAAAATTATGGTCAGTTTGGGTGTTTCGTTTTCTGAATGAGGATTTGCTGACTGGATCATTTGATGAAATCATGGACTCACTAGGACAAAGAGTCCTTATGAGCCCCTTTGCTCTCACTGCCACTCACTGTACCCCAGTATACTCACACTGCTGGTCACAAGGAGAACCAGAGGTAAGAAGGAAGAAGGAAGCAGCGTGGGGTTGATACTCAACGAACAGTTCTAGAATGAACAATGTTCAAAGTCACAGCCTCAACTGTCACTTGGCAGCAGTTATCCATAAATGTCATCCTTCTTCAGCTAAATTTGATTCTTCCATACTGTAGAATGGATCTGAGGATGAAGCAGTAGGAGTCTCAATGGTATGAAACTAGTCGTTTACATGTGTAACTGATATGAGTTTTTCCACTGAGGTGAAGAAATGTCACCACCCATGGGAGATTCAAAATTAGCTCCTATAAACATCACACACACACACACACACACACACACAGAGGGAAGGTTCCAGATCTATAGAATACCCCATCCCAGGCTATGCTATGTGGCAAACCTGTCTAGCCTCCACTGCCCAGGGCTCAACCGAGAAAAACAACTGATTTTCTGTTTCAAATTGGTTCCCCAGAGCCCAGAAGCATCTTTCTTCCTCCTTCTTTGGGGTGGAGAACATGAAAGAAAAAGCTATCATATATCCTCTGAGACAACAAAGAACCTAGAAGGAGATTCAGAAGGCTAGATCCAGCCTACAGAAAATCTTTTTGTCTCATAGAGAGTTAAGTTAAAAATTTGGTAAGTTTTACATAAATATATGGTTTTCAGCTTTTATTTAGATGGTGATAGACAATATGCAATCACAATGGTGACTTACTCCTAGTAGACTAAAAATATATAACATAGCATGTAGAGACTTACAAATAGAAAGCTTTTTATTTTAGGTCTTTTCTTATTCCTTAAGACTTCATGTTTGTGCACTGTCTAGAGCACCTTGCAATAAAACATAGATTTGTATTACATTTTATAAGCCTTTCAATGGTCCATTTCATTTATAAAAATAGTGCACAGTGGATCAAAATAAGGCTATTACACTTTAAGTATACTTTAAGCCCTTCCCGAAAAGTTAAAATATTGGTACTCTGTTCCGCCAAAGCTGAAAAGGAATTCTGGGCAGAACTCTAGTAAAACCCTATATTAAAAACTAAAAATAGAAATATCAAATGATAGGCTAGATAAGGAATAAGTATTTTTAAAATATAAATAAACAAACATAGGAATTTTAGAACGTATTGGTCTTCCCCCACTCTGTTCAACAGCTTTGGTTCAAATGTCAAGTGTGTACTTCAGTGACAAGATAGTGTGGAAGGAAAAGCCAAATCAAATGAGAAACACAGTCACTAAAATGTGTTCAATCATTTACAATGTCTGACCTTTCACAATTCAAATGATTTTTGGTTGCACATAACTTTTCCAAGTAGCCAGCTTTTTTTCAGAATGTTATTATATTTTTAACTAAAAATTTATTTTTCCCATTCCATCTGGAAAGTCTCAACTCTTCATTCAACTCCTGACAAATCTCTGTCCTTGAGGAACTGATGGGAAATTTTCACGAAAAGTCTTAGGACTCAAATTCACTCAAATTCTTAATCACCACCTGGTTGGATGACTTTATCTCTTTTGATTAAGAAGGTTACTGATAGGGAGAGGCTGTTTGACTGATTTTGTAATCAGTAATGGAAAAAAACTGAAAAGGACGGTCACCAAAAAAGAGTAACTACAGCTCTTCACACAAATTCTGTTGCATAGACTGTTATAAAAATAAACATTGGTAGCTAATGACTGATTCTAAAGAAAATGAGTCAGAACCTAAAGCAATATGACAGATACTTAGGCCTGAACTCAGAGCCTAAGGGATAATTGGATTGTCAGCATAGATTTACTATCCTATTGCTTGATGGATACATTTTACTATATTTTCTATTCTAATTTTCTGTAGATTTCATATATACTTATGATTGGCTCAATTCAGAATGGTGATGTCATTAACCATGATTAACTTTGGGCAAATCAGTCTCTCTCTGGGCCTCAATTTCATCATCTATAGAATGAAGTTTTGGATTGGATTAAAAAATCTTTTCTGGGGGTTGCCTGAGTGGCTCAAATTGTTAAGCATCTGCCTTTGGCTCAGGTTAGGGTTGGACCTAGGATGGAGACCTATATCCGGTTCCCTGCTCAGTAGGGAGCCTGCTTCTTCCTCTACCTGTGCCATTCCCTCCGCTTATGCTCTCTGACTCTCTCCTTGTGTCAAATAAATAAAATGTTTATTTATTTATTTTTTAAGAGGAGCTATAGAGTTATGGGCGAGAGGTTGTTAGGCAAAGGAAGAGAGAGAATCTTAAGCAGGCTCCATGCCCAGGGCAAAGCCCCACTTGGGTCTCAATGGGGGTCTCACAGTAGAGCTTGACTTGGGGTTTGGTCTCATGACCCTGGGATCAAGACCTGAGCAGAAATCAAGAATCAGACACTTAACTGACTGAGCCACTCAAGCGTCCCTGGATTAAAAAATCTTTAAGAAGGCTTCAAATGCCATGTTATGATCTATAATTCTAGGTGCTAAGTTGTCAAATACTATTCTTTGTAAATGTCCTAGCAGCAAGCACAGCACCTAAAATCTATGAAGTATATATACAGTGTCAGAGATGAATGGATGGTAGCTTTCAAAGGAGGTACAGTATCTGATTAAAATAATTTGACCTGCGTCCATTCGGTAAGGCACAGGACTTTAAATGTTTTCCAGCTTTGTTGTAACAAGTGCTTTTTGTAACAAGTACAACATTGTAGAAGTTTAAAAGAAAAATTAAAGCCATCCATCTCCTGAATGAAGTAACCATTTCAACTTTTTGGTGTATAACTATCCATTCTTTCCTCTATGCTTATAGAAAAGTAAGTTGTTCTTATTCATTAAAAAACATTATACAAAAAAAAAATTATACATTTTTAACTTGACAATGTATTATGTAAGTTTTTAAATTCATATTTTTAATATGTATATAATTTTCTTTAGCATGATTGTATAATGCATTTAATTATGTTTCTATTTCCCCCAATTTTTGTTATTACAACCAATTTTGTAATAAGTACCCCTACATATAGAATATTGTATACTGGTATATATATTTCCAAAAAGTTTATTCTCAGAAGGAAGATTTCCAGATCAGTGGATAGGAACATTTTAATTTTGTATAAATATTGCTAAATTATTTTCCAAAAATATTCACATTCCTTTCAGCGATACAGGAGTACCTATTCCCCAGAGTCTTGCCACCTTTGAATACATAACTTTGAAAAAAAAATTTCCAGTCTAATAAGTGAAAAAACATATCTTGCCATTTTAAATTACATTTTTCTAACTAACAGAAATTTTGGCATTTTTACATACACATGTTTATTTGCATGTGTTTTTGTTCTTTTGCTGTATGCCTTTACTGGTTTGCTTTTATATCCTAGAAATCTTTTCTATTAGATTATTTGTCTTTTTTTATATAAATTTGTAGGAGATTTTGTATAGGAATTAAATCAACACTTTGTCACATGGGTTGACATAAATTTTGAAAAATCTTTCTACCTATTACTTACCAAATAAGAAATATAATAATATTCATTTTGTAGAACTGATATGGAAATTGAGAGTGTATCAGTACCAAAAATAGTTTCACATTACAGAATAACCGCTAGGCCCAGAATCCTGTATCCCCAAAATTAATACGTGAAGCTCTACCCCTCAGTGGGATGGAGATAGGGCTTTTGGGAGACAATTAAATTTAGGTGAGGTCATGAGGCTGGGCCCCTCATGATGAGATTATCACTCTTATAAGAAGAGATATCAGAGAATTTGCTCTCTCTTTTCCTGCTATCATGGGAAGACATAGCAAGATGGCAGCCATCTCCAAGTCAAGAGAAGAGATATCATTAGAAACTGACCATGTGGCAACTTGGTCTTGGACTTCTAGCCTCTAATACTGTGAGGAAATACATTTCTGTCATTTAAGCCACCCAGCCCATGGTCGAGGTGACAATAACAATAACAATATACAAAACCCAACGATAACGTTGCCTACAAGAGAGCGGCATCCTTCAACTTCCTCAACAATTATTGATGCCTATTTGAACATTTCCATCTAAATTTTTGACTGTTTCCTAACTGAGCATTGCTTTTGGCAGTAAAGGTCTACTTGTACTCATTTATTCAACATCACCCCATGCTCGCAGAGGTGATGGGAAGGTTACAGGACATCTATAGCTATGGTTATAAAACACACTACTTCAAACTTAACACCATTTTATTATGTTCACAGACTCTACCTCTGCTGCACAAAGTCTCAGACCTCAGCTGAAGACCTCAAACAGCTATGTGACCCAAACACTTTGGGGCTGGAATCACTTGAAGGCTTTTCTACTCACAGGTCTGGTGCCTAGTCTGGGATGACTTGAAGGTTGGGCTCAGCTGAGACTGCCAACCAGGGTGTCTACTGTTGTCTGTCCTCTTCGAGTAGCATGTGCTTTCACAAGGTACTGTACCATGACAGTTTTATATGGTGGCTCAGAGCTCCATGTGAGACCATTTCAGTAAACATATGGGAGCAACATGGCCTTTTATGACCTAGGCTCAGAAATCACAAGCATCACTTCCTCTGAGCTACATTAAGCAGTCATAAGCCCACTCAGATTCAAGGAGAGGAGTCATAAACCCTACTTATCAATGGGAACAGAACTAAAAAATTTGTAGCCATGTTTTAAAACCATCACCTAGAGATGTAAACTAAACCTAGAGATATAGATATATGTACACATGTACACATGTGTAAGTGTGTGTGTGTGTGTGTGTGTATTAAATCCCTATGATTCTCACAACAAATCACTTGGCTATGTTGTATTATGTCTATTCCAACTTTCCTAGGGTCACATAACCAGTACATTGTAGAGGCAGGATTCTAATCCATATAACCAATGTCATATGAATTCTACTAAACCATGTCAACCCCAGGGGAGACTCCATTAGTTTCAATGCTTAAAACTGCCACGCTAATAATTTTGAGTTGACACTATATTCAAAGTAGCCGATTTCCTCTGAAAACAAAAGAAGCCAGAGGAAATGAAATTGTGTTCCATTTAAATAAGCATAATTTACAAAACAGACAAACCCCAGGTAAGCTCTCAGAGACTTTCAACGTGAAACCAATCGTGTCAAGGCATCAGCTCACCCTAAGGCACAACATTTTCTAGAATTCTAACATGTGATTTCCTGAGTGTTTTGTTTTCTCTTTTGTTTTGTTTGCTGGAGCTGCTCCTGCTGCTGGACATATCTACCTCACCCACTCTCCCTTTCACAAGCCTCAGCTGACTTGAATCATCAGAGGAATTGACTCAGCTTTTCATTTCATGGTGAACACAGAGACAGAGCCAAAGATCATGCTTATAGAGTAGAGCAAACAAGACTCTGGTATGGGCTACTAATTTCCCTCTAGCATCTTCTCAGTCAATACCAATCCCAATAGTCTATTTCATTACCTACGTGGCATGGTGAGACATCGATAGGAGCAACTTCTCATGCCGTGGATCATTTGTGTCATACGCAGAGAAGTCACTAATGAACATTTTCTGGACAAGTCACATTGAAAGCACAATTTTCTGGCCTTGGTTAAGGAATTATATTGAACATCATCTCAAAGGTTGAGGGTTGAAATAAAACAAAGAATAATCACTAAAAATACACACGCATACAAAATTATATCTTATATAAAGGCTATAAAATGCATTATCATCTATAGTCTCCACTTCATTTCTCAGTCATTCAGCAAGCAATCCGTTTCACAGATATTAATAACCTTTGCAGAATGCTCTGCTGACCTGTTCTATTCACTCCCACTGACTGTGTACATGTGTGCGTTTTGTGTGTACAAGTGTGTATCCGTATGTTTGCATGTCCTCTATCAATGAGATGTACACAATGACAGAGTCTTGCTACAACACTGAAAATACCCTGACTGAGGAAACAGGAGATCACTATAATAAGAGTGGTCAGGCCCTTAAAAGAGATCTCAAAGGAATATATTTTCTTTAAAACAGATTACTTTTGGTGGTTCCAAATCCTTTGTATGATTTAAACAAAGGAATAGAAATAAATGCCTAAGTGTGAAGTCTGGGAGAGCTGTAAAAATCACTGTTCTATTGAGTGAATTATCACTAATATTCAAATGAGCAATTACTAACAAATTGATTTGTCCCCTTGGACTACATGTTGTCACATTGACACAAGAAAGAAGATTTCTTTATGCCTTGTGTCAATAGAGGCTAGATCATAAATAGATTTGGTGCCATTTTATTATATAGCCCCAATGAGAGAAAAAAACAAAGAGAGGAGGGCTGTTTGTGGCTGCCTGAGTGGGAGAACAAGCACAGTTAAAAAGCAAGTAAGAGAGAGAGAGGCAGCACGAATTTTTAATCAACTACTTCTCTTGAACTAAGAAACTAAATTTTATAATTCTATCTAAAGATATTTCAGGCAATAGAGATAAATAAAAGTCCATTATTTGGTGATCTAACTAAAACTACATGTCCTGGAAAAAACATCAAATGCCTTAAAGGTGAATTAAATACTATTACTAGATGTGATTTGCCGAGAAAACGCAGACCTTTTTTATTGGTCTCTTCCTTGTAAGTATAAGGACTAGCACATACTTGACATTTAATAAGTAGTATCAAGTCAGGTAACACTAAATATTTTTTTTTAATTTTCCCAACCGGAAGAATACAGTTGATAAATACTGACTCTCTCAGGAAGCTGTACATTTATAAATTACCTATTTTTTAGCATAGTGGGAATGGCAACAAATTTTAAGAATGAAACATTTTATCCTTATTTGATCTCTTTCCTCAGAAAGAAGGACAACACCTTGTTACTTGCATCTTTTCTACAGAAGGCCATGAACTCACTCTGCTGTTGATTCTTTCTGTTTGTACATAATCCTCTCAAAGAAAAGATGCAATGAACTGACATTTTAGGTTTGGCTTTTCTTTTGTAACTTTTCCTTTGGTCTAATTCATGAATTAAATGAATTCTAATTTGATTAAACCAAAAGATTATGATTTTTTTTGTTGCTGTTTATTTCTCCAAAAAGGTTTTCATATATACGAAAACAATACAGAATTCCCAGTGGGCTTTCCTAATTCCTAATTACATACCTAACTACCATTTAGGCTGGAGTTTTAAACATATGATCAAGTCATCCAGGCCAGAGAGGAATGTAAAACATTTCTCATGATATGGTTTATTTGTGTCCCTTTCTCCTTAGAGATATTTCTCACTAGACAGATATTTTAATGTTTATTATCTTTTGTGTTTTCCAGGTTGCTATAGGAAAAAAAAAAAATCACATTCCATTCACCGACTAAATGTATCACACAAAACACTTTAATCTATGGAAAGATACTTTCTAAAAAAGTATTATAACAGTATATGCTTCTTGTTTTAGTGAATTAAAAATTTAGAATTATTTATTGTTTTGCAAGAACTTTTCACATAAAATTTGGTACTGACAGTTGCTTCACGAGGTAAATGGGATGCATTTTATAGGAGTATTTTACAGATGAGAATATTGAGGCTCACCAAACTGAAGGGACTTGCTCAAGGTCACACAGAGGTTACCATACCTTCCATATCCACCAGGCACTCTCTCTACCTTCTGTATAGATGAGTCATCAATTTTACCCAGCTATTTTATTTTATCTTTTGTGTTATGGTTCAAATAATATTATTGGGAGAAGAAAAGTGAATATACTGCACAAAAGCAAATAGAGTTTCAAGGGATTCTTTTGAACATTAGAGTTTTCCATAAAAAGATGTGTCATCCCAGGGTCACAATGTCACTGAGGCTTAAAGAAGAAATGGTGGGTCCTTTGTTCTTACTAGAGCTCGGCACATTGGTTAGGATGGGAATTCACTTAGTTGTTCCAGAATCTCAAAGGTATTTAACGATTCCCACAAATGGTCACTGATGTTAGCTTTTCATAGTTTTTTATCTGATTTATTCGAAAACCATTCATTGACTGCTAAGCATGATCCAGGCACGCCACAGTGGGTTGGGGCTACAAAAATGAATAAACATGTTTAATGAGAAAAACAGGCAAGTAAATAAAGCAATTTAATTAATAAAGCAAGTTTAATGCTCAAACACAATGTTTGAACAGTCCTTACTTTCCTTTTTGCCATAAGCAGTAGTCTATGCTCCTTCGTCAGTGCTAATAAGCCTGGTAAAGGAGACGGTAAGTACATGGTGGTCACTGTAGGCCTACCTGCAGGTGATTTTATAAAAATAGAGCTAAGAGTGAGATGAAAGATGCCTTCTTTCCCTGAGTAGCCAGCACAGTGTTGATTTAACAGACTTAATACATGTCTCTATTTATTGCAGTCCAAAATATGGTCCAAGTAATAGACTCCCTGCCCTATAGGAGAGAGCCCTTGCCCTCTGCTTCTCCTCCCTCATCTGGCCAACTTCTACTCTTTCTTTAATACTTTGCACTCACACTCTCCCTTTGAAAAAAGACTTCCTGGGCCTCCCCTACCCACTCTAAGCCACCTTGCCACCCTCCAAACCAAAGTGGGGGAATGTCGGTATAGTTATGGCTCTAGATATCGTTCTTCTTCTTTTTTTATTATGTTCAATTAGCCAACATAGAGTACGTCATTGGTTTTCAATGTAGTGTTCAAGGATTCATTCATAGCCCAGTGTGTATTTCTCCACTAGGCTGTAACTTCCTTAGAGACAGAAACTACTGATATTTGTATTCATAGGATCTTGCATAAGATTATCATAGACTCAGAGACAGTGGCAACATCTCCAAGGGATAGCGTATAGTGGGGAGGAAGGAGGGGACTTAACTTTACTCTAACTTCTTCCCCCATAGTTTCTATTAGCCATCCCTCTTAACCCCCAAGTAAACATACAGGGTACTTAAAACCAGTATGCATGCTAGGCCAGTGTAGGATCAAGGCAAGGCTCCCCAGCATCCCTCTCCCACAGATGCTTAAAGAGCACCTTCTATCTATCCCTCAAACTCAGTAAGTATCTGCTCAAATGCCTTCAGGAGAGAGGAAAGATGCAAAACAGGAAATCATTTGGATGACCATGCTTTTTTAAAATCAGGTTTATTGAACTATAACTTACACACAACAAAACGCTCTTCCTCTTTCATATATAAAGCTTTGATGACTTTTGATAAATGCATAGTCATGAGACCACTATCATAATCACGGTAGGGACCATTTCTACAATCCTCAAAAATTCTCTTTGAACTACCAGAATTTTAAGCGAACTCTTTAGAAGAACCACAAAACTGATCAACGTTGTAGATTAAGTAACATATCCTTTTATCTTGGACAACTTAATGTATCTCTCCAAAATGAATGGTTTATTTTCCCTCAGTCATAATGCCATCATTTGGTTGCATGGCGTTTTTCTTCCGGAAATCTCAAAGCATTGAGCAAATAAGATTGCACTGTCCTTTCCCAAAGAAACCTGGTCCGGGGGGCACCTGGGTGGCTCAGTGGGTTAAACCTCTGCCTTCGGCTCAGGTCATGATCTCAGGGTCCTGGGATCAAGCCCCGCATCGCTCTCTGCTCAGCAGAGAACCTGCTTCCCCCTCTTTCTCTCTGCCTGCTGCTCTGCCTGCTTGTAATCTCTCTCTCCCTCTGACAAATAAAAAAATAATTTAAAAAAAATCTTAAAAAAAAAAGAAAGAAAGAAAAGCCAAGAGCTATTGGTTAATCTAAAAAAAAAAAAAAAAAGAAAGAAACCTGGTCTGGCTATAGAGATTTATACTCCAATGAAATCAATGCATCTCTTCCCAATTGACTTGTATGTTTCTCTTCTAGGTATTGCTTTTAACGAGCGGGCCATTTGTTTTATCAAGTAGGCATGTGCCTTCCCCTTATTTTTCGATTACACTCCCTCATGACTATGAAAAGACTCTTCATCCTGGGGATACTTGGTACCTTTGGATTTGATCTGATGGATACATGGAATAACACAGCAAACAAGTGAATGACTAAATAAGTGAATGAGAACAGGAAGGACAGAATGAATGAACAGTTGCCTCCGTGTCATGGATAGGCACTGTCTGAGAGGCACAGTGAGGTCAGGGAACTGGCGGAGAGCCTCACACACAGACATGCGAACAGGCCAGATCAGAAGCCGAGTTTCTTTTCCTTGCTCTCTCCATTTACCCATCAACTCTCATTTTTAAAAAGTCTCCATAAAATATCAACATTAAAGAGTAAAGATGGGAAAATAGGGCACACACAAATTAAGTGGTGTTTTTAAGAATGAATTTAATGTGCAAAGAATGACATGGGTAAAGATTTCGGGGGTAGATTTCCACTTGATAGGTAAAGGCTTTTTGGTCATTCATCAGGGCTTCCTTTCCATCAGATGGTTTCAGGAATACTTTTTGGTCTTGTTCTTTGTGTGTTTTACCATAAGACACTTCGTATATGTCCATTGTGTTCTTTTTTAAGACCTTTCTTTAGGGAAAAAGGCAGTTGCTTTCACCGTTAGCCACTCTGTGATGACAAGGGGGGAGAGGACACTCGAAGACGTTCTATACGGTTAGTATGAGAGCCTCCATTGTTCTACCTACGCTTGCACCTTATTTCATTTTTCTCCACATTTGGACAGATCGGGAATGAATTTGATTAAATTTCCACCGAGAGACTTATTATATTCATGAATACGTATCCAAAGAACGTCAATGAGCATAAAACCAAAAAGGGTCTGCATTTCACAGGAAAGTCTGATTTAAACGGCCCTACCAACAAAAAGAAAAAAAAAAAAAAAACACGCTATTAAAGTAGCTCTCCTGAGGGCTTGTCAACTGCTTTTCAGTGCGTCCAGAGCCGGCTTGTTCTCTCCCGGGGCTGCTCAGATATTCATGAAGCGCTGCGTCTTCAGCAGCGCTTTCTCTCTCCCTCTGCCTCCCTGGCGCGGCTGTCCCTCCCTCCCTCCCTCGGCTTCTGCTCTTTCTTACTCCTTCTCTCAGCTGCTTAACTACAAGCTCCCACTGGAACTTGCACGATCAAAAACAGCTCTCCTCCCGAGCAGCCTCCAGCCGCGCGCAGCACCTGGAGCCGAGCGGCGGGCCCCGAGCGCTCGCCGCAGAGCCGCCAGGTAGCCGGGGGCGCTCAGGGGGTGCCCCTCTCCGACTCGCCAGCCGCAGAGCAGAGCATCTCCCCGGGATCCGCCGCAGCCCGGGGGGCCGGCCGCGCCGATGCCCGCGCCTCGGAGCAGCGATGGGAAGAGTAGAGCCACTGCCCGCGGCAACTGAGAGCGGGGAGAGGTTGTTGCGGTAACGACGCTGCAGGATGTGTGAGTGAGGACCCAAGCCCCGCCAGGTTCTCCATCCCGCTCTGTCTTCACTGCCTACGTCCGGGAGCGCGGCCGGGGAACCCGCTCGCGGCACTCACCAGGCGGTGCCACCCTGGATCTATAACTGTGAACTCCCTACTGTGGAAAATGGTAAACAAAGACATGAATGGATTCCCAGTCAAGAAATGCTCAGCCTTCCAATTTTTTAAGAAGCGGGTAAGGACGGGTTTTGTTTGTTTCTTTTGTTTTCTGCTCTTCTCTGAAATGCTTTTGATTGCTGGCCAGGGATAAGCCAAAGGTTGTCTTGCAGATTCCCAAAGGAAAGGCGAGCTTCTGGATGCCTTGGTCCAGCTGGGAAATATACCTGTCTTGATGCAAATTTGTGGGTGGGGGCGCCTCTGAACAGTGGGGGTGGGCTGGGCTGCCTGCCTTAGAGAGGGTTTGAGCCGGGAATGGGAATTTCTCAAAGCCACAGGATGACAGTCAGTGTCTAAAAGAATTGGCCTGGGGTACAGTTATGGCTAGTAATTTAGTCAGGGACTAATTCAGTAGCTCTCCTTTCTTACCTTCGAAGCGTTCAACTTTTTCCACCCCTTTCACTGACTCTGTCTCAACTGCTGTATTGCCATCTTCATTACAAGCAGCAGCTTCTAGCTTCCCAAAGCCATGCAGCCAATAAGTTGTCGAGTCTTTATCAATGGTAAAAATAGCAAAGGACTAGAATGGCCTTTTGCAGAAATGATGGAATCCAGCTTTTTAAATTCTCTATTTCACATTGCCTCAATGTTGCTTGGTATGACTGCCTTTCTTTTTGAAAGAACAGTGGACAGTCTGAATCCAAGTGACAAGATGGGGTTATGCTGCTGTATATATTTATCCCTTGATTCCTTGTTCTTCCATTCATAGTTGTTAACATCACTTTGATTATAAATGAGGGGAAAAAAGAAAGAAAGCGGTATTTTTTGTGTGTTTCACAATAAACTGAGTGCATTGTAATTGTCACGCTGGTGGTCTGCATAAACCTGCAGATTTATACACAAGTGGGAGGTAAGAAATGTATGATTGTTAAGAGACTGATGACTGGCACTCTTAGGGAGAGTTTTGTAAGCAACAGAACCTTCTTTCAGCCCCCAGATGCCCTGTCCTATTTAATCCCCTAGGGCAATTCCATCAAAATGGCTCTCTCCATTCATTCTTCCCGCCCTTCATTCAGGTCCCTTTCTGTGCTGTGCCTGACACACAGCCCTTCCCTTAACCCACCAGCAGAACACAATGAATTACACACTGGGCCAGACTACCTCCCTGCACCAAATGGGCAAGCTGGAAAGGCAGTTCTGGAAGCAGTAAGTTAGGCCTAGCTAGAGGGCTGGCACAGGCTCCCTTTGACTATCTCATGGTTAAAGCACAACCTTCCCTCAAGTCATGGGCCAAAACATATGCATTAACAACAAGGCAAAACCACCCTGTCCTTCCTGCTGCCCCTGAAGATCCCTCACTAGTGGAGACCGCAGGCTGAACCAAAGCAAGTCAGTGCAACTTCTCAGAGCTCTGCAGTGTTTCTTGGTTTTCTCTGCAGTCAAAATGTTTCTTTCCAAGGAATGGGCCCATCGTGAAAAGTCATCACCAACAGCAAACAAATGTTTTGCTAATAATCAAAAAACATGTCATAGCCCATAATTCAGGGCTTAAACTCTTTACTCTCTTTGAATTAATGAATTTATTTAGTGGTATTGGTGGGAGGGGAATGAGGGTGATATTTTACAACTCCTCAGTTAGGTATTTTTTTTATCAACCAAGTAGCTGTCAAGTAGAATTTTTTTTTTTTTAAGTTGTCACTTACTTTCTTGGCTATCAAAATGTACTGATCAATATATAATTTACTAACTGATTTCTTTCTGCTTAAAAGCATAATTTACCAATCGTGTTCAGTTGGCACCTCCGTTGACCTTGAATTTTGCAAAGAAGTAGCCAGGATTTTATCTATTTGGCAGAGAGAAAGAGGTCTATAATGAGATTTTCTGGCTGGCAGCTTCAACTGCTTTCTAACCTGGGTTTATCAGTTGCTGGAGATAGAATCAGAAATCTCCTTACTGGTCTCCTTACTCCTCAAGGACAGCAAAATCAGCAGAATGTGACTTTGTAAGAAGTCATGGGCAGCCCTGAAGATAAATTCTTTGATTCTTGTCTACTGGTATACAGTAGTTCCAAAAGTCTATTTCATTTTGTACCATGACTTTTGCTTTGGGCTTTGCTTTTTTGTTTGTTTGGTTTTGGGGGTTTTCTAGGCTTTAATTATACAACCAACATGTAAACAGATGTGTAAAGCATTAAGACAATGCCAGGTAAATCCCACCTCTTCCCCAATCTTCCCCAGATGGAACTGTTGTGGCCATGTTGGTGTTCATAAAGTCCAGCTTTTTTCTATGCATTTACATATACATTCATATACGAGAATGTCTTTGTTTTCAGCTAAGAATAATCTATTTTCCCTATATTTTACTGTTGGAGTTCCACACATTTCTGCATTTTTATTTTTAACCTAGATGGACAGTCTTACAAAGTGAGCCTTTATCCAGTGCCCACGTAAAACCATGAATAGATCTTAGAAAAACAAAAAACAAAAAAACAAAAAAAAAAAAACCCCATAGGTATTTTAGGGCTCACGAGAAAGACTGAGGTTTGGACCCAAACTGTGACTGCAGAAGCCTTAAAGAGTGCTTCTGACGCCTCTGAGACATTCCAAAGGGAGCACAGAGAAGCTCACTAGAGGGGAATATTGATGACCTGCCCCGTCCTTCATTTAGGAGAGTAAGTATAGCCATCATTTATCTAGTGCTTCCTACCTTCTGGAGGTTGAGGGCCAAATACTTTATGGGAATGATCTCATTTAATCCTCACAGAAACCCAATGCAAAGTGTGGCTCAGGGAGATTAACCAACCAGCCCAAGGTCACAAAGTAGCAGAGCTAAAATTTAAACTTTGTTTAACCCAAAGTCTGTGTTCTTAGTCCAGACTTTTGATTTCAAATCATCCTCCCACATTTTTTTTAATTTTCCACCACAAAATATTTTTTTCTTTTTTTTCCAAGTGAAATCTTTGTGTCTCTATCCAATGTATCAAACTTCTGAAGGCAGCCGACCCTCAGCAGGCAGACAAGCCTTTCGAAGCTCCTTTCCAGCCCACAGTCTGGAGAAAGGCAGTCTTGGTGCAATTTCCCCAAATCCTTTGGACTTATGCTTTCCACTCTCATGTCTCAAAAGCTCAACTAAATCAGCTTAATTTCATTTAGCTGAGAATTGCTAAGCTAAACTCCATAAGAGTTCTACTTCCAATCTCTCCATGTTAATGACAAGTTAGCATTAGGATATCTTTGGATTATGTTTTAGTCTGAGTCTGTAAAGATTCACTTAAAGTGAATGAGAAGATGTCCTTATCAGTTTTATTCTCCCAATCCGACAGCTTTAAAAGTTATCAGTTGTGCTAAAGATAATCCATTTTCATGGATTTTAAGATGTGTTCATAGTTCAGATTCTTGCATTATGACTCAGAAAACACAAACAAATGGCATTGTCTTCAACTTGATAATCCTAGGTCTGTAAAAAAGACTTCGGTAGCCATAATTAAACTGTCTTCTGTAAATTTCAGAGGCTATCTGGCTACATAGAATTTTGGATTTGGAGTGAACCTTAGAAATGCTCTCACTGACCTCCCTGTTTTAGTGATGAGTAAACAGTATCAGGAAGGAGAAGATACCTGCTCAGAATAGAATACGGCTAAGCGCTGCTCACATGGGCAGGGTTTTCACTTCCAGATCTAGTATGCTTTCCTCCTCATCATGCCCTCTAACTAGTTCAGGGCTTCATGCCTTGTCCATTCATTTTTTAATCAAAATCCAGCTCTCATCTTCATAGAATTAACTGCCTGGTGACCACCAGCTTTGACAAGACACTTTTGTCTGGACCCAATATTTCATGATTTTGTGCATTTGAACAATTTCCTTATATTGTATTATTCTTTAATAATAACAAATTTTATAATCACCATCACTTATACAACACTAACTTTGCTGGGCACTGTTCTCAGAGTCTTAAGTATGGTTATGTATGTAAGTTCTCACAGAAATCCCAAGATAGATGCTATCGGCATCCCGATTTCACAGGTGAAGAAACTGAGGAGTATGGAGGTGGAGAGAGCAGTCCTAGGGCACACTGCCAGTTAGCAGCAGAGTCAGGGTTTGGATCCAAGTGCTTGGCTCCACAGCCCGTAGCCTTAACCACTGTCCACCCTGCCTGTTGGCGTTAACCAGTCCAGCATGATCAGAGGAGAAGTGAAGAGGTACTACAGCCCTAGCTTCCTCCTTTCTCTAAACATGTCAGGGAACAAAGCGAAGGTTCTCAGCCCAATTATGTTGTTTATCCTGGCAGAGCTGATGGGTGAAATTTAGCTCCTCTGAAGTGGTTATTCTCCACCACTGTTCCATTAACAGCATTCCTTTACATGCATTTCCTCTTACTGTCCTATTATATCTGCTTAAAGCATTACATTGGAATGATAACAAAGATCTTCTACCGATGTGAAATACTCCATGTCTTCCTGGAGGGTTAACATTTATTGAGCTTTTACTAAGCGTCAGGGGCTGTTCAAAGTACTTTACTAGTGTGATCCTCAGAATCTTTGATTACGCCCATCTTACGGCCAAGGACACAGAGCTTCAGAGAGGTTAAGTAACTGGTTCAAGGTCATGGTGTTATTAAGAGGGGTAACAGAATTCAAACTCAGGAGTCATCTCTAGTTCCACCAATCTTTCCATTGACATCTCTAGAGTGCACTACCATGATGCTAACACTGCTTCAGGGTTGGCTCTCCCCATTGGAAACTACTGTGAGGATGATCCAAAGAGGATTTTGTGGGGAGCTTTTGGCCATAGCTATGGAGAGTTAACATTTTCCAAGCGACTCCCAAGGGTAGGAGGAATGCTTTCCAACAAATCTGAAGTCTCCAAGATATATTTGATCATACTTCCTGGCACCATAGTGCTTCCTACTGTGCTTTCTTCCAAGGTAGCTAAAACCCGAGTTGTTTGAGTCCTTCTTGTGTGGGCTCCCACAGCATAGCATGTGGTCCTGCTCACCCTGCGTGGTAACATCAGGACTGTTTACTCACCCATAGCTCCCACAGGGCAGGAAGGTCCTTAAGGACAGAGAACCCATGATCTTGTTCATCAGATCCCTTACTTGTCAAACCAAATTTGTTAGATGAAAGTATATACAAAATGAATGAATGAATCCTTTTGTTAACTTGTCCCTAAGTCATTGTCTTGTCCTCTTCCTCCCTGTTTTTTTTTCTTGAGAGAGATTAATGACTTAGAAGTCTAATGCATTTTAATTTCCTCTCTGTTTAGATATGGATTATAAATAAATGAAGACTTTGAAAAATACCTTAAATCTGGTTCAAAGACAAGTTGTCACTATGCTTAATAGCTGGCAGGTCCTTTGGGAGACTTGACCTCATCTTGTTTGCCGCTGCAGTGTCCACTCCACAGCCTCTTTTCTGTAATACTTTCTTTCCCTGTTAGGTCAATCGAGACAGATGCAGTAAGATTGACTACTTTGCTTTATTGTACATGAATATAAATCTGACTTCAGTATTATGTAGTATTTACATTATGTATTCTCCACCTGGAATTTAAAAAAACAAAAACAAAAACAAACAAAAAAAACCACCATCTTTCCAGCTATCATTTTTCCATGTGGTTTTAGGAGCCACCAAGTATGAAGAAGTTGACCTCAAGATGCTTTTTCCACTTTGACCACTAAGTTGTTGAGGGGTTGGCCTGGAGCAAGGGCAAGTTCAGCTGGTCTGGTGTGGCTGGGCAGGGGAGTTGGGTCTCCAGTATGGCGGCATGCAGGAGAAGCACCATTCTCATGGACTCCATGTTTTGGCACCCTAGCAGCTCTCGAGAAAGCCCGATACTGTTTAGGCTCTCACTCTGCTACAGTGCTTGGGAAATATTTTGAGTGGAAAGTGTAGCGGAGTTCCTTGAAGGTTTCGTTTTTTGAAGAATTAGTGTTAATGTGCTGGTGCCATATCTAACACCAGAATAAGAAATATTCCAAGCTCCCCCATATTTGATGATCTGCAAATGCTTCTTGAGACAAAGCAAAACTAAAATGGGGGTGGGCAGCCATTGAAACGCATGTCCCACCCCCTGCCGAAGAGGTCCGATTATAAAAACATAAAGGAAAGAACTGTAGGAGAATTGGATTCGTAGAAAAATTTAATCAGTAATTTAGGTCAAGCTAAAGATAGTTCACTAGAAGAAATACTGTGGAGGCAGATTTTAAAGTGTCATTTTTTTTTAAACACACACCAGTTTTAAGTTTCAGCCGTAGGTATAAAAAGTTAATATTCTTAACATTGGCAGATAAGGAGTAGACTCCTGACTTACCAGGAAGACACTGTCACCTGCCCTCTGACTGACTAGCACCTCAGATTCTAGCTTGTCAGCTTGTCTGAGTGTGGACTAATTGACTTCTCACCAACACCACAATAAGGACCTTTATTCTTTCCATGGGGTTTAAGAAAGTTCAGTTCACAGGGCAGTTTTCCCAAAGAGCTTTAACCGAAGGAATATGTACAATCTCCCTGGAGATCCATGTCCTTCCTGTCGGGCAGAACACCTTGGCCCTTCTTCTCAGGGCCTCTTCCTGGCCCAGCAACGAGAAGGCAGTCACAGTGATGTACCCTGGTCCGTGGTCTAAGGGTCAGCTCACCAGCAAGTGGCCAGATTTCCCTGGCAGACTGCAGAGTCAGGCTGCAAATTTTATACCATTCTGTGCGGGAGGCAGAGGAGAGTGAGGTGGGAGGAAGATGGTAAGGAAAAGCAGACCAGGCAAGTTAGGTGCTGCTCTGGCTTCCTCATGCAGCTATTCCAACACTTGGAGACAGGATTACTGTTAGAGTTTGTTTACGCTCACACCTATTGCTTTGCAGCCTTCTAAAACAATTTCCTAAGCATTTACAACAAAGGAAAATGAAAATCAAGGCTGTAACTAGGACGGTAGGAGAATGTCCCCCTTGGTAAAGCAAGATGCCAAAATATTACTCTAATTGCTTTATGGAACCTGCTGTGGTATTTTTCTGGGAAGAGTCCACTTAGCTATTTTTATAGCATTGGGGTCACCTTGATCTATTTTCCCTTCCTAGGTCAGGGCATTCACCCAAAATGCCGTTTGCTTGGGGAAATGGTGGACCGTGTGGTTCTTCCTCTCCTCTTCTCCTCTCTCCCCATCCCCTCTCATCTTCCCCCCTCCTCCTCCCCTTCCTCTCCTCCTCCTCCTCTTTTTCCTCCTCCTCCCCCTCCCCCTTCCACCTCCTCCCCTTCTTCCTCCTCTTTCTCTCCTCCTTCTCCTTCTTCTTTCTCCCCACCCTCTCTCTCATCTGTAAAAGGTAAGTTCCCATCAAAGTAAAGGAGACAAAAGCCTAAACTGAAATATTCCTGGATTCACATGCCATAGAAAACCCAGAACTCTCATTCCTCTAATCCAAGGGCAACAGGAATATCTTTCCATTTCTGAGTCTGCTACAGAGAGTTCAGCCAGGATGAAAGACCACCACAGATCAAGATTTTAGTTTCTAGAAATAGCAAAGTGAAATGGGTCCCTAAATAGTTCAAAGATTTTAAGGTTCAAGTCCATGTGGGACCAACATTAAAATATACTGAGGAAAAAAAATTTAAGTTAATAGTTTGAGAATTAAAAATAAATAAGAATCTTTATTTTGAGTGCTTATTAGTCACAACTATAATCTCTTCCATAGAATGATCTTTCTGAAAAGTGATCGAATTTCTTTTGAATCCTGAATCTTTTTGGACCAGCATTAATTTGGGTTATATCACAGAAAAAAATTTTTGAGACAGAAAACTATGAATATGTAGCTTTTAGGGTGGTTAAAAAGATTGGGGTAAAGCTAAGAGGCACAACAGTGGAGATTTGGTCTAGCAATAAGTACATTAAAAATGAACTCTCTAGTTTCATAGAGTTTCTCTGAAACCTGGAATATAAACTCCCTGAGGGCAGAGATCATGTCTGACTTGTTCACAGCTCTGAGTTTCTGGTACACAGTAGACACTCAACAAGATATACTTAATGAATCAATAAAGAGAACTTAATCAAATGGTGTGGGGAGGAGGTGTCCTGGTAATTGTAATATAATTACCTAGTTAAATAGAGAAGGTATTGATAAAGAGAGAAAGTAAGAATTAAAGAAAATCTTGGCATGATTTCCACTGTTTCTAAGTAGTGCTGTTTGCATGCCAACAAATAAAAGTGTGAAAGAATTAGAAGCTTATGCCTTAATGAATGAATATACTTTAAAACCGGTAATGCAATGACGTATTTGTTTAGTTAGGTTTGGCAGAAGCTGGATTTGAGCAATAACCTTTAAACTGGGTTCTATTCTGATGACTAGTTTGCCATTTTTATAATACTAGGTGTAAATAATTTTAAAAATTAGTAATAAGTTGGGCAGTTTGATCTAGGAATACTCATGTCTTTTACGTCAATTGTACCATGATGAACAAGAACAGGTGAGTGGAGATATTAACAATTTCCTGAAGAATATATTGAATGCAATGATAAAGCTTAAGGAGTTAAGAGATGTCAAAGGCATCTATGGCAATTCGTTCATGGAGGGAAATCACAGAATCTCTAATCCATCTTTAAGTGAGAAATAAGAAATATCTAAAAATTGTCTTTGATTTTCACAGGGAAATAAGAGTTGTACCCGTCTGTTCAGGCTTCCATAACAAAATGACACACTGGGTAGCTTAAGCCACAGAAATTGATTGTCTCAGAGATCTGGAGGCTGAAAGTCTAAGATCAAGGTATCAGTAGGGTTGGTTCCTTCTGAGGCTGGGAGAGAAGGATTTCCTTCCAGGCCCCTCTCCTTGGCTTGTAGATGATCATCTTTTCCCTGCATCTTTTTCTTTTTTTCTTAAGATCTATTTATTTTAGAGTGAGAAAGAGCAGGAGCGAGTGGGGGGAGGGGCAGGGAGAGAGGGACAAACTCCCCATTTAGTGTGGAGCCCAACACAGGGCTCCACTCCATCCCAAGACCCCCAAGGTCACGACCTGAGCCCAAACCAGGAGTTGGATGCTTAATGGACTGTGCCACCCAGGCACCCCTTCTCCCTGCATCCTTACATCCTCCTTCCTCTATATGTATCAGTCCAAATTTCCCCTCTTTATAAGGATAACTATAAGGACATTTATAAGGATATCAGTCACACCTCATTAGTGCCCACCCCCTTTTAACTTGATTACATCTGTAAAGATCCTATCTCCAAATATTCGAGTTTCTGGGTTTAAGACTTTAATATACAAAAGGGGGGGCTAATTCAACCTTCAGTTTTTTCTTTACCATCGAGGCCTCATTTATATCTGCAATGGAACATCCCCAACAGAATGGGCTCTAAAGTAGAAATTTTTACTTTATTGAAAATATGAGTAAATTCTGGGAAACAAATATTGCAGAAAATCTTTAACACTGAAGAATATCAGGTGAGGCAGAGGTTTGGCAGGCAAAATTATCTTAATTGTTTTAAAGACAGTAATGTGGAAGAAGTGGGAAGTGAGTGATAACTGGAAAATATTGCTGCTAAGTTTTTATGTAATAAAGCTGGAAGAACTGGATAGCTGATGGAATGTCTAATATAACATTTAAGAGCTTACAACTAAATAATACCCATGTGTAAATGAATTTCTCCAAAGAATATCAATATAACTGTTTTCTCTTTCAACCACTCGAGCTCAAAGATTAAGTGTTACATAAGAACTAGGACCCAGCAGTTACTGTATGCAGGGCCTTAGTTATCAGCTTTGGCAAAGCAGTCATATCTAATTTATTTGTCCATCAGTCAACTTTTCCATGAAAGGGCCCACACCTTCTCACATTGCCAGTAATAAGATGGTGGTGAAGCCATTGCTAATAACTAGTCTTCTAGCATGAAACGAGTGCTTTAAATCAGGCATTTGAGAGTAACTCTTCAGACTTAATCTCGATCACATAGAATTCCAGGATGTGTAATGTTTTTTTCATCCCATATCTTGACAATTAGCTCTTACATTATACATTTTATTCTTTTCCAAAAATCAGGGCAATGAACATTTCTAGCTATGTCTTCCTTCCTAAAGTCATTATCTTCCAATAGCAGTTCAGATTTAGTGTTGAAACTCACACTTGTGGGGGAGGGTGAAGGTTTTTCATTATTAAGAACCAGTATAATTTACACTTGTGTGTATCAGGCATTATGATAGAAATGCAAATATAAGAAAGTATATTTTCCTTCACTGTTCACATCCTACCCTAACCCCAGGAACTTTGATCACATCTCCCTGTCATATACTCTTTGTAGCTTCCTGTAGTTTTTTTTTTAATGGCACTTGTCAATGTATAATCACATATTGATATAGCTATTTAATAAATATCCTTATCATTAATTAATATCCTCCTAGACTCTGGTCTCTTTGAGGGAGGGGCTTGTGCTCTCTCTTGCTTGCAATGATGTCCTCAGAGCTTGGCTCCTGGAATGTAATCAATGAGTCTTTATTAAAACAAAAAGATAAGAAGTTATATATAAAGAATATATATATATATATATATATATATATATATATATAAAGAAGCTGATCTAAGAGGGAGAGAAGAGAAGAGTTAACACTAAAAACACCAAGTCCATTCCATTTTATTGCTTTTTTAAAATTTTATTTTGTTTTAAACAGAGGCAGATGCTAAGACTTCAAGTCTGAGACACATTTATATTCCAGATGGCATTGCTTTTAAAGTCATTGTCTCTTCTGTCATTTACTATTCCCTGTGAGGAGAGCCACATAATAAATTGCTCTTATAATTTAACTGTAGGTTAAAGATTTTTCTTTTCTGAAAGAAACCACATTTAGCATGATATAATCCCACAGGTTTGCCTCAGTTGCCAGGAAACTCAAAGCTAAATTTAAAGGTAAATTTCAGTGAACAAATTAGACCAATCTGTAGAAATAACTTCTGAGTTGCTAAATTTGGTTTTAATCTTGTATTTTTATTTTAACTCTCTTGTTTTGAGTATCTCGTTGTAAACTGCCTCAGATGTTTTCAAAAGTAAGATGGCATATTATACTAATGCATTGCTATGCTGATAAAACAGCAAACACAGAAGAAATCTAGTTCTAAATTATGAAGTGCTTCTCTATTAGCTTTTCTTCTTGAAAATACGTGCCTCAGACCAGATGAAAGTGATCACTGGATCAGAGCTAACTTTTAAACTGTAGTTTTATTATCTCAGATGTAAAATGTAAGCCTCTTGGACTCAAAGTAAAACTATAGGAATGTTTTCTGCTTGTCCCCTTAAAATATATTATAATACTCCAGATCGTGTCAAACTGTACTAAATTTGTTATCTATTATTGTGTTACAAGATACCCAAACTTAATGATCGAAACAACCAATTTGTTTTTCTCAGGATTCTATAATTTAGGAGTTCAGGTTGACTTATTAGGATAGTCTTGCTCCATGTCATTGGCTGGGTCATTCCTTGGCTGGGTCATTCCTTGGCTGTGTTCAACAGGGGGCTGGACTGGGCCAGAAAGTCACAGAAAGCTTCAATCTCATACCCTAGAGCCTTATTGCTCCCCTCTTTTGGCATCTTTCTTTCTCCATGTAGCTTGGGCTCCTTCCATCATGGTCATAAGGTAGTTGGACGTAGATGTTTGCTGGCTTCTGAGACAAGTGCTTTATGAGAGTGGCAGGAGTTGCCCATCTTGTAAGGTTCTGATTTGGAGTTTATAGTGCTGTTTTCACTGCATTTGGCTCATCAAAAGAGTCACAGGGCCGGTTTACATTTAAGGGAAGGAATAAATTCCACCTCTCAATGAGAAGAGTGCAAAGTGAGATTATTGGATGTTTCTATTTGTTCCACTAAAACTACATAATTTTCCAAACTGTACCCAGTTGTACTGAGTTAATCTATAACCTCTTATAATCAAGACATTTCCAGTTGCACTCAAAAAGTAGAAACACTCAAACCCTCATAGGAGAAAGATATTAAGGACTCCTAATACAGGATCAGACAAACCCAGGTGGACTCTTACCTACATTACTTACAAGCTTTGTAACATTGGGCATGCTATTTAATGTTCTACCTCTATTGGCTTATCTATAAAATGGGTTTAATAACAACACAGAACTCATAGAACCGTTGAGAGGATTAAATTATGGAATGCATGTAAAGCATTTAACCCTCATGTCTGGGACATATTAGAGCCCCAAAATGTAAGATATTATGAAGATGACCTTAAAATTCTGGCTTGTCTTTTTAGCCTACCATTCTACACTTTTTGTTATGGTATAAGTTGTGATTTTCCTCATGAGTCCATTTAGAGACATGCTGCTATTAAATCTCTTTGCTTTTGGATTTTATTGCTTAAAGGTCATTTCTCAAAAGACTTCTTCCTGGTCAGCAGGTTTACGCTTTTACTGAGTTATTTAGTGGTTTCCAGAGGCTTAGGAACTAGTGAACATAATTAATTTCTCTTCTATAGATACTCATCCCTAGAGCCACCCCAGAGGGCTGGCTTCATCACCGAAATAGTACTTCATTTGTACAGGATCCCATTAAATCAAATGATGCCAAATTACTCTGCTTTTTTGGCTCCATGTGCACAAGGTACGGACAGAGAAACAGATACCCAAACCCTTATGACCAACACATGATCACTTATTGATGAGATTCTATCTGAATGTAATGCCAAGTCTTGTTTTCTAATCTACCATGTTCTACCAAGTGAAGACTTGGAATTCATTTGCGTATTCAAAAGCATGACCATGGAACTCATGAGCACTCTGAAATACTCCTTAAAATCCTTTAATTGCTCCACTTTCATGAAACTATTTCTTATTAAAGTCTCAAAAGCTTGTATTGCAAGACAGTCCATCCCTCTGTTTTCTTTAACCCTGAGATCAAGCTTTTTCATTTGTATTTCCTTTGTCCTGCAGACACTTAGCCCTCCTTATCTTTTTTTTTTTTAAGATTTTATTTATTTGACAGAGAGAGAGATCACAAGGAGAGAGAGAGAGAGAGAGAGAGAGAGAGAGGAGGAGGAGGCAGGCTCCCTGCCTAGCAGAGAGCCTGATGCGGGACTTGATCCCAGAACCCTGAGATCAGGACCTGAGCTGAAGGCAGCGGCTTAACCCACTGAGTCACCCAGGCAGCCCAGCCCTCCTTATCTTTTAACTTTCCCTTTCTCCACAGGCTTTCCCGGGGACCATTCCCACCATGAAGCCTCTGTGGTGGCTTCTGTGCCTCAACACTGTCCAGGTTCTCTTCTTACCTCTAGGCTATTTCCTTGTTTCCTTCCAGCCTTCTCCTGCTCTCCCTTACTTCTAATGTGGGAGTGGCCCAGTCTCCAGCCATGGTTCACTGGCCTCTCTCCCCCTTACTTTGTCTTTCTTTACACTCTAATTCTGATTCTCCATCTTTCTCACTTTCCCATGTATTCTCTCCTTTAGCTTCCCCCTCCCCAGCAATACACCAGTTCATTCATTCCCAGGCTTTAAATACAATCTGTATCTTTCTTAAATTTATCACTTCACTAAATGTCAGATCTCTATTCCCAAATGTCTACTTGATGTTCCTGTTGAAATGTCTCGTGGACACCTTAAACTAATCCTATCCAAAACTGAACTCTTGATTTTTCTTCCCTTGTAATTTGATTCTTTTCTCTATTTTCCCAATCTCAAGTAAATGAAACTACTGTCCACTAATCTGCTAGAGCCAGAAACTTACCAATTATTATTCTTCCTTCATTTCTTCCAACATTAATGTAATTCATCAACACATCCTACTGAGTTGACTTCTAAAATAGATTTTTGTTTTTGCTTTTGTTTTTTTTTTTAATTCCCCTCGTTTTATCTTCACAGACTTGGTGCAAGCCACGCCCATTTTTTTGGACTCTTTAATAAAACTTCTTTACTCTTTTCTCCACATCTACTCTTCCCTGACTTTCTCCTCCTTAACTTTCCCATGAAGAAATCACAGCACTTTTAGACAGATTAACAGCTTTCCCATAGTAGTAAGTTTTCCTGAGGAAACAAGGCAGTAAAAGAAGAAAGAACCTCCCCAGAGTCATATAGAGAAGTGGCAAACTTGACCTTAGAAGCCAAGATCCTTCTTTGTGGCAATACAGTCTTTTACTCTCTGATATCTACTGTTTTGTTTTGTTTTGTTTTTCTCCTCTTCTTGATTTATATTCTTCTTTTTTTTAATTGAAGCATTTTATTTTGTGAAGAATTAAGATATTTGGGGCTCTTTTGAAAAAGCAGATGCTAAAATGCTTTCGTTTAAATTACATTATTCACCCCCACCTATCTCAGGGCAAAAAAAGTCACAGAGATTGGAAAAATTACCAAAGGCCCCAAACCCTGTCAGAAGGAAATGTCCTAATTCTTTCTTTGAAACTAGAACAAATAGACATATTCAAATATTGAGTATTTCCAGATTGGGAATCCTTTTTCCAGATTGGGAGTCTTTTTTTTTTTTTTTTTAAGTGGTTTACTAAACCAGAGCATAATAATAATGTTAGGGACCATACTTTTTACAAATTTTACTTTATGTCAACTGACCACTTTGGATAGTTTTGAAAGTCCTTCCTATTCTGGATACATCCAGCATATTTTACCTTATCCCCTATGCTCCTTGGCATAGCTCCCCGACGCTAGTAGCTCAGGAATGAACTGGGTGGGCCTCCATCTCATCCTTTTTACTCTTCTTCCACCTGAGAGTTCCTCCTTTGCTCACTCCTCATCCTTAGCACACACTTTGCTAAATTCTACTTATTTTTCTGTAGCTAGCTGTAGTTCTATGTGATCCATGGAGTTTACCCTGCTGCTATAAATTGCCCAGATTTCTTTCTTCAAATGCCTCTTCAACTCTCTGTAAATACTGATTTAGCATACTAATTACCTTTTATTGATTGGTTCTAATATGCTCTCACAAGTAGCATTTTCATAGCACTTAATTTGGAACACATTCAATGATGTTTTTTCTCCCTTGTGTCTCCCAGCTCAGGAGTGCAGGTATCCTTAGCCTTGATTCTGCAACAAGGATACCGAGCATCAGAAAGATTAAGTAAATTTCCTTGGTCACACAGATAAGAAGGCCCATTGTCTGTTGACAACATTTGAGATTCTCCTTCATTACATCATGTGACTTTTCTGGCAACTGTTGTGGGTTTTCCCTGGACATTCCATGCTCACTGTCTGTTAGCCTAGGAACTTCAGAAACTTGGAAGGAACTTTTTGCTGTCATGCTAGCATCCTCAGATTCTTTGGTCTAGGAGTAGAAGGGAATCCACTTTTGTGCATTCTACCCTCTAAATAACTTTTGGCTCCTGCTTCCATATACTTACTGACAGTCTGCACTGCCATTTGCCTAGTTCAAGTCACCTTCATTCTTCCCTGGAGAACTGCCACCACTGCATAACTGCCCTTTTGCTGCCAATCTTGCCCCCACAGAACCCTCCAAACTTCAGACTAGAAGAGCTTTCTAAAGC
Organism: Enhydra lutris kenyoni; assembly: GCF_002288905.1. Taxonomy (NCBI): domain Eukaryota; kingdom Metazoa; phylum Chordata; class Mammalia; order Carnivora; family Mustelidae; genus Enhydra; species Enhydra lutris. The sequence continues at coordinate 28,465,911 of NW_019154101.1, read as the reverse complement.
ACAAGTTGGAGCATGATATGCCTATGCTTACTACATTTCAGTGGCTCCTGATAGCTCTCAAAAGAAGGTCTTAATTCCATTTGCATAAGGTACACTGAGTAGTCAAATTCATAGAGATGGACAGTAGAATTGTGGCTTCCTGGAGCTAGGGCCAGGGGAGAAGGGAATGAGGAGTTAATGGGTTTAATGAATAAGAGTTTCTGTTTGGAAAGATGCAAAGGTTCTGGATAAGGATGGTGGTGATTTGTCCAACAATGTGAATATACTGAATTGCTCATTTAATGATTACAATGGTAAATGTGATTTATTATGTATATTATAGTGTACATTATGTATATACAACATCATGTGTATTTTATCACAATAAAAAAATAAAACACACTTTATTAGATGGGGAATGACTAAGGAAAATAAAGATGAGATGAGGGATTAGGAGGACTGAGAGGTAGGAGGTGACGATAAGCTTTACTGTTACAGGGTTCCTTGCTTGTTTTTGCTCAGGACTTGAGTTACCATGTACAACCACAAGTCTGGAAGAAGATTCAGAAAGACCTAAACCTTCCTTCTGATTACCAGTAGATACAAAAGTAAAGCTTTTGAAATGTGTGCTGCTAAATTCCCAAGAACTGGATGCCTTTTATTCTCCCCGTGAGGTCAATAAGGGAACTCCTCAAGAGGAATATTGGCATCTCAAACTGTTAGTCAGAACTACCATTTATCTTTCCTCATCCACATTTCAGTTGGACATAAGCGCTTCTCAGCCTTGCATCATCAAAGAATTATGAGACCATTTCAGGAGGTAAAGATGACTAGATTTTGAAAATCAGATAATTACATCTGATTTATGCTTCCAGTGTCTTGATAAATCACCTTAATATCCAGGTTTCCTTGGGTTGGTTTTATATTATTGACTTTTCTTAACTCACACAAACACACACACACACGCGCGCACGCACACACACGTACACACACACACACACACACACACACACAGAAACCCAAAAAAAACAGTCCATGTGGATTCCAAGTCTAATTGTAACCTTGTAGTAAGTGATCTGACTTTTGGGTTGGTTTTTTTTAACATTAAAATGCAAGTTTTTATTAAAGTAAATGTTACCAAATCTTGAGGTTTAAAGGTTTTATATCAAAGTTTGATCTCCACATTATAAAAACAACTGGCCTAAAGTCAAACTTCTATCCAATCAAGGATCTTTTAATTTTGTGATGTCAACCATATAGCCTAGCTCATTTTTTTTTTCTTTAATGGTAGTTCGACCAGTATACCTTCTAATATCTTTGTTTACCTCTAATCTAAAGATTCTGCCATTTAGGGATGCTATGACCAGCAAAGCCTTATGAAATTAAGTCTAATACTTCTTTATAAGATTATCTTAGTTAGTTGCAACTATTTAAAATTTTAAAAATTTATGAATCTTTCCCAGTGAAATAGAAAGACTTTTACAACTTACTAGAAACTGGCAAATTATAAACCATTTTACCTTGTCTAGATCTGAAGTATAAATTGTCAGAGCTTAATTCTTATAAAATTAAAAATATTCTCTCCTTCTGAAACATTCAGACTGAAAACATGAAGGTCAGCTGAAAACACAGCCTAGAAAAACACAAGTTATCTAATTTGGAAGACAACATATGAGTCACAGAATACTTTGGCCATGGTACTGTCATTTAATTTCCTTCTTTAGGTCTTTTTGCATTCTGTCAAATGGGAAGCCTTTGGCATTTTGATCATTGTGAAGATGTATTGGTAATACTTCTAAAGGTGTTAGAAAATAGAAGTATTTAAGTGACTTGCTAAATCAGAATCCTTGACTGAATGAATCTTTGACCAGCTTCATGTATAAGGTCAGTTTTGTCCTGTGTCAAAAACTTTTTAAAACCATTCCTTTCATAACTTTAATGAATTTTGGATCCTTTTCATCTTTTTCCCCCACTTTTCTGTAACTACTAATTAAATGTTTGTAAAATGATCTCTTCTCTTAAAACACGCAATCTCTACCTGCCCTTCCTTTTGTAACAAAATCCATTTTTGCAGAGTGGTGAACCCTAAGGTTTAATTAGAGGAAAGTTATTTAACTTATCTGAGTCTCATTTGCCCCATCTGTAAAATGACAAAAGGTCTTTTCACCTCTCAGAAGGTACTATTTCTGCAAAACAGTTTGCTCTCTTGGTGCGATGTGTAACTAATGCATATAGCTACCACTCTCCTACAGTAGAGGACCTGATGCATTCTCATTGAGACTCCTTCAGAAGATTTCTAACAGGGCTCGCCACTGTCTGTCTCGCCTCACTCCCAAACATCCCATGTGTGGCCGAGCTGCAGATAACATTTAATACGAAAGTGACAGGTGTGGATCTGGCGTGCTCACAGGATTAATTACAAACCTATAAGCTCATGCCCAAGGTCTTCGGCAACAGAATGGCCTGTTGGACCTTTCCTCTTCCTTCCCATCTTCTTCTTCCCTGTGTGTTTTCCGCAGTTATTTGTTTGTTCACTCAGATGTACTTACTGAGGAGTATCTGCCAAGCACCATGCTATATGCTAGAAGTAATGACGAGTCAAAACAAAGAAGCTCCAGGCAAGGCTCTGCTTATGTAAAGACTGGGATGGGAAGAAGTGGGGAGTTTGTGAGACATAGCATATCGATTGTGAGACTGGAGCAGAGACCTGAATGTAGGGGATAACTTTGGAGAGTTATAAAAATAAAAATTAAAAAAAAAAGAAGAAGCAATAATACACACACACACACACACACACCCCTCGATAGGACCTCATGGAACTCTATGGAAAATTCCTTCTTTCCCTAAACCAAATAGTGCTTATACTATGGTCATTTCTGCCTCTATGCCTTCTAGACCCATAGAGTCCGACATTGTAGCCACCAGTTACGTGTGAAATGGAGCACCTAAAATGTGACTATTCTGAACTGAGATGTGCTAAAGCATAAAGTACATACCAGACTTTAAAGATCTAGTACAAAAAGAAAAGAAAAGAATATGATATACCTCATTGATAATTTTATATTGATGACATTTTGAAAGAATAGTATTCTGGACATATTGAGTTAAATAAATTATATGTGTAAGTAATTCTATCTTTCTTTTTACTTGATTTGATGATGTTAGTGGAGTATTTAAAATTACATATGTGGTTCACATTTTATTTCTGTCAAACAACACTCTTTTAGACTGTACACTTCCTGCATAGTGAATGTTTATTCAATTATACATCTGTTTATCCCTCTAAGTAAGGAGCACACTCCCTTGCCCATAGTGAAGACTCAGTAAATATTGTTTAAATTCTTTGCCATTTTCTAAAGGGTTTTTTAAAAAGTGGTTCGCAATTTTAGTACACAACCCACTTTCCATCTGAAATGTATAGCCGAAACTCCACGGGGAAAATAATGGGTGAGGGAGGGGAGCACGGGTTCCCGTGGACCCTAAGAAGGCTAACGTACTGGACATATGGTGTGACCGTGGCCAACACAGTGGGCTAGGACTGCTGACTCAGAAGGTTTCTCTATTTCCAAAACAAGAACTTTTATTGCAGTGTATGCAAGGAGCATTAGGACAGAGGATCCTTGTGGTTTCTCACTGTATCTGTGGAAAAAATCTGAGGTTAAGGTTTAAATTAAACTGACATTATAAAGAGCCTTTGTAGTTACTATGTGTGTTTTTACATCTGTTGCTATAACTAAACTGACACTGATTATTCTGAGTGGTGGTTTATGAGTGATGGAATAAAATGTGGTTTCCTGCTTATGAACATTTTCTAGTGTTAACTTGGTCTTCCTTAATGATGAGACAGAGACCAAGGAAAATTACTAAAAGTCTAGAAAACATAACACAGAGAAAAAAGTTGTTCAGATAACAAGTAATTCTAGTATAAGAAAAAGCATTTAGTATTTCTCAATACCACGTCTGTAATTTTATGGATTATTTTTTTTTTTGCCTGCCTTTTGGTTTAGAGCAATTCTTCTTATGGGTCATGGAGGCTCCCCCAAGGCAACTCTGCATACACATTCGCCCTTTTGTTAAGGGGCCTTTGAGGATGAGCTAATGTAATTCTTCTTCATAAAATGGTTGGAAACACCTCTTTGCCAATTAGAAAAACTGATTTCATGGAAATTATGTTTTACACCGGAAAAGATGTTTAGTTTTAGACTTCTTTTCTGCAGACTTCTTTTCTGTCACACTGCCATAGGAGCCTTCGGCTTCAAGCAAACTCATCTCACCTTGTCCCTTGAAATGCCTGCCATGTATCATGTATCCATGTTCATCTCAGCCTTCCCCCTGCTGCTGACCCAGGATTCTCTGTGAATATCTTACAATGAAATGTCCCTCAAAAAGTTGTCAGATCGCTAATGAAGATTAAGTATGGGAAGAATTCTCATACTATCCCCTCTCATAGGTGCCTAAATGTAGTTTAATGGTTTGTGGCCAATATGACAGTCACTTTATTGGTTTCTTTTTTCTTCAGAAGGAGCAGAGGATGTGGTAATACCTAGAACTAATAAACTCCTCTCTAATATATCATGTATTGTAATTGTTTATATGAATGTTGTTTCTGTTTATTCCTAGGCTCAAAATACCTTTGTTAGAAGTAACTTTTTAAATTACATCAAGTGCGGCTATGGATGCTAGGATTAAAAATGTGCTTGTATATTTGTTGCTGAGGTCCAGCACATTCTGTGGAGAGGCAGTTAGGAGGTCAAAGAATAGAATTCTAAAAGGAGTCAGACCAGGATTCTGCATATTACATGCTGTTCGGCTTTACGCAAAGCTAGCAACTTTTTTTGAGGCTCAATATTTTTCATCTATAAAACGGTAATGATGTTGACCTTGTGAAGTGTTATGTGTGAGGGCCGATAATTGTACATGCTTGTGACACAATAGGTCTTCAACAACAGAAAGCTGCTTCTATGGTATTTGGACAAGTCTGTTGGAGTCAGTGGTAGAAATTTGACTTTATTTTTGCTGAAAAGAGTCCTTACTTTATTGAGTGCTCATTTGTGAAACATTTGTGAATCTAGAATAGAGGAGAAACATGAAACTCAGATTCTGTATCGTTGGATATCACATCATTCATAAATGATCACATTTTACATAGTCATTGATAATATGTGGCACCAAAAATCCAATGAAAGCAAAACAAAACAACCTCTCCACCAATCATTTGGATTTTAGTGTATTTGATAACCAATATGACCGCCTCATGACCCATCAGTGTAGCCTTTAATTATAATGTACATTTGTATAAATATAGTGTTTTTACAAACATTGTCTTTATTAATGCTCACAATAACTATTCTGTCCTGAAAATAGGCACCTGATTAGTGGGGACGATGATGATGATTGGGGAAAAGACCATCGTATTAGCCAGTGGAGGAGAGATTGCACACAAAAGAAAGCACAAGACGTCTTGGCTCTAATTCTCAATCTGGATGAAAGGAGGGAAGTAAGAAACTAAGATGAATTAGGTGCATGTTAACTGTCACACATTTTATTTGGTCCTTGCAATAGCTCAGTCAATTAGAGGCTATTCCCATTTGGTAAAGGAGAAAGTTGAGGCCCAGGGAGTTAGTAACATGACTAGGGTCACAAGGAGTATTCCAGCCAGAATCCAAATCCCAGCCTGCCAAATGCCAGCCATCATTTCACTATGACCAGGGTATACCTGTTTTAACTTGGGCAAGCTGTTTAACATAATCGGCATTCATTTTCCCCAGCTGTCAGGACGGTCTAAATGATCCCTTGAGCTCTGTTAACCTCCGACCTTCTAGTCTGGGTCAGATGTTGTCTCTTGCCGGCCAGTGTTCAGCTTGTGTGGTCTGAAGACACTCCAAGAAAACTCTTGTCCTGATTCATCTTAGACCATGTTATCCATTAGAGTCAATCCTGGATCAGGTGAAGTCAATGGCATCCTCCTTGTAAGAACATTACTGATAAAACGGGTGATCTGCTTTGGAAGGCAAATGCTTTAAAAGCTCCTTTTTCTCAGCCGATCCAAACTCACTGCTTCTGATATTTGTTTCCCAGCATATTTTGTCTATCACTTTTTAAAACTACAGGACTTTAGTAAAGTTAATTGTCTCCCATTTCGAATGTACATTTGTTTTGGGCCTCCACAAGCACCTAACAAATAATAGCCTTCAAAAATGTTCAAACGTATGAAGATATGGGTTTGCATTGATAGCAGAGCACAATGTCCCAGATGAACCTCACGCTGGAAATCTCCATCCATCTCCTCAGCTAGAGCACCCAGTAAGGGTCTCTTTATACTAAGTGAAATGCCTATGTGCTTTTGGGTTTGGATTGAAGGAAGAAGAAGGCACTATACAAGGACAGGAGAGTAGATGGGGGTACAGACCCTTGAGATGGCAGAGGGTAAAGTTTAGAGAGATTGCATAGCATTTGCTTCCCTGCCTACATTAAGGGATGGGTTTGCAGAGTGGTGGAGAAGGAGATGTCACTGAAGGGCAGTATTCCCCAGTGGCTTTGCAACTCAGCAATAATCACGCCGCTTGGACCCCTCATGATGGCTGAATGGGACAGAGAGCTGGGCAGACAGGTGTTTTCCTCCACCCTAACCATTGGCCCCTTCATGGCTCCCCAGCCAGCATCGACAGGTAGTAGCTAATGCATCACCAGCAAAGGATGCCAGACAGTCACTAGCAAAGGTGGCCGTGTAGAGCCAGGAAAACACAAGCAGGCTGGAGGCCCAGATGAGGTTAAAGACCACACACAAACAACTGGATTTATTTCTGGGGACACTCTGAGGGGAAACTGCAACTGAGTTGTCATTTGGCCACTAACTTTAACCTGACCTTGATTGCACCAAAAGGCTTCTTGAGGGCTGGGACACATTCAAATGAGCGAATCAGGCTAGTAAATGGTCACTTTAGAAAATGCAAATAATCTGGCCCCATGGGAAGGACATAAAATGTGTTTTCCTTATGAGGATATCAGGACTGCAAAATCCCTCCTTGATTGAAAGGAAGAGGGGAAAGACACTGAGGGGAAAAGCAAGAACTGTGCAAGGCCTGGAGCAGTGGTTCTCTAAGTGGGGTCCCTGGAATAACATCATCAGCTTCACCTGGGTACTTGATAGAAAAGCAAATCCTGGTCCCCATCCTAGAACTACTGAATCAGAAACTTGGAAGAGAGGGTCCAGAAATCTGTGTTTTAACAACCCCTGCATGTGATTCTGATGCAAGCTTAAGTTTGAGAATCACTGCCTAGTGGAAGGCCACCTATGAGGTGGGAGGGAGTCCTGGCAATGGTACTAACCCTAGGACAGGGGCAAGAGGATCCCCTCTGGGCCCCATTTATGTAATGCCTTTGCCATTGGTCTTCTGCCCTTGCTGGAGGAAAAGTCTGTGGAGCCCAGTCCCATACTCTCCAGGGTACTGCCTTCCTGTAGATCATATACCTTTAGTACATGCTCCCTGCTCCCACCTGAGGTTTCTCATACAAATGGCCCCAAGCCCTCTTCCAGTGATGACTCTTCTTAGGGTGTTGGAGGGCACAGTTTGTGGTCATGGTTGGGGTTGAAGCTTGAGCTCCAGATGGTGGAGTGGAGTCTGATGGCTTGGCTGGGGACTAGGGCAGCCCTAGGTGCTGTCACAGATATCTACCCTTGTGTCCCAGACAAATCGCCTACTCACAATTTTATCTAAGGGCAACCCAAGTGACCCCAGTTCCAATGGCTGATCTGTGAAAAGAAACAAGACCATCACTATTTTTTTTCCCTCAGAAAGCTTCTAGTCTTTGGGAGGAAATTAAGAAACTCTATGAAAATTGCCTTTGGTATACTTTTGAAAGAAGAGTTAATATTTTTCTGCTCGCCAGTTTGTATTCTGTAACCTAAATTGATCATTTAATTACCAAAAAAAGGATAGACTTTTTTTGCCAGGCTATTATAGGTAGAATTCTGAAATAATTTCCAAAAACCTAGGTTAACTAGAAAATTAATATCAATTGAACTTGCAGTTCAGATTAACTTTAAATTCCAAATGAATTAACTTTTCTTCTAATCAAGAACTAAAAATATTTTTTTTCACTGCATACCAGCTTTGGAAATTCTTAAATATGTTTGTTAAAAATTTCTCCATTTCTGGGGTGCCTGGGTGGCTCAGTGGGTTAAAGCCTCTGCCTTCGGCTCAGGTCATGATCTCAGGGTCCTGGGATCGAGCCCCGCATCAGGCTCTCTGCTCAGCAGGGAGCCTGCTCCCCCCCCCCACTCTCTGCCTGCTTCTCTGCTTGTTTGTGATCTCTGTCTGTCAAATAAATAAATAAAATCTTTTAAAAAAATGTCCCCATTTCCAGGAAAATGAGAAAGAACAAATAATTAAGAGCACCATGGAGATTTTAGGACCTGGAAAAATCTATTCCACTAAGATTCATTTGTTCTCTTCAGATTGATATGAAATAATACCTTTCCCTTTTTAGAAATACATTTTTAAAATATTTCAAAGTCTACACCCTACTGAATTAATATAATTGTATATAATTTAATGAAATTTTAAAAAGCAGAAACAAGATTATGTTTATGTTAACTGGTACCAGAACACATACAATATCCTTCAAGATAACTAGACATAGGGACTTAAAACAGGCATAATTTCCATCTAAGAACTAATGATTAGAGTTAAAATGTACCTTGTTTTAAATGAGGAAATCCATTACATTCATCCCAAGTTGCAAGGGATGATTATTATATTGTTATTATATTTTATATTGGTCCCATATTTCAGCTAAAGATGCTGAAGTGTAGAAAAAATATAGCAAACAATCCCATGAAGTGTACATTGGGAAAAGTGAAAGTCAAGGGAGAAGCCCTCCATGAGCATGTGCACGCATCATGGCATCCAGAATTGGGGACGTAGGACACACTTAGGGTATCTGTTTCAACGACTGATTTTTAAGTCACCTCCTAGCTTTGAAGTTATTTCCATGAGATTCACTCAATAGCTTTGAGAGATGGAGATGGTAGCATTAGGCATCTCTACATGATAATGCCATTTGTGCATTTCAAAGTTTGCCTTTTTAGGAACTCAGTTCTTGAGTCTATGCCTATATAGCATAGAATTTGTTTTGCTGGCTAAAAGCACACAGAAAAATTGGCGGAAATTGGACAATGCTCAAGCCATTTGGCTGAGAGATGATGCCTCGCTGGGTAAGAAAACCACTGGCTCAAAGTTTATAAACTCGCTAGCCTTATCCAAATCCTGATCTGGTTGGATGACTTCAGAAAAGCATCAGCTTTATCTCCTCCAAAATGAAAACCATGTGACCAGCTTCACTCAGTGAATGAATATGCATCTGGGGGCTTCTGGCTTAGTTACAATGATCCACAAAGTGGAAATATTGTTTATATGAGCCACAGTGAAGTTCTGGGAAGAACAGTTTTAAGGGCAAATAATATTTTAAAGAGCTATAAAAGAGCTATAAGGAGAGGACTCATTTAATGCCTACTACTAAAAAGTGCATTATTTTGGCACTTCATTTAAGAGGCTGAAAGACTGGTCAGATTTCCTCTTTGCTATACCTGCTGAAGGGCAGCTGCCTTATTTGAAAGAAGGCGCCATTGAACTTTTGGCATACAGGAGGCCCAAAGGCACCCTGCTGTCCCCTTCATACATTGGCTTCTCTTTCCCAGGATAGCTGTTCAAATACTGGAAAACTGTTGTCACAGCCTTTCTGACTTTTCATTTCCATCTTTCTTATTTGATCTCTACATCAGTCAAGGTTCTCCAGAAAAACAGAACCAGTAGGAGACATGTATAGAAATATTTCAATGCTTTGGCTCAGGTGATTGTGGGAATGGCAAGTCTGAAATACATAGGGCAGCCCAAGAGACTGATACTGCAATCTTGGAGCAGAATTTCTTCTTTGTAGAGGAAACCTCAGTTTTGTTCTTAAAGCCTTTCAACTGATTGGATGAGGTCAGTCCAGATTATCAAACATAAACTCATCCAGTTAAAGTCAACTGATTGTAGATCTTGATTGCATATATGAAATTCCTTCACAGCAACACATAGACCAGTGTTTAATTTAATAACCAGGTAAGGGGCGCCTGGGTGGCTCAGTGGGTTAAAGCTTCTGCCTTCGGCTCAGGTCATGGTCCCAGGGTCCTGGGATCGAACCCCGCATCAGGCTCTCTGCTCAGCAAGCAGCCTGCTTCCCCTGCTCTCTCTGCCTACCTCTCTGCTTACTTGTGATCTCTCTTTGTCAAATAAGTAAATAAAATCTTTAAAAAATAATAATAACCAGGTAAAATATTATAGCCAAATAGATACCTAGAACTAATCATCATAATCTCTTTCCCCATTCTATCTACTCTTATTTGGGTGTTCCCTAGTTTGTCAATACCCCTGCTGAAATCAAAAGAATAAGTCTAGAACCAGTACTCCAGGTTTGATTTAACAGGACAAAGGGCAGTGTATCACCTCTCTTGCTCTGGCCTCCCTGTTTCTAATGATAGAACCTCATTTAAGTAGTCCAGAAAAAAAAAAATTAGACTATTCTAGAAGGCTTACAATAAACTAAAATCCCTGAGACTTTTCCTACTTGAACGGCTTGCAAGCCAGTGTCTCCTATTCCACAATTAGAAGGAAAATAATTAGTGAGTTGACCTGTCATAGCTCAAATGTAAAAAAGCTCAAGAACATAGTTAAACTTTATTAGCATGTGTACAAGTTAAATGTGGGATTATAGCATGTCAGAAATGAACAAGATCATAAAGATCTTGACTTCCCTTTGCCCATACTTGCCAAGTGCCTACAACTTTCTCTGAAGTAACCCTGGTGACTAAAAACTTCTTGCCTCTTCTGATAGCCAATTTCATTTTGGAAAAGCACACTGAATAATTACAAAATTTATTACCCTGATAACAGACATTCCTCCTTTTATTAGGCTCTGTTGTGTTGTGCTTCTCAGATACCCCCCCTTTTCTTTTTATAAATTGGAGGTTTGTGGGGCTCCAACTCTGTGTTGAGCAAGTCTTTCGGCATCATTTTTCCAACAGCGTTTGCTCACTTTTTGTCTCTGTGTCACATTTTGGTAATTCTCGCAATACTTCAAACTTCTTCATTATTGTTATACTTATTATGGTGAACTGTGATAAGTGATTACAACTGACTGAAAGCTCAGATAATGGTTAGCATGTTTTAGCAATAAAGCATACCTTTTAAAAAGGCATATACATTTTTTTAGACATAATGCTGCTTCATACTAGGGCTATAGTGCAGTGTAAACACAACTTTTACATGCATTGGTCAACCCAAAAAATTCATTTTGCTCACTTTATTGCAACATGCCCTTTATTGCCATCGTGTAGAGCTGAACCCACAAAAGTCTCTGAGGTGTACCTGTACATGTATATTCATTTTACATACTTAGAGCTCACATGCCTTCCTGTTACTACCAGGGACTCATTTTCCAATCCTTTCCACTTGTTCGACAGGTAGGATCATTACCTCTCAACAGATGAGAAGACACTCAGAATTTAAGTTAGTTGCCTGAAGTCATTCATCTAAGTGGTAGAAACAACACTTGAAATCACATCTTAACAGTACTAAGATACTGAGATAAACACCGAAGTGGACAAAAGCTAAAACTATGAATAAGTAAGTAGATGAAAACATTGGATCAGGGCCTTCAAAACGTGGTATGATCTAGATTCAAGGAAACTGGAACAGGAAATGGGGCTGTGAAATCTCCAAAGATTGGCTCTGCTAGACCCCCACAGAGTGACAGGTGCACACTTAACTACTAATACAACAAATTCTTTGCTGATGTTGATCCATGCAAGACACTACTTGGGATGGTAAGTGACACGAAGATGCCAAAAGTTAAATCTTTATCTATAAAGCATTTACAGTCTAGTAAGGGACACAATTTAAGAAGCTGAGTCATGATTGTAAGACATCTCTCCATTCCTTTACCCATCTATTCATTCAACAAACACTTAAGAATTTCTCTGTGCCCTCAAGACAGTCATGAATAAGATATAGGTAATGAAATGGTAACAGGAAGTATACTTTACAGGATACAGATATCTTTCTACAGGGAAAGGCCACTTGGAAGATTGAAATTGGAAGCTTTTCATCCAAAAGAGGAATGTGATGAAGTCAGGTCAAAAGTTCCCAGTAAAATGGTCCAAGAACTCCTCCCCCCAAACAGTCTCATGCTGGGTTTTGTGTATTTTCAAGGGAAAATGACTAAGCAGGCAAGAGCTATAAGGAGACCAGGGATTTTTTAAGAAGAGTAACAAGTGAGAATATTAAAGCCTGATATCATCAGAGAGGCAAAACTCCAACGGATGGAAAGGCAAGAAGCACCAGGAGAGGAAATTATAAGTGAATCATTGGCCATCACCCAAGTCAAAGAAATGTCAAAAGCAAGTAAGTGCTATGGAAAGCATTGGTCCAAAGACATGTCAGGACTTTTACTGCAGCCCTTGAGGTCTCGTAGCCTCCCTGAGAAAAAGGAATAGTAGCAGTGGTGGCAAAGGAATTCATTTTATGACTGAACGCCCAAGGGAATTCTCAGGGTATAGATGAAGACTTCTTATTTTATGTATGTGTTGTGAGTTATTTCTTCCTAATCCTTCTAGCATGACATTATGGCAAAAAAAAAAAAAAAGGAAAGAAAAGAAATTCTTCTGCATTTCCCTTGACTCCAAGAGGGGAATATACCTCATGATAATCATCCATGAAAATAAATACTGGCTAGAGTCATTAAAGAGTGCCTGAATCATGGTGCTATATAACATGATAGATTCAAAACATGAGAAGTTTGAAGTTAGAATGGGGTTTCCAAAAAAAAAAAAAAAAAAAAAGAATGGGGTTCCAAGGAGAAAGATACTTCATGGAGTTATAATGAGCATTTGTTAAGATGTTTTCAGAGCCAAGATTTCAAATTTGGGTAAGACTTGGCCTCAAAACTGAGATGAACAAAGGAATAAAAGGCATCTCTGTTGACAAGAACACATGAACAGCCAGAAGCTCAAAAGAGGTAGGATTTGTTAGGGAAAAAACAAATAATCTGTTTTGGCTGGCATCTGGCACAAAGGTAGGTGAGTTGTGGGGAACAGGATTATAAATTGTGCGAGGGCCAGAGCATATGGAGAATCCAGGGAAAATGCTACACAAAGGGGCTTGGCCGGTATTCAGTTGACTGCCAAGAGCCATTGAGGGCATTAAGCAGGGAATTAACATAATCAAAACCCGGTTTGGGGAAAGTGGATGGAACAGCAAAGTGTAAGGTGGATTGGAAAGGGACAAAAGAAAGAAGGGAAATGAGTAGGCTTTGTGCTTGTGTTTAATGACCATGTGGACTGTGACTCTTGGGCTCCAAAAAACATTCCCTATGGGGCAAGAAAGTGTACTAGTGGCCAGTTGTCTGCTAACCAGTTCTTCTTTCAACCAACAGCATTTCCTTAATATTCGGTTCACTAGAGAGAGACAGACCTGGAGTTAAGTCCCTCATTGTCATTAATACTCTGTTTTTGTTTTGTTTTCATGGATTTATCAGCCAAAGTACCTACTAAAACACATTCAAGAAATTTTATTACACGTTTTTGGAAAATTCTTCCCTATTTTTTTATTAGTTCGGATTCGTTTTTCCCTTACACTCAGAACATTTGCCCTGTTGTTGTTAATGTTGTTTTTATTTTTTTTTAAGATTTTATTTATTTATTTGAACAGACAGAGATTACAAGTAGGCAGAGAGGCAGGCAGAGAGAGAGAGAGGAGGAAGCAGGCTCCCTGTAGAGCAGAGAGCCCGATGTGGGGCTTGATCCCAGGACCCTGAGATCATGACCCGAGCCGAAGGCAGAGGCTTAACTCACTGAGCTACCCAGGCGCCCATGTTGTTGTTTTTTTAAATGAAATATAGCTGCTTATTTTATTTCACCCTGGCTATGGACAAATGATTTTTTTTTTAAATACCTGCTGGCACTTGGTAGAGTGCTCAGGGACAGCTGGATTGAGGAAAGAAATGAAATCTTGGTCATCATCAATTTAGGATGTCAACAGAGACCACAGGATCCAAAACTGTAAGAACAGCTTGAATTCAAGCAATTTGACAGCTCTTACAGCCATGTGCCATCTATCTCACAGTCTAAGCCACCATTTCCACAAAAAGCAGCTCCAATACCATCTCCTCTTTCCCCAAACCAGGGCTGAGCTTCAGTTAGAATGCACAGTAAGCCATCCTGATTTTGAAAGACTAAAATATTTCTAGAAGTGTCCATAAATACCACTGTCCAGTGCCCTGTGAGTGTCCCCTCCCTCTGACCAACCCTGCTGTTCTCCCTAGCCCAGGACTCTTTAAGCACTCCCCACCATCCAGCCAGCAAAGATGTGAAGCTTGGGACAGTAGGGGCCTTACGGGAGCTGCCTGGGACCTACAACCGCATTCATGCTCTGTGTCCCTGCTCTTCAGCTTGTAAAATATTTTGAATTATTATATCTACCTACTGTCCATCTATAGCCACTTTCTCTTCTGTGTAATTTAATGCCTTGCATCTAACTCCACTATGGTCTGTATTAAAAAATGCACACTTGCTGGAATCCGGGTGCAAATGTATCTCTGCCTGTCACCAGGTAGAGTGTTATCTCAGACTGTTCTCTCCACAGGACAAGACATGTGCTGCTGGTACTTCCTCAGGGAGCATCCCTAGAGCTTGCAATCCAAAAGGAAACAGAAGATTCTACCTCCAAGCTTCAGGATGAAAAAAAAAAAAAAAAAAGATAGTGTAGAAAGATTCTGATTGGCTGTGTTTGGGTCACATGCCAACCCTTGGAGCAGTCACCATGGCCAGAGGCATGGGATTTTATCACCATCTGCCTGAATCACAAATCTCTCCTATTCAGGCAACAATAAACTGTCCTTGGTAGGTCCCCCAAATCAGAACCTTTGAAATGAGTAGTTCCCAAATAAGAAAGTGGAGGTGGAGAGGTATTTTATAACCTCAATATCTGACTTGCTTGAGTGTTGGTTTTATGCCAGTAAAAGACTGGCACAGCATGATGATAAGAAGTTTCTATCAACCATGTAAATGTTGTAAATGAACATATAAAATGTTATATATATATGAAGCTCTCCTGACAAAGCCAAGGGTTTTCTCTTTTCTTTTGGGGTTTCATGAGGACCACAGTAATGAATGCCTTAAGTGCATATTTCTGGATTATACATTCATTTCTTTTTTTTTCTTTTTTCTGTTTTTTAAGATTTTATTTCTTTATTTGACAGCACAAGCAGGGGGAGCAGCAGGGTGAGAGGGAGAAGCAGACTCCCCGCTAAACGTGGGGCTCACTCCCAAGACCCCAGAATCATGACCTGAGCCAAAGGCAGCTCTTAACCTCCTGAGCCACTTAGGCACCCCTCCTTTTTTTTTTTTTTCCCTTTAACAAGTCAGCTCACATTTATCAGTATTAATACCCATTGACACATGACGCTATTTCAGGAGGGGGTGGGATCACCAGGGACAATGTTGCTGGGATTTTTCTTTGATTCTGACCCTTTAGGTCCATCATTAGTCTTTTTATTATTATTACTCTTATTATTTACATGCCACAGAAATGCATCTGTCCTGAAAAATATCTTGTTTTTTCCTCCTCCACTTACATGGACTCATATTCACAGTGATTTTCCTCTCTCTCAGTTGTCCTGAGGTCAGAGTGAGTTTCCCAGTTTTAGCAATTTCCATAGGATCACCAAACATCTACAATTCATTCTCCACTTTTTCAGAACCACACACAATTTTTGGACATGGTAGGTCCTTAGTAAATATCTATTTATTAGCTGGCTCTCTTCTTGTTTTCAGAGAACAATGAAACCTTACCATTTTCTTTATAAAACATGAAGTGAGAAAAAAATAGAAGCCATTACCAATACACCACAAGCATCATTTAGAGGAAAATTGCTTTTGCATAAAAATGAAACTGAGTGTGCTGTGTGCTTCTCTTGTAACAAGACTCAACAAAGGAACAGAAAGAGCAGGGACTAGCAATGAGCCCCCATTATGGATGTTGTGAACCATCTCTCCTTTCATTTAGCATTTCGAATTTAATTAAGTAATGTACACAGTTCAAGTAATGAGACTTGATTCAGTCTTTATTATTGCTATTTAAATGGATTTTCTAGCAACTGTCCTTAAGACTGTAAGATTATTTTAAAAGCCTTATGGTTTTTCTTTTTGTTGTTGTTGTTTTTTTTTTTTTCAGTATCTTTAACGGAGGGAATACAAGGTTACTGTAGAAAGTGACAGGAATGCCAGGCAGGGAGATGTCTTGGGGAAAGCAATGTTACTTGCTGGAACTCCTGTGAGAAAATAGCCTTGAACCTGTGACACAGTTAGAAAGGACTGCAAGGCTTTCTTGCTCCCAGCCTGCATTTTACAGCTGAAGACAGTAAAGTTCAGTGGTTTGCATGACTTCCTCAAGGTAGTCACAAAGCCAGGACTAGAATCCAGTTCTCTTAATTTAGTTCATTGTCCATTCCTGTAGAAAGTCATTTTTGTATCTTACATGTATTTCTTTTCGTTAATTGTAGGGAAATACAAATCACTTGTAAACTGACTGCTCAACCTCAGAATAATATGAAAACAATATTATATTTGCTGTTTAGTAACCTTTCGTGTGCCATACCTGACGCTATCCTTAACCATAAAAATAGGTTAAGTTCAGGGGCGCCTGGGTGGCTCAGTGGGTTAAGCCGCTGCCTTCGGCTCAGGTCATGATCCCAGGTCCTGGGTTCAAGCCCCACATCGGGCTTTCTGCTCAGCAGGGAGCCTGCTTCCTCCTCTCTCTCTGCCTGCCTCTCTGCCTACTTGTGATTTCTCTCTGTCAAATAAATAAATAAAATCTTTAAAAAAAAAAAATAGGTTAAGTTCATAATATACCCAGAATATGAAGGCGTCTAACAGCTATATGAAATAATAAACCTCTGACACTAGATTAGATTGAGGGGGATGGAGTGGGGAAAATGGAAGAAAGGAAAGATGGTCTTTGAAGGACAATGCTGTATAGGTCCAGCAGGGAGGCATAAAGGTGCTTCCACTCTATATTATATATGGGGATAACCCCCTCCCAGTGTACCCTCCTGAGTCTGCCCGGTGACCTCCTATTCATCCTACCTGAACCCAAACCTCTAAGCCCTGACTTTTTTCATGCTCCATTCAGCCTTTCCTGACCCTTATCCAGGTCATACAGAGCTTGAAAATAAAATTCATAAATTTTAACAGCCATTTGTAAGCCGCTATTCTCTCTATCCCAAACTCATCCCCATCAGAGCCTCCCCATCACAGCCTTATCCTGCTTGTCCCAGTGATAAACTCACACTAGCTTTAACACTGTTTTATAACAGCTGATTCCCTGGTTGATTCTTAAGAACAACTGCCTCTTATTTTTTTTATTTTCTGTGCCTTGAATAGTAACTGGCTTTAAACCAATCAAAAAATATTTCTTCATCATTTACTATACGCTGGGAGCTGTGCTAACCTCTGGGAATATAATAATGAGTCTCTTTCCATGGAAGCTTCAACTCAGAGTGAAGGCAGATGGGAAGTTTGGAGGGGATAAGCTAAGAAGAGGGAACACACAAAATAAACTTTGTGAATGTCCTATTAATGAATATAAGAGAGAAAATAATGTCTTGGTCATGTGAAACACACATTCTAATAGGGGGAAAGATAAGTAAAGCAGAATAAATGCGTGTGTGTTCCCATTTAAACAAGTAAACACCAAAATGAATCAAGAAGCAGTGAGAAGTCAGACAATGGGAAAGTGTCCTCAGTATGTGACTCTTAGCAGGACTACCCAGACGGACAAGTTGGATCAGAGGAAGAGCCTGTACACAATCAAAGACTTAGGAGAGCAGTCTTTAAGACAACCACAAATCAAACAATATGACGGAAGGTCTGGATTCATGGAGGACATAATGGGAGATGAGAATTCAGACCCTAGGGGACTTGGTATCCAAGGCCAAGGAATGTAGATTTTACCATTTAGATGTTTTTCCATTCGTGTGCCACTTATTAGTGGGTCATGAAATCAACTCACTGGGTTGTAATCAACATTTTGAAGCACTAGAGTAAAATAGAAAATGTGAGTGCCTTTCCTGCAAAAAGGGTAAATTTAGGGGTGGTACCAGTTGTCTCAGTTGCATATCTCTCTATTATAAATGTCTATGAGAACAGGGATTTCTTATGGTACATCAGTCTTGACCAAACAGGTTTGAAAGTCATTGTGCTGGTGATGGGGAATCACTGAACAATTTAAAGCAGAGATGAGATCAACCTTTGTGTTTAGAAAGATGCTCTGGTCCCAATAAGAACAGATTTATGGGGCAAGTCCATTTAGGAGACAGCTTTCAGAATCCAGGAAAAGGATATAGACTTGAGAACTAAATGGTAGATAAATTTGATGATTCATCTCTCCTCTCCACTCGCATTGCTACTATTCTGGCTTGGCCCTCATCATTTCTTTTGTAACCAACTCCTGACTCATCCAGCTCTTGTGTTCTTGACCATCTCATATCCATCCTTCACACCGAATTGAAGACACATCTGACAATCCGACTCTCCAGCTTACAACACTTCAGGGATCACTTTTTGCTTCACACCCCAATCTTTCTGTCCAGCTTCAGTTCCTGCCTCTTCTCTTTGGGCTCATTTTCTACACATTCTGTGCAGATCCTTGCCTCCATATTTTGGCTTCTGTCATCCTCTCTGCTGGAAATAGCTTTTCCATTTTCACTCACCTGGCTTCCTTGAACTCAACCTTCAAGACTCAGTTTAGGGGCGCCTGGGTGGCTCAGTGGGTTAAGCCTCTGCCTTCGGCTCAGGTCATAATCTCAGGGTCCTGGGATCGAGCCCCACAACCGGGGGGTGGTCTCTGCTCAGCGGGGAGCCCGCTTCCTCCTCTCTCTCTCTCTCTGCCTGTCACTCTGCCTACTTGTGATCTCTCTCTCTCTCTGTCAAATTAAAAAAAAAACAAAATAAAATAAAATCTTAAAAAAAAAAAAAAAAAGACTCAGCTTAACCTTACTTCCTCCAGACAGCCTTCCTTGACTTCTCCCAAGTGGACCAAAAACCCCCTCTCTTTTTCCTCACATTGCATTTTGTATTAAGCTCTCTCATTATGTGGAGCCATAACTATACAGCAAATATTAACCAAATGTTCACCCAGTGCTGAGCTCTAGGCTTACCTTTATCATTTCATTTACTCTTCACAAAACCCTGATGAGATAGATATTAAGGCCCTGGGAAGATGCAGCAATAGTTCTGGTGTTTTCAGCCGACCAGTGTTATTCTAGAGCTCATGCTTTCGATTTTTCGCTACATTATACACTTACTACATTAAGATAAACCACAGGCTCTTGGGTAAGTCTCTGAAATGCCAGCACCCTCGCTCACAGATCACGACCTTTAAATGCTGCACAGTAGACAAGTCAGAGAGGTCCTGAGAAGTGTCCATTGGATCGGGCAATGAAGGTTTATGGGCATCTTGGTGAACATTTGTTTCAGTGGGGTGAGTCTCTTTTTCGTGTTCTTCGCTTTAGTCCCTGCAAATATTAGGTCGTCTGTAAACGTTTACGGAATGCACTGCAGTGGGCCGAGTTGTCGTGTGAGGTGGTTTTTTCCCACAAAGCGTGGCTGGGAAGGAAAGGAGTTCAGGTGGTGGTGAGAAAGTTTCTGAAACAAGGAAGTCTGTGGGTAAAAGGAGGGTGTTTTGTTTTGTTTTGTTTTGTTTTTTTAAAGATTTTATTTTTATTTATTGGACAGACAGAGATCACAAGTAGGCAGAGAGGCAGGCAGAGAGAGAGGAGGAAGCAGGCTCCCTGCTGAGCAGAGAGCCAAATGTGGGGGCTCAATCCCAGGCCCCTGGGATCATGACCTGAGCTGAAGGCAGAGGCTTTAACCCACTGAGCCACCCAGGTGCCCCAAAGGAGGGTGTTTTGTGTTTAGTTTGCTAGGTTTTTTTAGAGATGTTGCAAGAACAACGTGTTGAATGCACTAAGAGACAGTGGCCAAGTGAGGGAGAGGTAAAAAAATATTAGAAAAGGGGATTTCTTGGAGGAACCAGGAGGGAAGTTTCCAAAACTCTGGTGAATGAGCCGTGGACAGGCCGCTCTTTCTTCCCCAGAGGTCAGCCTAAGCATCACCATATTCCAAGCTTCAGTTTTAATCCATAAGCGAAATAACAAACACCATCCTTTAGATATAACTGATAAAACTTTAGATATAACTGATATAACTTCTTCCTGCTTCTTTTTTTTTTCCTCCTCCTCCCCCTCCCCCTCCCCCTCCCCCTCCTCCTCCTCCTCCTCCTCCACCTCCTTCTTCTTCTTTTTAATTTTCTAAATCCAGGGAAGACCAATTCAAACCAAAAGGATCAGCCCATATTTTAGGGACTAAGAAAAATATTACTTCTATTTCAAAAGGAAACTTTCTGTCACTGAATTCCTGAGCTTTTTCTTTTTCTTTTCTTTTTTTTTTTTTTTTTAAGATTTTATTTATTTCCTGAGCTTTTTCTATTTACAGCTTGATGGGGTAGGGTCTAGTGAGTGCCTCAGTGGGGCAGAGGAAGAAGAGGATTTTATATTTGTGGAGCTGGAAGTACAGGGCAAAGGCCTTGTTTGGTGTTGAATTCTCTGAGAACTTGCTGGGGTGGGAGGGGAGCCGGCTGGCAGCTGTATGAGGAGAGGGAGCCCTGGGTACTGCCCAGCTCAGCAGCGTCATGGAGAAGGATGGAGCTGTGTGTGTCCTCTCTTTCCTTCCTCTTCTCCCGGTCCCCCTGGCCGCCCACCCCCTCCCCTGGCGTGGGGAAACACCAGATTAGACAGAGAATCCAGAACAGGATGTAAGTGCATTGGTCAATGCTGAGAGGAGAGGACTGGGAAATCCCAAAGGCAAATGGCACAGGAGGATGGGGAATTCCAAAAGGCACTCAGTCTTCTCAGGGTGCCTGGCCTGGGGAGGTACTACTGTGCGAGAGAAATAGTTACACAGAGCGTATTTATCACCTTGATAGAGGATGGTAACAAAGCATGTTAAGAACTATAAATGAATATGGTTGTCAAAAATAAGCAAGCGATTCCTATTTTTATTGCCTACTGTTTGTAAGACCATATGCCAGCCTCTGGAGAATTAAAAAAAGCCTAGAAGCTGTTCTTACCCTTATGGTCCAGTTGGAAAGATGACATAGGCATAATAACAACCAGTGAGCATAAAAGTTCCAAGGTTTGAGGCGCCTGAGTGGCTCACTCGGTTAAGCTTCTACCTTCTGCTCAAGTCATGATCATGGGGTCCTGGGATCGAGCCCTGCAACAGGATCCCCCCTCTGCTCCCCCCTCCTATTTTCTCTCCCCCCCTCCCCTGTTCTCTCTCTTTTTCTGTTCTCTTTCTCCTGTTCTGTTTCTCTCTCAAATAAATAAAATCTTTTAAAAAAAAGTTGTAAGTTTTCATGTAAGTAAATAATAAACACTACAGATATTCAGAGGAAAGAAAACTATGTGATGACCCATATAGCTAGGGTGAATAAATCAGATTACTACCACTGACCTTATATCATATCACTGTTATATTTTAAGAGCCATGCTGTGAAGCCCCCTCAGGCACCAATGTGTGAGAGGGATTTGCTTCCAGGAGCCTTCTCCTGACTTACATTAAGGTCATAACCAACCCACCAGCAGACACCTTCTGGAAAAGAAGGAGGTGTGGAGGTCCCTTTTTATAGCCAATTGAATTATCCAAATAATTCCCACTAGAAAACTCAGTTGCTATATCTGAATTGAAAGTAATTGTGGCATCATATAAACAAAGTCAGTTTTCTCTAATAAAAACACATGCCCCCTGGAAATTGCAGAGTTGTGTCCAACGTCAAGGTCACTTGGATTTTAAGGAAAGCACAGCTCTTCACTCCCAGAAAACAAAAGGAATGATGAGACGAGCATTACTATGAGTTCACAAATAAGCACCTGAACACTGTAAGTTTTCTGCATCAGCTGATATCATAACCAGCTAAACCATTTTAAATTAAAAGTAATATCTGTTTACTATTACATAAGAGGAAAAAAAAAAAAAACCACAAGTGGAAAATCCCTAGAAGCTGGCCAATCTATTTAATCACATCTGGCAATTTTCTAGTCTGCGGGATTATTGCTTTTGGATATCATTTTTTTTTCGAATAAAGAAATTAATAAAACCAGGGCAGACTGGATTTAACAAAGAAATTGGATTAAGATTTTATGCAAACGCTGTTCAGTAAGAGGAGCCCTATGGGTAAGTGGCAGGGCCGTACTCTTTCACCCCCGATGTCTGGAGAAGTAATGGCTTCTGAAAAATCGTCGATTGCAGTTGGGAGAACAGGCTCCTCCTATAAAACCCGAGTAAGGGAATTCTGCATTTGTTCAGGGTGAGGAGGATGTCTCACCCTGGTTTATGTTTGTTTACAAGGCTCTCCACCAATGGTTGCTGAGTAGCTCGGAATAAAACCAGGGCCCAGATGGCCGAGGAGTCAGGGCAGCGGCTCACATCCGGGCATTCACTTCTCTCACACACACAGCTGCCACAGCCTTCCCAAAACCATTGTGACTGGTCTCTGAGGAGCTCCCAAAGCCACTCACAGGCAGCTACTCCCTCCGGCAGAGCCTGAGGGGACACAACAGGCCTGTTGTAGCTCCAACCCCCTCAGGGGCAGAGGCAGTGGTGCTCCACTCACCGGTTTTGGAGGGCACCTTGCTGGACGCCAAGGCCTGAGGGGGAGCCCTGCGCTTCACTCACCACCCAGCCACTCTCCGGAGATGGAGTAAACATCATAAACCCAGTCCTTAACCGGGCCTGTATAAACCACATGGGAGGCTATAAAGCCAACAAAATGCGTAAAGGAGTAGCGGGGAAGGAACATGTTGAAGTCAGAATAAGGACCCAGCAGAAGGAGATAAAGCATTTCAAGATCTATAGCAGGTCATGAATGCCAGCAACCGTCCCACAAAAAGGATCACTGTATCTCTTTTTGGAACATCTTTCTCCCTGGTGCTTCTGGAAAAATGGAATATTTCTAAATTTCCCTTGCCACATTCTCTGTGGAGAGAGAGAGGCAGTATCATGTTCCCATGTCCTTAAGACTCAGAATGGGTTAGGGGCACCTGGGTGGCTCAGTGGGTTAAAGCCTCTGCCTTCGGCTCAGGTCATGATCCCAGTGTCCTGGGATCGAGCCCCACATCGGGCTCTCTGCTCTGCAGGGAGCCTGCTTCCTCCTCTCTCTCTCTCTGCCTGCCTCTCTGCCTACTTGTGATCTCTGTCTGTCAAATAAATAAATAAAATCTTTAAAAAAAAAAAAAAGACTCAGAATGGGTTAATTTGTTGAAGGTTATTCGGAACCCTGGGCCTTTCTAATTAAATATCACCCACACCAACACCTTGTCCTTCTGGAATGTGTTAAGGCACAAAACACATTCCTACTCTCAGAAGACTTGGGTAAATCACATATTTCAGTAAGTTTAAGTGGAATAAATTCTAATAATCAGAGCCCCTTATCTTACAGAAATATGAGCTTAATACCTAGATCCAGCCAAGTCATTGGGTTTTTTCCCCCAAAAGACTTCGGTAGAATATGGCTATTTGTTTCAAGTCTCCAATTCTTGTTTGCAGCTTGAATCTTTCCTCTGAAAATTCAGACTTGATGGTCTAAGTGCCTATTTGATAGCTCACTTTGATGTCCTAGAGCCTTAGCACCTCTGAAGTCTTTACTGAAAGGCTTCCTGCCTTCTTAGGCCCTCCCACCCCCAATGATCCTTATCAATCTTCTCTGCTTTATTTACCCTCTTACATATTATAATTCACTTATTCATTTTATGAATCTTTATGAATGAAATGAAATTAAAAAAAAAAGAACGAGGAATGAATGAATGAAAGTTAAAATGTTGAGAACATTAGATTGTTTTTGAGAAAGTTAGAAGATGGGCTCCTGGGTGGCTCAGTCAGTTAAGCACCTGTCTTCGGCTCAAGTCATGGTCCTTGGGTCCTGGGATCAAGCCCCATGTAGGGCTCCCTGCTCAGCAGTAAGTCTGCTTCTTTCTCTCCCTCTGCCCCTCCCCCTGCTGCTTTTCTCTCTCTGGCTGTCTCTCAAATAAATAAAGTCTTTAAAAAAAAAAGAAAAGAAAAGAAAAAGTTAGAAGATATTGAATCATTTTATTTCTACTTCATGGAATTGTACTTCATACTTATTTCTACCTGGTAGAATAACTTAAGGAGGTGGCATCTTGGTGGCTCAGTTGGTGGGTATCCAACTCTTGATTTCAGCTTAGGTCCTGGTCTCTCAGTTGTGGGATGGAGTCCAGCATCAGGCTTGGTGCTCAGCACAGGAATCTGCTTGAAATTCTCTCTCTCCCTCTGCCTCTGTCCCTACCCCAGCTCATGCACTCTCGCTCTCCCTCAAAATAAATAAACAAAATATTTTTAAAAAAGGAGTAACTTCAGGAGTTAAATTGTGACCCTTAAAGGTGTGAGGTCTATTTGACTAGGGTTTTTTTTCACAATCTTGTTTATTTGTTTGCTTGGGGGAGGGGTTGTTTATTTGTTTTGTTTTTAAATTTAATTGCACTCCCAGTTTGCCATAGTCCTTACCACTCCCTATGTTCATATGCTGGTCTTAGGCCTTTACACATTTCCTGTTCCTGCCAGCCTCTGAAGACATTGAGTTTGCCAACTTCTACCCTGGTAGAAATTGGTTCAATGAATTGCTTAAACCATTAGGTATAGTTTTGACCACATAATAATTTACAGTGTATCTTTGGGCAAATTACTAATATCTTTGGGTATCTTCCAACTCTGAAATTCTATAAAGATATCTGTTGGTTATTTGACAGCATATGCTCAAGGTAATCTGAGCTCTTTTGGGTAATTCTTAGCTGGGCATCAAATGAAATGACAATTCTCTATGTGATTCTTAGTCCCAGTGATTTCTAATATACAACAAATCAATTAAGTTTATAGATCAGTGTGTACTTTGAATTGAGATATAATGTCTCTAAATTCTCTTCCTTTGATAAAACCAGTTTGTTTTTTCTATAATGTAATGAAAGCTTAGATTCAGTCACAGGGACATTCTTCCATTATAAATTGAATAATTGTAAGACAGTATTATATAAGATTTACTCTAAATAAAGTTGTCCATAAATTTAAGATATACATTTCAATATACTAAAATTCTTAATCAGTCAGGCCATATAAACTCATTTGAAGATAAATCTCCTTAAAATTCTATTCACAGAAACCCCAAAGTTAAATTTACTTGGCAAAAGAGACATTGAAAGTAAGCCAGAATAAAAGATTGAATTTAAAACAAGGTTGGCAACTAGTCAAGAATGGTCACCAGACTTCAAACTCAAAACCCTCTGAATAAGAGTACTACAAACCATTTTCCATCTCTAATGAAATTTAGTACTTTTTAGATTGATGAAAAACACATTTAGTCCTAACATCAGGAAGATAGATTCTATCATAGTTTCAAACTTTTAGAGTTTCATTTAGACTTTCATTAATGAATCAAATAAACACTTTGAAGATACTTACTAATATGTTAATGGGACCTTGGAGTGCAAGAAATACTCAAGGATACCACCCAAATATTAACATATTTATTAGGGTGGTAAACCCAAAAAGATAAATGGCTATTGAAAAGAGTATGTATAAATAAAGCAATTAAAAGACACATATGTAACCAAAGAAAGAAATATGAGAATTTTAACTGTTTGAGATTCTTATAAACTTTAAGACATTGTTCTTTCAAAAATTACACTGTAAAAAGAAGGAAAACTAAAACATCTTTAATCAATGCATATAACAATGAATATAACAGTTTTTATTTTGCCTGTTAACTTTCTTGTTTTATCTGTAGGTAGAACATACATTTTTATATTGTAATTATAGTGACTGAACAATTCTGTATTTGGCCTTTTTTTT
Source organism: Enhydra lutris kenyoni (assembly GCF_002288905.1). Classification (NCBI taxonomy): domain Eukaryota; kingdom Metazoa; phylum Chordata; class Mammalia; order Carnivora; family Mustelidae; genus Enhydra; species Enhydra lutris. The sequence continues at coordinate 28,439,915 of NW_019154101.1, read as the reverse complement.
TTTCATATAATTATGTTCTAAGCATTTTCCATATTACCAGAGTCTTTATATTTAATTTTAGTGGTAGCATAATTTTCCACCAAATTTCTTAATTCTTTTTTTGCTATTGCAATTTTAGTTTCTTCTCAGTCTATCCTTAAAATATTTAATTGTAACATTACTAACTATAATTCAATACTGTCATTTCATTTCTTTGTTCTTTTGGTATATGCTGATTTCACCAGTTGGGCTAAATCCTCAGGAATTTCAAAGATAATGGAAGACACATATTAAACCAAGATACATTTCAAGCATTCAGTGACCACAAATCTTACAGTGCTGTAATGCTTGTTAAAATTCTATTCTCATAAAGGAATAGATTTGGATTCAAGGTGACTTTGCTCAATACCAGCATTGTGTCTTGGGGAAATTTGCTTCAGCTCTCTGTGCCTTTGTTTTCCCATCTGTAGAATGGAATTAGTAATAGTAAAAATTGTTCTGAGGATTAAGCAAGACAACCTATGTCAAACATTTACAACAATTCCTTTTATATTTAAAGTGCTATAGAAACAATATCCCTTTTCATATTAGAAAAGCTTTCTATATTCTCTGTGCCTTATAGGAATTCTACATGTAAAGAAGACAAGTGGTAAGTTTTCAAATTTTAAAAACAACTGTGAAATAATTTCTTAACCAGAAGCAACTTCTTTTATAATCAAGTTTTTTGCATTAGTGAGATATATGTCCATTCATTTAGCAGCAATTGGGTCTTAAGCTAGCAATCATAGGTTAGTGTTTCCTCCAGTAAGAATGGCTAGCAATTTGTCTAAGACATTTGTGAATCATTCTGTCAGCTTTATCATAATAGTAAGAGTAAAAGTAAAATAGCCATCATGTACTCAAACACTATGTGCCAGGCAAAACAACTGGACATTGAAAAACACTGTAAAATCTTCATGACAACCTGGAAGGAAATATTATTATCCCAATCATCACCAGATGGGGAGACAGACTCAATGAGATGAAATAACCAGCCAAAAACCACACATGCCTAAGAAGTGATTGGTCCTAATTGACCCATTTGGATTGTATTAAGACTTGAAAGATGGAGAAGTCATTAGACTGAACTCTCCTTTCATGAGTATCCCTCCACCAAATTTCCCACTGGAGTCCCGTTAAACATCACAGGAGGTAAAATGCATTTTCTTCTTTTGTGTGTTGTAGGTACGAAGATGGATCAAGAGCCCAATGGTCAGTGTGGACAAGCATCAGAGTCCCAGCTTGAAGTACACAGGCCCCTCAGTCATGCACATCCCTCCAGGGGAGCCAGATTTTGAGTCTGCCTTGTGTCCAACATGCCTGGGAGACCATGCTTTCCAAAGAGGTGTTCTCCCTCAGGAGAAGGAGTCATGTTCATGGGAAACTCAGTCCGGGTGTGAAGTAAGTTCATTTTTGTTCTGGATCCATTATCCTGAAAGGATTCTAGGCCAAGCATATTTAATACATATGTATGAAGCTTCTGAAGAAAATACTGAATATGACATTTTCTAGCCCACTGTACTCAATTTGGGAAGGGGAAGAGGGAGAACCTCAAGCAGGCTCCACACCCAGCATGGAGCTCAATGTGGGGCTTGATCCCACAACCCTGAGATCATGACTAGAGCTGAAATCAAGAGTCAGACACTCAACTGACAGGGCCACCCAACCACCCAGTACTTTTTTTTTAAATAGCCTTTATTTATTGGAAAAGTTTTAGTTCCACAGCAAAATTAAATGTAAGATATAAAGATTTCCCATGTACTCCCTGCCCCCACGAAAGTACAGCCTCCTCCACCCCCAAGACCCCTCCCCAGAGTGGTATATTTATGCCAATTGATGAACCTATGTCGACATATCATCAGCCAAGACCATAGTTTCCATTAGGGTTTGCTGTTGGTGTTAAGTTTGGACAAATTTATAATGACATGTATCCATTATTAGAGTATCATATAGAGCAGTTTCACTGACCTAAAAATCCCCTGTACTCCTCCTGTTCATCTCTCCCACACCCTGGCAACCATTGATCTTTTTACTCTTCACAGTTTTGCCTTTTCCAGAGTTGGAATATAGTTGGAATCATACAGTATACTGTATGATTCTGACTTCCATGCAAAAAATATATTGTAACCCTCATTGACGAGTTTATAGCTTTCACTGAAATATTTATCTCAATATGATTTGACCCACAGGAGAGCACCATATCAACCCATATTTCACTATTTTTCCCATGGGTAGTACTCATATTTTTTATATATACTCATATTTTTCCCTAAGACTTATTCTTTTCCTATTCTGCCAAGAGTTTTGTTTTTTTGTTTTTCAATTTTGTAAATCTAAGAAAGCCAAATAACTGAGTTACCTTGCAGGTTTTAAGATTTCAAAAATTTAAGATTGTATTTTTCACGTACAACTCAGTGAAGCTTATATTTATTTTGACTTTTTAAACCCTTAGATTAAATGCTTATGTTATTTTTATTATCATCTTATTGACATAAAACCACAAATTAGGAAGACAGAACATGTTATTACAAAGTACGATTAATTGCAAATCATCTACTGATACATTATTTTAGAACAGTGCATTATAAGATGATAAATGTTAATAACTCCTTCCTGCTTTTTTTTTTTTCCCTGAAGGAAATGTTTTCCAGAGGTAAAAGAATAATTTCAGCTGTTAAAAATGCTTGAATCTGAGTTCAACTCTAGGATATGTGATGTCTCTGAGTCTTTTTCCTGCCTACTTTCTAAGGTTATTGGAAAGATCAAATGAGATAACACATATAAATTATATCATAACCTAGAAAGTGCCATGCAAATAGAAATCATTATTACTTATGCTGATCTTCATAGTAGCTAAGCCTATGAATCTGTAACACTAAATTAGACTTCCATGACTAAGTTAACACTTTGCTGATCTATGAACATTTGTCATGGCACATTTGTTGTTTAGCTAGACACTGACTCAACTCCAGGTTGACCATAAAATGCAATAAATAGATTCTAAATGCAAGGATTGGCAAACTTTTTCTGCAAAGGGCCAGATAGTAAATATCTTAGGCTTTGCAGGACATTTAGTCGCTGTCATTTCTGTTCAGCTCTGCCCTGTAGGGAAAGCAGCCATAGATAATATACAAATGAATGGGCCTGACTGTGTTCAAATAAAAGTTTTTATTTACAAAAACATGTGGCTGGTCCAGCAGCCTTAGTTTTCAGACTCTTAGAGTCTAAAAGAATTTGCCAACTCCTCAGAGTCTAAAGAACTATTCATAACTTAGAGGTAGAAAGAGGGCTCTAGAAATCCTACACAGAGCACAAAGGCCTAGTACTAACTGTTTACTTGAGGGCCTGGTATATGCCCCATTTGTTAGGAGCTAGGGATAGATTAATGAATAATTGGAATTCCATATAAGAAGAAACAATAAACAAAGAGCTGGAAGGAATTTAAGGCAACACTATGATTCATCCTTTTACTTTATCTGAAATAATAGGTGAATCATTCACTGATTTACAATGGATAACTGCCGCTGACTTTGCTAAGTTTTTTTCTTAAGGTCACCACGAATCAAGAAGACTTTTGATGTGTTAACAATTTAACAATGAACTTATATTTTGTGTTCTTATCTGAATGAAACCATGAGATAGTTCCTTGAGAAGGTACCTCTGTCTTTTTAGGAAGTGGCCTTACATGATGAGAAGAAGATGGAGAGGCTGTTAGATACACAGGGCTCGTAGTAAAGACTCTTTTTTCTTTTAAATTTTATTTATTTATTTGACAGATAGAAATTACAAGTAGGCAGAGAGGCAGTCAGAGAGAGGAGGAAGCAGACTCCCCGCGGCGGAGCAGAGAGCCCGATGCGGGGCTTGATCCCAGGACCCTGAGATCATGACCTGAGCCGAAGGCAGAGGCTTTAACTCGCTGAGCCACCCAGGCGCCCCTCATAGTAAAGACTCTTAAGTTCTTCCTCTGACAACATCTGATGTGGATAATTTTTACGATTTTATTTATTTATTTGACAGAGATCACAAGTAGGCAGAGAGGAAGGTGGGGGGAGGGGAGCAGGCTCCTGCTGAGCAGAGAGCCCGATGTGGGGCTCGATCCCAGGACACTGGGATGATGACCTGAGCCGAAAGCAGAGGCTTTAACCCACTGAGCCACCCAGGCGCCCCTGATGTGGATAATTTTAAGTAAGTCATTAATTCATCCTTTCCTTTCAGTGTTCCCTCCTATGAAAATCAAGATTATTCATGCTTGCCATCTGGTCTTTCCTGGGGTTTTTTAGTAATTTGAGGATGAGGGATTTTTAAAACATTTTGTAAGTATAAACTTATGTATAAAAAGTGTGCTGGAGTCAGGCAACCCACATTCTGATGCCAGCTCTGCCACAAAGTCAATATATGAACTTGAGCAAGTCACATAACCTCTCAAACATATGAAAAGCCTAATCCAATTAACTCTAAACCTCTTTTTAGTCTGAAATCCTATAGTTGGAATTGATCTTTAAATGAAAATAAACTCTGTACCTGGCATAAAAGATAAAACATAGAAAATGAGCTAAGAATGTTTCAAAATAAAATAAGAGCACAAATAGAATACTAGTTCTTTAAGAATATGGGGGAGGGGTGGGTTCTGACTTTAAAAATAGTACATTCTAGGGGCACCTGGGTGGCTCAGTCGGTTAAGCAGTTAAGCATCTGACTCCTGATTTTGGCTCAGGTCATGATCTCAGGATTGTGGGATCGAGCCCCCCATGGGGCTCCACACTGAGTGTGGGGCCTGCTTAAGATCCTCTCCCTCTCTCTCTGCCCTTCCCCTGCAACTCATCTGTGTGCCCTCTCTCTCTCAAAAATAATAATTCAAAAAATAGTATATTATAAATGCAACTTTCAATGGCCAGAACTTGGTAAGAGTTATATTGCAGTTACTTTGTGCCAGGCTTTGCCAATAGTCTAGTTAGGGGCCTTTAAACGTATTTCTCCCATGGAAGATGTTAGGATATATGTATTGCCAATAAATCACCCAAATGAATACCAATATTGTGATGTCACTAGTAGTGCTGTCTAAAATGGACTGTTTACAAATTAAACAGAGCTTTATGGAAATGAGATGGAAAGATGATAACACTGAGCTATGTAAGCTGAATAATTACTACTGAGTACTGGTGGAACTCAAGTTGTAGCATTTCGGTCTGAAATCAACTTTTGGGCCATAAAGAAATGGAGACCGAAGTAGCTTTTCATTGGGTACATGTTGACTAAACATATTTACAGACTTTGTTCTGTACCATCTCTCACAGCATCTTCAACATCAAGATCAACCAAGCTGAAAGGAAAAGAGAAAGGTCTATTTTAGAGTAGGGATAAGGAAGGAAATCTAGAATGAAGGAAAGCATAGGATTGGTTTAAGATGGCAGCCTGACGGTATAATGTCCTCCCTCCTTCCTGCTCTAAATGACAGGAAAACATACACACACAAACATTTTAATTTATAATATTGCTAGAAAACAAGACATGCCATTGTATAAATAAAAAACAATGAGGAATCTCTGAAAAACAGAAGGCAGATAGGATTATGAAGTCCAGGAGGAAACCACAGTCCAAAAGGGTCACATTAAAGAGCCACTCCAACAGATGGGAACACTGCAAGCCTACATATTCGAAAGGAGTCAGTAAGTAGGAAAATAAAGATGTTCTGGGCAAGGTCTAATAAAAGGAATGTAGTTTTAGCAATATAAATTTCAGACAAGATACAATCTAAGACAAAAAAATTTTGAAAAAACAAAGAGGAATATTTCACATTGATGAAAGATACCTGCCAAGAAGTTAAAACATTCACAAACCTAGGGCACCTGGATTGCTCAGTTAGTTAAATGTCTGCCTCTTGATTTCGACTCGGGTCATGATCTCAGGGTCATGATCTCAGGTTTGTAAGACTGAGCCCCACGTCAGGCTCTGTTCTTACTGGGGAGTCTGCTTGAGATTCTCTTTCTCCCTCTGCCCTCCCCCTGCCCCATATGCTCGCTCTCTCTCTCTCTCTCAAATAATAAATTAATAAATCTTTAAAAAAAATTTCACAAACCTTTTTGTACTTAATAAGACAACATGGAGATCTCTAAAACAACCACTAATAGAAATACAATGAAAAATTAGTTGATTTGTGTCATAGAGGGGAGTTTTTGACATGCTTCTAGAGTCTTCCAAGAAGACTAAAAATAAGCAAGGGTAGAGGATTTTAATAAAACAATTAACCAAATATGATTTATGTAGAAATTTGTATCTAATAAACAAAGAAAACACATATTTTAAGCATACATGGTACAATTACATAAACTGACCAAGAATTAGATCATGAAGCATATCTCATCAAATTCCAAAAAGCAGAAGTCACACAGACCACACGAGCTGATTACAATTTGATAAAATTAGAAACTAACAACAACATGAGAGCCAACTGCCATCCCTGGCCAATCCTTTCACCTAGAATCCACAAACACCCTACTATTAACTCTGGATTTATTTAGAAAATGAAAAAAGGAAATTAAAAACTTTTAAGTACTTATTCCACTGCCAAGAAAATGCAAAATGAAACTATGAGATTGTATTTGCTTTTAATCGATTAGATTGTCAAAAGGTTGAAAAGATCGATAATGTCATATTGGTGAAAACATGGGCCAAAATGTTGCTGGTAGAAGTTTTGTGGCAATGTTCCTCTATTAAAAATTCTTAAGATCTCATACCTTTTAATTTAGCAAATCTTTGTGTCCACATCTACCCTCAATACATCCTTGCTTGTGTGATGCTGGGGATGGGTACAATAATAACCGTTGTGATATTGGAGGTGGTGAAAAAAAAAAACAGGGGGGTGGGGGACCATCTGTGGGTAACAAGACTGTAAACTCAGAGGGAATTGTTGATTATGGCATCTCCATATTGTGGGACAGTACATAGCAGTTAAAAACAATGCCCATATATACTGATGTATCCCAAGTTATATTAAGTTAGGAAAGCAAGTTGAAGGTGAATAATATATATATATATGTCTATATATAAAATATGCATATTATATATATATAACATTAGCATTGCCACATTTTTATACCATATTTTTCTCTCAATGTGTATGTATGTGTCTATCTATGAATGTGTGCACACATGTTTGTATGTCTGTGTGTAAAAATGCAAGTAGAAAGATCTGGAAGTATGCTCACCAAACTGTACTGGTAATTACCCCCTTCTGGGGATTAGAATAGAGAAGTAATGAGGTAAGGGAAAGGTAGTCAAGAAGGACTTCAGCTTTGTCTCTACTGGTTGAGTTTTTCAGACCATAATAATATATGACCCATGAGTTTGGGGAAAATGCCATGCCCACCAGGAGACTCACTTGTAGAAAGTAACTAGTTACAACTCAACCTATCGGTTGAAAGTCAGGCACCATCACGAAGATGGTTTCCCACCTCGAAACCATTCCATCACTACAGAGAAAGACTCCTGGAGGAAAATGGATAGTGCATGATCTTTGTGCTTCCACGGCACCTAGCTTCTACTTCTGTTTGTCAGTTATGCTGCCCTGCCCTGTTCGATGTCTTCATTGTGTCCATTTATTCTTTACACTCTCTGCAGTCATAGGGTCTAATGTTTGTTCATCTTCCTGTCTCCTCCAGACCCTGTATATGCGCTGTAAGGTTGAGGTGTTCTTTTTTTTTTTTTCCTCATTGCCTTTATTAGCTGAAATTGAAATTTTGTTCATAAAAGGTTTTTGAACATGAAAAGCAGAGACTAAGGCCGCAAACTCTGCAGCCCATGCTGGCTGGAAATCCTGTGCATTCCAGAGGCACTGCATGGCCAGGGCTCACGGCTGATTCTCATTAAGCTTGCCCTCTCATATGGGATAGATTTGGCGGCGGGAGGATTTCTTCAGACTCCTCTGTCTTCCAATGGAAGGCGGCTCGAGAGGTGCTTAGTCAGCGACCAACAGCCGAAGCCGGGGCACCGTGCACTGTTTTCCAGGCCCTAGTGAAGTCAACCCTCCAGAAGGAGCCATCTGACTGGGAGAAGTTATTAACACGTTATTACAGACAAAAGAATTAACCCTGAGTCTTTGCTGCGATGAAATATAAGGTCACTGCTTCTTTTTCCTCCTCAGAGACTCACCAAAGACAATAATAGAAGGCACTTCTAATGAAGCAGACTTTACACAGTTCTGGGAGTGAGTCAGCCCCAAGAGGCTTCTTCAGTGTTTGAGAGACCTTACCTCCATCTGTTGGGCTACCACGGCCCAAGGAGGCGCACCGTTACACCGTTGCTCAAAATTGTTGAGCTGTTTCTTTGAAGCCCAGGAAGCTCAGTACAAAGTGGTCAGCTGAGCAATAGTTTCCATGCTGACTTATTTTCATATCGCCTTGAGTTTTTCTGATCCTTCTTAAGAGGAGGCTATAAAAAATATACTTAAATCATCCAGATGGCTTTATAGATTTCTGGTTTCTTTCAATTTACATAGTAAATTTTTTTTTTTATGAAGGCTTATAGGGAATAAAATAATAGTGCTTCTATTGCCCTCTTCCCCCAGTTTTCTACTCTTGGCATGACATATTATGGTCTCCGAAGGATGTGGGGTGATTTCTAGGCTTAGCGCTCATAATGGTTCTTGTTCTGCACCAAATTTTATGCCATGTAGTTTTTGGGAAAGCACTCATCACATAAAACAAAAGATGAGACTGCTAAGTGGGGAGGGGGGACAAGAAAAAGAGCCCCCTTTGTTGCTCTGTATATTGAGAATATAGTGGAGTAGGTGACATTCTATCCAAAATCCTGGGTTCTACATCAGGCTCTGCCTCTGGCAGATCATGTGACGGTAGCCATGTTCACTTGTTTCTCGATAGTCTGAGGCTCTCCTGCAAGCCCTGAAGAAGAAAACAGTGCTGCCCACCTCACAGGACCGAGGGGAGGATGAGGAGCAAATGAGCTCTTAAGAAAAACAAAAACAAAAATAAAACTATAAGCAGGAACACCTGGGTGGCCAGACGTTTAAGCACTGGACTCTTGGTTTCTGCTCAGGTTGAAACTCGAGGTCCTGAGATCGAACCCCCTGTGGGGCTCCGCTCTCAGCGGGAAATCTGCTTAAGATTCTCTCTCTACCTCTGCCCCTCCTGCTTGTGCACTCTCTGCACGCCCCCCCAATAAACAAATAAATCTTTGGGAGAAAAAAACATAAATAGCATTTGAAATATTATCAGTTGGCAAACACACCTAAGTGTAATAAAATCTGGAAAGACTTTAAAACAAGTAAATCAGTCTTAAGCAAAACATTCATCACATTTCTACACTTTCTTCATTAAAATAATAATAATAATAATAATAAAAGAATACTACCTGGAAAATAATATGTCTTAGGAAACATTAAAAATGACTCACTAAGTTACCCCTTTAAGATAGTGAAAATCTCTCTAATTACTATTGCCATTATATATCTGAAATTATTATTCTAATACAGAGGCAGCATTAGAAGAAAGATAGTTTTACCGGCCCCCCCCCCCAAAAAAAAAACCTTGGAAATCTTTTCACTAGAAAAGCAGCATTTTTAAAAATGTGTATTTCAAGCAGGGGTATATAAAATAGAGGAAACTCTATTGGTTTCTCTTTGATGTTTTCAATATTTTTTCCTTGTGTTCTACAGTGATTTGAAATGTCCTAAGTAACTTCTAATTCAAGCAATTCTCTTTGGTCAAGAGCCAGAGGGAAGATTGCCTTGTCATCTTATAGCTTCTGCTAAGAGCTATTGGCTGGCTGAAATACCCATTTTTAGGTTTTGTGTCTTTTAATATCAGTCTACTTCTTTTCTAACTTTTCTGCATGATTTTCAAAATTCAGATAAGAATTATTATAGCAGCTTTATTGACATGTGGGAGGGAGACAAACCATAAGAGACTCTTAAATCTCACAAAACAAACTGAGGGTTGCTGGGTAGTGGGGGGCTAGGGAGAGGGTGGTTGGGTTATGGGCACTGGGGAGGGTGTGTGCTATGGTGAGTGCTGTGAAATGTGTAAGCCTGATGATTCACAGAACTGTACTCCTGGATCAAATAATACATTATACGTTAATAAAAGTAATTTTTAAAAAATGGAAAACTGCTAGCCAATTTAGATCTTTTATAGAAAACAAAAATGCTGCTTTCCTGTTTAAGGAGTATTATGAGTAAATTTTTAAATCTGAAAAAAAAAATCTATTTTCTTTATATACCAGCTATGTTTTGGTGCATGTTCTCCCCGGTTTCCCACCTCCCTCCCATCGCCTGTGTACTTATCTTGTACCTGGTTGTTGTCATAGTGAATATGTGATAGTGAAGCTGCCTTTTTCTCACTTAGCATTCATTGGAAATATGTATATATTGTCAACGTAAGTTAAATAACTATCATTATGGTTAACATCACATCAAATTGATATCATGGTATGTAACCATCTATCTACTGTTAGTCCTTTCATGTTATTAATTATTTTTCTCTTTTTGATAAGGCTGCAAGTGATTTTTTCCCCCTCAATTTGAATAACTTTGGGATAAATCGAACCTTGGTATAAATCCCCCGTAATAGAGTTTGAAGATAATTACTGTGCTTGTCAATGTATTACTGAGACCAATTTAGGAAGAATTGAGTCAATCCAGCATTATATGAACAAAGCTACTCCACTAGCACACTCTCCCTTGAAGGTGGCATGTTTTAATTTTTGTTACTTTAATTAAATGATACTTCAGTGATGGGATATGCATTTCTTTGGTCACCAAAAAAAATGAAGGAATTTTTCCATTTTAAAATGTATGACTTGTAATTCATCATGGGAATGATTTCATTCTACCCTTGCCTCTTTCTCTGTTTCAATTTTGTGTTCATTTTCATCGAGTTAAATGAATCCTTTCTATATAGATTTAAATTGTCTTTTAATCCAATCTGTGGCAGACTTTTTTTCCCCCAGTCTGAGTCTTGATTATTACATTCTCAAAAAATGAACCAGGTCTGCTTTTTGGACCATGAGAGGAAATGTCTGTGTTCACTTCAAGCTAAAATGGGCACACCCTCTTCCTTCAGAAAAGGTACTGAGTAGGGACTGCTGCCAACAGAAGGATTGCATGGGAAAGAATACCAGGTCCGAGGTGAGTATGGCTTTCTGCCTGTGCCATGTGTACATTTCATATCTGGCCAAACAGCTCGATAACCAGGAAGCCGTCTCCTCCTTGTCCAAGATTGCTTCTGTGGTTACAGTCCATGTTTCCAGGGTTGTTAGAGCCAGGAGGCCACCTCCATCCAGTTCAGTGCTGCCTTTCTCTCCCAGAGTCAAGACCGGGGCTCTGGAGGAGAATTCTGCCAGGATCCAGGGCATAAAAGGAGGCAGCATGGACTCCGTGTCTTCCAACCAAAGGACTGTTTACCCACAACTTGGCACATGCTTCTGCTGTGTTTAAAGACATGATTCAAGGCACAGAAGTTAAATTTTAGAGATGAAACTTGGGGGTAAAATAAGTTTATGCCTGCAATCATAGCTCATTTCATTTTTACGACCCACACTCTCCTACGAGTTACATCCTACTAGTACTCCTCCTTTCCAGGTGGTAAGTCTGGAAGGGGATAAGGGAATCCATCCAGGCTATTTAGGACATAGAATATTCCAGGAAATGTCCCCCCTGCCTTCTTCTAGAAATCTCTAGCCAGTGCTTACACTTACTCTTGGGTTGGAGCATATCTTGCTGGCTCTTGTTATATGTAACCAAATCTTTCCTGCTTCTAATTAAGCTTATTCCTTTCAGTATAGTCCTTCCCAGAAACCATATGGCTATTTTCCACTAAAATAATAGCAGTATTTCTTCTTAGTAGTTTTGAGACTAAAAATTTTAAAAGAAGACTTTTTACAAACTACTAAAAGTCTACAAGCAAGGGCAAAATCTAAGGAAATAAAGCAAAATTTAATGGTATGCCATTTGATTTTTTGCCATTATTTCATTTTTTCATTTTTTCTCAAGGGTTATGCTATATTTTCCCTGGATTATTTACTGAAATGACAGAATTTAGTCTATTAAATAACAATCCTGTAGTATAAACTACTCTATAGAGAATAAATTAAACCAAGAAATGAAAAAACTGGGGGGAAAGACATAATGGTAATTTCTTAAAACAGTGAAACGATTCTAAAAATTACCTGTGGGAGCCTGAAAAGACTCTTCTTATAAACCTTTTAAAGAAAAAGGGAGTAAAAGTGATTAATATATCCTTGATATTTCCTATTCATATAATGTAAATTGCTCCTCACTCATTCTGCTTACAGAGAACTTCAGACGAATACTTATGGGCTAAGACATGCATTGGCCCTTGGTGTTCATAATAAATAAATCATTTTATTTTCACTTTCACTAATGTTAGAGCCCCTTGTCCTTATAGCTAGTAAGTAAATCAATCTATTCCTAGGCAAAACTCTAGCAAAGCTCAATTTGAGTGACATCATCTCTTAAGAGAATCATCACAACCAGCTGAGTACACCAATATTATATAAGTGACTCAGCTCTATTCCATAAGAAGATTAAACTTTTCTTATCGACCTTGAGTAGCAGACACTGGCATAAGAACATATAAAACTCCTTTGAAGTCAAGCCAAACTCCACAGCTTGCTATCTATAATTTTAGTTTATTTTTCCAGTGTCCATCAGCCTTGATAACTGTAAATACATAATTCTATTCTCAAATCACTTTTCTCTCTTCCTCTGGTATGTGTTTTCCCTTTGACTTGATTATAAAATAACCATTTCAAGAGATTCACCTAGATTTCTATTTGAGGGAAAATGCAAGAATTCAACAACTCTGGATGGGTTAGATAAGTAGCAGACAGGTGGCTCCCTAGGTAAGTAATAGGGAGCAGGGCTTATAAGTCTGTATAGATTAGAAAATGCTAAATGCATTAACTTGGTGGTACCAAAAAAGGAAAAGAAATTAATGACCCTTAGAGTTCTCTTTTTAGCTTAAAATTGCATGTATCAGCAATACTGTGTTATTTTTAAAGCAATCAATCTGATACCAGGATTAAGGCAGACCTTTCAGCTAGTAACCACATATGCAAAATGGTGGCAGGGACACAAGAATGCCAAATCCCCTCCCAGCCCACGACCAGAGCCTTGGTTTGTTCTCTCAACTAGTGTTTGTTAAGAGTTTCTGTATAGACCAGACAGTTAAAGTATCCCATGCATGCTTCCAGGAGAGCGGCGAAATATTCACAAGTAACCAGGCAATCATGATCACTGGGATACCTGCTACCATAGGGGAAGGTAGGGACTGCACATAAGAGGGTCCCGTAGCTGATGACATGGAGACCAATAAAGACTTCCCAGCACAAGAGTAATTTCGACTAACTGGTGAAGGATGAGTAAATTAGTAGATGTAGGAAAGAATGGGGATAAGAAGCCCAGGCAGATGAGACCAATAACCAAATATCTGGAGGACTGAAGTAACCTAATAAAATTAAAACTAGGAAAATAAAACTGAACTGGAAAACAAGAATCCAGGTCATTAAAGCTTTTCGCAAGGCATTTAAAATAACTTATACACTATCCTCAGGGAACAAAAGTCCATTTAAATGTTTCAATCACAACAGTGTTATCATTAGGCATAAAGAATGGATAGGAGAGAGTCAGATTCCAGAAATTCTTCCTTTGGAGATTTATGGCCTAGGGTTAAGTTTTATGGTTCTGACCCTGTTAAGGACAAATGGGCCTGAGATTTAATACAATAAGCTTCGTTCTTGTTTTGTAAAGAGAAACAAGGATCTCAGATTGGGAAAAGGGTGATACTAACCAAAAAGTTCTCATTACTGAAATGGGGAGGGGGGGTTTCAAAAGAGGGTCAGAACCTATGAACAAACTTTGTTTTTCGCTACATTTGCCATTATTTAGTGACCAAAAAGAAAGGTGAAATTAGGATGTAGAATTGAAAATCTTCAAAGAGGATGGCAATTAGTGGGAGGGGAGGATACAGTGAGAGAGAGGAAACATTTTGGGTGTGATACCAAAGATCACAGGCTATATACTCCATTTGGTGTTTGACTTGAGAAATCCCACAGCCTCTTGGAGAAGCAGAGCGTCTGGAGGTCAGAGGCAGGGAGTTCTGTTTGGTAAGATTGCTTGTCCATGAATAAGCAAAAAGCTGTAACTAGTTGAAGAGAACCAGTGTCCCTAAGGTGTGTCTGCATAGGTGTCACCAGTCTTTCTATGGAGGAAATGACATTATTGCCCTTGTATCAATGTCGAGTATGGTCTGAGTTACATTTCCTGGCATTGAAGACTGGATTTGTACTGATCTGTTTATATTCTCTCACATAATCTCACCATACTCTCATAGAACAAATTTTTAGTAGACTTGGAGGGTTAGTCTGATTGACCTCCCCTGGGTTTGAACAAGGGGCCTTGGCCTTTAACACAATGCTTTCATTAACTATACTAATCAGACCCATAGCCTTAGATAAAAGCAAGTGGAAAAAAAAAAAAAAAAAGCCAGAATTTGAAGAAATGCTTTTATGAGGGATTTCTAGTCCCTGAAGAATGCAAAAGTTCCAATTTTCTTCATAATTGAAATCCTAACAGCTATAAGAACTTGATGTTTATCAAAGATGCAAGCAGAAGTCATAAGACTTTGTTTCATGGATTAAGTCTAAAAGCTATGTGCATTTTCATGAAGGCTTATAATGGATTGGTAATGGTTATTACGGATGATAATATTTATTTAGACAAGTTAGAAATACCAAGTGCAAATGATGTTTAAAGCAAAAATGGCATAGACCATTTCATAAATGCACAGACCGAAATTATCTATAATTTTGGTGAATGGCATAAATTGTATGACATAGAGTAGGCTGTGGCTTTCATTTTCATCAAAAGGACAGTTTATAAATCAGTGACATGACTCATGGGTCTCAGGGAGGGTGCATCAATCTAGCACCTGCTTCCCCAATCCATGAAGTTACATTTCATATCCAAACACAAATAACCATATTATTAACCTCGGTCATCAAAATTAATCTCTCAGCATGGAAAGGATGTGAATATTTAAGCTAAGAGGGTTTGCTTCCTCCTTGTGGTATAGCCCATGCACTTAATTCATAAAAACAGTGGTGTTTCTCTTTGTCAAACATCTCAGGGGTCAATGCTATTTTGGGTGCTGTGTTTGTGGCTTTGCGTGGGCGATATGTAGGTAAATTTTACAGAAGGCCACAGCAGGTGTGACTTTGAACTAAGTCCATGTGACAAGCAAGAGCATGCTGCCTAAACCTTACTTTGGGGAAATCCAAGTTTCGAAGTGGCCATACAGGATGTTTCATCAAAAGAGGGATTTTCCCCTCTACTCTGGGACGCACTGCTTCCTTCCTCTTCCTTAACTCTGCAGTACAAAAACATTCTCAAAGCAGCTAACAATATGCCATGTCATGGGTGACCGCATTGGAAGAGGGGGTGGGTAGGGATAGAGAACGGGGAGTAGTTCAAGCTCTGGGGTTTAAAAGGGACAGTAAGAACAAACCTCTGAAACACACTGGTCAGCCTGTTGTTTCCCTGGGCTTGCTACTTGATATTACCCAACACTAAAGAAAAAAACATTGGTCACTGGCCCACATATGCATCCAGCATCATTTTGGAATTAGATCTCCATTGAAAGCCCAGCTCTAACACTATCTGTGTCTTAGAGTTTCCCTGTCTGCAAAATGTATAAGAATACAAACTAAATAGATTTGCTGTGAGGTTTCAGTGAGAGAAGATACAGACACTTACTTCATTTCTCTCTGCCTCCATTGTCCCCCAAACCCCATTTTAGTCTCCCAAGTCTAAAAGAAATCAAACAGGCCCACACAGTGAAATTTTATGATTCCAAATCACGTGTAATGTGCCAATCTACTACTTCTCTTCACCTTATAACTTGTATCCATTGGATACTAGCCTTATTAATCACAAGTTTATGTCCAATGCTTTTTTTTGTTCAGCAAAAAGACAACTAAAAGAGGAAGTAGAGATCACAAAGCAAGTACATGATTGAATGAGTTTGTGTCAGTGTAACTTCTAAAGAACAAACGAGCCTTTTATTAGTCAAGGTATTAGGTCAACTGATTTCCAGTCTCAGTTGCTATGTCTGCTTTCCAAATCTCTTGAGCTAAAACTAGTGAGAAAACTGGAGGAAAGATCTTCAAGTGTACCCTTTCTTTAGGGCAAAATTTTTAGGATTCCCACCCCAGTTCTGAAGGTTGTATCTTCACTAAAGACTGGTTATTGACAGAATCACACAGATTATTTGCCCAATCCACACTATGACCTGAAATGTTGTCATGGAAAAATAATTATGTTAGCATTTTATCCCATGGAACTGCAGCCTCCCCCCAACCTCCTGGAAGGACAGATTTTCTGTAGAATCTCAGAAAGCATCTCAAGCAGATGTGTCCTTATCTTTATTTGTAAGAGATAATTGCTCCCCCAGAAGACAAAACTATTATGGCCTATAACATAAATAAAACCACAGCTCCTAGATTTTTGTACTGTTGTCTAGAATTTTCTCAGGTTCAATTTTATTATTTTAAACCTTTTTCTCATCAAGACCATTTTTTTTCACCTATAAAGATAAAAATGGAATTGAGTATGGAAAACATAAATAAAAATTATCTATACATTGATGAGCAACATCTTGAGCTTTCTGAGAATACACCAGATACTACAATTCCTCTGTGCAGCATTAGTGAATAATATAAATAAATAAATCACTCGTGATTGAGTTTCTTCAAGGACTGTATCTTAAAACTATAAATTACCATAAAAATAACAAGGCTGTAAATTGGTATGTAATGAATTGCCCCAGTTATACTTTTATAATTTACTTTTAATATGCCTCCATTCAGGCAATTTAGAAGTAAAGCTTAATCATTAGTGTATTAAAGATGGCATAGATTCTTGAGTATTCTCAGATTAATTCATTAGAATCAATTCTGTGTTTCCGGCATCAGAAGGCAGAAGCTAAAAAGGGAAATGTATTGACGACAACGCTTTTAAGAGTTTTTTAATTTGGAAGGCATGAGAATCTTTTGGAGGTTTTTCCTCACTAGCTGAAATATCTGTTCCAACTGCCACTGTATAATCTAGATTACTCTTTTGAACATACAAAAAAGTCTAAAGGTTTGAAGCATAATAAAGCGACATTAGCTACCTTTCACATGCTCAAAGCAGCCCCACCACTGGCCCAGACCACCTGTTTCCCTCACTCTCATGCCTTATTGCAAAATCTCATTTCAACATCAACAGTCCATCCAGTTGCCACCACATTCCTCAAACGGTACTCCTGCTCCAACTCTCCAACTCTGGGAGTCCTGAGTATGACCACTGGGCACTCACGGCCGTTCACTCAGGCCCCTCTCTGGTTTATCCTTTTTCTCACCCAGTGCCGCCATGAGCCCCCTGGCTTCCCCATTCTACAGCATCTTCTGGGACTGCTGTCAGTAAACGCCATTAAATCATTAAACTTTTCCTCAGAAGCCTCCTTCTGCCCTCTTCTCTTGTTCTGGAAGATCGGGGTATGGGCCACATATTAAACAGTGTTTGTGGGCCAACTGTATTTTGAAAATGCCAAGTGATGAAGTGATGTATCTCAGAGACATTCATTTGGGCCATGTACTCTGAATCCCCAGGAGGGAAGAGCCTGAGCTTGCCCACATACATTGGACCAAAAACCATTCTTAAAGAAACATCTTCAGGAAAATGCTGCCTTAGTTGAAATTAGGCTTTGTACTAAAGGTGACACATCTTCTCCATGACCCTCAAGCATGAACAGCTTCTTCTCCAGCTCCCTCTGTCTAGAGGCCAAGAGCTTGGTGGCCACTCTCTAACTTAGCTTTCAAGAACTTCAGCAGCTCTACTGAGCCATGCCCTTGATGCTCATCACCTACTAGTCTCCAAGATTCTTCTTCCTCTTCTTTAATCACTTTAGTGCCTGATGTAACAATTTTTCCTCTTACTCTTTTAGTCATTCTGGGAAAATCCAATATTCACACTCACCTGTAACAGTACCAACAACGACACTAATGATCACTAATATGTCATCTTGAGTATCTGCTATGAACTACGTATCTTAATGTTTGAAATGCAGTATCTCATTTAATCTCTACAGTCATCTCCTCCCTGGCTGCCACTGCTGTGCCCTGTTCCTTCGTCATGCCCTTCATGCATTGCCTTACACAACTGCTCCTTGTCATGCAGACATCATGGTTCTCTGCTGAAGCTGTTGGTCTGCCGGACATTCCTACAGTGTGCTTGCTGCACTGTGGACCCCACAAGCTATCCATAGTTTGTACATAGCTTAGAGCAAGGGTGACACCGGCTGAATTTGCTGGCAGGTTTATAAAGCACATTTATAACCATTTGAGAGGTCATCTTTGGATGCAGTGTTCTTCCCAACCACCCGAGGCCATCAAGCAACATGACCTCTCTCTTAGAGGCAGCTTCAGTGTTTGCTGTCATTTCTGGCTCCTCAGTAGTCTTTTCTCTGTATGGGCAGCATATATTCTGTAAAGTCACAAGCTGATGAGATGTTGGGATCAGAAGGGGCCATAAAATTCATAGACCCAACCCCCCCCACCCCACTTACAGTTAAAGAACTGAGGTCTGGAGAAGCCCATAAACTGACATTATCCTCAGAAATTGCCGAAAGATTAGGTAAAGATAACAGAATTTGCTTATTCCTTTTCAAAAAGGGATTTATTTTTGTTGACTATATCCTTGACGACTTTTTATCTACCAGGTTGTCATGGTTTTAGATACAAGTCTGTTAGTAAACACCCTTTGCACATATATTTATCTTGATCATTCACTAATTGAGAAACTGATGTGTTGTCAGAGGGAAGTAGGGCCACCTGCTTTCCATAGCAGCACAGTGAGGTTCTCTCTGTTGGGTGGGACATTTGGTTCAGATTTCCTTTGCACCAGATGGTAGTCCCCCAAAGGCCCCAAAGCTCCCGGGATCATTAGGATTCCAGATGTGCTTGCTACTGTTGATCTGGGGTGATGTGACCACACTTTCCTCCTGCCAAGTATGTACTCAGCTGTTAGACTGAATTCAGAAATATTGGCTGGCATGCTTCTAATAAATTTGATAGGTTTTATTTTTAATTTTGAGCCTCCAAATAGGCATTATCCGGGGAAGATATTTAGGATATATAGATAGAGTAGTTAAAAACCTCATTATATGAAGAGTGTGTTCTAGAATCGTATTGGTGGGGGCGCCTGGGTGGCTCAGTGGGTTAAGCCGCTACCTTCGGCTCAGGTCATGATCCCAGGGTCCTGGGATCGAGTCCCACATCGGGCTCTCTGCTCTGCAGGGAGTCTGCTTCCCTTCCTCTCTCTCTGCCTACTTGTGATCTCTGTCTGTCAAATAAATAAATAAAATTAAAAAAAAAAAAAAAGATTTATAGAATCGTATTGGTGAACATCTGAGACCATCTAATTCCCAGGCCCCAGAGTTCCAAGGCGTCTCCTTTCTTAATGCATTGAACTTGCTCTGAATCCAATTATACTCTTTCCATTTTGCAAAATAACTCATTTTGTGTATTCAACAGTAGAATGTACTTTGATATTGGGGGAAAAAAAGTGTTTTTACTTTAATGTGCTCCAGATTGGAGACCCTCATTAAGGCCGATCTGCCTTATCTCCCAGCTGTGCTAATTAAAATCACTAATTATTTCCATGTCAGTATCTCAGGATCATTTTTTGATGCATGAACATTTGAAGGAATTGAAAAAAAAAACTGACTGATTTTGGGAATCATGTGAGAAAATTAATATTCTTTAGTCCTAATTTTTTTTTAGACTTTTTATGTCAGTTCATTTAACTTTCGTTCCTACTTCATTAGTTTCAGATCTGTTCTGGATTTCTGCCATGTGGGAAGTAGTTGCTGGAGTCCCCTTTCTTTATATAGTGGTTAGTGTAATTAATGCTGAAAGGGGATTTACCTCACTCCTGATGTTAATATGCTTCTCAAAAGCAGTTTTCATATCCAATACTTGTCATTTATGAAGGAATTAATAAACCAGATTCCGAGGTTCCTCCCTGCCATCAAAAGTCAATGATTTTTTAAGACCTTATGGTCACTTTCCTAATTCAAAAATCAACCCACTTCTTGCTCTCATGAGAAATAATCCAGGTGTGCTTGGACAGGAAGTAAGTTATTTACTTTTCTGTGCAGAAGGTGGGAGAATGGAAGAAAGATTATCTTTCCAGCTGGAAGGCAATCCTTTCCCAGAGATACAGATAATCTCTTTGAAAAGTTTCTATACTCCAGAACAATTAAACTCTAAAAAAAGAATTATTAGGTCACATAAATTGAAGGAACTGTCACACTGGGAAATAAGATTTCCATTCACATTTTTACTGGTGCAAAATTTCATGTTGTGTGAATTATTTGCAGTATATTTTTCCCTGTGACAAGTTGATTCTGATTTAAATCCTCTGGGACTGCAAACACATAACTTATTTACTCCCTTCAGTGTACCTTAGCTTGAGAGAAGAGATTTTTTTTTTGGTGGCAAGCTGTTTCAGTGGAGTCAGACTATGTAATAGGATAGAAAAAAGCAAAAAGCTAGGAGAAAACAAATGAGTAGAGAAGTTCCTTCCTAAACAAAATCTGAATAAATGAAATTGAGTTTATTTTTTTTTTAAATAAGATCAATGAAAATGTTGGTGGGCCATGTAAGGAAGCTGACAATAGCCACAAGGCCTTCTACTTTTGGAGTTAATCGCCTTCTGATTTTAGGGGGTGGGGGTGGCTCAGGGGCATTGTAACTTAGCAGTTAGTAAATCATTCCAGTCTGCAATTAGTGTAATCATCTCAAAAATCTTGAACATTCAATGCTTAGAACAAATCTATTTCAGATATTTGAGTTGCTGGCCAACTACCCCAAAATAGTCATTTCTTGACAACTTTTTAAAATCACTTCTCTTAGGTTACGGATGAAAACAGCAAACTCTGGGGAAGAAACACAGAAGCAATTATAGGAAGAGAAAGTACCTAATAGTATGCAAAATGTGTGAGAACTGAGTCATATGTAAAATTTTTTAACTTCTTTACTCTTAAATTATGATTCCTGGAATCCCTTCTTCATAACTGACTCACAATCTATTTTGGAACAAACCTGGCAGCACTACACCCCTATCATGATAGATTAAAATTCATACCAAAAAGTCAGAGACTGATGGAATAATCAGGTAATACTGACTGAGGAGCCTCGCACCCACGCAGCCCTATGTGAAACACTAAGCATATGGCTTTCAGGTTGAGGCTGACCTAAACTCTCCATGTTTTGTAGTTATGTTTCCTAATGTTGTGTTTGGAAAAATGAACCTATTAAAAATACCTAAATCATAGTTCAGGTGAGATGCTTGATCTTGTTCTTTATTTAAAATACCTATTTTTTTCCACTTCTAAGAGTTCTCTAGATTTTTTATTTTTTTTTAAGATTTTATTTATTTATTTGACAGAGAGAGAGAGGGAGAGAGGACAAGCAGGGGGAGCCACAGACAGATGGAGACGGAGAAGCAGGCTCCTAGCTGAGCAGGAGCCCAATGTGGAACCTGATCCCAGGACCCCGGGACCATGACCTGAACTGAAGTCAGATGCTTAACCAACTAAGCCAACCAGAGCCCCTTCTCTAGATTTTTTTATACTGAATTTCATCATTTTTCAGTAATTCCTTAATTGTATTTTTTTCTAAAAAGAGTTTAGAGCTATATTTTCATCTTGAATTTAGTTGCTTCTCCTACTTTTGTTTACAATATTCAGCTCATTTTGTTTCAGAGTTTACATTCACTTCTTAACTTTAAAAAGATTCTTTCCAGGCACCTGAATCATAGGCCCAGAAGGGACATGGGTATACCCTTCACCTTTAAGCAGAGTCCTCCAAA
Source organism: Enhydra lutris kenyoni (assembly GCF_002288905.1). Lineage (NCBI taxonomy): Eukaryota > Metazoa > Chordata > Mammalia > Carnivora > Mustelidae > Enhydra > Enhydra lutris. The sequence continues at coordinate 28,417,951 of NW_019154101.1, read as the reverse complement.
GAGGATGCTACCCAAGGGTTGTTTCTCATAGCTCTAGAGAAGAGTACACAATGTCCACCTGCATGTCATCTTGACATTTAAATACTTCTGCTCTGTCTAACCAAAGCCTTCCCACTTCAAATCCAGCCTGCCTCGTTTGGTACTCAAGGCAGATAGCTGACCATTTCCTTGTAAAAAGCCCTCTCTTACCTTTAAAGAATATATTCAATTGCTTTCTGGTTTTTCTTCAAGAAAATGAGTAACAGCCCCATTTACCTCTCTTCATTGGTCTTATCTTCCAACACTTGAATCATTTTACCATCTCTGTGGTTGTTTTCTAAATAACTTCTAAGTTCTTCAGTCTTTGAACATGGACTCTCAGAGTTCAGAACAATCTAAGTTGGGATTACCCAACAGCTCCTCCTCATCATTCTCTCATTCTCATAAAATTCTCATAAAAATATATTTATTTTTATATCAGTCTTCTTAAGTGTCTTATTATTAAAAACTTTTTCTGATCTAGATTTAGATTTGTTTTTAACACAACTGATTTAGTAGACATTTTGTAGAGGATACATTGTATAGAGTCTCTATGATGTAGACATTTTAATGCAACACTGATGCATAAGTAAAATTTCTCTAAGAGACATTTATAGATATTAAAATCACAGCTAAAAAAAGTTTTATTGTATTTCTACTTAATTTTTTTTTCAAATATTTTCCTCTACTTAATCTTGGATGAATTTTCCAATTCTATATTTTTCCAGCAAGTTTCTAGCCAAAGGAACAAAAAAGAGAAAAAGAGAGAGAATCAGAAATTGGCTGCATAACACCAGTGCAATAACTGCGCCAATTTAGTTTGGCATTAGTGTGATTATGAACAAATTTAGAGGCTTTAGAAGTGTTTTGGGCTATTTCTGCATGAATTATATTTGAATCTCAGATCTATTGTTTTCCTTTTTTTTTTTTTGTAAAGCAGCCTGAAAATTACAATACATGCCAGTATGCAATTTGTAGTTCATTAATTTGATTAATACCTCTGAAGGTCTAGGCCTCCTGAAATGGTAACCTTATCTAGCATATTCAGTCTTGGTCTTTGGGAAGTTTAACAAAGTGTCCAGGTCCATGGAGAAACTAGACAATGGACATAATGATTGAGGCCATAGGACTTAATGAAAATCTTCATGGGAGAGCCTTGACACTCCTTGTTCCCTTTTTCCCAATAACACAAAATGAACCTCTCTTGGATTAATATTAGAGAATATTATCTCTGCACATGTCTAAAGACACTCAAGAACACTACACTCAAACTGAGGACTAGAAGAGGGTAGACATGCATTCAAGATCATCAATAATTCTATGCTGAAAGATGCATGAGACTATAGCTTCAAAATGCATGCACATTTTATATATAAATATATTTACCTCTCTTCATTGGTCTTATTTTCCAACACTTGAATCATTTTATATATATAAATATAATATATATATTTATAGTATATATTATAAATATATAAACATATAATATAAATATATTTATAGATATATATAAATATAAATATAATATATACATTTTTATATATAAAATGATTCAAGTGTTGGAAAATAAGACCAATGAAGAGAGGTAAATATATGTAAATAAATATATACTATATACTATATACTATATATATACTATATTATATATTATCTGTAAATTATATATATAAATATAATATATTGTATAATTATATATAAAATATATTTTTTTAATATATTTTATCTTGACACTTTACATCAGGGCCTTTTCCAATCATTAGAACTTTCATCCTTCCATTTCCTAGTTAGGGACAAAACTGTTCTGTTTGCATTAAGATAGATAGATAGATTTATAGATATCAATGTTAGATAATTTTTACATTATGAAGATAATATAAAAATGCTAAAATTTTAGGAAATGAGGAAAAAAGAAAAGCATCTATAATCCCACTACAGTAAAATAATAAGCATTGCTTCATATATTGACTTTTATGTCCTTCTGTACACATTTGAAGTACAATTTGATATTGTGATTTCTTTTCTTTAACATAACAATAGGTAACATTTCTCCATACCATGGAAAATACTTAAAAGGCATTATGAGCACAGTGGCTATGCTGTTCTTTACTTAATCATTTTCTCATTAAACATTAGATTGCTTCCAGTGAGTCTTAATTATGGATAATGTTAAAATGGCATTGTGCACACAAATTTATGAATTACTTATTAGGATAAGTGATCTAAAATGAGATAAATAAGATAAAAGTATTGGGCATCTTAAAACTGTTAAAATATAACAGCTTTCAGAAAACATTTAAAAATTAAAGTAAAAGTAGAAGTTTATGAGAATACTAATTTTACAAAACCCTTGCCAGCACTGAATATTGTCTTTTAAAAAAATAAGTTCTGTTTATTATTAGGAATATCATTTTCTCTTAAAACATATATATTCTAATCAAACACCATTATTCATAATCCTATCCCTTTCCATGGGGAAGAGAGAAATAGGTGTCACTTAAAATATATTGGTAAGGCATTTTCCACTTGGGTTTTCAAAGAGCAGCTTGGATTACTTAAGGATTGTGGTGATAAACCAGCACACTGTCTTCAGTTATAGCCTGCCCCAGTAACCTTTGAGGCAGATTTTCCATAACATCAAGGGCTAAAGTCTAACTCATTTGGAGGAGAGTTATATAAACTGCTGTGTTCTGAACCATCATCTTCCAGCCTTACTCAGCCATCTGTACTGCAAGGTCAAGTCCTGTTAATTATCACATCAAACTCTTAAGGGCTTCTGTACAGAGACTGTTTAGTGGTTTTAACTGGGGGAAAAGGCATTGATAAAAGAAGTGTTGAGTTCAGAAAAGAAATGACAAAGTTTCTAAGCAAGCCTTTTCTTTTTCTTTTTAACTGACTTCCCCTTCCTGGCCTTGAGGCCTCATCCTTTCTATTCGCCACAGAGACAAAGTCCAGATATATATGTAGAAGCGTGTGCACACACATACACATACACACATGTATGCGTGTGTACACACACACACATACACACATGCATGCATGTGTACACACACACACACACACAAAGAAGGAATTGTTGCAGATATATATTTGGGTAGGTATGCATGGGAGTTTCCTGGAAGAACCCACCAGAAACTGTTGGTGGCAGTTCCTGGAGACTGTTGGTGATGGTTGTACTAAGGACAGATTTTCTTTCTTCCTCTCAAAGATCAATTTAGTTAAAAACCAGTTATGCCCATCAATGTTCTGAAAAGATATTCTTCTGTTTTCTTTAAGAAAAGAAGCATATGTGGCCAATATAAATGGAACTGGCACTTTTGTATGGCTGTAGAGTAAATAGTAACAGGATGGAGTGACTTGAGCAGACGTGTAAGTAGTAGACTGCTCAGATTCATTTTACTTTATGCACTCAGGTGCTTCACGCTTAACTCTCGTTAGGTTAAAATACGCCGTGAAAAACAGAAGGAAGGTTTCGGGACCAAGTGGAGGCATTAACAAGCATAGCATATGCGAGATGAAGCCTTGCCATCAATCTCCCCATCTCCACACCCCCAGCAAGTCTCTCTCTTCCGTAGCACCAGTAATCTGTAGCAATCGACCACAGCAGGTGCAAGACCTGAATTTTGATTCTCTTTACAAACATCATTTGGAACCCCCATGGGAGACCTTGGGATACATTGAAAATAAGGGGACACAAGCAGTGACCTGTCTGTGTTTACTTTAGGGCATGCTTCTGGTTTTGAGCAGAACTGAGTAGTAAGATATCTACATATAAATGTAAAACCACAGTTCATCCTTCATTCTTTTAATAAGTATCTATTGTCACTTGGCTGTGTAACTACTTCTGTGGCTGGACTGGTATGCTAGTATGCTAAGGCACTGGGATTTGGTGAATAAGTCAGGACACAGTCCCTTTTGCTATAGAGCTTACGGTCTAGGAATATCTAAATTATAAATAATGAGCAATAGAAAGGCTTCTTTTTTCCAAGAAGTACGTATTTTTGTACTTTTTCTGCTCCCTACCTTTTTGTGAATTTCTATTCCCCTGGAATGGAAATTTTTTTCTCCCAAGTAACTTTTAATCATTGCTTTGTGAAAAGAAGTATCCTTTTATCATCTTTATTTTCCCACAACAAATACTTAAAAACAGCAATATATTTTACACCGTCTGGGAAGAAAGTGAACACCGATGGTATCAAGAATAAATTCCATTCTTTTTTCCAAACAGGTTAATAAGGGAGAGATAAACCCTCAAATTAAAAAGAATTAAACCCTCAAATTAAAAAGAATAAATCTTGAATAAAATTTTCAAATAGACTTTATTAGTAACTCATGTATAGTATTTACAACCTAAGTCATTTGACTGTAAGTATGTAGATATTCGGAGGCATTCTGGTTTAGTGATTAAAAGCCTGGGCTTACTAGCTGCATTTTCCTTTTCTGAGTTATCTTATTTTGGCATCTGTAAAATGGGCATAATGATAATAATACCTTTCTCATAGTGATGCTGAGAATACAGAGTTAGCTAATGTGAAGCACTAGAACCTCTTGGCTCTAGGTGTAGTCTTTTTCCCTAGAAGGCTACACTTGTGTTTTGCCCTCTGAAGTTTTCCAGCATGTGCTTTTCTGGCCTGGCCGAGGGTTGGGTTCCTGGCAGCAGTCCTTTGTAGCTCCCAGACAGGTTCGAAAAGACATGCGCTCCAGGGCCAGGGACTGGGAATGAGGGATCCAGAGGGAGGGCTGACTCTTGAAGACTGCCACTGAGCTGAGGAGAGGTTGGGGTGAGGGCAAGTAAACGCAAAGCTTTCCTACCATTTTTAGGTTGCCCGCCCCCCCTTTTTAATTCAACCTTCACTTGGTCATGATAAACCTGTTTTCTGGAGTTTTAACAGATTTGGTTCTGACAGCTTCTCCTTGCTTTTTGATGTTTCTGCCCAAGAACAGGCACTTGGGGGAGCTGACTCTGCCATCTTGCTGATTTCCCTGGATAAGGTTTCAAAGGTTAACATGTCCACACTTCCCCTCCTCCCAAGAACGGACGGCAAGAATGCCCAGAGTTTGTTCAGAGGGTTCATGGAGTAATGAGATAATAAATATGCTGACCCATTGTAAACACTCCATAAAAATATGATTAGTGATTATTTGCTGGAATATAATATGACTTTAAATTCTAGGTCTAGGAAAAACTACAATACCAGATTGCAGTGGCATTTGTTTGCTTTTTTAGGACAACTAAAGGTAGCATCATTCAGTCCTCAGGAACGGTCCTATATGCCTTTAAAGATCTGGAACGTCTGTTTGATCCTTGACCAACCTCTGGATCCACAATTATGCTTGAATGATAAAATCCAAACTCAAGCCACTTCAGGATTTTCTATAGCCCACTGAAAAAATAAATAGAAAAAAGTATAGAGACAGAAAGAAAAGAAAAAAGTCAACTGCACATGGAAAATACCTGCCCAGGGAAACAGCTAATGCAGGATCTTCTTGGAACACTCGCAGGCCCATGATCTTAACCTGCTTACTTCCCAGAAGTTACTTCCCTCAAGTGTTCTGGCTGGGATCAGAACCTATACCTCTTAAAGCTGAAATTCAGTGCTTAGTAAAAACTGTCCACTTCTCCACATGTTATATAGATGTTTTTCATTCCCTGGACATTTTCCCACTCATTTCTCCATGGGCCTAATGACCTACCCACTGAATACCAAAGACATGTTGGATAAAGGATCATTGTCAAGTTGTATGATTAACTTGGCTAAATGCTAACACAGTTTCGCAATGAAAACCTTCCTTCTCTGCCATTCAAAACTTTGTAAAAGATGTATTTATTTGTGATGTTTTTGCTTATGGAAAAAATACATTTCATAATTGTCAGGTATTATTTTTAACATATGTTTTATATCAGATACAAAAAAAGGTCAAATGAGATCTTTAAAAAAAAATGTTGGCTGGATCTGCTAAAAGTGAGTCTTCCAGCACATCTGGGAACCTCTGTAAAAAATTAACTCAACATTCTGGGCTCTTGGGATGGCCAGTTTATTAACTGGTTTTGCAGAAGCACTCTGTGAAAGCCAAGGCATATAAGAAATATTTTTAGACCTGTAGACCATTAAATACTGTATAGTTAGCCCACTGCATGAGAAAAACAGCAGGTAGTTAAATGGAGGTGTCTAGTTCCATTCACAGAGGGAAAAAGAAACCATGCATTTGTTGGCAATTGCATTTGAAAATTTAGATTCTGGCTAAAATGTTATTGGAAGATTGAATATCAGACTTTTTTATTAAAAGAAAATTAAACATCAAGAATTATAGCAAAGAGCAAATTATAATCACATTGGCCTTGAATCTGACATAGCTTCTGTATAGAAAAGCAGTAGGAACATTTTATCCTAGGACCTTACATAAAATCCAGATCCAGATTTCTATTTCTGCCCCACCCCCTGCCGTTATCAAATACCTTTGTAGAGATCTGCTCAAAGAGAAAAATACTGAAGAACATTGTCATTTGCCTTGAATGATACTCTAAGAAACCCACATTTCTCTTTTTCTCATAATGCCTAAGATTAGGTGTTTGTTCAACATTTAACTTAGGCCTGGAAATCATCCCTTAGGTCACCCTTGTATGCTACAGTGACCCTGAAATCACCATACTTAGTTTCTTCCCTATACCCAGTGGAAAAATATGACTTAATCGGTGTTACTTCTGTTTGGCAGAAGTTGGTTTCAGCATGACAGAGATTCCTGAGGAGTTTACCATTATGCTGGTACTCCAGTCCCTCTCCCCTTGCATGGAGTCCTGCACTGGTATTTATTTTTTAAGTTTCTTATTGCAATGTGTAGCCTCGTTTGAGAACAGCTGGAAAGCAATGTGCATAAGTAGGGGAAAGAAGAATCTAGTGGACTAGAAACGGACACGTCATGGACAAATCCAAATGATAAACTGAATTGAGCCTGAATCTATGCACAGTTTTGAAGATTATTCTTCCCACCTATGGTCCCACTCCTAGATAAGAGTCTGAAAGATAAATAGAGCCAATCATTAATAACTTTCTCCAATGAATGTATTGGTAGCACAGTAGAGCCTAAACAATTTTCTACATCTTTATGCAAAGAAAAATAAATGGTTTGATTGGAATGTCAGGAGCTAAACATCAGGCCAGGTCCTGGCCTTACCATGAGGCAGGCCTCCAGTTTCTTCCATTACTACGTATTTCTGGAAGCATCAACTACTGAGTTAACCCCACTCTCAACCACTTCAGGACTCCAACACCAGGAATTCAGGAGGGTTCAAACCCTAGAAGAAATGAAAACATGTGTTAAACCATGACCTTTTGGCATAACAATTGTCTCCTTTAATTTCTAATAACTTAAATTGAGGGGGACTTACAGACTTCATTTTTAATTGTTTAGAGATTAATAATTCAATCATTTAGCACATGTTTGCTGAATGCTTATGGCGTGCAAACAATCCTCAGCAGTCATGAAATTTATAGAAGACCATAAAAAATGAATGAGACAATTATATATTAAGTGCCATGGGGAAATAAAAAGCAGAAAGGGAAAGACATTTCCAAAACAGGGTGTCAGGAAGGGCTTCACTGAGAGGATGACGTTGGAGCAAATACCTGGAGAAGGCGAGAATTATGCAGATACCTGAGAAAAGAAAGTTGTAGTCAGAGTGCTCAGCAAACACAATGCCTGGAAAGAAGTCTTTTTTATTTTTTGCTGGTACTATCGGTATATAGATAATTCAATTAACAGAACAAATGCTGAAAGAGTCTATCTCTTCTAGCCTCCAGTCTGTCATGATTCTCCTGTTAACATGTTCAATTGTATGACCATGGCTAATAACACCTATTAATTATCGAGCCCTACAGGGAACTAAGCCTAAGCCTGACCCTAAGCCTAACTTTAATTTTGACAGTTTATCCAATAAGGAGACTAAGGCTAAAAGAGATTATGTAACATTCCCAGGGTCACACACAGAGCCAAGTGTGGGGTGGCCATATTTTATTACAGGTCTATCTGACTCCAAAGCCCATGCTCTAAACAGCCATATCCAGTTATTTCTACCAACTTTGATCTAAAATAAATGCAAGGAAGTGTCTCTTAACCACAGTGGAGGTATTGCAAACAACATGAATAACTTCTGGCTATCTGTGTGACCTTCTGTAAGTCACTTTACCCCTTTCAGAATTTGTTTTCCCATTCATTAAATAAGGAGGCTAAACTAAGTCATGTGTTAAATCCATTCTACCCACAAAATACTATTATTCTGTGATACATTAACTAACGCTGGCCCCTGTACCATCTTTTGAATCCTACCAAACCAATGATGTAGTCAGTGAACATGCAGTGATTACCTTTTCTGAGCCAGGCACAAGCTACAAACACCATGCCTCCAAATAATTTCTACTTAAGAATTTAGTTATATGCTTTGGTACAGATTACATAAAGGTTTGACCTGGATGTCAGTCAAACCAACTCTGTGTGTCTTCTTTGTTTTGTGTTTTAACTTACAAATGAAGATGTGTGATTGTTGGTTCTGATGCTGTTACTGAAAAATTCGTAGGAAGATAGGATCCTTTAAAGCTTCAAAAATGACCACATATTGGGGCGCCTGGGTGACTCAGTCAGTTAAGTGTCCAACTCTTGGTTTTGGCTCCAGTCATGATCTCAGGGTTCTGAGATTGAGCCTCACCTGTGGCTTGGCACTCAGCGGGGAGTCTACTTGAGATTCTCTCCCTCTCCCTCTGCTCCTCCCCTTGCACTTGCGCTCTCTCTCTCTCATTCTCAGTAATAAATAAATCTTTAAAAAGTAAAAATAAAAAAATAAAGTGACCACATATTACCTGACTCCATACTCATGTCTTCCTGTTTATTGCCTCCATGGTGCTCTTCTCAACAGCTGGCATTAGGAAACTAGTTCTGCGAGGGCAGGGGCACATCCATCTGGTTCCCAGCTATTCGGGCATTGTCCAAAAACATTCAATATGTTTTCCACAAATATTCATTCGATTAAATGTGTAATTGAATTAATTTCAAAATTGAGGAGAAATCCAAGCTTTAAGTAGCCAACATCAGTTCTCAACAGACATCTTGAAATGTCAAGACTCGGACTTTATCCCTCCATCAGTCACTCACTTACGCTATGTTCCCCACTATTCCTCAGTATCTTCATCTATGAAGCAAGAAGGAAGGTGACAAAAGATCTCTTGCAGCTCCCCAAATCTCTGATCCTTTCAACTCTACTAACATGTGATTTAATAGAGGTTTACCCTGGACATCTTGATTTTATGTAGACCAGAGGTTGAAACTGAAATACTTGCTGGGCCAGCAGGAAACAGAAATAAGCAAAGTGGGTTGGATGATAAATTGTCTTAAGCAATTCACAGGCATAAAGGCCAAACCAAAAAATATTAAAAAATCAACAAAAATACAAGTGAAATAAAGCCTCCAAAAGAAGAACATTTGTCTACTTGATTGGAATCACAATGTTCTCAGGAGCCAAGATTAGTCCCTATGTTCCATGTCATATGGATGTAATTAATGTTAAGCAGCTGAATGATGATAAATCATTAGTTCTCTCAGAACTATAAGACTTAGTATCTCTGTTGAAATTCTTTGACAAATCTCTTGACAAGACTCCTGCTGCCCTTGTGTACACTGTCAGGTTAGTGATACCAGATACACAGACTGTGAGATGTTTGTTGTAGTGAAATAGTGTGGATGGATTCTCATCCTGCCATGAGCAATGTGGAGGATTAGCCCAAAGGTGGAGTCTTGAGAACCCACACCTACCTACCCCCATCCACAACTGTGTAAGTGTCTCCACTAAACACCCAAAGTTGATATGGTCTGGGTAGGTCAGAGATGAAGCAAGTGCCACCAGAAGGACTGTAGGTACAGCACATGAAGCAGGCCCTAAGTATGCTCCACAAGCCAGCCACATTATCTGAGGCACAAGGTAGAGTGATTTCTTTAGCTGCCGGGGACTGTGGACAGTCATGGCCACAGTTGACCATTCTTCTTGGTCCCCAAATTCCAAAGCTCTGAAATATTTAGGACTCCTCCCTCTTTCCTCATTCTGGTCATCCCTCAAATTTTACAAAATCATTACAGCTGCCCTTCATAGCCATCCCTCCCTTCCGATTATCACAGTGCCCTTGCTCATTGTGCTCTTCCTCGGTGTTTCTCTGACAGCGCAGCAGCTTCCTGATCTCCTCAGCTTTGGTCCTTTGTGACTCTGGTCTTTCATACAAACTGCTAAGGCTCTTGAATTCCCTCAGAGTGAAGGATTCATTGACATTCAAAGCCTTTCACCATCTGGCTTCTACCTAGTTTCCAGTCATTTCTCCCATGAGCTTTCTATTCCCCTGAGGTAGTTCCACCAAGAATTGCCTAACCATGCCTTATTAAGTTTTGCTCCCACACCTTTGTTTGTAATTGCCCCTCCCACCTTGCATGCTTTTTTACTGCCTGTCCACCAATCCAGTGTTGCCAGTATTTTCCAAACCTGCTCAAGTCCTCCCTGTTCCTTAAAGCCTTGCTCAACAACTTTGCCCACACTATTCATTCCTTTTTTAAAAGTGGACAAAATTTAATAGCTATAAACATTCTTCATGTTGGATTTAGAGGAACTTAATATGAGGTTCCATAGACATCTTTGTAGATGGTTATGTCCTGTTACCAAAATCACAAGGTAAGGACCTAGTGATCAATGCATTTCCATTGTGCCCTTATAACAATCAGGGTAGCCCCTTGGTCTTCAACAAAAGCTTAATAAATACTTGTTGGATATAATAAAGCCATCCAAGAGAAAAAAAATTAGGAAGACTTTTCTTCCCCTGGGTACACAGAACTGAATTTAAATTTAATATTTGCAGAATGGCTTTATATCCTGTGATAGTATCTAGAGGACTTTTTCTAAAGCCTCACTAAAGCAGTTTAAGAAGCAAAATCTTATATCCCTAGATATAAAGTGTTCTTGCTTACTTTTGAACATCATGTAACCTGAGTTGGGAGAGACTCAACTTCCCTGGTTAAGAACAAACAAACATGTTGAGAGTTTCTATTGTATTTTAGGGAGAATTAATGACTTTAGCAGTAAAGTATACTGCATACTTTAGTAGCATACTGCTAAAATCATAAAAAGTCATACACAAATTATAAATAAGTCTAAAGTAAATCAGGGACAAATCCATATGTTCTTATTAATTTTTCCTATGTCATCACCACAGGTGATTTTTAAATTATTCATATATGCATGTATATGTATTTATTGTGGAGCAATATTCTTTAAATTGGGATAAGATGGAATGAGGAAAGGTGACCATAATTGTTTCCTTTCTGGCAACCCTACGGATATTACAACTTGTCATTAATTGAAGGCATTTTGTAGAATTAAGATTTGGCTCATTTCTCATGTCAGTGGAATCTCTAATGATTTATTCACAGGTTCATTTCCCAGAGCATGTCCAAAATTTCTGAACATCTGATATCTCCCTAGATGTGTTAATCTGAAGCACCCTACCTTTTAGTGTTAAACTACTTCTATCCTTATTCAAATGCCCTTATCTTTCTAATGTTCTATTGTTATAGTAACTTATGAAAGTACTTCTAGATCTCAAAACTCTAGGGAATAAGCATTCAGCAATGACCTTCTAGAAGTAATCCTCTTTCCTTCACCTTCACTCTACAACTTTCAATTCTATTAGGCAAGGAGATTTTCCCTCCTTTCCCTCCAGGGACGTATTAGAAATAAGTTGAAAGATGGTACCTCTTTTATGAGAAAAACATATTTTTTTAAGACAACTTCCCCCCAAAACCTGTAAGGATTTAAATAAGTGTGACTAAGTTCCATCGACTTTGTTGAATTCACAGTTTTAAAGAATCTCTTTCTAAATTGTCAGTTCCAAATTGCTCTGTATGCAAAACAGTGCAAGAGATCATTTTGTTTTTCAGAATGTTTATGCTGTCATTTATTAAATAAACTTTAACAGCCTTCATTAAACTTTAATAAATCTAATTATGGTTTGAATTGTTGGTTGTGGTAATGGCATGTGGTTATGGGGGGAAAAAAAAGTCATTACTTAAAAACATTCTAAAGAAATTACAGCTGAAGTGTCATGATGTCTGGTATTTGCTTCACAATATTCCAGCCTAAAAAAGAGGGGAATAGATGAACTAAGACTGGTAAAATGATAAAGTGTTGAAAACTGTTAAAAGCTGTATGATGGGTACATAAGTGGTTATTATACTGTTTACTTTTTTGTGTGCTTGAAATTTTTACCTCAATAAAGAGACTTAAAACCATTTCATGAGGAAGAGAGGCAAAAAAAAAAGCCTGCCACCCTGGAAATGGAAGGCCCAGGTGAGACAGAATGGCTACTCTGAAATATTTGAGGAAATCATTTCCCCAAGAGAGCAGATGTTCTATGCAGCTCAAGAGTGAACTAGAACAAGTGAGCAAAGTTTCAAGGATCCAGATTTCAATTCAACCTGTAAAGAACTTTCTAACAATTGGAGCAGTATTTTAGTGGACTATGTTATCCCTTTGAAGGAATTTATATTGAGGCCGCTTAGTGAAGTTGGAGGGATTTTTGCATTGCTGCTCAGAATGTCATGTGGTCCATACATTCTTCTTATTTTTCCTTGAGATTTACATTTTCATGATTTTTTTTACCACAATTTAACTTCTGAAATCATGTTTCCTATCAATTAAAAACACATTACACTACCAGAAAATTCCATTAATAAAATGTAGACTCCTTCCATTTTTACTTATCAAATATTTTATGTACCTATCTGATATAGTCACAGGTGTAGGAGGGTGACCGATCCCTTAATTTTTGTGTGTGTGGTAAGAACAATTACCATGAAATCTTCCCTATTTACAGATCTTTTCAGTGTATATTACAGTAATACCTACTTTAGGCACAATGCTGTTCAACAGATCTCTAGAAATTAATTATCTCATGTAACTGAAACTTTATACCCACTTCCTCCACTTCCTCCTTCTAGCCAGCCCCTGGCAAGCACCATTCTACTCTCTGATTTTGCATGTTTGACTACTTTAGATAGCTTTTAGAAGTAGTATCATGCAGTATTTGTTCCTCTCTGTCTGGCTTATTTCCCTTAGCCTAGGTTAATTCACCCTGTTGCGGATGGTGGGATTTCCTTCTTTTTTAAGGCAGAATAATATTTCATTGTAGGTATATACCACATTTTCTTGATCCATTCATCTTTCTACAGCCTTGTGGGTTGTTTTTATCTCCTGGTTGTTGTAAATGATACTGCAGTGAGCATAAGGGTGCAAATAATTCTCTGGGATCCTGGTTTCTACACGTTCTTTGCTAGTAGTTTCCACCAAGAGAAGGAGCCTGTGCCAGGCTGCAAATTGATTCATTGCTTCTTCCAACAGTAAAGACCTGCTATGGAAAGGAAAGTTCAGCAGACCTAAAAAAAGTATTAAGTAACATTCTTGAGTATTTTGATTGTTGCTGCAAAGGAAGGAATTCATCCATGAAATAATCATAGGGATTTTTCATGAGTAATCAAATTTAGATATAAAATATATCTTCTATATACAATAATATAAAATCTATAATAAACACATAAAATAATATAAACATCTATAGATACAAAAGACATCCTCTAAATTGAATGTCCTTCTTACCCTAAGATTTCTATTTCCCCAACTGAAACTATTTTTGAAAGCCACACATCACATGAGTATGAAGTTGCACCCAAACAAAGGATTAGTGCTGTTCCTTAGAAATTGTTGTGAGGAATCTATTATTTGGATATGCCCTAAGTAGAGACGTTAGGTTGAATGCAATATATATATATATATATATATATATATATATATATATAGCATATGTGTATGTGCTAGTATTTTAAAACTATAGATTCTGTTATGATTATAAAATAAGAATTCATTTTATTTCTTTGTTTCAAGTTTTTATTTAAGTTCTCATTAGTTAACATACAGTGTGGTGTTAGTTTCAGAAGAATTTATTTTAAGGTGCCACTGAACTAAAAATAATTCTCCCTTATTATGTATCTTCCCAAGCATATATGCTAAAAGTACCTTCTCTATTATGTAGAAGTCCAAAACACGTTTCATGTGGTAAGTGTCCTTACGTTAATACATTGCTAATCTTACAAGGCCTCTGTGTACAGCTGTATAGTTTGCACACTGCAAAAAGCATGGGATAAGGGAGCTAGCAGAAGCTGAACTCCAGCTCCCATGTGGTTATCCAGCCATGAATCCTGGCAGTGAAACTGTGTCAGGTCAAGGGTCACCCACGATCCCAACTGGCCGGGGGCTGCCATATGCACTAGCTTCAGCCTTGGAATCTTGCCTATAGAACTGTAGGTTGGAAACAGCTGAAACAGTGAATCCATTTTCACATCACTTCTTTTCTCCTTATGTTTTCAAGGCGAAAGAGCCATGTAATCATGCCAGCATCCTGACCAAGCCTGACCCAAGAACCTTCTGGACTAATGATGATTCAGGTATTATTGGAAAAATGCACTCTGGCCCTGGGATGTACAGGAAGCATTTGTAGTAAAGCCCTACACAAAGGCAAGGTTTGGGGGGAAACTGTGTTTTGCTTGTTTGTTTGTTTATACCTAGTCTAACATTTGACTATACTTCACAATCAATTATATATATATATATATATATATATATATATATATATATATATATTATATTTATTATATATACACAGATATATGTATATATAATACAAGTCCCTTAATTTTATCTTATTTTTTAGTATCTAAAGCATATATATGATCAGGCATAACTTCATGGAATGTGAAGTATCTTCAAGCATTAGGGGCAACAGAGGAATGAGTCTCTTTCCTGGACTGGAGGACGGAGGTAAAGGATAAGGTGGCCAAATACTGGAAGTTTCTCTTCTAGAGGAAGAAGTAGATTAAAAAACCCAGGGGGAGTCACACTTGAGAATACTTAGTGGAGGATAGGCATGACTTCTATCCAGAGGTATAAACCTAGTCAGAATCAGAGGAATGTCACTTTGTGAGATCAGAGAGAATTTGCTTCAGGTTGTGTAATTCAAAATCACCCTCAGAAAAAGAGTATGGTATGGAAATGGAAGGCATTTTTTTCCTTTTTTCGCAGCTGAGACACAAGGCCTAATTGTGAGAGGTAAAGACCCACTACAAATAAAAAGAGAAGGTTAAGCCAAAGGAGCTAAAATACCTAAGAGAGTGTTACCAGAGCTTTCACCTTTTCTAATTAAAATAGGATCTAATTCAATAGACAGCAGTAGTAGAGTAGGAGAGATAATACCTCATATTTGTATTAGGCCTCACGGCTTTATGAAGCTCATTCACAAGAATTCATATGTTTTCGGCAACCCTGTGAAACAGGAGGGGCAGCCTATTCACACTGTCCCTGTGTGAGAGATAAAAATCAGACCCTGAAAGAGGCTGGCTGACAGAGCCAATGCTCATGACCAGAAAATACCAGAGCTGGGAGTAGGTTGGAGAGCCTGCTGGCCCAGTTCTATAACATGCTTCCTCAGAAGAAGCTGTCTTGTGAGAACCAACGTGGGCTAAGTCCCTGCTTTAATCTTTCCTTTCTAAAAGAGAATCAGAGACTATGCCCATTAGCAGAAGCTGGAGGGGGGCCTAAGAAGGAAGTACAAAACCCTCTCATGCCTTTTTTCAAAGACCAGTCTTAGAGTCTAAACTTACTATCAATTTCCTCTGTCAAAAAAAATGATTGTCTTGTTTTCTGCCTTTTGAACAGAGATGAAAAGCATGAAAGTGAATTGGCCTATTTATGCCATCATTTTGGTCCATTAGTAATACAACCACAGAATAAACAAGCCATCCACTGGCTAATGCCACTAAGACCCACCGCACATGTGTTGTAAAGAAGCTATGTAGAACAAGACATCACAATTAAATAATAAAAATGTTTCCTAAAATTATGTAGAGGCTGGAATAGGAAGGAAATCTGTATGGAAAATAGTGTTCTGGAGCTGGAAAAATTATGCTACAAGAAAAACTAATGCAAGTGGGGGGATGCCTGGGTAGCTCAGTCGGTTAAGCATCTGCCTTTGGTTCAGGTCATGATCTCAGGGGTCCTGGAATCGAGTTCCACATCGGGCTCCCTGCTCAGCAGTATGTCTGCTTCTCCCTCTCCCTCTCCTTCTGCCCCTCCTGCCTTGCTCATGCTCTCTCTCTCCCTCTCTTCTCTCAAATAAATAAATAAAATCTTGAAAAAAAGAAAAAAAGAGAAAAACTAATGCAGAACTTATAAAGAAATAGCAATAGAAATACTTCAAATCTACACATTTAAAAAACTTTTTTAAAAATTATTTTTATGTCATCAGTGGGGGTACAAAGATACCATGTTCCCTCTGCGGTGGCTCATCTAGCAAAGAGCTTTTCCAGTAACCAAGTCCAAGACTAGGGTCTATGTCTAGTGATTTTGGAGGGAAGGGAGAGGGGTTCATTGTTCAGTCAAATCCCAACACAAGGATATTAAGATCTCTAACTATGGGGTGGAATTATCTTGGCTTCTTTTAATTTAGTCAATTTTTGTCTCAAAATTTCAAAGCTCTGATACTAAGCCATACATTTTTATAAGTTATAGTTTTCAGATGAATTGATCATGTCCCACTTTTTCTCTGGTAAAAGGGTTTGTTAAAAGTCTGGTGTTTTTGTTTTTTTGTTTTTTTTTTTTCCTGATATTAATATAGCCAAGCCAGCCTTCTCAAGCCTAATCTTCACATGGTATATCTTTACTATCCATGTACTTTCAACTTATCTGTCTGTGTCTTACGGTTAAAGTGCTTCTCATATACACCTCTTATAGTTAGGTTTTTCCTTTTAAATCCTATCTGAAAATCTGTGGGGTTTCTTTTGTTGTTGTTGTTATTTGGAATGTTTATATCTATACCTATGTATAGCTATACAATGGGATATTATTCGGTCATTAAAAAGAATATGTATACTGCATCATTTTTATCCATCCATCTAGGGATGGACACTTAGGTTGCTTCCATATCCTGGTTATCATAAATAATGCTGCAATAAACATTAGGAGTGCCTATATCTTTTCAAGCAAGTGTTTGTGTTTTCTTTGGGTAAATATCCAGTAGTGGAATTACTGAATTGAATGGTATTTTTATTTTAAATTTTTTGAGGAATCTTCATACTGTTTTCCAGAGTGGCTGCACCAGTTTGCATTCCCACCAACAGTTCAAGAGGGTTCCTTTTTCTCCACATCCTCATCGACACTCATTATTTCTTATGTTTTGATTTTAGCCACCCTGACAGATGTAAGGTGATTGCGGTTTTCATTTGTATTTTCGCATGATGATTAGTGACATTGAATATCTTTTCACGTGTCTGTTGGCCATCTCTAGTTCTTCTTTGGAAAAATGTCTATTCAAGTTCTCTGCCCATTTTTAAATCATATCATTCGGTTTTTTGGTGTTGAGTTGTGTAAGTATTTTAGATACTAACCTTTTATCAGATATGTCATTTCAAATATCTTCTCCCACTTAGTTGTTGTGTTGATGGCTTCCTATGCTGTGCAAAAGCTTTTTATTTTGGTGTAGTCCTAATAGTTTATTTTTGTTTTTGTTTCCCTTGCCTCTAGAGATATTGATAATGTTGCTAAGGCTGATGTCCAAGAGATTCTGCCCCTGTTTTCTTTAAGAAGTTTTACGGTTTCAGGTCTCACATTTAGCTTCCATAAGTTCCATACAAATTTTAGGATTAGTTGGTCTGGTTCTGTGAAAAATACTATTGGTATTTTGACAGGAACTGTATTGGATCTATGGATTGCTTGGTGTAGGAGGGACATTCTGATGATATTAATTCTTCTAACCCATAAGTTCAAAATACCTGAATATAATATGTCACCTTCCACTGC
This sequence comes from Enhydra lutris kenyoni, assembly GCF_002288905.1. Classification (NCBI taxonomy): domain Eukaryota; kingdom Metazoa; phylum Chordata; class Mammalia; order Carnivora; family Mustelidae; genus Enhydra; species Enhydra lutris. The sequence continues at coordinate 28,400,007 of NW_019154101.1, read as the reverse complement.
CTGCTTTAATTGTTTTAATCTTTGGTTTTTGTCAGTTTGACTATGATGTGTCTTAACTAGAGTCTGTGTTCTTTAAGATGTAGACCCCTCAGGTTTAGGAATTTAAACATCCTTCTAGTCTATTAGTAGTTTTCTTAGAATTTGAATCTGAAGGATGCAATGATTTCTGCTGTGGATTCTACACTGCCCCGTGTCCTTTGTTCTTCGGGATATCAGGATTCCAACTAAAACTTTTCCTAAATGCCTTCAATTCTATTAATTCTATTAATTAACACCAACTAAAGCAGTTTTTAGCTATCCTCTGCAACATGCAAACATGTGAGCCTATAAATGGTCCTTTGCAAAGGCAGTGTTCTAGTTGCAGCATGAATTTTGTTATGGGAACTTTTACCAACTCCTGAAATAATTGTGATATTATTCCATCATTTCCTACAGCAAATATATTGCAGTGAATGGCATATTTCCATTCAAAGCTAGCCATCATCAGAGTATTTTACTTATTTGACTTAATGTATAGTCCCTAGATACACAGTTTAAGTAGAGTTAACTATTAGGGGTAATTAGTCCACACTGATAGAAAGAGATGTCAAATTTTAAAATTATTTTGTTTTGAAATAAAGGTTTATGAGGGTCAGTGCACCCTGAAATCTGGTGGGATTGTCTGGATATTTCTACTCACTGTCTTTTTGCATGACTATCAGAGGACAGGACCGGCTCGCTCAGTTGCCTCGCACAGCTATGGTAGCTGGAGAAACAAAAGTAATTTTAAAAAAGTTTTTTTGAACATAATATAGAAGTGGCATCTCATCATGGGAAAGAAATGGAAAATAGAGAAAGGAGGAAAATTAATCACGCATAATCCTCCCGCCCACACTTGTTTTCATTGGACTGGACTCGCGCACATTTCCAGCATTTGTCCTAACAATAGGCAAACAGGCTACACAAGTTTAGGCTCTTTCTTATTTTCTTTGTTTTTAGGCTTTGAAACTCGAGTTGTTTTTTTTGCACACCTTTGTTTCTCAATTGCTGGTCCTGCAGTGGCCTGTAACGTTCTCTTACATTAGAATATCAAGGTAAGATGAGTTCTCCACACTTAAAATGGGCGTTTTTCCCAGTCCTCATACTGGCTACACAGATAATGCTCTTTGCTTAGAGGAAGTCGGATAATGAAGTGGTTAAACAATAAGGTTTCTTTTTGCAAAGGCCATGATTTTAACTGGGCACTTGATTTGCCAGGTGGGAAAATGGAACCCTCTGATATTCTCTCTGGGCTTTGATTTAAAGTCACCTTTTCACAAGAAAATGTAATTTTACCCTTGGGATGTTCAAAATGTCTCTATTTCTTTCAAGCTAAAAATTAAAGACCAAGAAATCATTATTGTGAAAATTTTTTCCAGAGGGAAGAAGAAATGATTTTCTTTCTTCTGTTTTTCAGGATTATTCTTTGTTTCTTTATATTTTCTAATGAGTCATTACATTTTAGAATTCAGCCCAAATTTCTGGGGATGTAAAAATCACCAAAAAGTGGCAGATTCATATGTATTCAGGAGCAGTAATAGTTTATGTACCAAATGTAGAAACAAAATGATTCACAGTTTAAAAACATATGGACTACAGAAATATTTCAGTATTTCAGAGAATACGTAAAATTAGATCATTGAATTAATATAAGGAGAGGGAGGACTTCATTACATAGATTTTAAAAAGTGAAGAAACATAATTTCTAGACTTTTTTTCTTAAAAAGCAAAATGGTCTCATATTTATATCTAGAAAACAGTTGCTTCACCCCTCAAAGTATGGCATTATCTAACAAAACAAAAAAATGTGATACGAGTTAAACAGGATCTGCTTACACGGAAACTTTCTATCTGATACATGCTGGCCAGTGTAGACTTTGCCTCTTGCCATTAAAGATAAACCATTTGGTAAAAATCTATGGATACATGAAGATCCTGTATGTGGATTAACCTCATTTACTCAGGTTCTAACCACAGAAAGGTAGCTATGTCAGTAGTAAGGTCATCGTACCCAGAGTGAGGAATTCCAGAGTTACCTAAAGCCTTCAATGGCAGCAGAGCAGAGCTAGGCTTTGGAAGAACCAAGAACACAATCATAAGGACTTTGCACTTGATGGGGTTTGGACTGACCCTATTTCTGCAACTCAAATGTTTCAAAATCCCAGACTTGGTATTAATTTCCTCTATCATAGATTGGGTAGCCATAATCATCCTAGGTTTCCTGAACCACATCTCTTTCAGTCAGTTGGGCCCACTCACATGACAGCTGACCAGCAAGCCCTTTGGCCAGGCTTGCCAGTGAGCATGTGCAGAGCAACAGGAAATGGCTCAGCAGTTCACCTTTCCCGTGTGGTTGGAGCTGAACTCCTGAGAAGGGCCGCCGGAGTTGGCCACCAACCTCAGTGCCTGTTACCCGTGTGACTTGGACAAATGGTTTCACCCTTCTGTACTTCCCCTTCTTTCATCTGCAAAAAATGGGATATTTAGAGTAGATCACAGAGTTTTGTGAGGGTTAAAGGAAAGAATGCAGATAAATGTACTCAGAACTATATCCAGCATATAGCTTGGGGTCAACTTATGTTAGCTCTTCTTACTTGTAGAAAGAATGATGTCATTTAGGCACATCTGAACACAGATACCCCTGCTCTATTTAGGGTTTACAAACCATGGGTTGAAAGAATACATTTTATTTTGTCATTGCCGTTACTGTCTCTTACTTTACTGGACCTATAGCTTGTTTTTTTCTCCCTGGACCACAAAGCGCATTATTCACTGTCAACTGTTATCTGGTTCCCCAGACACAAGACTGATAAGTTTCCTGAAAATATGGCCGGACATAAAATCCTCAAGCTGGAAAGAACCTTAGACATGGCCTAGTCATTTAGATAAAATATCACCTTCTTCAGCAAGGATCTATAAAGCAAAAAACACTTCATTTTCACATGACTTTAATCTTTCCCCATGTTTTAGAGGGTTCCAAGTTCAAGGACGAGTTATTTATTCCAGTGAGTAGCAGAGTATCATTTCAGAACTCCTCTGTTTAAAGATAGAGTCTGCTCATCTAGCATTTAAGCCATAGTTTGACGGCAAAAGTTTGTCAAACCCAATCCTCCTGATTGTCCTGCTTCCAAATGTGTGCATATGTGACTGCAGACTCACATCAGCTCAGCACAGAGAAGCCCCTTCCTCTCCCTCAGACTGGGGAAATTATGAGGTTAGCTTTCTGAAGCTTTACAGTTAGAGCAAAATCTGTTTCTGCCTTTATTGAACTCACAATTGTCTCTTCCTCTGTGTGATGACCAAAATTACTTGTTATTGTTGCTGTTTTACCCAAGGCTGAACTAACAGTGTTTCACAATGGCTGATTTTTCTGATTCCAGAACTCTTTTTAAATGTTTTCACACACTACTTCCTTGCGCGCATTTTATCCAGATCATTCATTTAGTGTCTAAGATCTTTGATTTTCATGTTACTATTTTATTAAGGGCATTTTATTATGGCTAAAAATAGTACCAGAAAATTTTCTCCCTTAAATAATGTGAGTAAAGTACATTAAACTCAACTTCATAGTTTTCACAGTTATTTTCTCACATTTTAATGGATATTTTGTTTTATTAGTTTGCGTCAGACTAATTAGACAGATTTTTTAAATGTAGTGGATTTGAGTTGCAGCTGATGTGAAGATGTCCTAATGTATTTTATTATTTTAAATATGCTGAAATAGTCTGCCTCTAATAGCTTTGCTTTTCCCCAAGAAGAGGTGTAATACATGAGACAATATTTCAGGAGGTTATATGCCCATCATAGGAAAAGCCAATGAAAAAAGGGCTTGGGATTGTTGTCTTAATAACAGAAGCATTTTATTTAGTCAAATATAAACATAGTTTTCAAAATTTGAAGAAAAATTGCTTTTCAATTTTATAATTGTACCTTATAAAGAGAACGGGTCAGTGACTGATAATGCAAACAGGCTATCTCAGGGATGAAAGGGCCCATAAAAAGGGATAGAAAGGGAGGTATTGGGAATGGAGGGATGGGATGCATGGCAGCAGGAGGAGCGTGGGGATACGGAGAAGTATACATACCCAGGATGCTCAAACTGAAAACAGAATTGGAATTTAGGTCAGGGAGCCTCCAGCAAGTCCATCTGTAAAATGGAGAGATAGTAGAAGTAAATCAACTCTAAGATGCTTTCTTATTCAGAAATTCTTATTTGTTGAAGACTCCAATTGATAGTGAAAATGAGGTCAGAAAAAAAAAATAGCTCAGTGTGAGTTGGGGCCTTTGCACAGACTTCAGTGAACAGTGTAGCCCTGGGGGCCCACCTTTCCCTCCTCTAAAATACGTGGCACTGGGTGTTGTATGTAAGTGAAGAATCACTGAAATTTTACTCCTGAAACCAATATTGTACTGCATGTTAGCTAAAATTTAAATTTAAAAAAAAAGGGGGGGGGTAAGAAATAACGTGGTGATCAGCTCTTCCACTGATTAAAATTTTGGTCCTTAGAGGAAAATTTTATGTGAATAGTTCATCTGCGCTGTTCTTGTAGGTATAAAATTACATAAAACACTTGCCTTTTCGAATTGTCTTCCCATCCCTCACCTCATCTGATCCTTCCAACTGCCCTGTGGGATTAACAAAATGGGTGTTAACCCAGATGATACTTAAAGAAGTTAAGTGTTTTGCCCAGAGCTAAATGTTGAGTCATAAATACTAAAATACAGAACTGATAACAGATCTGGAAACCCATCCACCTCTCCTGCTACAACTTCATGAAGCTAAGAAGGGAACTTTGTAATGAAAGTCACTTGAATGTGGACACAATGTTTGAGGAAAGGACAGAAAGTCAAGAATGAGATTCAGACTGAGATGTGGCCTTGCCACAGGCTGGGGGAGCTGACAAAAGGAAGAAATTAAAGTAAATTCAGGCTTTGTCTTACAGGAGGGAGGTATAAGGTTTCCCTTCCTACCGAGAACTCTGCTGGGTTCTATGGGGAAAAGGAGCAACGGTTTTCCCCTTGTAAGTTCAGGTAGATAAACCGGACAGACACCGGTAGGATATGAACAATGTAATGTAAATCCAAGTTAAAATAATTACAGCTGCCTAGGGATATGTGAAGGACTATAATCTGGAACAGAAGGAAAGGCAGATTATTTCACTGCTGTAAAGCAGATCTGTCAGTGTCAGAAGAACCTAGATTTGCATTCTGGTTTCACCTTTTCTAGCTATGTTGTATCACACAGCTAATGCTTACCCCTTTAAGCCTCAGGTCTTAAGAACATATAGGGGGTAGTAAGTTCTTCATATGCTTCTTAGGAGGATCAAATGTGAAATTGCAAAAAAAACAAAACAAAACAAAACAAAACAAAACAAAACAAAAACCCAAAAAAACAGAACACTAAAATATAGTGCCTGCCACTCAGAGTAGTCATTCAGTGTTAGCTATTGTAATAGATGTATTATAGGACTTACAGAGAGGAACGTGTTCATTTCTGCTTATCCACATGCCCCTGGTAACACCAGGTAGGCTGGGGTTAGAAAAAGTAGAGGAGCTAGTCCTTAAAAAAAAACTCCATGAGGATATTTGAACACAGTTTATGGAATAACTCTATTAATTGATGCTGGTTGACCACGGTAGGGATAGCCTTGGAAGTAGAGTGATTCCAGTGGAAAAAATAAAGAAACAAGAATCAAGCTCGAGAAATGGGTTAGCAGGAATATTGTAGGGAGGTTCATAGCTCCTAAGGTCCTTTTCCCACTGATAGAATCTGATCATGATTCTATGAGTACCAGGAAGTGGGAACAGCAGTGCTGGTCAAATAAAAGCCCTAAGTTTCCCATTAATACCATAGTTTCAAACACTAAAACAAAGAGAAAAAGAGAATTTAGCATGCGGGCTATGAATGGTCCTCCACACACATGAGCGCATGAATACAATAGAACCGAAGGTAAGTTGTGGTTGGGTTATTTTTAGAAATGTCAGGGAGTCTGCAATGATCTAGCTGCATGACTTCATCCCATCTCTTTGTGAGACAGATTATCCGAAAGTAGTCAAAAATCAGAAAGGGTGGCTCTGGGAAGAACAATAATTGGCTTATGTGGGATAGATAAGATGTCAGATCCCCAGTTCATGTTCTAACAAGGCTTCCTGTGTTAGATAGTCTTATTTCTGGAAGTAACCTACCTAGGTCTTGTGTGTGTGTTCTTTGTTCTTCTTTGATATCTTGATGTAAATGCATTTTCAAGCATTTTCAAAACATTAAAATTTTACTATTTTTATAATATGAATGTCATACACAATGTAGATTCTGTATCACATACAAGTACACATAACATATTGTATGTAATATTAATGCTAACCCTGTATAACTGTTTTAAGAAAAGATATGGGGAAAAAATTACAATCCTGACAGACCTTACAAGATCCCCATTAACCTTACAGAAACTGATAATCCTAAAGAAAATGAAAATCCTGAGAAAAGTAGACAGGAAGTGGGAAGAAATAAGAAGGAGGCAGAGGAAGTTTGCAGCAGGGGCTTAGACAAGAACTGTGTGTGTTGGGCTCATTTCTGCCCTTTGGTTATTTGTTCCCATTGTAAAAGGAAAAGTCAGAAGGCAGTGAGCCATTAGTGATGCTTCCAAGAGCAGCTTGGGGATGTAAAGGTACAGTATTTACAATGTGGTAAAGAAGAAAAACAGGGGCGCTTGGGTAGTTCAGTGGGTTAAAGCCTCTGCCTTCGGCTCAGGTCATGATCTCAGGGTCCTGGGATCGAGCCCCATATCGGGCTCCTTGCTCAGTGGGGAGCCTGCTTCTCCCTCCCCGATCCTACTCCCCCAGCTTGGGCTTTCTCTCACTCTCTGTCAAACAAATAAAACCTTAAAAAATTAAAGAAAAAAAAAAGAAGAAAAACAATGCTTTTGCTCTTAAAAGGTAAACTCAAGGCTTATGAAACAGGACTTGACAAACTAGATTTATGTTGGTTATATAAAAAGATACATAAACAACACGATTTGAAGAATGAATTCCAAGCAGGTCTATCATGATGATCTATGCCTATGTTCTAAGGCTTTTGATTTTTAAGCAATATTTTATGAATTGTGAAACAGAACCCTTGTAGATACTGACAGTATTAGTCTTATCTCTTTGGAATAGTCATTTGCTCTAAATGAGAGTAGAGTACAGTGGAATTTTAAATATAAAGCTTTATAAGCAAATAACATTACAGCAACTTCTCTAAGTGACCATATTGATTTAGAAAGTGAGGCATTCTTCATGATACCTATCATTTGTTCACATCTAATTTCTTCTCTGTGATGTTCCTGCAGTCTATACAAAGCTTCTTTTCTTTTTTTTTTTTTTAAGATTTTATTTATATCTTTTGTGCAGTCATGATTATGGAACAAGCTTGATGTTATCTACATACACAAACACACACACACACACACACACACACACACACACACACACACAACAGAAGCAGTTAAAATATCTGAAAGTCTTAGCCAAACCATCAAATCGTTCTTTTAGGACAACCAATCTTATTTGTTAAAATAATTCTGTAATCACAGCTCAAAAACAAATAGTACTATCAAAAGTGTCTGACGGTATAACCATATGCTCTTAGAAAATTTGGCAATGACAACTAATCATAGTTCTGATCCAGGATATAATAATCAAAAACAAAAATAAATATACTCCCATTAACTCGTCTAGAATAAACATCTCCCATTGCAGTGTGTCACCTGAGCAAAGGATCATGGCTTTTAATATGCTCCTTAGGGTTTTAAAGAGGAATAAGTAGGAGAATTTATGGTGGGCCCAGCAGAGAGACTTACTCATTAAATATGTCCAACATTTACTGTACTTTGATAATGTGCAAGGCATATGTTAGGAAATGAGGGAAGACAAGTGCACAAAATAATCCTCCTTTTTTCATGTCTCTAATTACTAGAAAAGTACAGACATGTGCACAGATTCCTACCAACCCTGCTCAGCTGAGGGGGTCACTGCTAGTGGGGATGAGACCATGGAGTTACTGGTGGTCTTCGGGGTTGGGGACAAGCTTCAAAACTTCCCAGTAAGCTCTGTGGAAAATGAAGGCCTGCTCTATCTCCCAACATTCCAGGAATAACCAATCATGGAGGCATAATGGACACCTCCCTAAGTCACTGATATCAAGAAGCAACATTTTCTTGGGGCTTTTTGAAGCATCAGAAGGACTCAGGTGCCATATTCTAGTACCCAGAGTGTTCAGCAACCTCAAATTGCCAAGTTGTGGTTCTGTTGTGTAAAACATAAAATATGTTTTAAGTGACCCTCTGAATTTTCCACAAAAAATTATCCAGTGCTAAGATAATGCCTTCCATACTTTGATTCGATATTTTTCAAATACATTAAGTGGAAGGTCAAGTAGTATAGTTAAGGCATCACTAATATTTCTTTGAATTTTTGCTTAGTAAGCTGATGAAGTGCCCAATTTTCACAGGGTTACAAAGAATATTGTAAATTATTAGCTAAATGAAGAGTGGGAGGACAAGAAAAACAACAAAACCCAAATATCAAAGCTAGCCAGGAATGTTCTAAAAATAGTGAATTATACTCAAATCTACTAAGTGCTAAGAAAGTGGCAAATGATGTAGAAGCCTCAGGAAATAAAAATCCAAGCGCCTAGTATCAAGTCAATGGGTTAGTGCATTTCCAAATCTCTGTGTGAGATGAAGCTTGCGTGTGACCCCCTCGGGTTATAAATGACACTGCTGAGATAAGGACACCTCTAAACACAATCATGGAAGCAGATAGCTGCAATCCTCATTCCTTTCTGGCACACTGTTGAAGGACAATGGTGAAGGAAATCCTTTCAGTGGTCAGAACTGAATAGCAGTTCACATGGTTGCTCATTTTGCTTGGAAGGAGAACTGGCCAGACATGTGATTACATATCCATTCATGGGAGATGGCTAATGATTTGGCTGGATGCTCAGGCAATAAAAATGGGTGACAAGGAAGTCTGGGGAAGAGAAATGTAGATAAATTTCCCTGAATAGGCAAAATATGTGAAGATGCTTGTGTTCCATGTGAATGACTTCCAAAGGGTGACCTCAGCAGAAGAAGATTTTAATAATCAAGTGGATAGGTTGGCCCATTCTGTGGATGTCAGTCAGCCTCTTTCCCAGCCATCCCTGTCATCGCTAAATGGGCTAGTGAACATAGTGGCCATGGTGGCCAAAATGGAGGTTATAGGTGGGCTCAGCAATGTGGACTTCCATTCACCAAGGCCAGCCTAACTACAGCCATGGCTGAGTACCCAGCCTGCCAACAGCAGAGACCAATCCTGACTTCTGATGTCACACCATTCCCCAGGGTGATCAGCCAACTATCTGGCAGGCAGATTACATCCAAACATCCCATCATGGAAGGGACAGCCTCTTGTTCTTACCAGAATATACACTTACTCCGGATATAGATTTGCCCTTCCTGCACACAATGCTTCTACCAAAACAATCATCCGTGGACTTACATAATGCCTTATCCATCATCATGGTATTCTACACAGCACTACTTCTGATCAAAGAACTAACTTCACGGTAAATGAAGTATGGCAGTAGGCCCTATGTTCATGGAATTCAATGGTCTTACCATATTCCCCAATACCCTGAGGTGACTGGCTTGATAGTGGAATGGCCTTTTGAAGACTCAGTTCTGGTCCCAGCTAGATGGTAATCCTTTGCAGGGCTGGAGCAAGGTTTTCCAGGAGGCTATAAATGTTCTGAACCAATACATGTACTGGTCCTCCCATAGCTGGGGTTCATAGATCCAGAAGTCAAGGAGCAGAAATGGTAGTGACACTACTCACAATTAGCCCTAGTGACCTCCTAGCAACATTTTTGTTTCTTGTCTTCCCAACTTTATGCTATGCTGGCCTAAAATCTTGGTTCCAAAGGGAGGAATGCTTCCACTGGGAGACACAGTAATGATTTCACTGAACTGGAACTTAAGACTGCCACTCAGCTACTTTGGGCTCTTAATGCCCCTAAATCAGCAGGCAAAGAAGGGAGGTACTATGCTGGCTGAGATGATTGGTCCTGATGACCAAGGAGAAATTACATTGTCACTCCATAATGGAGGTAAGGAAGAGTATGTTTGGAATATAGGAGATCCTTCTAGGAGTCTCTTACTGTTACCACACTCTTTGATTAAATTCAGTGGAAAACTACAACAACCCAATGCAGACAGGACTACTAATGGCTCAGACCCTATTGGGAAGGAAGGTTTGCATCACCTTATTAGGCAAAGAACCACAACCAGTTGAGATGCTTGCTAAAGACAAATAGGTAGTAGACTAAAATAGTTATAAATACCAGTTTTGACCCCATGACCAATTACAGAAACAAGGACTGTGATTGTCATGAATACTTCTTCCTTATTTGTTATGAATATGTTTGTGTTTGTGTATGTAAATCTCTTTGTTTTCTTCCCTCTCTTATCCCATTGTCATGTAACATAAGATGCATTGACTTTATATCACAGTATTTAAGAATTGTGAACTTTATATCACAGTATCTAAGTTATAGGATATCAAAAAGAATAAATATCCCACAGGAACTTCACATCCTCTTCTTGGGAAAAGGTTATTAGGTTTTCAGTTAAATGCAGGATAGTTGCACCATATTAGGTGAAAGTATTGACCTTATTATTGTCTTTGTATGAAGATTAAATATAATTTAAGAAGATGCATATGAGTGCCAAATTCACAGGAGATGAGCTTGTGGTAGTTAATTTTATGTATCTACTTGGCCAGGCCACAGTGCTTAGATATTTGGTGATACATTATCTTAGATGTTTCTACAAGAGTATTTTCTGTATGAGGTTAACATTTAAATCAGTGAACTTTGAGTAAAGCAGATTGTCCTCCATGATATGGGTGAGCTTTATCCCAACAGTTGAACAGCGGAAGGCTTTAACAGGACAAAAACTGACCTCCCTTGAGCAAGAAGGAATTCGATCAGCAGATGACCTTCAGACTTGAGCTGCAACATTACTTCTTTCCTGGGTCTGCAGCCAACCAGTCCACTCTATAGATTTTGGACTTGACAGCCTCCATAATTACATGAACCAATTAAAAAAAAATCTCTCTCCCTGTCTCTCTCTGTACACACACACACACACACACACACACACACGTAATAATATGTACATATATGTATGTACCTGTATATACATATGTAAACACACACTATTAGCTCTGCTTCTCTGGGGAATCCTGACTAACATACATGGAGGTCCATGTAATCACAGAGACCTGAAAATGCAGTTGCTCACCGACCTGCTCCTTGTACATGCACATGGTCATTCTGCTATGGCTTTCAAATGACACACTAGGAGCGCCTGGGTGACTCAGTTGGTTAAGTGTCTACCTGCAGCTCAGGTTATGGTCCCAGGACCATGGGATCAAGTCCCGCAGTGAGCTCTCTGTTCAGTGGGGAGCCTGCTTCTCCCTCTTCTCCCCACTCATGCTCTCTTGCACTGTCTCTGTGGCTATCTCTGTCTCTCTCTCTCTCTCTCAAATAAATAAATTTAAAAAATAAAAATAAATAAAATAAAACAACATACTAGATGCTGCACTACAGGGACCTTTTATCAAGGCCCTACCATTGTGTAGCAAAGAATATTTTAAAAAGAAAATAAAGGAGGAGTGTTTTGTAATAAATATTCATTCAGGGAAATGTTCATCTTGGGGAATCATTGGTTGAATGACAGAAATCAAAGAGGTTATTATGTCAGCCTGCTTTTCTATAAACCAAATTCATATGGTATCATTAATGAGGAGGGTTTTCCCTCCCTTTATTCCTATGTATCTACAAATACACTGGGACATCTTGCTACCATCATCTACTGAGGGAATCTGCTTTCACAGATTCTGCAGGGCAATCATTGAAAGCTGTTCAGAGACTTTGAGAGAGAGCATCAATTGCATCACTCTGGGAAAGATAGTTTGCTATTTCTTTAAACTTTAAAAAAAGCACAGTTCTCCTTAGTCAACTACCAACATTTCATGAACGTGATCATTGCACACCTGCAAAACGGGGGAGGTTCATAAAAGGAACAGGCCAGAGGGCCTTCAGCAGAAATCAGAAGTATCATGGAACCTAATGGATTCTCACTTTAAAATTCTATCTTAATAGCAAAGAATTGGGGGAGGGCAATGGAAAATTTAGGGAGCAAGTTTAAAAGGGGAGAAAAAAGAAGATACATTTTTCTGACCTGTTGGAAGATTATCTGTGGTTCTTGGAATAAGAGTCTAAATTGGCATTTTACCAAGCGGGGCAGAGGAGAGCCTAGATGGCCACCCTCCCAATGGTTTGATTTCCTGGACTTGACAAAGTATCCATTGAATTTATCTGTAAAAAAGAGTATGTATTACAGTTTTCTCGAAAAATGGTTATTCAATATGATTGTTCAGTGACCTCATTAGACCAAGGGAACAGCCTTGATTTCAAAATCTTCATTGTACATCATTCATAAAATTTAGTGCCTCAGTTTTCTGAGTAGCATAATACGTAATATGTAACAAAATACCTGAACTCAGGAGTTTTTTGTTTGGTTTTATTTTCTCTTGCTTTTCATAGTGAGTTGTAAAGGGATTGCTAAGAAAACGTACCCTTGATTATTAGGTAAAGGCAGGAAAATAAAATTTGGTTGAGAACCTATTCTGTGCCCAGCAATATATCAGGGGCATATTACTAAGTCATTTCATCTATTAAGCACTTGGTTTGGGCCACACACTCTTCTGGGCACCAGAGATACTATGGAGAATAAAACAGATATTCCTGTCTTAGAGAGACTGCTTTCTAGTGCAAGGAGACAGACAATGAACCCACAAAAAATGTCAGATAATAAAGCTAATATGCAGATAATTGAAATAGGGTGAATGACAAATGATGGCCAGCTGGTTAGGTTAGGTCCACTGTGTAAGTGATATTTACTCTGAGATCTAAACAGCAAGAAGGATCTAGCCATGGAAGCACCAGGAGGAAATCATCCCAGGGGGAGGGCATGGCATAGATAAGCTCCCAAAGACAGACATGAGGTTGGCTTTGCAAAAGGAACAGAGCCAAGATGGCACCAGCCTGGAGAGCAAAGGGAAGAGTGGAAAGGCGGAAGCAGAGTAGGGCCTGATTAAAGACCATTAGTCAGGCAAGAAACATGAATCTTGCCCATGTGGTCTCATCTTCAAGAAACTCAACAGTCCAGAGAGGCACTTGAGATGTAAATAACTAAGCCACAAAATCCCTAACTAAGGCTATAGTGGGGGGTGGTAGGTAGAGAAGGGGAGGTTCCAAAGGATTAGACACATGAGGTTGTTCTCGGAATCCAAGAATTTCCTTTTAGATTTACCTTTTTCCAGACAATCACAGCTATAGGAGTACTTCCAGCTTAGTCCTCACTTGAAAAAGTTAAGTATTCCAAATGGTTAAATTTGCCCAAGACTATATTTTAATGGCATTTGGGCATAGCTAGGCCTTAGAGAAAGCAGAAGTATCTGTAAGCTTACATTTACTTTTGGGAAAACACTGTCCAATTTAGCCAAATACATATGGACCATGCCCTCCTTGAGTGTGGCAGTGTTGCCCATCTTGGGTATCTTTCTTAGAACCAGGACTAAGCACACCACCTGGCACGAAACAGGGCTCCATAGAGGTCTGAATGACTAAAACTAACAGGCCACACACACTCAGGTGGACCTGGTTCTTCTTTCCCCGATGACAAGCTGAATAACAGAGGAAAAAACATCTTCTGTGCTAGCTAGCCTTCTCTGACCTGCTTTCAATGATCCCACCCTCTCAATAGGCCCAAATGTACTTTCTATTGTCTCCCATCCACCCTAAACAATTAAAAACTCTGCTGGGTTAGCTTTTAGCTTAGTCCCTGCTTTTTTCACTTAAACTTTAGCTTTGCTTGATAAATAAGTATTTATTCCCTTATCATGGCATTTAGTACTTTGATACAACCCATTCTGGAGCATTGTCTGTGGGGAGATCAAAAGAGGAGGGGGACATCTGAAGAACAAAAGAAATTGTCTTTTCAGGCCTTGGATGGAAGTCCCATCATGCCGGCCTGGCCTTGGCCTAGCAGATTAAGTGGCCCATACGTTCATGGGCTTAAAGCACAGTCCATAACCATTATTGTCTTGAGTTGTGGGAGCCATTTGTGTTGTATGATATGTTCTGTTTGTAGCTGTGGTGTGTGCAGAGTGGGGGGCAGGAGCATAGACATGTCTTAGGTCCTGCGTGAGATTCCAACCTGAATGAGGCACTTACTAAATTCTCTATTTCAGTTATTTTTTGTAACTTATATTAAGTTAGCACCCCCATTATACAGGTCAGCAAGGCTCAGAGAATCCTTTGTCTAGGATCTCACAGGTAATGAGCCTCAGGGGTAGCCCACAACAAGGACCACAAGGATCCCCGCCTTCAGCAAGCTGCGGACATTCCAGAGCTTGCTAAGGGAGGTAACATAAAGGTATATGTAACTTCCATTCAGGGTTGAAATTAAAAGGAATTTCCCTAAACTGTTTTACATTCAAATGATCCCCGTCAACCTTCCACCAGCCATCCTATCCCTGGTTTTCCCATGTCAGTTACTGTTAGATTTATCTTATTTTGTTCCGGCAATTTGTAGGTAAGGTTTACAGGAAACAATCCTTGGTTAGGACGAGCTTCTGTTGCTGCTTGCTAGATAAATTATAGGGTCATAAATGGGAGAGATTTAGGGAGAGATTTATTCTGGGCAAATTAAAGCTTTCAGGTTTCCCTTCAGTCTGGCAAAAGCTGTCTGCCAAAAATCCAGGTTCCTTATTTACTCTTAGCACATGGTAGGTGGAGTGGGGCTGAAAGAGAGCCCTTTATACTGTCTTCATGTAGGTTACAACTTTGATATGTGTGTCTCTGAAGGATCCAGCCTGGGAAGACGTTTCAAGCCTGTGCTGCCCGAATGTTAGGGAAGGCTGGGGACTGACAGGGAAAGGGAGTGCAGGTGTGTATTCACCTGGGACAGAGTGAAGGAAGAGGTTCTGAAGGCCAAAGCCATCTGGATTTGCTTGTCTCAGCCTGGCATTTTATCATTACAAATCAATATTTTTGAATTCACAGAGGCCTTTTTAAAACACAAACGCCTGGGGCACCTGGATGGCTCAGGAGGTTAAGCGGCTGCCTTCCGCTCAGGTCATGATGGGGGGATGGGGGTGGGGCAGGGAGTCCTGGGATCTAAAGAGGTCTGTCTCCCTGCTCAGTGGAGATCCTGCTTCTCCCTCTCCCCACCCCCTGCTCATGCTCTCACTATCTCTCTCTCTCCTTTAAAAAAAAAAGGAAAAGAAAAAAAAAAGATGGGGATAAGGTGGGTTTTCAGCCTGTGCTAGACCCCTTGGTTTGTTGCTAGCTAGATTACCATTCCTCCCCTGTTGAGAGCTACCACCAGCCTCCTTTCCTGATTGAAATAAAAGCTTACTACCAGACCATGCCCCTACCCCCCACCAGCTTTCCTGTGGTGTGTCTTTCTAGGAGAGATAGGTATAGAACATTGGTGTCATTCCCTGCCTCTGTGAGATTGTTCTACCCTGTGCCAGATTATAGCTACCCTTGTCTAAACTCTCATCCATCTCCCAGCTATGTGAATTTCCCATTCCAACTTCCAGCTTCTTCCCTTATATGTCTGTGCGTGTAAACTTGTTCATTTTTAATGAGCCAGGAGTATTTTTTAAAAAGCAAATATCCTTTGGAGGAGTAGTAGTTGAGTTACCGATCACACGTTGGTTTGAATGAACTTTCCAAAACATACTGGAATGTGTCACCTTAAAAGCCTTGGTGGGGGAAAAAAAAAAAAAGTAAAAGCCTTGGTGGGATAATTTTCCTTGTGGCTTTTAATCCTTTCTCAGTAGGGCACAGTGTGCCTTTGTAGGTGACTTCCCACCTGTCCCCTCCCTGGGTGAGTGCTGTGCATCAGCATACCTCCTGCATCTAGCAGTGTCTGAAGCATAGCTCTGAAAGAATCTGTTGATGGATGGATGCACTCCAGCCATGCCTAGATCTGTACCAGAAACAGAGATACCTGTGCAAACTAATACTTGGCAGGCCTTTAAGTGAACACATTTTTAAGACATTGTTAATTCCGGGGCACCTGGGTGGCTCAGTGGGTTAAAGCCTCTGCCTTCAGCTCAGGTCATGGTCTCAGGGTCCTGGGATGGAGCCCCGCATTGGGCTCTCTGCTCGGCAGGGAGCCTGCTTCCTCCTCTCTCTCTGCCTCTCTGCCTACTTGTGATCTCTCTCTCTCTCTCTCTCTCTGTCAAAAAAAAAAAAAAAAGACATTGTTAATTCCATAAGTATTGAGATTGAAGAAGGAGAGGCAGTGAGAGGGACAGACAGATTTATGCCACTAGGATTTTTTTTTTTTTATTTCATTTGAAAGTGCTGTTTTGGTTGCCTGGATGGCTCAGTCGGGTAAGCATCTGCCTTCAGTTCAGGTCATGATCGCAGGATCCTAGGGTAGAGCCCCATTTTCAGGCTCCTTGCTCAAAGGGGAGACTGCTTCTCCCTCTGCCTGCCTGCTTGTGCTTTCTGTCAAATACATACATACATACATACATACATACGTACGTACGTACATATGCACTGTTTTGCTATCGCAGCAGTAGCAAGGACCCTGTACATTTTGCTTGTGTGAGAGGTCCAAGTAAGGGCCTTATTTCCAAATCATTCCAGAGATGCTACATGGCACCTCAGAGTTCGATACTCGTGCTTTCTTCTGCCTAGAATGACATTCCTCCTTGGTCCCCAGCTGACCTTTCCAGGATCAGCCCAAATATTACACCTTTGTGGGAGACTTTCCTCAACAATTACACATTTGCTGCTTTTCCCCAGTAGAAAATTCCCCTCTCTCTTCTTCTAAGGTAGATGGCTGGGACCCCTGTTTTAATACTCATCATATCCTCTCATAATTTATGCATGTGCTCCCCACTCAGAATGACAGCCTCTGTGAATCTCAAATAACGGGATTAGTCATATTTGTGTCCCTTGAGCTTAATATTCATACTTACTTAATAAATGCTTGTTAAATGCTTGCATGAACAAATGGAAGGGAGGGAGGAAGAGAGGGAAGGAGGGAGGAAGGGAGGGAAGGAGGGAAGGAGGGGGAAAGCCAGGGAGAGAGGGAAGGAGAATCAGGTCAATACCTCCTGGGGCGATTAGCTGAGAGCAGGGCTTTGAGACAGCTGGCATTAGCAGGGAGGAGGGCGGAAGGCAGTACTTCACAGTCTGCAGGACCACAGAGCTCAGAGGGGCTGTGGGTGGGAAGCGAAGCAGGAGAGGCACCTCAGCTCACTCCAGGGACAGAGAAGGGTTATAGGGAGGAGATAAATCTGGTTTCAAAAGCAAGTTTCGCTACTTCACAATTTTGCCTATCATCTGCTCAACTCAGAAGAAAAATAACAATTGCCTAATTGTCAATAGCTGAAGAGTACTGTTAGCACAACCCAAGGTCTCTCCACTAGACAGCCACATGTACGTTATGTCGCAAAACGCTATTCCAAGTTTCTTCCGGTGGAGAGCCCTGCTTTATGCAAAACCACAGTCTTGGGAAAGAAATAGGCCCTGCAGAAATATTAAGCACGTGGTTTTGTGAGTTTTAATAACATTGAAACTTGCTATTCCGAAGTAATGTGTTTCTCTCATAGTTATCTCTTCAATCTCATCCTTACCTTCTTTATGCCTGTCACCTTCAACAATTAAGAGCACCGAACATAACAATCACTATAGAATCTGTAGTCTATAGACTCTTTTTAACTACCATCGCTGCTTCCTTACCTACAATAGCTCTTGTGAATAAACTTATTTGCTGTCATCTTTTTCTGTTTGATGAATACTGTAAAAAAAAAGGGGGGGGCGTGCATTTGGTGACAATCTTCAACAAAACTGATGCATTTAGTTACTCTCTGGAGTAATAATAATGTTTTTTAGTGTTTATACTTTTTTTGGTGATGGTTCAGGAAAAGGATTCTATAAGCATCAATGAAAGAATCGATCAAACTGTGCACATAATTGTTCTAGAATTTTTGGCCCTTTGGGCAATACAAAACAATTATTGCCTTTATCAATGGAAAGTATTCTAACTAGGAAATGAAGACACTACAGAGCTAACACACTTAAGAAGTAGTCGAAGAGCTAAGTCCTTATACAAATATTTTTGGGGACGCCTAGTGACTCAGTCGGTTAAGCCTCTGACTCTTGGTTTCTGTTCGGGTCATGATCTCAGGGTCATGGATGGAGCTCAGCTTTGGGCTCCCCACTCAGAAGGGACTTGGCCTGAGGATTCTCTCTCCCTCTCCCTCTGCCTCTACCTGCCCCCTTATTTGCTCTCTCTCTCAAATAAATAAATAAATCTTTAAAAAAATTTTTTTCAAAATATTCACTTTCACATGTTGAGAAATACCAGGAATTTGTTTTCTGAGCCTGTGAATTAAAAAATGAAAGGGTCCTATCTTCATAAAGCTTTCAGATTTCAGTATTTACAGTCCCTCCTTATGGAAAATTAAAGTAGAAGAACTAAATGATTTTCTGAAGCATTAAAATACACATGCACTGGAAAATGATTTGTTTCAATGCAAACTTTATATCTTGGTGAATCATTTCCATTTGAGTGTTTTGATTGCAGTTTCCCCACTATGAGGCATAAATGAGATTACTGGCTTGGAGGAGTGGGGAGGTAATTAGCCTACCTCCTATCAAGCCATCTGTATTTTCTGTGACTGCACAAGGTGTTGTAGAGAAATTACCTGGAACTGATTAAACCTCAGGAGAAGTGGGGGAAATTCTGCATGCCAGAGTGGTTCTGCCAGAGAACACGATCGCCCTCTGGGTTGCATTTCCAAGCACAATTTGGTGACGCAACTCTGACCACTTCGCCACCAGGGATTAAGAGGAAAGGGGCCGGATTCCTCCCTAGGAAGACGACCTGGACCAAAGAAAGAGGCTGGCGACGGGAAGGAAGACCAGATCAAGCCTTTGAATAGCGTCCACAGGGCAACCCAAAGCCCGTACAGAGTTAACAGGCACGGGTCACACACCATCCCCCCTCCCCCGCCCCAACTCCCCCTACCCCATCCACCCGCCGCTGTGTGTCACCTTCCTGTTCGGAAGTCTTAGTAGGTTGCTGGGACAGAACAGGGGGCGCCTGCTCCACCCTTCAGGTATCCGGTTGGAAGAAAAGCCAGTCTCAACAACTTGAGTCTCTACGTTAAATGATAAGTTTAGCAGACCGTCCGTCTCCAACTGCTGAACATTAGGGTAGGGGGAGGAAGGAGAACATCAGACGTTCCTTTTCTGTTCCAACCACAAATCATACGGTTGTGCCTCTTCTCTATTCCTCTTAGAGCCCTCTAACTTGAATTCCACGTTCCTTCTGGAATGCACGTGGCAGAGCGTCTTTGAAAATATGAAGGCTCTGCATGTGTTTTGAATTTTTTCTGGACTGATTTGTAACGATAATCAGTCAAGTTACATTTCTTGTGTGTCTTGCTGGGGGTGTAATAAAGTCAGGACGCTGAGGACTGTAATTATCTGAGTGATGTTGCAATGGAGAGAATAAATGGCCCAGTGTTGAACTTTGCAGCTCGCTCCCTTCCTGTATGTAAATTGCCTTCATATAAAGTGGGGTGCCTAACAGAGGACGGCTGCCTCTGACTCTTCTGCTCCCTGTCATCTCAGTTTTCAGCCTTATCAGGCACATAGCAGAGAGGCTGTTCCAACCATAACTGAGCTCTACCTCCAACCTCCAGAAAGTAATCCCCAACCTTCATATCCTAGGCAACCTGAAGAATGAAAGAGGAAGCTCTAAAATCCCCTTTGAAAGGTTTGTGTACTTTTATTACTTTAATTCAGAGGGAATGGGTAAAAGGAAGATGCTTTAGAGGATCTGAGGTTTCTGGGCCTGGGGAAGGCACAAGAGGTGGGGATGCGGGGAGGGGGGGGTTCCTGATGGAAGGTTTCTCAGCTTCATGGTTTAAGACCAAACAAGCAGAAATCTTGGTGCAGGCTGGTGTTTCTGTGCAGTCTTTGCAAGATTTGCTCTCTTTTCTTTTTATTAAGCGCAATTAGCCAACAGATTAAGTTTTGATGTAGTGATCAGTGATTCATGGGTTGCGTATAACTCTCAGTGCAAATTTGCTGGCTTAAAACAGGGCTGCATGGTGTGGGAGCAGGGACCGGCTGGGCTAGTTGAAGTGGAACACGGAGTATGGGGGCCATCAGCAGTAACAAAGTCGTATTATATGAAGAATCCATGGAAGAGGAAGCAGTAATGGGCCAGTTACTGGGATTTGGAGTTTCCTAAACCCTGCCTGAGGTTGGAGCGTCAATTTCAGGCACCTGAGAAGTGCTTTTTTAGGTGGGTGCTGAGCAACATTTCCCAGCCACTCTCCAGGAGAGATGATGTGTGTTCCCTTCTCCCCGTCTGGAGCTGTTGCAACTGAGCAAACCAAGAAGCAGCTGAGGCTACAGATCATATTAGGGCAAATGAGGTGGTTGTGCCTGCAAAACAAATCCCTGCCCAGGACGAAAGAAAACCCGCTTCACAGGCTATTCTTGGTTTGACAGCTGGTGTTTCAGAGCGTGTCAGACCCAGTATGCAACTCCAAGATGGCAGGGCCCTTGACAGTCAGGGGTCACGGCAGGGCAGGCCACGGCAGACAGCACCGGCAAGCGCCAGGTACCGGCCCTGCAACCTTGGTAACTTGCCGCCGTCTCCCGCTCTGGCCCAGCTGCTGTGCTCGTGGCTTCCCCGGCCACCGCTGGCCGGAGTCCTCGCGCCGCGGTCAGACTGCAGCGCCCAGGCATCTCCCAGCGGCGGGGTTAATGGAAGGCACCGCTCCGCCGCTTTGCCGAGCCTCCCTCTCTCCTCCGCTTTCTGGAGCGCAGGCACCCGCTAATCTTTCGCGAGTGCTCGAGTCCCAGATAAACTGGGACTCGAGAGAAAGAGCAAGGTGGTTAAACTGTAAGAAGACTCCCGGGTCAGCCCTGGAATAAACCGGAGAAGGGCCGGGGAAGACGAGGACAAACTAAGGGTTTTAAAGACAATGTAACGCGACCTTGCTACGTTGTCAGGTGGGAGAGCGGGAGAGGGAATGGGGAGTCGCCGGTGCCCGGGGTCACGCCAGGTCGGCGCCTTGCGCGGAGCCACCACTCCCCGAACTTGCCACTTCTTCACGTGTTCTTGGCGTGGCGGAGATTAAAGATGCAAGGGGAAAAAATTACATGCGGAACGGACAGAATGTTCTCAAAGATGGGGGAGGGGGGTAAAAAGTGAAATGCAGATTGTACTTTTTTTTTCTTCAGTGCAGAGACGAATTTTATTTCCGCCCCCTCCCCTACACATTCCTGACCTCTCCCTCCCCCTTCCCTCTTTCTTTCCTTCCTTCCTCCGCTTCCAAGTTCTGGGATTTTGCAGCCTTGCCTGGCTTTGGCCAAAAGCACAAAAAAGGCGTTTTCGGAAGCGGCTCGGCCGTGCACAAGGGCCATTTGTTTGTTTTGGGTCTCGGGGCAGGAAATCTTGCCCGGCCTGAGTCACGGCGGCTCCTTCAAGGAAACGTCAGTGTTCTCCTGTCGCCCTCGCCCGCTGCGCGCCCGGCCGCCGCTGCCCATGAGGGAGATGCAGGGCGCGCTGACCAGGGCCCGGCTCGAGTCTCTGCTTCGGCCCCGCCACAAAAAGAGGGCCGAGGCGCAGAAACGCAGCGAGTCCTTCCTGCTGACTGGCCTGGGTAAGCGCCGAGCCTGCCACGCGGGGACTGTCCCGCTCCGCCGCTAGTCGCTCGGCTCCCGCGAGCAGGAGCGGGGGGGGGGGGGGGGGGGTGGGGGGGGGGGTGTCCAGTGGGGGTGGAGGGTGCGCGTTCGCAGGGTGAAGGAACTGAAGCCGGGAGAGAAGGAGGCGAAAGCGGGGGTCCCACCGGTTGTCCCGGACCCACGGTGACCCCGCAGATGAGGGCGCGCCGGGCCACCCTCGCCCGACGGACACCTACGGCTGGTGGTGCACGGCCGCCGGGTGGGGGCTGATGAGGCTGCTGGGGGAGTTAGGGGAGAGGGCCGGCTCCGGTACCGGGAGGAAATCGGCAGTCAGTGTTCGACTAACTTAAGCGGGCACAGAGCCACCCGCTGGCGGAGCACCGGGCGAAAAGCGCCCTGTGCCGCGACTCTGATTTCCTAGCTGGGCGGAATAAATGAGAAAGGTGGAAAATTACCCCGGACTCTCCCTGCCCCCGCCCCCTCCGCCTGCGGTTTCCCTCTCTCTGCCGGAGAGAGGAGAGAGGCAGATAACAGTCCCACGCCGGGCCTCCCGGGCAGTCCCCGCGCCCGCCGCCCCCGCCCCGGGCTCGCCCTCGGGCCGGGGGCCGAACCGCCCTCCACCGCCCGCCAAGGAGAAGCCTGCCTGGCGCCGCGGCCGCTGGAGGCGGGGCTTGGGGCGGGGACTGGGCGGGGCCTCTTCCGCATTGTCGCGTGGGCCCCGCCCCTGCGGCGGCTCAGGGCTTATAAAGCAGGCGGCGCGGCTCGCGGGCAGTGTTGGCTGAGCCGGTCTCCCGTCAGCAACGACTCGCCGCGCTCTCTCTGCGGAGATGACGGTGAAAACCGAGGCTGCTAGGGGCACCCTCACTTACTCCAGAATGAGGGGAATGGTAGCAATTCTCATCGGTGAGTGTAGGAATTTTACTGAACTTCTAGGACACGCGAAGGGGACATGTTTTTAGGGTCGCGCATCGGATTAGTTTGTGTGGCGTCGGACGTTATGAAGCCATCTAGACGTTTATTTATTTCTCCTCTCTTAATTCACAGCTTTCATGAAACAGAGGAGGATGGGCCTGAACGACTTTATTCAGAAGATTGCCAGTAACTCCTATGCATGCAAACAGTAAGTTTTGGGGAGGATTGGGAGAAATAAAAATAAGTAGTAAAGTTTCATTTTACCAGCCCTAAAGACACAATCTCATCAGAAGGTTGATCAGAAAGCTGAAACCTTCCCGGAGGGTGGGAACCCTTTTCTGTTTTAAGTCCCAATTGTAAACATTTTAAACGTTAAAACTAATGTGCTCATTTGGCCTGTCCTAGAGCTGAAAGATAAAGAGTTTCATGTTGGCTTAATTCACCCCCTGTTAACATGAAGAACAACCCTCATCCTTGACTTAACTGGGTTTATTATTTTCTTTAACTGAGTTACTTCTTTGGGTGTTTTTAGTTGAAACGCTCCGAAGGGGCGGGGGAAGGGGGGGGAGCGGCAATTGAGCCTGAAGCTTACTACTGGTGTTAGTGTGCCCCCTCGTGTCGAGTTAAGGAAGTTCTAAGTTGTTCCTTTCTCTGCAGCCCTGAAGTTCAGTCCATTTTGAAAATCTCCCAACCTCAGGAGCCTGAGCTTATGAATGCCAACCCTTCTCCTCCAGTAAGTATTCTCTCTTTGTGATGCTTCTGTAGAGGAATCTTGTAAATGAGTCAGTTAGTATTCCTACATCGATGGATTACAATAGCATTTCTAGAAATTAGTATCAAGGCAGGAATGCCTAGTTAATGGCGTAACAAGTGACATAAGCAGTTATTTAACTATTGAGTCAGTGAAGTATTTTAAAAGGCCTATTGCCTAAAAGTCTTATCTGGGTACAACAATTGTGTACAATTTCCATACTCCCATACAGTAGTCTTAGGTTGAGTCTGGGAGGGGTGGTGGTGACTTGCCTCAGTCATTTGCAGATGTGACACATTTTACATTGTCTGTCCTTTATCGTTGTCTTCCTTTGAAGCAAGGGTATTAAAAGAAAACATTTTTTCTTTTCCAGCCAAGCCCTTCTCAGCAAATCAACCTTGGCCCATCATCCAATCCTCACGCTAAACCATCTGACTTTCACTTCTTGAAAGTGATTGGAAAAGGCAGTTTTGGGAAGGTAATGTCAGATCTGAAGACCTCATGACTTACAGTCTTTCATGCATTCATTTTACGTTCTCCCTGGGTGTAGATAGCAAAATGATTTTTTTTAAATTGAAATTCCAGGTTCTTCTAGCAAGACACAAAGCAGAAGAAGTATTCTATGCAGTCAAAGTTTTACAGAAGAAAGCCATCCTGAAAAAGAAGGAGGTACGGAATGCGCTGGATGGATGGGAGTTGGAGATAGACATTCATTGAATGGTTTTACCTTGGAATTCTGGTACCAAGTTGAAATTTGCCACTAAATCTTAATTGTCCTTTTTCTAGGAGAAACATATTATGTCGGAACGAAATGTTCTGCTGAAGAATGTGAAACACCCTTTCCTGGTGGGCCTCCACTTCTCTTTTCAGACTGCTGACAAATTGTACTTTGTCCTTGACTACATCAACGGTGGAGAGGTGAGTGGCAGGAATATGAGCTAACCTTTGAGTGTCTGGGCACAGCATTCTTGGTTTTAGTTGGAGAGGAAAGTTTTTCAATGATAGGGGGGAAAAGTTACCAGAATTAGCCTTTCCTTCAACCTGAAGGTTGCAAATAGTTAATAGACTATTTAAGGCCGCTTCCTGCAATTGTCCCCTTTAGCTGTATATGTCGAGACTAATTAAATGCATTGTTATCAAGCCTTGGCAACCCAGCCTAACTTTGTTCTGTCTCCTGCAGCTGTTCTACCATCTCCAGAGGGAACGTTGCTTCCTGGAACCACGGGCTCGCTTCTATGCTGCTGAAATAGCCAGTGCCTTGGGTTACCTGCACTCTCTGAACATCGTTTATAGGTAAGCTGGAGAGCTCTCAAGGTTACCTTTCCGTGTAGAAAGGAGACTGAGCCCTAGCCTTCCGCGGAGCCTTAAAATAATTTGTATTTCTATACAGCTCGGTCACCTAAAACCAGATCCCTCAGCATGGGAGCCACCTTGACTCCATGCCACCAGGAACTAGCTGGCTAGGATTGTGCCTAATCCAGAATAGAGTAGCAGAACAAGGACTCCCTTTTTTAAATTCACTATACAGCTACAGTGAATTGAAAATGCTTCTAATAACCCAAGCTATTATTTTCACAGAGGCTTTCTTATGAAATGAAATTAACTTACACAACTTTTTTGGTTTTTTGCAGAGACTTAAAACCAGAGAATATTCTGCTGGATTCACAGGGACACATTGTCCTTACTGACTTTGGGCTCTGCAAGGAGAACATCGAACACAACGGCACGACATCCACCTTCTGTGGCACGCCCGAGGTAGGAGCGCTGTCCATTTGGTGTCCTGTCTGCCCCTTCCTGGGAGAGCCAAGTGCAAAAATACTGAAACTACCAGAAGGGTGGGTTGTTCTTGGAGGTTTCTCAGTCCAGTTGAATTCAAGGGATATATGTGCTGTTTGATGCAGCATGAGAAATCCCAAGGCCTTATGTTGCGTTCATTAAGACCAGCTGTTTGCAAAAGCCATGTCATGAAAGGTTGTAAATTCCAAGTAAGCGATCCGTTGGGTGCCCAGTCACTTCCTAAATATCAGCACCCATACCTGGCCAGTCAGCCTCCCAAGTCCCGCAGTTTTATTGGGAAGTAATGTAAAGAAATGTATCCTGGAAGTGGACCCAGGGTCTCAGCCTTTTCAAAGTGCAGGCCTGGCTGTGGGATTGCGCTGTTTCACAGTCTTCTAAACTCTGTCTTCTGGCTTTGTGTTTCAGTATCTCGCACCCGAGGTGCTCCACAAGCAACCTTATGACAGGACAGTGGACTGGTGGTGCCTGGGGGCCGTCTTATATGAGATGCTATATGGCCTGGTGAGTAGGTGCATTGAGAGCTATGGAATCTTCCTCCTGGTTTCATAAGTCCAGACTTACCTGGGCACCCAAGCCCCATTGCAGATCTGGTCATTGTATTTTGCCCCTTTATCAATAAGCTTATCAGATGCTGATAAGAGAAGCCCATTGGTTATTTTATAAGTGTTTTAGAGTAAGCTCTTAGTGAATTTTTCTTTTGTAAATTCACCTTCCACCAGATATCTACTCCTTGATAAGGGTCCCAAAACAGTTTCAAAATCCAGGGCAAAGAATCTATTAAGGGAAAGGCTTTGTCAGATCTAGCTTAATCTAGTTGAAGACTTTTTCTCTGTTGGTGTGGTGTTTGCTGTACAAACCTTCCAACTGAGCATTTTCCCCCTTCTTTCAGCCTCCTTTCTATAGCCGCAACACAGCTGAGATGTACGACAACATTCTCAACAAGCCCCTCCAGCTGAAGCCAAATATTACCAACTCTGCCAGACACCTCCTGGAGGGCCTCCTGCAAAAGGACAGGACAAAGAGGCTGGGCGCCAAGGACGACTTTGTGAGTAACTTTTTCCTGTTCTCCTGGGCTCTCTGGGAAGCTGCCTGGACCCCACTGCCCTTCCTGAATTCCACCTGTCTAAATTCATCTCCTGTTTCTTCTCCACAGATGGAGATTAAGAGTCATGTCTTCTTCTCCCTAATTAACTGGGATGATCTCATTAACAAGAAGATTACACCCCCTTTTAACCCAAATGTGGTGAGTGTCTTTCTGAGTCTAGGAGGGTCCAAAGGCTGCTTCTTGAAATCAGGATTGGTGGGAGAAGAGGGCCTTCAAGGAAGACATTGGCAGATCTTTTATTCACAAATCATTATTTTACCTAGATAAAAATTAGAATTTTTGTCCCACAAGCTAGCATAACCTTTCCACACATTCGTCGATTAAAGTGCCAAAGGATAAAAAGGGAACACCCTCCTTGTTATGTAAACTTTGTGTGGCCTGTGGGTTTTGTGCCTGAAATGGAGGGTTACTGTGGGAGTCTCCATATAGTACCCCAAAGACTGGAGCTCCAGTATTTAAAGCCCCAAAATGAGGATTTCCATGTCTTGTCTGCACACAGAATTCTTGACACTGAGTGTCCTTTTTTTTTTTCTCCACCATAGAGTGGACCTAGTGACCTGCGGCACTTCGATCCTGAGTTCACCGAAGAGCCAGTCCCCAACTCCATCGGCAGGTCTCCCGACAGCATCCTTCTCACAGCCAGCGTTCAGGAGGCTGCCGAGGCCTTCCTGGGCTTCTCCTACGCCCCTCCCATGGACTCCTTCCTCTGAACAGTCCTCGAGGTTGGTCTTGAAGGATTTTATGTGTGTCCGTAAGCGTTTTTAGTTAGCCTCGTGGCGGAGCTGCCGGCTGACAGGACATCTTACAAGAGAATTTGCACATCTCTGGAAGCTTGCACATCTTGGCAATCTTATTGCACACTGTTTGCTGGAAGCTTTTTGAAGAGCACACCCTCCTCTCAGTGAGCTCATGAGGTTTTCATTTTTATTCTTCCTTCCAACATGGTGCTATCTCTGAGCATTGCGTGCCGCCTTGGACAGATGGCAGTAGTCTTAGTGGGTGACGCGGTTCTGAGAAGGGTTTTCGGAAGGGTCCGTCTGGGCCGTGATAACGAATCTTACGAAATGTGCCTTTTCCGATGAGATCGTGTTAGCTCCAAAGCTTTTCCTTTTGCAGAGTGTTTCAGTACTTTATTTTTCCTTGTGGATTTCCTGTGTGAACAGTGGTATGAGTGTGGTATGCTTGATCCCAGACGGATTTCGTCCTAAGCCTCAATGTGACACTTGCAGGACACTACAATGTGGGACATTGTTCGTTTCTTCCATATTTGGAAGATAAATTTACGTGTAGACCGTTTGTTTTTGTTTGTTTGTTTGTTTTGTAAGATACAGTTAATAACGAAAATTTATTGAAAATGGTCTTGCAATGACTTGTATCCAGATGCTTAAAGAAAGCATTGCTGCTACAAATATTTCTATTTTTAGAAAGGGTTTTTAATGGACCAATGCCCCAGTTGTCGGTCAAAGCCTGGTATTTTTCATTGTTTAAAATGTCACCTGTAAAATGGGCATTATTTATGTTTTTCTTTCTTTCTTTCTTTTTTTTTTTTTTGCATTCCTGATAATTGTATGTATTGTATAAAGAAAGTCTGTACATTGGGTTATAACACTAGTATATTTAAACTTACAGGCTTATTTGTAATGTAAACCACCATTTTAATGTACTGTAATTAACATGGTTATAATATGTACAATTCCTCCCCCCACCACCACACAACTTTTTTTGTGTGTGATAAACCAACTTTGGTTTGCAATAAAACCTTGAAAAATATTTACGTAAATTGTGTCATGTGTGTTATTTTGTGTATCTCGGTTGGGATGGGGTGGGGGGGGTAATCAAGGGTCCTGGGAAATGCTGCTGTGCTTTACAGCTCAGTGGTTGGCCTCCAACAGTAGCTACTTCAGACTCCAGGGGGCATAGAGTGGTCTCAAAGCCAGTTTATCTTCCCAGGTCTTAGTATTTTACGATGTCAGTCATTCACAAATCCATCCAAACAAACCCATTTCCATGTACAAATCTGTTTCACAAGGACAGCCACGAAGCCAGGTTCCCTATGTTTATCACCTACCCTCTGAAGTTGGCTGTTTGTCCTGACGTTTGGCTTGCCTAAAGAACAGGTATTTCTTTTCAACAACTAATCTGAGTGCCTCCTCTGGGCCAAGCCCTGCCCTGAGTGCTGGGAATATAGCAGAGGGCAAAGCACACAGATCTCCGCCCTTAAGGAGCCTCATGGAAAAGGCAAACTTTTTAAATAAAGTAGCGTGTTAAAATGGAATGGAAGATACTAGTCTGCCAGCAGAATGCCACTGAAGAGGGTGGGGATGTTGCTCATAAAGGGAGACATTCCCAAGAAGCTGACCTGGCAGGACTTTAGGTTTCTGAGAGCACCCAGAGCTGAACAGAGTGCGGGGCCAGCTCAGAGAGGGACCCCCGAGGAGCCAGTCCCTGGCTTAGCCCAGAAGCCTTTTGAGCTAAACCTGCTGCCCCTGGGTCTGGTGTGCAGAGGCCACTCATGGGGCCCATCCCACAGGAATATCTACTGAGGAGGAAGGGAAGATACTAAGATATTAAGAGATCATCATTTTGAGTCCAAATTAATTGTACTTTCTCACTTTTCTAGGCCTTTCACACAAATTCCTGGCAAACAGGGAGTCCTCAAACAGCGGACTGCTGTTGCCTTTACTTCTAAGAGCTCCCGATTTGCTCAGGGATTCCCCCAGGGAAGCTGTGACCTTCTCCCCCTTAATCCTGCTGCTTACATCTCACTTTCCACACACACACCCTCTCCCCCAACACATCCCCTTCCAGGGCTTCTAAGGGCTGGACAGGTATTTGGAGATGACTGACTTCTCCCTGCCAGCATTCCACTGAAGCAAGGGGATCGAAGCGAGTCGATGACTTCTTGCTGAAGGTTGGCACCCCCCACCCCCGCATTTGAGATACTGTTGAACCTACAGGCACTAGTTACACATTAAATCCCCTCCCAGACCCACATGCCGAAGTCAACTGGAGTGACAAAGGGAATCTAAAGCCTGCATTTTCCTAATAAAGATTGATACCAGCTCTGACTGGGAGACTATTTGCCTGTCTTCCTTCATTCTCATTATCAATAACAGTAACGCATTCCTTCTTGAACAAAGAGTGGCTTAAATCACATTTTTATTGGAACACAGGCTGGGCGTCTCCAAACTAATTATAGATAAGTCAGAGCGGCTAGGTGTAGATGACAGAACTTTTTCCTTCTTTAGGATAGAAATTTGGTTTATTGGCTTATAGTCCATCACTGTAGAAGATCTCATTGTACTGCTTGGGGAATTGATAAGAGCAGAGAAGTCCCCGGGGTTGTCACACAAATAGGAGGAGATTAGATCAAACACAAGTGGGTGGGAAGGGAACAAGGCAAGAACAAGGAAGTCAAGAACAAGGGGTCAATTTAAAAAAAGAGCAAATATTTACCAAGTACTGTAATGTCAAGTCACATACATGGAGAAGTATCTTTTATCTACAAAAGTAAGTACATCCCTGCTAACATTTGAAACTGCATTTGAGCGTCGTGGTTGCAAAGGCGGACAGTACACTTCTCCATTGTTCTCTCCCCAAACAATGGGTTTGGGGAATGTATTGAGCTATGATCCCCACAAGTTAAAATGGGACTTTGAAACCACTGCTACCATGAAGACTAAGTCAGTGACTTCACTTAGGGCATTTGCCCATCTACTTGGGGAGATATGGCACCTACTGGTGGTGTCTGGCTGGTGCTGAATGAGGGATAAAGAGAACTTTAGAAGTCCAGAGGCTTCTGTGGCGTCAGTTCCCTGGAGCAGGCTTCACAGAGGGCATGCCAAAGATTCTTACACTGATTCTGTTTGTAGGAACTCTAACTGGGTGCAGGCCCTGAGCATTGGAGAACACTAACAGCTAAGACTACTGAGCTCTTACTATATGCCAGACAGTATTCAAAGCCCTGTTTAGTCTATTTAAATCTTCAAAACAACCCTGTGATGTCAAAAGTGAACAGACTAGCATAGGCAGGTAATTTGCTGATTAGTAAGTGGTGAAGTAAGAAGGTGAATCATGATGGCCCGTCCCCAAAGCCTGTGCTTGTGACCATTATGCTTTTCTGCCTAACATGTGACAAAAAGCAGAGGAGCAAATGATTGTGTGTTTGTTAGCCATTCACTTATTATTTCATCTGACTTCTACTAAGATACCTTGCAGGTGTCATCCTACCCAGAGAGGGAGAAAGGGGGTGGGATTTACAATTATAATGTAGACACTGTTGGTTGTTGATGAAGATGAAGCACAGCTGGAAATAGACCTTGCCACAGGAGCAGAAATAAGCACAACCACTTTGGAAAACTGTGTGGCACTATTTACTAAAGATGATCATACATATAATTTTGACCTACTAGTTCCACTCCATGATTTATACGCACAAAGAATGTACATAGAGTCAATAAAAAATTTGCAGTAATGTTCATACTAGTACCATTCACATCAGCCCCAAATGAGAATGATTCAAAATGTCTACCAATAGTAAAATAAATTAGTGTATGGCATGGAACATATATTGGAAAATATATAATGGAATACTATACTACAATGAAAATGAAGGAATAATCTGTACATACAACTACAGGGAGTAAATGTCACAGACATAGAAGCCAGACTTCATGATTTAACTTATATAAAAATCTGAAAGCAGACAAACAAAATGAATCTCTGTGGAAGTCCGGATATGACCACCTTTGGGGAGGGGAGGCGAGTGGGAATAATGATCAAGAGGGTCCAGGAAAGGGGTGGTCTTCTGCCTGCTGTTAATTTCTCGATCTGGTTGGTGGTTTCAGGGAGTGGTTTTGCTGTTTGATATTTCATCAAGTTTTATGCTTATGATATGTGCACTTGTCTCTGTGATGTATCAATAAAAATGTTTCTTAAAAAATTAGTATAATAAAAACAGGATGTCATGGGAATACAGAGAAGCATCTTACTTACTTGGGGTTCAGGGGTAAGTTTTCAGGTAGTTTAGGCCAGAGATGCTTAGGGAGATCTGGAGTGTTCAGATAGGCTGTATTGAGAACTGAATCTTGGAAGTGAGGCAGAAAGAGGGACATTTCCGGTGCTGGTTGGTAGAAGTCAGGGAGAGAAGGCAGCTTGCGTAAGCACAGTAGATGCAATATTGAGAAAAGGAAGGGTGTCAGACAGACTTAGTTTCAAATTCCAGCTCTACTGATCAGCTTTCCAGCTTTTGACAAGTGGTAACTCTCTCCTAACCTATCTCTTCATAGTTATCTGTGAGACAAAGCCGGAAGGAATTGGAATTCAAAGAACGCAAATTAATTTCTTCTTTCTCAAATCATTACATTTCTCAATTTCCTCTCCTCTTCACTGGAGTATAGGAGAAAAGGATATTAAAAAACAGTGAGGAATCATTTTGAATAGAGAGATGGACCTTGTCACTGCTGTTTCTGAAAGTCTCACAGAGAAGTTTAGAATGCATAAAGCAGCAACAGGAAGCATTTGAAGGCTCTCCCCAAAGAAAGGAGAGTGATTGGAATGAGCACTCTGGAGACCCTTGCCAAGAGCTGGGAGTGTGTGGAGGCTTCTCAATTAAAAGAAGAAGAAATAAGGAAGCCAACTAGGAGACTTCTAACAGTCATCCAATTGGTGGTGACAAGGAAAAGATAAAGAGATGTTTTGAAGACCCCCAAATCAATGCAGTTTAATGAGTCACTGGGAATGGAGGAAGAAATATTAATCCAAAACAAGACACATTTAATGTAGTTTGTTTCAATTAGGTAATGGACTTATTGAAGTGGCTGTCATAGCTGCAATAATAGCATCTACAACAAAGGTCACCCATTAGTTTCTTCATAGTCCCCAAGACATAAGGAATCACATGATCAACAAGCATAATTAGCAAGGCAAGGCATTACACACTGAAGCCAATCTGTACCCTATCCTGTTAAGAAATTTCTTGCCTCATCCATCAAAAAGCCTCTAAGGTCCTATTCCATATGCCTCAAGCCTTGTCTTAAGAGCAAAATGATGTTAAAGTTGACCTGGTGTTAAGCAGAACAACACTTCCGGGTGGCTCAGTGGGTTAAAGCCTCTGCCTTCAGCTTGGGTCATGATCTCAGGGTCCTGGGATCAAGACCCAAATCAGGCTCTCTGCTCAGCAGGGAGCCTGCTTCCCCCTCTCTTCTCTGCCTGCCTTTCTGCCTACTTGTGATCTGTCTGTCAAATAAATTAAAAAAAAAAAAATCTTAAAAAAAAAATATATATATATATATATTCATCTAAATTAATTAAGCCCAATTTGAGAAGTTAAATGTTTTCCTCTTTTTTTGGTTTTGTTTTGGTACTTTTATTTTTTAATTTAAATTCAATTAATTAATACATAATGTATTATTGGTTTCAGAGGTAGAGATCAGTGATTCAAAAATTATATATAACACCCAGTGCTCATTACATCTCATGGCCTCCTTAATGTCCATCACCCAGTTACCCCATCCCCTCACCCCCACCCCTCAAGCAACCCTCAGTTTGTTTCCTGTGATTAAGAGTCTCTTATGTTTTGTCTCACTCTCTGATTTCCTCTTTATTTTTCCCTCCCTTCCCCTACACTCTTTTGTTTTGTATCTTAAAGTCCACATATGAGTGAGATCACATGATAATAGTCTTTCTCTGACTGACTTTAAGTGTTTTCCTCTTATTGCATGAAAATTGTTACCCATTCACCAAAACCAACAATTAGTGATTATTGCTTAGACTTCGCTTGTGCTTAAATGTGATCTTTCCTGGTCTACTTTGGCCTTACATACCTGTTATATAAAAACATGTTTCATTTATACATGTTTTTTTCTGCTTTCCACATCTTCTCTGTGAAAAACTGTGGCAGCAAGACTTGGGGTAATCCTTGATGTTTGTTTAGTGTTTACCTATAACATTATGTTCGGACAGATAAGTTTGTGTATTTGGATACCTTGGAAACCATGGGCTCCAAAGGGTAGTGTTCTTGGTTTCTTGTTTTCTGCGTTGTCTGTTCTGTGCTCCACCTAGCATATCACAGCGAGCATGATGACGATACTGTAACAACCATATACAAGGTACAGACTGTTTCCAAGAGAACATACACGCAGACAATCACTACTTGTGAACAGTAGGCCAAGGGTCATAAGCATAAAAACATAGTGTCACTTTACATACACATATATAAAACAGATGAGTGACAGCCAATTTGTTCATGACATCTAGATAATTTTAACACGCTCCTGCTCAGTCTGATTTTAGTGCCACTTTGAATAGGCATATCCACTCTTAATGTAGCATTCCAGAGGCGAAAATCATTGCCCTCCCCAACCAGACCTAAACTGCTCGATTTCAAATGTGTTGCTGTGTTGCTAGCGAAGTACAGTACAGATCTATTTGTTTGGGCAATAATTAATTAAATTAGAAAGTTTATTCAATTAAATTAATTAAAGTAAGACTGGAAATGACTTGGAGTCCAAATTAAAAACAGTGATTATATTTTCCTCTGAAAGATCATGAGAAAGAAATATGGTGATGATCTGATCCTCTAATTAAGTTACAGGATACCTAAAGTGATGGACACTGTGGGATAAACTTAGGGAAAACATAATTTTTCAAATCAAACATATATGTGACAACTCTTTTAAAGACAGAACAAAATGAAGATGAAATAATCAGGGAGGAGGAAAGAATGAATGAAACTCTGCTTTCCTTTATTTATAAATGGATAACATGCTGATGGTAAAATAAATAAGTAAAAACATGATGGGTTAAAATGAGTAATAATTTCACAGTTGCCTCTCCCAGCCATTCCCACCCCAACTTCCCCTCAGTGGGAATAGCCAATAGTAAGCTTTCTGGTGTATCTTTTCAGAACTGTGGTATGCATGTACAAGCATAAAGGCTTCCTTCCAATAACACAGAATTAGAATTTTAAAGGCAGGAGCAGAGGAGGTGTCTTGACTGCTGGTTGATTTCTTTTTTTAAGTTATCTTAATTGTTCATATTTTTTAAGAAGCTCAAAATCTCACTTGTGGGATTCTAGTGTCTAAAAAAATGTTGGTGCAACAGAACGCTTAACACGGCACGGAGACTTTTTCATTTGGTGCTGAATGAAAACACAGCAATCTGGTTTCACGTTGCAGAAAAAAACAAACAGAGTGGTAGACTCACTGAGACACAAGCCTGGGCTTTCAAGGTTGCCCTTTGCAACAATGTACAATTTTTGCCTTGCCCACAGTC
Organism: Enhydra lutris kenyoni; assembly: GCF_002288905.1. Taxonomy (NCBI): domain Eukaryota; kingdom Metazoa; phylum Chordata; class Mammalia; order Carnivora; family Mustelidae; genus Enhydra; species Enhydra lutris. Next base: position 28,365,324 of record NW_019154101.1, on the reverse strand, counting down.
TTTGGAACCTAACAGCTCAGCAACTTGGCTCTAGCTACACTTTCTAAAACAGTTGGAAACCATCTTGACTTTCCAGTCACTTAAAGAGTGGTTTCAAGCCTAGGGCACACCTGAATGTCTGCACAAACATTATCTGGTTAGGGGATAATACTTGCCCTTCCAACCATTCCCACATTTCTTTAAGTCATTCTCCCTCTCAACTATCCTGTCCTTTCCAATTCCACAGAATCATAAAAATGTCAGGGAAAGAAATAGTGCTAGGTTCAGGGGTCATAAACTCAATGCCTTTAAGAACCAGACTTGTAAATCATCTTCGAATAAGACACAAGGAGTCACAGACAATGCATGTTCTCTTAAAAGCCTTGAAATTAAAATAATAATTAAGATCAAAAATAAAATTTGTGTTGGCCAAGTAAAACAAATCTAATGGGCAGAAACGTCTGGGAATTTTCTAGTCTAATCTCATATGCAACTATGCAAAATTTAGGGAACTGCCCTCTCTTTGGCATTCTTGTCATTCCTTAACTATGAGCAACACAACAAAAAACAAAACCCTAAACACTGGGGATTGAAAGGTCTGCTTCTCTCAACTATACAACAGTGGGGAAGAAATGGGCTTCGAGGACAGGAGTCTGGCAGTAGATGGCAGAGTCCATCCCTCAGGGTTGATAGAGACTGTCTCTAGCTCCCAATCATATTCACACATTGCGGGTCCCAACTTCCATCAGAATTCCATAACCAGTTTTGGAAAGGAAGCTGGCAGGTTTTTTAGTGTATAATCTAGGAGCTTTCAAAAGGCCCTCTTTTTAGGATACCACTCACTCACAAGGGAAAATGTATCATGTATAGTTTTATATTAATCCAAAGAATGTTTTCTGTCTCCTATAAAAGGATAAAGAACGAGATTGGCCAAACTATCCTAAGTTCCAATGAACAGGATGCCAAAAAAAGATAGGTTGACAGAGGCAGCATAGTAAATTAGGAAAAAAATCTCTGATTTTTGAAACCCATCTCCACTTCTTAGTCTCCCTGAGCCTTCCTTCCTTCTTTCCCAAATTGGGACTAAAATCATTTCTTTTGTACTATAAAGGGTCTGAGATAATATGTGTCAGAATATAGAAAAATGTAACTCAATAAATAAGTAAATAACAGTGCTCTTGGCACTTGATTGGGGGAGCTGAGAGGCTGGGACTACTCAGCTCTTCTGATGTTTCATGACTTAAATTACGGTTTCCAGTCAACTCCTTCAACTGTGCATCCTTAAAAAAACGGAGAATGACCACATCCCCTCATATCCCTAGGCATATCCACCTTCCAGCTACAACAGGCAGATTGTGAAGAGTTACAATACAATATGCAAGTAAATAATCCCATGTCCCAGTTATATGGAGTTCAAGGTCTTCCTAATAGTCCCAAAGGATTATTAAACTTTTCAAATTAAATTCCTTTTATGTTTCTGAGGCATATATTACCAAATAAGAGTGAATCGTGCCACATAACTCACCAACAAAAACAGTAGTACAGTGTTCTATAGGCTGACAGACACTGTACCATGTCAACCTTTTCTTTAAAGATAGAAGAAATGAGTCACACATTCACAAAAGCTTTGTTCTTACTGTTTCATTATCACTAACAACAGTAAGGTCAGATCTGTGGAAGAAACCCAGGGTTGTTGGGGGCGTATCTGGATATAAGTCAGAAGATTTGGGCTCAGGTTCTGCCTTCACCATCTTGGTAAATCTCCTTTTCCGTAAAATGGGGACACTGATAACTAACTCTTCTGCTTTCCTCACAGGCCAGTGCAAAGATCCAGCAAGACAGATGCTGTATGAGAATGGGCTTCACCGACCAGGAAGTGATCAGTTAGTTTCAGATGCTTCTCAGGAGACAGCGTGCCTTGTACTGTACCAATTTACATGACTTTTTATTTTAATACCTGAGACCTCTAGGAGTCTGTTAAGACTTTCATAACAGATTTTCCTACTCAGAGTTCGTTAGTTAGTAGAAGTTGGTTTTTAAACACATCTAATGTATGTTTATTTGAATTGCCTTTGAAATTCTTCCCCTTTAAAAACAGGAAGCTTTTCAAGGAATCAAATCCCCAAAATCAGAGATGAAGAATCGGTCTTCATTTTGCTAATCCTTAACATGATAAAATCTTGTGTGTGAGGAAGCAATTTAAAATGCAAAGTATAAGGACAACTGAGTGGCTCAGTCTGTTAAGCATCCGACTCGATTTTCTTTAAACTTATTTTAAATGAAAATCACACACTGGAGAGAGAGAGAGAGATCCTGATAGTGTGAACCCTTATTGCTCTTCAACATATCTAACATAGTTTTAGAGAATCCAGCAACATAAAAAGACCAGAAAAAGAAATGAGGTATAAGTATCAGGAAAGTAAAGGCAAAATTGTCAATGGCACAGATGATGTGATTCTACAGAAACACTAAAAATATCAATAAACTATGGATCTACTTGGGGAGTTCAGCAAGGTTGCCACATATAGTATCTACCTACACAATTCAATAATGTTCCTCCACTCAGTAGTAGCATAAGAGAAAAAAATATATTTTGTTTATATCTCTAGAAAAAATTATAAAGTACCTAAGAATTAAGTAATCCAACAGAATGTGCAACCATTTTGTAGAGGAAAAAATTGTGTCTATTAAAGGGACTGACTACATGACAAGAAATGCCATGTTCATGGATGGTATGTCAGAATTTTGCAAATCTATCTATTGGTTTCAGTAGATTGGTATTCTCCCCAAATCTATGTATTGGTTTCAGTAGATTTCTGATAAAGATTCCAAAAATATTGTTTGTTTAGGGGGAATTTAACAATCAATTACAAAATCTGTATGAAAGATTACATCTTACTATCCACTAATTTTTCATATAAAATGTACATGAAAGAGTTGATCCACTATAACAGAAAATGGAGGGTAAAGAGGGGAAACGGCATCTACTAGATCTTTAACATACTACAGAGTCATCAAAACAGTATTAAAGAAGCATGCAGTTGGTGAATGGAGAGACAAATGAGCCAGAATAGATGGCATATAAGATATGACATTAGTGGATGCCTGGGTGGCTCAGTCAGTTAAGTGTCTGCCTTCAGCCCAAGTCATCAGTCCCAGGATCAAGCTCCCACTGGGCTCCCTGCTCAGTGGAGAGTCTGCTTCTCCCTCTTACCCTCCCCCCCCCCCCGCCATGCTCTCCCTGTCTCCCTCCTTCTCTCTCTTTTAAATAAGTAAATAAATAAAATATATCAGATTAGAGCGACCACAAATCAACAGAGAAACTGTAGATTACTCAGCAAATAATGTTAGGAAATTTAGCTCATTGTATGAAGGAAAAAAAGTTGGATCCCTACTTCACGAGGCATTTAAAAATAAACACCAAATGGATGGAAGACCTAAATATGAAAGAGAAAACTATAAATCTAATAGAAAAAAAAAATCGAAGACTATCAAGTCATTGATTAGCTAATTAGTGAAGAGGTACATCAAGTTGAAACCTTTTGGTTTGCGAAGCTGAGAGAGTCTTCTGCATGGGGTTTGGGGATGACCGGGTAGGTGGGATTAGGATTTTAATGAACATGGATTAAGTTTCCAGGAAAAGCGGGAACAACCTACCTCCACAGAGCGCTTCACAGGGTCACAAGCTGACTCGCTTTGTCTTATCAGATGGGAGAGGCCAACAGGGTTATTCTCTTTTTATATACACTGAAGTTGAAGCTCTGAGAAGTTTACCTGACTTGACACCCATGAAGTCAATGGAAGAGTCATCCCCGAAGCCACTGCTTCTGACACCTGAGACCTTGTCTTTTCAAAGCCTCTTCAGAGTATCCTGAGCCAGTGAGCGGAAGAGCCACCGCCTGCAAGGGACAGGCTAGCTGTTTGAGTCTCCCTTCCGTAAAGACTGCCAGTATTTGAGACAGACACTTGAAACTGGAGATAGAAACCTAAACTCAACAGCAAATAACTTTGGAATACGCTGTTCCCATTCGAATGAGCCATTTTAAAGTGAATAGAGCCATTAAAATTTGGTACAAATCTCCAGAGAGGCAGTTTCTTCTGCTTAATGGTGTCTAAGGTCTATGTTTAAGAAACGGGGATACATACTCTACCGTCCACCTAGAACTGCTGTAAGAATCAAATGAAAGGAGTTTTTACGTATAAGGAATAACCGTCCTTTTTTAATTTCCTGATTCCCTTTACCAGTGTGAAATAACATCAACATCAGTCTGCAGCGCCACCTAGTGGATGAAATGATGCTTGCTTTTTTTTTTTTTTTTTTTTTGGCCGGTTCTCAGGCGGTAAACTACCTGTGTTATAGGTCTGTTACTCAGGCCTTTTGCTCACACTTAGTATATTTCCTTCATATTTTTTGATTTATAAAAATAGTTTATGGGAGGTTTTTTCACTGTATTTTATTTTCATAACTCATGAGAAAAAAAAAGCCAAAGTTCAAAGCAAAACCCGTATTTTACTTGCAATGCTTCATCCTCCGTGGCTGTTCTTGTCAGAGTTGCAACCCAGCTGTTTGTTTAATAAAGGAGCTATTATTTAACGCAGGAGGGAAACCTGGGGATGTTGTTGGAGAGGTCTGTTTCCTTCTTGATGTAAGTCGTACTTAAAATTGCTGAGTCCACACTTGAAATTTTTCTTATAGCAGTTCACGCATTAGTGCACATATCTTTTCCTTAATAAAAATCCATTGCATATTTTTAATATTAGGTGTCATGTCCAGTGCTAGGGATACCATGATGAGCAAAAAGGAATGTGGTCCCTGCCTTTATGGAGTTTGCAAATCTAGTGAGAGAAATACACAATAATTCAGTAACCATACGAATGTTGCCTCCCTGAACTCAGAAAATGAGAATATTTGTTTCCTTTTACTTTTTTCCAAAGCAGCAAGAGTCTAATTTGTCCTTATGTGTATCTAGGTGTTTGGGGTGCAGTGGGTTTACAATGGTGTTTAAACCCGACAATCACAGGAAGAAGAAAGGAGTTTTCTCCACGGTATAGGATAACCGTGGGAAGGAGAGGAATTTGGAGTCAGAAACACCAGGGTTTAAGTCCTGTGATATCTTACTGTTCTTTGACATTCAACAAATGATTTTCTCTCCTGACACTTACTTTCTATTTTCTGTGAAATTGAACTAATAATAATACCTCTGCTGAAGAGGGAAAGCCATGACTATTACAGCACATGGTATATAATAGGTGATTAATAAATACTTTGCTTATAGCATCATGTGGTCAAAGATCACATGATTTTTAATGCATCAATTCATATTCACTGACCCTTAAAATGGTACACAAAGTTTAAAGCAAAGAGGAAAATATTGTAAAGTAGATTTAAAATAAGAGAAAATTAGTAGTTTTGAGACATTAGTGTATTACATTGCGATATGAGAATGCAAATAGGTGCTATTTATTTTTCAAACACATCCATGGATGATATCTAAAATCTCATTTACTAGCCCCAAGAGTCAGGGTAAAGCAGATGTTACAAATTCAATTGGTCAGATGAGGGAGGGAACAAAGCTCAATTAGCTAGCTTGGGTCTCACGACTTGTTAAAAGTTGAGACGGAACTAAAATCCATGACTCCAACCCTCTGGGTTTTATCTCTTTAAATACCATTGAAAAGACCGGATATTTCTGAAGAGCTGAACAATATTGACAGAAAATACTTCTCAATATTGTTAGAAGTCTTGCCATGCAGACCATCTTTCAGAAAACTCCCTTATCTTACATAGGAACAAAGGAAATGCATCAAGTACTGTTCCAGTTATCAGAATACATACTCATTCCTACACACAGCTCAGAATATCTCAGAAAGGAGGAAAGATTAAGGGGCTAACCTTTGTAGGAACCCACACATATGTTAGGGACTGTGGATGTATTATCTTATTTATCAGGTATACTGTCCCTGAGTTATAGAAGAGACATTGAAAATAGCAAGGATAAATGATTTTTCTGGGGAGCTAATGAATGGCAAAGACAGAACTTAAGTCAGGTCTTGCTGACCTCAGAGACCCCCATATTTTGATCGCATCCCACCCAGGAGAGTGACCAATGGAAACATGCTCATCTCTGACCTGAATGTCTTTCACTGTGTATGATACTCAGTCAACCGGCAGTCAAATTATGTGACATTAGGAAACTGAAGACTGCTAATGTCAACCTCCTCATTATTTTTTTTTAATTTTTTTTTAAGATTTTATTTATTTGACAGAGAGAGAGAGATCACAAGTAGGTGGAGAGGCAGGCAGAGAGAGAGAGAGAGAGGAGGAAGCAGGCTCCCCACTGAGCAGAGAGCCCGATACGGGGCTCGATCCCAGGACCCTGGGATCACGACCTGAGCTGAAGGCAGAGGCTTTAACCCACTGAGCCACCCAGGCGCCCCTCAACCTCCTCATTATTAAAGAGAAAGTTGGGGAAGCTCAGATCCTTCCCTGGGCATTACTAGAATCAAAAAGTTCTCTTAAAATAAGTTCATCTTACTTTATATCATCTTCTTTGGGGAAGTACATGGTTACCAAGCTTTTATTAGTATTTCTTTATTCTCAAGCTCTGACTCCATTTTTATAATTTTTCTCTCTGCAACATGGACCTCTGAGAAGGGCCCACTAGGTGGTTCCTCCTTGGCTCATGTGCTTATTATTTAATATGATATGGAAAGAAGAAGGGAAATTGGAAGTAAAATCTAATCTGGGAAAGAGACTGGTGTCACTAGACCTTGATATTAATTTTCCAGATGACTTTGCAGCTGAGTTGGCATTACCATTTGACACTAGAAGATTGGAAGTAGGTAATAAGGTTAATGGAAGGCTTATGCCTGCAACCACATACTGTGGGCCATGAAGCAGGAATAGCATACAAGTATTTGCACTCATCACATACAACTACTGAGTTCTAAAAGCCACAAGGGCTTTTCAAAAAGGACTGCTTCACAGTGTTTCTGTGGCAGCTCAGACTGGAATACCTGGTCCATGGTCTCTCTCAGATGAAAATTCTCCATGAAATGGGCATAAGAGAGGAAACCAGCAATTGCCAGGGGACAGCTGGGGCAAGGCTGGTGAGGGCGAGGGCTGGGCTGAGCAGCCAGGCTTCTGCGGTCAGGGCTGTGCTCTGGGGGAAGGCAGCTCATGGTGCTCTAGTTTGCGAAGCCATGAGCATACCCAGCAGGTCCTATCCCGGGGGCCTAGGTGACAGATGGAACCCGATAGACAGAAACTAAACTAGACCATGCGTTTCAGGACCCAGGCATAGTGTTCAGGCTCTTACCTGTCTCAGGGCTTTCCATTGGCTCTTCCTTCTTTCTGAAAAGCTTCTTCACCTATTTGCATTTTGGTGAAGATGTGCTCCCTCCACCCTACCTGAAGCTTCTCCTTTATTTTACTTCCTTCAGCACACCGACTCTGCCATTATTCATTTGTGTCTCTTCTTAGAGTATAAGTTTCCAGAGGACAGAGTCTCTATCTATCTGATCTCTATTAAAATGCTAGCACCGGGGCTAAAATATAAAATCTTTAAAAAAATAAAACATAAAATCTTTAAAAAAAATAAATAAAACAAAATGCTAGCACCCATATGCTTAGCATATAGTAAGTGCTTACTTGATACATGTTTGTTAGATGAACAAATGACTGATTCAATTGTACAATATATTTTTTAAAAGATTTTATTTATTTATTTGACAGACAGAGATCACAAGTAGGCAGAGAGACAGGCAGAGGGAGGGGGGGAGCAGGCTACCTGCTGAGCATAGAGCCTGAAGTGGGGCTTGATCCCATGATCCTGGGATCATGACCTGAGGCAAAGGCAGAGGCTTTAACCCACTGAGCCACCCAGGTGCCCCAATTGTATAATATTTTAGGGCATTTAAAAAAAATCTCTGCTAGAAAACCAGAGGTGATATGACTTGGATCAATGTCAACTGGTCATTTAGTCAAAACAAGCAAATGAATGAAACAAGTCCAGAGCCTGATGTTAAAACCTGAATCTAAAAATAGGAGCTATAACATGATATATGACAGAGTCTGAATTCAAGATTATTGAGAGACAAAAATGCAAATTGGTAAAAAGTAAATGTGAAGTTTCAGATAAGAGTCTAAAGAGTCAATTTCATAACTGTAAAAGTGAAAAGGTCAGATTTAATAGTGCATATGAAAATTAGACAATTTAATTGATTGCAATCTCAGGATGAGTCAAGGACAAACGAAGTCTCCCAAAACCAAGTGCACTCTTAGGCTGATTACCGGAAATACTGCATTCAAAAGAAAAACAATTCTGTTTCTTTTTACTCATGAGGTGATACCAGGAGAAGAAGTGTATCTCAAGAAAACCACCCCAATTAAATGAGCAGGGTGGGAAAGGTACTGAAACCAGTTACCCTACACAAAAACCAAATGTCTAGCTAGGAAAGGAGGCATTGTAGGTTGGCAGTGAGCCTGAAGGGGGTGTGCAGATAGCTGTGCACTAATATTTCATGTGGAGGAAGAATTAGCCTTCTCTTGCTGTCCTGTGTGGCCGGACAAGTGGAAATCACACAAAGGCTGGCTTCAAATCCGAGGAGGTAGTGAGATCTTGGGAGTTGACATGACCATCTTGTGACTTTGGGTGTTAGGGTTCTCTAGAGAAATGGAACCAATAGGATAGGTACAGATATGCTTAAAAGGAGATTTGTTCTAGGAATTGGCTCATGTGACTAGAGATGCTAAGAAGTCCCACAACCTGCCATCTACAGGTTGGAGACCCAGGAAAATCAGCAACGTCAGTCAGTCTGAGTCTGAAGGTCCGAGAACCAGGAGCACCAATGTCGGAGGGCCAGAGAAGATGCATGTCCCACTTTAAGCAAAGAGAGCAAATTCACCCTCCCTCTGTCTTTGTGTTCTATTCAGGTCCTCAACGGATTGCATGGTGTTCACCAGCATTGATTGGTAGGGATCATCTTTTTAACTTAGTCTACTATTCAAACATTAATCTCTTCCAAAAACAACCTCACAAACATACCCAGAAATAAAGTTTTCCCAGCTATCTGGGCATCCCTTCGCCCAGTCAAGTTGACATATAAAATGACTCACTACACTCTGTACCTACTTTGGGGGCATGTTGTACTGGGTCAAGGAGGGACCTGTGCAGCTAACCCCCACATTTTCTTCCAGCTCCAAATATTTTACATTTCTGATGGTCTTTCTGGGATGTTGAGAATAAACAAAACCATTTAGAAGTGTATACAAGCATTTTCTGTCTGCATAACCTATTATTTTTATCTGCCATTAAAATTTTCCGCCTAAACATTATTATTTAAACACAAGTTTATTGGAGTTCTTTGAAATAACTAAGAAAGAGTTCAAAGAGTTCTAAAATCAGATTATAACAAGAAAATGGAAAAGTCATTCCATTAACTATTTTTCAGTAATTGTGATACCAAAGTGTCATGTTTGTAGTTCCCAGGCTTGGAAAACCTACTTCTAGCAGAAACATGGAGACCAAGCGCCATTCTCTTAGAGGCCTTATAAGAGCTCTGTTGATGTCAGTCACTAATGTTTCACAGCAGAATCCTCAGGGAAACTGGATTAAGGAATTCTCTGGGAAAAACCCCAGAACATTTATTTTAAACTAGTATTAAAGCAGCTGTCAGATTGGCCTGGGACACATTCTGGAAATAGACATTCCCTTGGCCTTCCTCACCCCATGTCCCCTAACCCCACTCCAATTCACATGTGAGAGGGCATGAGTCCCTTTACACAGAAGGATTTTCTGACAGTGTGGGTTGTGGGTTAATAAACTCTGGAATGCATTCTAGGGAATGGCTAAACAGAGTCCTTCCTTAGAAGTGAAAGTTAAATAGGATAGATTCTCATTTGTCAGGGGTGATTTAAAGTTGTCATCGAGGGTGGAATAACTGTGCCACCGCAAACCCCCAGGACACACCCCTGACAAGCACCTACCCAGAGGTTGCTCAGGTAGAAGTTATCCAAACCTAGAATCACTCTGATAGGATACCCTAAGTTACTGTAGATGTAGATCTGTGTTGAGGCTGATGTGGTATTGTTACTGGGCTCAGGTGGAGAGCAGGTCCTCCCCAGTTGCTAGCAGGTAAGTACATGGTCATTTCATAACATTTTCTCTGGAGACAATCATGCCAGCCCTTGTGTTCACTTAAAATTACAGACCAGTTGCACTGAATTGCATCTAAATTCTAGGTAGAGGGGCGCCTGGGTGGCTCAGTGGTTAAAGCCTCTGCCTTCGGCTCAGGTCATGATCCCAGGACTGGGATCGAGCCTCACATCGGGCTCTCTGCTCAGCAGGGAGCCTGCCTCCTCCTCCTCTCTCTCTCTCTCTGCCTGTCTCTCTGCCTACTTGTGATCTGTCAAATAAATTAAAAAAAAATCTTAAAAAAAAATAAATAAATTCTAGGTAGAAAAAAACAAAATAAACTGTTAATTTATTTATTTATTTATTTAATGGAGGAGAAATAACTTCCAAAACCGAACCTGGAACTAATTTTCCATGAGAAAACATCCAGGAATCTGGAATTATTCCTGGGGTCAAAGAGGAGCAGAGCTAACAGTTCCTGGGCATAGAACAGGTCTCCAGACCTACAGAAGAGACTGGCCATTGTTCCTCAAGCTCAGCTCTTCTGAGACCTGCTGTGGATGGATTGTTTCTGCTTGACCCATAAGCCTTTGTTTCCTCCGGCTTCTTCCATCCATTTTCTCCCTGGACTGCAGTAAGAAATCTGGCATCCCAGTTGTCTCTCATTTTTGCCAACTCTTTGACTTCATGTCCTTTAAGTCAGCCTTATTTTAAGACATTTGACTAAATGGATGTAAGTATTATATTCTCTTTGAAGCCAAAGCTTTTAATTTTACCATGGATATATGAATAATTGCTTTGTTTTGCTTTTTTCCATCCCCCAAAATAGGTAGAGGTTCGATTTGAACTTTCTGTGGCTTAGTCATAAAAATGTAAGCAACGTAAGAAATTGTATTATGTCCATTGCCTTTGGCACAAATATTGAGATCAAGTATCCAATAAAAGTATTATTAGTTTAACTTTTTCAGAGGAAGCCTATTCCTGATCCATTATCCCAGTGAGTAATGCAGAGACATTTTCTAAGCTATTTTTTTATCCAAGACTTATAAGTGCTGTATAAATTCAGCATTGGGTTACATTTGGTGTTGCTATTATCATTCCTATTTTACAAGGGAAAGTGAGAGGTTAAATGTCTTAGAGCTAAAGCACAAGTCATCTCCCAAGCCAGGATTTGACGCCATGGCTATTGGCTTCCCATCTCCATTTTACCAACAAAGTCATTGCCCTCTCCTTCCCATAAATGTTCTCCCGCTCGTGGTGTAAAATCTGCCAAAGGAGCATCTGACACACAACACAAGGTCTGAGCTTTAATCCTGCATGACCACAAGTTTGCTCCCCATTCTAAAACGAGTCCGAGGCTTAACCATCTGGGCCATGCAGGCGCCCCTAAGAATAACTTTTGGTTTGCTTATTTTGAGTGCTTTTTTTTTTCCTTTTTTGGTTGTGAGAAAAGTTGCATTCAAGTTATCTATAGCTACAAACGATCTCCGACATTTTGAGTTAACTTCATTATATTAATTAATTCTATCATCTTTTTCGGACTCACAGACTTTCTAAAATGGTAATGGGAACAATAGTCTCAGGCTGTCCAGGAAATCCAGAATTCTATTTGTGTCAGTGTGAGTTTTTTAGGATCCTGCTTCCTGAGGTCCCCTATCCTAAACATTTTAGTTTTCCCATTGAGGTAACAGCTCTGTTCCCAGCATTCCCCAGGCTACATTCCTGTCCAAGTATTTCTGAGTACCACCCGTAGTTTGTTTTCCAGAGTTCTGCTTTTGTGTCCCACTGCATAAATGTTCTTGTGAAGCCATGTGTTTCAGAAAGTACAGTGTCAATGGTTTATGGAGTGTCTGAGAAAAGTAGGTCAGTTCATTCCATGATTCACTGGGAAAGTCAGTTATTTACTGTTTATAAGTAGAGAGACAGTCTATCACATATTGGTGGCCCTTGTGCTTCTCATAGAGAGATTGTTTTATTAGCTCAAACTGGTATATGTCCCTGTTCCCTCACCTCTCTGGAGGTGGGTATGCATCTCAGAGGATAGTGTGAGCCAGCAGTACCCCATTCCCAAAGTAACGTCCTCGTGGTATTCCAGTGGCCAAAAAAAAAAAAAAAAAAAAAAAAAATGCACATCAGGAATAGCCAATGATTGGGGCGTCTGGGTGGCTCAGTGGGTTAAAGCCTCTGCCTTCGGCTCAGGTCATGATCCCAGAGTCCTGGGGTCAAGCCCCACATCGGTCTCTCTGCTCAGCGGGGAGCCTGCTTCCTCCTCTCTCTCTCTCTGCTTGCCTCTCAGCCTACTTGTGATCTCTGTCTGTCAAATAAATAAATAAAATCTTAAAAAAAAAAAAAGAATATCCAGTGATTGACATTGGGGCCATAACTATGAAAAGCAATTAGGATGGAATTATGACCACCTGTCATAATTTAATGTTCCACTCGGAAGGATTTAACATTGAGTTATGCTGATAATCACTTGTGAACTCTTGGGTTAGTACTCCGATGGCCAATTTCTGCTGCAAAAATAGAATTAACATTTTTCTTCCACAATGGAGAGACTTTTCTCTGCAAGGAACACTAAACAGGGCAGAATCACAAATATTTTGAAAGAAACTTCTACACTTTCTTTAAATGCAAAGCTTGAAAGGAGAGTAATTCAAATGAAAATAACTGGAACATACAAAACCTGTGAAGACATTGCATCCAAGTCTGAGGAAGGTGTGCAGTGCTGTGATGAATTTACTGGGGGTTGGGGGGAGCACAGTAGATAGGGCTGGGAAGTGGTAACTGGGCATGCTGGGTTGCTCGGGAGAACTAAGGAGAACCGAGAGGAGGAAGACCTTCCATAGAACATATACTTTGGAAACATTTATTGAGATCAGCCATCACTTTCTCTGTAAGGGAACGGGACCGGGTGGTATTTCTGTGTTTGGAGGGGGAAAGAGGGAAGCATGGAAAGAAGAGAGACCTAATCATTCCAGGAAAAGATAAAGGAAATGCCTCCGTGAAGTGAGAAAACTGCCTCACCCTCAGGGGATCCGGAGGTAATTTTGTGCCACCATAGGAGAATAGTCACTAGGTCTTGGAGCTAAAATTACTACTCTTACTTAAACTGGCCTCTTCACCTCAAGGGGAGTTCAATTAAATACAGTTCTTCAAGAGCTTCCTGAGTACCTGTTCCCCGGGGGAGTCCTAATGTTTCCAGGACTTTCTTCTATAATAGGCCAGGGCATTTTCATGATTCCTCCTCAACCGGCAGCTTCTGAGAAATTTCCTTCATTCTCTTTGTCAAGTTTTTAGTATTACTGCAGTAGCAAAGTGGGAAACAAATTTCCCATGAGATGATAAATTTTCTAAGAGGATTTCGCTGCTTGTGTTTTGAGAAGTCCACACGATTCATGCAAATCCTCTTAGATTTCCCTTTCAGGCCATGACTGCTGTGCTGCCAGGTAGGAAAAGGGTGCAGCCTCCGTCTGCAGGAGACTAGAAGCAAGAAATTGAAGCCAAAAATCCTGCTAACAAGATGGTTCCTGAAATGGCATGAACCTCTTCTTGAGAAACACTGCTGAATGTTTTAGGCATAGTAAGTCCTCACTAAAAATTTTTAGCTTCCTTATTGAAGAATCCAAACTTTATATTGGACCTCAGGTGAAAGTGAGGAAGCCTTGACCCCATAATTAAATATCTGATGAATGAAATCATTATAGCCAGTCCTTTAATTTTATGTACAAGGCTGTTCCCCCAAACCTAAAAATTTTATAGCAATCTTATTCATACCTTGCCTTTGGACACAATGATGCAGTGCCAGTATATCATAAATGTTCTTTAATTTCTTTTCATTTCTGAACAAACTACCATAGGCCAATGACTAGCTGATCAACACTAGAGATTCCCAGCATTGGACATGCTAGTGATTGGCATCTCAGTTTCAAATGTATTGTTTAGAAGACATATCCTTTTCTATTCATAAGCCAGCTTCCTGACTTTCGTATGTTTATCTTACAATTAATTTATAAAATAATAAGTTCTGATACAATAAAATATTTTCCAACATTTTCATCCACCCTGCTGCACACACACTTTACAAGGAATCCAAAACTACCCATTGGCTGTCAAGTAGTGACCTCATGCAGAAGCTCAAAAGTTTTGTTCCTCAGGTAAGTCTACAACAGTCTAAAAGCAGCACTACCAAGTGTGGATTAGGGAAGAGTTGGATGTTGCTTTTATAGAAAAAGGTTACAGCTGGGGCAAGGGAGAGAAAAAACGTTTGTTAACTTTTTACGTACTAGACACTAGTCATTTGTAACCTCCTTGGGAGTTTCCCAGGTATAATCTGAAATCCACCCCCCATACACATAGGGCAGGAAGAGACCAAAGAAAGAGGAAAACCGTTCTAGATGGGTAGATGGAAGTTTTAGAAATCAGTAAGGAACTGACTTACAAGGCTTGTCTTGGGCATAAGATGAGTAGTTTTCCATACTTGCCCACGAAATCTTTAAAGTTTATATAGAAAGGCCTTAATTAGGGTTAATCAGGTATACCATCCAGATGCTCTCAACACCCCATTTTCTATCTCAAGGTTGTACTCTTGGGCAGCATCTGGGAAAAGGGAAAGCAAGAGGAACACATATTCTGGGGACAAGGGAGGTGGTGAGAAACCTCTAATTGCCTGGGTCCATTTCACAGATCAACAGGCAGTCAAGTCTTCTTGATGACTGCCCCCAAGAAACACTCCTACCTGGAGGGTTATTATTTTCTCCATTTTTAAAAGATTTATTTATTTATTTAAGAAAAAGAGAATGTATGAGCTGGGGGAGAGACAAAGAGAGAGGGGGCAAACGAATTTCAAGCAGACTCCCCAATTAAGTGCATAGCCTGACCCGGGGCTTGATCTCACAACTCTGAGATCATGACCTGAGTCAAAATCAAGAGTCAGATGCTTAACTGACTGAGCCACCCAGGCTCCCTGTTTTCTCTATTTTTTTTTTTAGATGAAAAACTTAGGCTCAGTGAAGTTTAACATGCCCAAGGTCAAATAACTAATAAATACATGGCCGATCCAGGACTAAAACTCAGATATATTTAGATTGAGAAATTGTGCCCCTCCCAGGCATAAACAAGGTATTCCAAAGCAGTGCTTCTCTCCTTAAATGACACTACTGTCGCAGAATTTGCTGCTGAAGCTCCTGCTGTGTTGTTACCCTTGTCATCATTCTTATCATTTGTATAACCTACACTGAACAACTTGGGGTAGACCAGATACTCTGTCTCTCTACACATTTAAAAAAAAAAAAATCCCTGGCAGCTCTAAATACCAACATGTTATCGGAAAATGCAAAAACCTTATATCAAAGCTTACCCATGAAGTCTTTGTTGTATATTTCTGACTGGGTTCATTGGTTTCAAACCTGATGTTCTTTAATGAATTGTCAGACACTACAGCAACATCAAGTACATGTGAAAGAGAAAAATCAAAGAAAAATGAGGTGTTTGAGAGAAAGGGCTATTTTGGAAACCTGTAAATGAAGAACAAACCAACTAAACTATTTCTCTTAATCAGTTGTTCATTCTTATGAAAACATTTGGCTGATGAATCACCTTAATAATGCCTTTTAAAAATCAGAAATGTGCTGTACTGGCTTGATAGCCAAACTAGATATGGTCAAACATGTCTAGCTGACTCAGACAGATTCTGTTTGGGCAGTTGTTACAATGAAATCACTTTATGTGAAAATGTAGAGCAAATCTAGGTACTCTAAGTCCCCATCTGCTCAATTAGTTAGACATCTAGTCTTTTCTTAGGGTTCACCTCCCCAATCATTTTGAAGAGTCCCTGGGTGTTATGTGTGCCTGTGAATCAGTTTCCTTTACCACCTATTGGAGAAATGGACAGTGACAATTTACACGTAAAGTCAGGTTCCTTACAGCAAGATGCTGTTGTGGGAATTTCCCATTGTCTTTCATCTATTAAATTTTTTTCAAACTTATATGCAGTAAATTGTACAAGTCATAAGTGTGTCAATTAGTAAACACAAACACACACATGTATATGTATAAAACCAAAACCAAGATCAAGATATGCCATGTTTTCAGTGCCTCTGAAGCCTTCCCGAGCTTCTCTCCCTCAATTCATCAAAGATAATCACTGCAACAATGTCTTTCAATCCCTAGAGATTTGTTTTTTACTGCATTTGGTCTTCATTTATAGGAAATCATGCAGAAGTTGGTCTCTTCTGTTTGGCTTCTTTCACTCAATATTATTTCTGTGAGAGTCACAATGTTGTACCTAATCAGATTTTATTCTTTTTTTAATTGCTGAATAGTATTTCATTCCATTCTACCATACCAGTTTAAAGGCAAATCTTCTCTGAACATTCTTACGCAGGCTCTTTTTGTACAGAAACACTCATTTCACTCAGTATGTATTTAACAGTGAAATTACTGGATAGATTAGGAAGGCATATACATATTTACATAGAATTGTATGTGTATGTATAATTTATATACAAATATTGATTGGTTGATCAATTCATTGCTGGAATGTAAGGTTTCTAGTTGATTTATTTTGGTAGATACTGCCAGTTTCTAAAGTGGTTGTACCAGTTACACAAGCGTCCTCGGCTCGATCCTAATGGCACAGCTGATCTGATACCACTACCACTATTCCCTTTAAAATGAGAGGATTTTGTTTATTTTAATATTTATTTATTTATTTGAGACAGAGAGGGAGAGAGAGAGCAGAAGGGGGAGAGGCAGAGGGAGAGAGAGAATCTCAAGCAGACTGCCTGCCAAGCATGGAGCCTGACGCAGGACTTGAAACCCAGGACCCCGGGATCATGACCTGAACCAAAGGCAGAGGATTAACTGACTGAGCCACCCAGACAGCCCTATGATTCTCTTTAAAAACCAAATTAAAACCCATGTTCAACATTTCCTTTTATTTTTAATTATTTAAGTATAAAAGCGCTAAGGGAATATACCCTTATTATAAAAAATTCAAGCAATTCAAATGAAAGTAATTCTCAACCATTACCCCTAGTTAGAATTCCTTATAGAGCTAACTACTACTACAGTTTGGTATTTATTTATCTTTGAGAGGGCATGATATTTATATGTATATTTATATCATCTATGATTATATTATACATATATACATGAATGTGTATTAACATTTTTGTTTGTTTTACAATATTTTAATATTGTATTGTATTTTAATGCCACACATTCTGTTCTGTGACTCACCTTTCCATGTAACAATGTCTCTCTGTGAGTTTCCATATCAGATATTTAAACATAATCCTCTTTAAGCTGCTCCATAGTTACAGTAGTTGGATACACTTGGGGTTTTGTTTTGTTTTGTTTTGTTTTTAACCTCTGTTAGGCATTTAAGCTGCTTACAGATTTTTCCTATTACATACAGGGTTATGATACAAAACCTTTAATATGCTTCTTTGTGCACATGTGCAAAGTGTTTCTCCAGAAAGAACACCAAAATCTAAATTTCTGGATCATAAACTTTTTAAAATTTCATTTCAAAATTATACCAAATTGCACTAGGTTTTAAAACTGCACTCTATAATATGGAATTTTTACTCCCACCAATAGGCATGGGAAAGTCCCTTTACCCATACACTTGCAAACAATTTTATCAAATTATAATATCTTTAATATTTTTTGCAACGTACTGGGTGAAGAAAGGTATTTCATGAAAGTTTGTGTTTTGGCATTCCCCAGTACGTGGTACAATCAAGCATCTTTCTGTATGTTTATTGATAATTTGTATTACCTATTCTGTGAATTTTCTGTTCATATTGTTTATCTTTTACTTATGGATTATGAGTTCTTTGTAAAATTTTAGATGTTGATCCATTGGTTATGTATGTTACAAATACTTCCCCTCAGTCTGCTGGTTGCCTTTTAACTTTATTTGGAATGATGTTTATTACATAGAAGTTTAAATTTTTGTTAGGATTAAATATATCCATCATTTTTCTTTATAGATTTTGCATCTTTTATAATGTTTAAAAAGGGCATCCCTAGGCTGAATTAAATTCTCGTCTTTTTTTCTTTTATATACTTTTATAGTTTTTCAAGTCTTTGATTTGTGTGGAATTTATTTTTGTGCATGATATAAGACAGAGATCTATCATACTTTTTATTCAAGTGGATTGGCAAATGTGATTTTAAACAATTAACTTAATTTCATTTTGCTTCATTTTCCTCAGAAGAAGGGAGGACTCTTCTCTTCCTCTATGGAATTAATAAATTCCAGGGAAGCACTTGGCCCTCCTGGCTAGGACCTCATGCCCACACATGCCCTGAGTGACAGCTGTCCTGACTCACATAGAATGAGGATTTGGGAAAAGATCTCAAAAGAAGAGCAGATGATAGTCCCAGAGCAGAGAAGGCAGAAAAGTTGGGCAGACAAACGAACAGATCCCCTGTTCTGACACCACAGCCCTGACAAATTTCTTTTATCCTTTTTGTGCATTTCTCTCTGACCTTTCTGTTTGCTTCTATAGAGAAAATGGTAATAGTAATCACGATAACTGACGTGGAGCACGTCTTTGTGCAGGCCTGTGCTATGTGCTTTACAGGAGCTCCTTTTAAAGATATCTCTTTGATGGAAGAAGACTTCATCAAGAATTTTGAGTTTGGAGCTGAGAGAGAAACTTTGGATTTGGAGCTTTAAAGTTTGGAAAACAGGGGTGCCTGAGTGGCTCAGTTGTTTAAGCAGCTGACTTTGGCTCAGGTCATGATCTCAGGGTCCTGGAATCGAGCCCCACATTGGGCTCCTTACTCAGAAGGGAGTCTGCTTCTCCATCTCATCTCCCTCTGTGCTCTCTCTCTTTCTCTCAAATAAAATATAAATAAATAAATAAATAAATAAATAAAGTTAGTTCAGGAAACAAAAGCAAAATGGAATCATTGGAACCTCATCAAGATAAAAAGCTTCTGCACAGAAAAGGAATCAATCAATGATACTAAAAGGAAGCCTACAGGGTTCCCTGGGTGTCTCAGTTAGTTAAGCATCTGACTCTTGATTTTGGCTCAGGTCATGATCTCAGGGTCATGAGATAGAGCTCCACTTTGGGCTCTGCATACAGCGCAGAATCTGTTTTCTCCTTCTTTCTCTGCCCCTCCCTCCACTTATTCACTTGTGCATATGCTTTCTTTCTCAAACAAACAAACAAACAAATAATCTTAAAGAAAAGGCAGCTATGGAATGGGAGAAGATATTTGCAAAATGCCATATATGATACAGGGTTACTATCCAAAATATAAAAAAACTTATCGAACTCAACACCCCAAAAACAAATAATCCAGTTAAGAAATGGGCAGAAGACATGAATGGACACCTTTCCAAAGAAGACATCCGGGTAGCTAACAGACACATGAAAAGATGCTCCACATCACTCAGCATCAGGGAAATGCAAATCAAAACCACAGTGAGCTACCACCTCACACAGGTCAGAAAGGCTAAAATTAACAAGTCAGGAAACGACAGACGCTGGTGAGGATGCAAAGAAAAGGGAAACTTCATACACTGTTGGGAATGGAAACTGGTGCAGCCACTCTGGAAAATGGTCTGGGGATTCCTCAAAAAAGTTAAAAATACACAAAAAGTTAAAAGTTATGACCTAGCAGTTACACTACTAGATATTTAAAAGATACAAACAACAGATTCAAAGAGATACATGCACCCTGATGTTTAGAACAGCATTATCAACAATAGCCAAACTATGGGGAGAGCTGATATGTCCATCAACTGATGAATGGGTAAAGAAGGTGTGAGAAACATCTATATCTATGTCTATATATACAGATATATATATATAATGGAATATTGCTCAGCCACCAAAAAGAATGAAATCTTGCCATTTGCAATGACAAACAGAGATGGAGCTAGTGTGTATTATGCTAAGCAAAATAAGTCAGTCAGAGAAAGACAAATACCATATGATTTCACTCATATGTGGAATTTAAGCAAAATGGATGAACATATGGGGTGAGGGGGAGGGAGAGGGAAAGAAGCCATGAGAGACTCTTAACAAATAGAGAGCAAACTGAGGGTGATGGAGGGATGTGGGTCAGGAATGGGCTAGATGGGTGATGGATATTTAGGAAGGCACTTGTGATGAACACTGAGTGTTGTATGTAAGTGATGAACCACTGAATTCTGCTTCTGAAACCAATATTGCACTGTATGTTAACTAACTAGAATTCAAATAAAATTTTGAAAAAAATAAATAATTTTAAAAATTAAAAAATATATTTACAATTGTTACCAAAACAAAAACAAACAAACAAAAATCCCTAAAAACAAACCAAAAAACAACAAAAAATAATAAAACTCTCTGGGTGATTCAAATGTGCAGTCACAGCATTTGTGATTACTAGATCCGTTGTCAAAATATAGTCTGCTTTGTATCAGTAAAATCAATCAGTCAATCAATCCCCTTTTTCTAGTTAAAGAAATGTAGCAATCTAATAGGCATAGGAGATGCTTGTCGGAAGTCAGAGGACATGAACCCACTCTGCTCCAAACATACATTATATGCGGTTAACAAACAAATTGGCGTTCAAGATAAAAATTCAGCAAAATTATGTTTACAAAAGCAGATACTGGCACAGAAAGAAAACTTAATGACATCATGCTAAAAAGTGTCTACATGCTTGAGTTTGGATTCTGGTTCTGCCATTTGCTGTTGTGAGACTTCTGATAAAGGTGCTTAGCCTCCCCGGGCTTCCTCGTTAGGAAAGTATGGACGCTCACACTTTCTACCTCACAGAGGTGTGGGAAATCTCAGATGAGGCACCTGATGAGAGGTGCTCAGCCCTACTGGTGGAAGGCGGCAACCCCTCTATAGGTGTCAGCCACTGTTACTGTCTCCAAGCACAGTGAACAAAAACCTACGCGTGGAAAACAATCAGAAGGAAATGCGCAATATGGGACTAGCCAAAGAACTACTCCCGAAAGCAGCGAAAAAGAAACTCCAGATATTTACAATGAAGTAGCTCTCCCTTTAATAGCCCGACCAACTCTTAAACACCTTAAATTTAGCGACATCTGCTGGGAGAAACGTGAATTATTCAGGTCAATTATACTATGTACTAAATGCCTATCCTACCGCATTCAATTCAACAATTTATCGGCATAAATTTGGCATCAGATGCTTTGCTAGATTCTGTGCAAGGCAAATGATTCCCTTGCTCAGAAAGCTTAGAACCCAACTCTAAACTGCCTGTGTCTGAGAAAGCAAAATTTAAAAAGGACACTGTCCCCCTGGACCTTTAAATTCTGCTCAGAAAATAAGATCTATCACCGGGAAAAATTATATTAAATTAAATACATGGTTGGTATTTTGTGAAATGCTACAATGAAAACTATGGGTAAAAGAGTCATAGGGGTGTTGGGAGAGAGAGGAGGAGACCCAGAAATGGACACTTAGAAAGTCATTCAAAGGGATGAATCTGGACTTTCTGTTCATGATGCCAGGAAGGAGGAGCTCTGGATGTCTTGAGAAAAGAAGTGATGATAAAGTAGTATTCTCGGGAAAATAGCCTTGTGGTGCCGTATAGGATGGATTGGTTGGAGGATGGACAAAGAATGATTTGGATGCTATAATGATTAATAGCTAGGATGATAAAGATCTGGATGGACTTGATTCCAAAGTAGGTACTGAACAATCATCTTGGTAAAAGTGATTCTACCAGATTTTGTGACAGACACATAAAGAAAATACCTGTTTCTGTAAGAATGGACAAATGAGGATATGTGCCCATAACCAGCTTGTGCTCCTACAACCAGGTAATCTCAGTCACTCCTTTATGCAGAACGTGGGTTATAATGAAATCACACTTTGAAGCACTTTTATCTCCACCTATTGAAAAATTATCCTTCTGAATTGGGAATGAGTTTAAGATACTGCAATTAAATGTTTTACAAACCACAAGAAGCGGCTGCTTGTAGTTCCCAACTCATGTGAAAGACAGAGTTAGAACAGGATCTTGACCCCCATACCACAAATTCAACAAACACCTTTATTCAAGTCTATAGGAACTATGGATAGAAATGCTGCAAGAGTATAGCTGTTCTCATTGATTCAATAATCTGCTTAATAAAAGATTAAACAGATTAAACTTCATAATTTTGAAACATGTCATTGACAGTTTTCTGAGGGATACTTCTTCTGAATATGTTTTTCTGTCCCAGACATTTTTATTAAGTTAAGTATATTTTTATCTTTCTTCAAGTTACTAACAATATCTCAGGTTCATAATAAGCAGACCATATAACCTATTGTTCAGATTGCGACAAATCTGAGAGTGAAAGGAGATGGGACAAAGGCCAGCCTGGATGGACTGTGTGGGTCCTCAGACCTGTGGACAGTGGGGATATGTGCTCATCATAATGGTGAGTGCTGTTGTCATGAGTGGATTCATCTGGGACTCCTCGGAATCCATCCACTGTACGTGCCTTTGGTACATCCCATCCTCCCTTGTTTTGTCTCTCCTTCCATACAGTTTGGTCTGGTGGTTCTCCTCTCTGCTTTCTTCTGTCTTTGAAGGTTTGCTGTAACTGTTTCCTGAGTTTAGAAAATCTCAAGGTAACCACTTGATCTTGTGCGTATCTCCAGGTCAACTGTAGAAAGCCAGGCTGTCCATCACATTGCTGTCTCAAAAATAAACAAACAAACAAGCAAATAAATAAATAATAAAACAATACAAATTTTAAAAACTTCCCAATAATTCAATGAGATAATGGGTGTCAGAATGTTTGAAAACTACAAAGTATTATGGCAATCCAGAGACACTGTGGAGGGAAAGCAGAGGCAACAAGAGCCCCTGCCTCCCTCATCCCCCACTCCTCTTCTTCTCCCTTCTCCCTCCCCCTCACATTCCTCCCCCTTTCCCCTTCCCCTTCTCCCAATCTCTCCCCACTCCCCTCTCCCCTCCACCATCCTCTCTCCCTCCCAGCCACCTGCCCCTGAGCCAGGTCAGGTCTCCAAGTGATGCTCCTTCAGAAGCAGTGTGGGGCCCCAGGGCTCCCCCTCTAGTCGAGGGTCCTGCCCCTGAGGTTAAAGCCTGATGCTGCCTTCTCACCACAGCAGGAGTCTTGTTTATTCATGTGTCCCCCACTCAGTTTCTTTGTGTGCTTCTCTTCTCTGTCACTTACTGTGTCCATGACTGGATTTTTTTTTTCCTTTTGTGCTTCTCTTTTCTGTCACTTACTGTGTCCATGACTGAATGTTTCCCATTCAGGGCCTCAGAGGAGGGGCTCTGTTTGGCCGAGGGTGTCACCATGGATTGTGGAACACTCCCGCCGGGCACAGCTGTGGTGCCAACCGTCTCGGAAGCAATGGGCTGGGTGACAGAGAGCTGCTTCGGGTCAGATACCGCTACTGTCACCGAGATTCTACTTCTGTGTGAAGCCGCTTTCAGCTGTTCGCCCTGAGCGTGGTCCAGCTCCGTGGACCTCTAAACTCTGCCATCGCATGTGGTATTGAATCCTTTTCCTTCAAGACTTCAGTTAAATCACTTTATCTCATTTATTCTACACTTGAAGGGATTTCTTAGCAATTGCATACTCACCACCCAATTCCTAGCACCTAAAATAATCAAATGTGTCATCTTTGAATATGAACGCTCCTTCTAAAACAAGAACAAAGATAATTATAATTCAGCTCCTACTACGCCACACGTTTTACGTACATTCATCTCACATTTAATGGTCACAACCTCAATGAAAAGTTGGTAAACTTCATTTTGCTGGTAAAGAAAGTGAGTCAAAAAAGAATAAATAGGGGCATCTGGGTGGCTCAGTCGGTTGAGCATCTGGCTCTTGGTTTTGGCTCAAGTCATGATCTTGGGGTCCTGAGATCAAGTCCCCACCTGGGTTCTGCACTGCACATGGAGTCTGCTTGAGATTCTCTCTTTTTATCTCCCTCTGCCCTTTACCCCAATCTCCTGCATGTTGTCTCTCTGAAATAAATAAATAAATAAATATTAAAGGATTTATTTATTTATTTATAATAAATTTATTTATATTTATATATATAAAAATATAAAAATATATTTATATATAATTATATATAATTTATATATGTAAATTATATATTTTTTTATTTTATGCTTATTTTATTTGTATTTTATATAAATATAAAATATATATTTTATATGTTATATATAAAAATATATAACATATATATAAATGTATATACTTATATATATTATATATTTATATGACTAATTTATAAATAAATAAATAAACTTAAAAAGTAAAGAGAGTAAATAACAGGTTTACAGTTACAGGACTTGGATTTCAATTCCATTGGATTCTAAAGCTCATGGAATTTCTTCTTTACCCATGGTGACTTCCAAATTTCCTATTCCAGACTCTTTTCTTGATTTTTCCTTTTTTCTCTAACTTCTCCTGAGATCTTTTTTTTCCCATTTTGTATTATTGTATCAGAATCTATGCAATATTATAATTATATAGAAAGTTTCTGAGACCCTGACTTAGTATAATAATGCTAATATGGTGGGTTTTTTTTTTTTTGGTGTTTCACTTTTATTTTTCCATTAAATTTTTGTGTAAAAATATTACTTCATTATCTGTCTCATCTCCTCCCCTACGTAAATCATTAACCTTCTTCCTCTCTAACCCCTTAGGTATAGCTGGGTAAATGCTTCCTAGAAAAAAATTCTGTTTGAATCTTGTTAGTGGCCTGTATGTCATCATTTCCAGCTCTAAACTCTACTAAGGCTTTCCCTTTGCTTTTAGTATCTGCAAGACTGTAAGAATCTTTGGAACTTCTGGATATCTTTCAAGTTCTTGTCATTTTGGCTAGGATTACTACATGACCAGGCCTGGCTGAGAGGTAATAAGAGGAGGCTCATTTTACCACAGAAAGGTCATCCTGATACCACATTTTATCCTCCTCTCATTGCTAAGGTAGGACATAGGGAAGATTTAAGGTAAGAGGTGGGCTTTCCCAGTCAACATTGGTTTTCATTGAATATCTTTAAAAACTTAACTCATATGGACTTGAGGAAAAAAGATGAAAAAGAGTTTCATAACTTATATACCTAAAAAGGTCATCAGATAGAGCTTGAACCAGGAGCTTAAAGAAGGTTCTAAGAATTCTAACACTGTGCTCTGTTTCTGGCTCTGAGGGCTTTTACTCTAATGCACAGTATCTCCCTGTGTGATGGAGATCCAGGTTTAAATGCTCTGAGCTCTAGGTTTCCAGAAAGCAGAGAACTTCCCCAAACTTCAAACAAGGGTCTTGTCCTTGATTGGTTTGATCACTTGCCTACCAATGAGCAAATTACTGCAGTCAGAGAGCTGGGATATTTGATGGGCTTAAGCTGGCCCTTCTCTGTGCCTCTCTACTTGGTTTTCTGGATGTTTAGAAGAGGAACAATATGAAAAAGGAAACCAGGGGCTCTCTGAAAGGAGGGGAAGAATACCATAATCCTCTCTCTTTAGAATATTAAGTTAAAGTTTTCTCTCAGGGTAGACAGATGGCCTGTGGACAGAAAGGTCACCATTGGCCCCACCTGCGAACAAATCTTAAGGGGAAAGTTTGGGCTCAACAGTAGAACCTGGGGGTTGGTGGCTAAGCTTTGGAAGCTCCCCTGGACTTCATAATGCTTTGGGAATAATGGCTGAGCCAGTGGTTATGAACTAATAGTTGCCCTTAGAGCCCGTAATGAGCTGAATTGTGTCCCTCACCAAAATTGTGTATGTTAAAGTCCTAACACCCAGTATCTCAGAATGCAAACTTATTTGGAAATAGATCATTACAGATGAAATTAGTTAAGATGAGGTTATACTGGAATAGTATAGGCTTCTGATCCAATGTGACTGGCATTATACAGAATGAAGAAATCTAGAAACGGATACACACATAGAGAGACATCCATGTGAAGACTGGAGTTACGCCATCACAAGCCAAAGAACTACCTGGTCTGAAACAGATTCTGGGAACCTTCAGAGGGAGTACAGCCCTGCCAACACCTTGAATTTGGACCGCTGATCTCCAGAACTGTGAGGCAAAACATTTCTGTTATGCTAAGCCACCCAGTTTGTGGTCCTTTCTTATGGCAGTTCTAGGAAACAAATACGGAGGACAAAGTTGGGGTACCTCTGTGACCTGTGAGAGACTGAGATTTAGAACCAGTGGCCATCACTGGATCTGTGGATTAAGGTCCTCTGATCTGTGCACAGTTGGTGCTTAACAGGTAGCATGTGACAGAGAATCTAGGGTACCTGTGGGCTGAACATCTGGTGTTTGAAATATGGATGACTTCTTTTACAATTGAGCAGGAGGTATTGAGGTGAGGTGATTAAATTGGATTATATTAATTGGAAAATTGCATTTCCTTATCAAAATGTTTGCTTGCTTGCTTATTTATTTATTTATTTATTTATTATTGAAATCTAATTAACATATGGTGTTATGTTAGTTTCAGGTGGTCAGCATGATTCCAATAATTCTGTACGTTACTCAGTGCTCACCACAATAAGCAGAATCACCATCTGTCACAAAAAACATTATTACAATATATTAACTATATTCCCTATGCAGGGCTTTTCATCTCTGTCACTTATTTATTTTAAAACTGAAATTTGTAGCTTTAATCCCCTTTATCAATTTCATCTCCCTTCCCACCACCCGTCTTACAACCACCAGTTAGTTTTCTGTATTTAAGAGTCTGGGGTTTTGTTTGTTTGGTTTGGTTTTTGTTGTTGTTGTCTTTAAAGATTTTATTTATTTATTCGTCAGACAGAGAGAGTGTAAGAGAGCACAAGCATGGGGAGTGGCAGAGGGAGAGAGAGAAGCAGGCTTCCCGTTGAACCAAGAGCCCAACATAGGACTTGATCCCAGAACCCTGGGATCATGACCTGAGCTGAAGGCAGACACTTAACTGACTGAGCCACCCAGCCATCCCAAGAGTCTGTTTCTTTGTTTGTTTGCCATCAAAATATTTCTTGAATATCTAATATGAACCAAACACTGTTCCATGTTCTGAGAATGTGGTTTAAAATAGCATCGATGAAGTTTCTGCTCTGGTAATGCTTAAAGGTTAAGACCCTATTTCCCCAGCAAGTTGTAAAGTAGGATTTGCATTACATGGTCCCTCTAGCTCCATGTAGGTGATGGGCCAAGGTCATTGTAATAATCTAGAAAGCCTAATTCAGATTTGAACTTGCCTCTTGATTTCTAAAAGTAAAGCCATCTATATTAACTGTAATGTATGTTGTTTTTCATTTATAGATGGAGCATGGAGTTTTCATTCTTGGTTCCCACTTAGTTAAACCACCATAATCAAGCAATAGTTTTTAAAAAATTAAAGATTTTATTTATTTATTTGGCACAGAGAGAGTGTGAAAGAGCATAAGCAAAGGGAATGGCAGAGGGAGAGGGAGAAGCAGGTCTCCTACTGAACAGGGAACCGGACGGGGCCTTGATCCCAGGATCCTGGGAAGGCACTTAACTGACTGAGCCACCCAAGTGCCCCACTTTTAAAATTTTTGATCTGATCAAGTTATCTTTAATTAGTCTAGGCTAGTGGCTCTTAATAAGCAGCAACAGAGTCCTATGTGGACCTTTAGAAAGGACAAAATGCCCAAGTTCATTCTTAGGATTTGTTATCTCTTAGCTGGAGGCAAGAAGAAAGAGAGGAAGCAGACATCTGTAGTTGTTAAAGCTTCACAGATGGGGCTAAAGTTACCTCTAATTAACCATTCTTCTAAGCCTCACATCTGCACCTTGACTGCATTGGAATTGCCTGGAATGTTGTAAAACCACTAATGCCTGGGCTCATTCCCACCCCAGTCTACTGCTGCGAGATTCTGATCTAATTAGATTGGAGTATGTCTTGGGTATCCGAATATTTAAAAGCTCTCCAGTTGCTTTTGAAGTTCAGCAACATTTGAGAACCACTGTTTTAAGCCATAGAAATTCATTAAGCATTTTTCAGTTGTGGTTGCAAGATCAGAACTTGGCTTGAGGGAAATTAATTTGGCAACACTACATATGGGGTGGATCGTCGCTGAAAGAAGTTTCAGGGAAAGGATGGATAGGAGACCAATGGAGTAGCATAAAGTTAGCTAGGGAGGCCTGTGGGGACAGAGTGCAGCGGACAATGCGGATGGACAGAGAGTGGAACTTTGGAACTGGTTTCAGAGGAGCGAGTCTCATCATTGAAAGACTTTTTTGATCCAACAACATTGCAATGACCTTCGCATCTAAATAAGAAGATGCTTTTTCAATTGATACTCTGATGAGTATCTTCAAAGAAAATTTCTTGTTACTCTTAATGCCTAAGCAAATTTGATGTGCCATAATGCAATTCAGAGAATCTGCTCCTCATTTACTGTACCAGAACCGTATTGCTGAGTTCTCAGCTCAAATCTACAAGTACTTCCATTTTAAGTGATGTGACTTATGATGTGGTAACTATTAATAATCAATAAATAAGAATTACGTAGACATAAATGAAAGATTATAATATAATGATATGCTAATTATAGCCATTGGTTTTTGTTGCTATGGAAATTTCATAATCATAAAAAATTAAATAAAGTTATTTAACATTACTTAAAATCGAGAAATTATTGGGGGGAAATGCAGAGTTGGTGCTTAATGGGCATAAATTTTCATTTTGGCAAGATAAAAATATTCTAGAGACCTGCTGCATGATAATGTGTATATGCTTAAAATTTCTGAACTGTACACTTAGAAATGATTAAGATGGTAAATATCACATGTGTTCTTACCACATTTAAAAATTTTTAACTGAAAAAATACAACATCTAAACTAAAATACTAAGATTTTATATTAATTATCCTCCGATGTTAGAAAGAAAAACATGCAAATGTATATATATACACATGTTATTCTGTAAAGATAATTAGAAAATGGAAAATAGGGGTGCCTGGGTGGCTCAGTGGGTTAAGCCTCTGCCTTTGGCTCAGGTCATGATCTCAGGGTCCTGGGATCAAGCCCCACATCCGGCTCTCTGCTCAGCAGGGAGCCTGCTTCCTCCTCTCTCTCTCTGCCTGCCTCTCTGCCTACTTGTGATCTCTCTCTCTGTCAAATAAATAAATAAAATCTTAAAAAAAAAAAGAAGAAAATGGAAAATAGCCATTGGAGAAGAAAATGGAATTTTTTTATTATTATTACAGAACAAAATTTTGGGAAAAAATTGTAAAATTTAAACTGCGGCAGTTAGGCTCCAAAGATGGCCACTAACGAACCACTCCTCTTAGAGTTTTCTGCATTGTGTAGTCTCCCTCTCATATTAGTTCTGGGCTGGTCCTATGACTTGTTTTGACCCGTAGAATATGGCACAAGTGACACAATGTAAGTGATTTGCAACTTCTGCTTTCTCTTCTTAAGATGCTTCTTTTTGGAAACTACCACATACTAGCCACCATGTTGTAAATGAAGCTTAAAGAGCGAGTTAGAGAGGGTAACAAAGAGGAGAACAGAGGCCCCCAACTAAACTTCCAACCGATGGCCAGCACCAACAGCCAGTCAAGGTAATGAGATCACTTTGGACCTTTCTCTCATCCCAGCACAATCTACCACAGCCTGCCTTCGATATAACATTCATGTATCTCTTATGTAGAAATTTACTCCCTCCCTCTTTCCAAACTTTCCTCCCATTATGGTATCAGCTTAAATTCTAGATCTCGTCCTCTAAATCAAGGATCTCCTCAGGTGTTGACATTTAGATATAGCTCTTCAGATGAGGGCTCTGGGTCACAGAGCCCTGTGAACTTAATACACAATGTACATGGTGAAGAAGTGATGGGATAATTACATTGCATATACCCATTCAAGAAGAGGAAGAGGGATGGGAAGCACCTAGCTGTTACAATTCTAAAATTCAAAGAGACACATGCTGTCACTTCCTCTAAATGTAGGGACAGAAAACAGTTGTTATTTGGATCCAGTCCTTCTCCTTGGGAGTAGTTCTCCTTGACTCCTGAAGTTACCCTTTGATTTATTCTTCTGATTCTTAAGAAATGGCTTGTGTTTGCAACTGAGTGTCTCCCTGCTTCTCACTTGTACAAAGTTGGGGGCCCAAATGCCTCTTCTTATTTTGAACTGATTTTGTTTCCTATATTCGAACTTTGTATAAAACTGTGGACTTTCAGGGCAGTTTAAAACCGATGTGGGTTTCCTATATATCAAATTATAATGCACCCCCTTAGCAGAAGCCACATTCACAAGTCTCTTTGACATATACTTCTCTCTCTTCTTTGGGCTGAGACTCAAGCTGCTAAATGAGAAACATCCTTCAGAATGTGGGAAGCCCTATTGTCTAATTGAGGATCTCAACAACTGAGAGGGTCTCATGGCTACATCTTTCATCTGATCTTTATTTTTTATCCTGAGAACATGTTTGTTTGTTTTTTTAAAGATTTTATTTATTTATTTGACAGAGATTACAAGTAGGCAGAGAGGCAGTCAGAGAGAAGAGGAAGCAGGCTCCCTGCTGAGCAGGGAGCCTGATGTGGGGCTTGATCCCAGGACCCTGGGATCATGACCCGAGCCGAAGGCAGAGGCTTTAACCCACTGAGCCACCCAGCGCCCCTGAGAACATGTTTTATAGGGTACTCCATGAAGTAGAATTTTTTTCCTCAGAGATCATTTCTTAGTTCAAGAATCTTTTGCTGTCTAAACAACCTGAGAATGAGTAACAGTTTGTTTCTAACCCTACAAGTCCTAGAATGAAAATATTTTCTCTAAATTATTTTTTAAAACTGAACGTATCCTTCTTTAGCTCTGCTCACCCTTCCTGTACTTTATCATTGGCGGCCAAAAAATATCAGTTGACATTTTCAACATTTTCTTTAACTATATCCACCCCTTATATAGTCCATATTACTACAGAAAACAGCTTTGTTCATTTCTTCTGTCTGTACTTAATTTATATCACCCCTTTCTTGCCTCTGGTAGTAATGTTCTCAGTGGTCTTTTAGCCTTTGTTAGTCTTCTAAAGCCTCTGCAAACTTCTACCCATTTGTTCAATCCCAAAACCAATCCCAAAACATATGCCATATGTTTTAAAATTCCTTTATGACAAATTCAGCTTTCGTCTGAATTTGTTTTGTTTTGGATCTCCATTGTTATAACAATATAAAACATCACACACTGTCCCAAAAATTGAGTGGTCAACTACAACTTATTAGTATCTCTCACAGTTATACAGGTGGATTAGATTTATTTGGGCTATTCTTCTGCCAGTCACCTGAATTCCTTCAGGTCAGATGCTGGGCTGGAGTCCTCTGAAGGCTTTGCTGGGCTGGGCGTCCAAGGTAGCTTCTTCAGTCATGAGCCTTGTTGCTCTTCCACATAGCCTTTCTCTTCAAGTGGCATCCCAACTTCCAGGCCTCCATGTGTGGCTTCTTTCTCTTGAAGAATAGGTGTCTTCTCATAGTTGATTATTAAGAGAGAAAAGATAGAAAGTGCCAGACCTTCTTAAATGTTAGTTCTAGAACTGGCCTAATATCATTTCTGACATTCTGTTGATTAAAGTGGGGCTTAGAATCAGCCCACATTCACTGTGGAATTCATACAAAATGGGATCCTGGGAAGTGAGATTCACTGGGGGGCGTATTTTGACACTAGCAAAAATTGAAAAGACTAAAACTACTAGTTTCAACAGCATGGGACATTCTATGTGACTGATGGGGCAGAATGTAAATTTACTTTTGCTTCATGTCAACCAGAAATGAATCTCAAAAAATTTGAGGAGGCAACACCTGAAGAATCCACTAAACTTAATATATTTTCCCCGATCCAGTCATATAACCTTGTAATTGAAATAATAAACAATAGGATGTTACTACAGAAAATTAACTCTATCAGTTAAGAAAATTAATTCTTCCAAATTACAAATATGATGTTTTAGAAACCTATTACACACAAATCTCTTAAGTATCCAGAAAACTACTACACTTGGTTTCTTTATTTTACCTCCAAATATTTTGCTAAATTGCAAATTCCTTGAGGATGGAAAAAATTAACTGAAAAATAAGAATGTATAAAAAGAAAGTCACCATTATCATAAAGTCTTAGTAATCATGAAGAAAGTAAAATGACTTAGTAGAAGGCAGAATTCTCAATAGTCTCCAAGTTTGCACCTGGTGATATACAGCCCCAGTATAATCCCCTCCCCTCCCTTTGAGTGTGAGCATGGACTATGAATGACAGACTAGTCCCTCCATCATTAGATTCCTGTAGCTGACTTTGGGAAAAGGAGATTGATTCCCCCAATCTCATCAGGTGAGCCCTTAAAAGGGACTGAGCTCTTCCTAGCGATGGAGATTTGAATGGGAGGGGTCATTTGACCCATGGAAGAGTCTCTAATGATGGCTTTGAAGACAGAGGAGACCACAGGCTGAGGGACTGAGAATGGCCTCTTGGAGTTTCGCATAGCCCTGTGTGACAACCAGCAAAGGAACAGGGTCATCAGTCCTATGACCATAAGGAACTGAATTCTGACAACAACCTCTGGAAGCTGGAAGAGGACCCTGAACTCCAGAGGAGAAAGCAGCCAGACAATAGCTGCTGAATGAATTCAGCTTTGGGAGAATGATAGCAGAGAATCCAGGTGTGCCATATTGGAACTTCTGCCCTACAGATCTGAGCTGATAAATGGGTATTGTTTTAAGCCACTCAGTGTGTGGTAATTTGTTATGCAGTGGTAGAAGACAACTCAACAATTAGTTTTCATAAGACTTAAATAATAGTGGTATGTATTTGAAGTTAAAATCTGATTTGAAAACACATGAAGTCTGCAGAGACAATGAGAGTGGATATTTGGCTATTCTAGAATGTACTTACACACAACACAGAGTTTGGCAAAAAAAAAAAAAAAAAATGTCCAACACAAGACACAAGAAGATCATCCAAGAGACCTCTTGAGTGTGATACTGGAAATTTTATTCCTTTGGCAGAAACCATAACAAATTTGCTAACACGTGGCCTAAAAGATGAAATGCAAAACCAAGCAATTAGAGTTATAGTAGATGAATGAATGAAATAATTTTGAATAAGATAATGCATACTAAATATTGCTTAATTGTTTTTGATAAAACCTCTGATGTATGGAGGGATTAATCCAGATAATTACGTCTGGATTTTTGGATTCCTTAAGTGTAAAAATTTCTATATTTATATATTTAGGGAAATGTGTCTGGTAGATAATATGGTTCATAGTATAATGTTTTTATATTCCTATAATTGCCTCAAATTTGTTGATTCCTTAGAAACACAAGACTCAATAGCCAGTTGTACTTGTGGCTGAGATTTATTGTGATAATAAACACAGAGCAAAAATAGCAGAGAAAAGGTGCCCTGGTGGGATACAGTTAGGCCAGGAAGGGCTTCTGAGTCTTTCCTCATCTGAGGCCACATACAATGTGCGATCTCTCTGATGGAGAGCTACAGTGACATGAATGGAGAGTGTCTACACCCAAGAAAGCCTATCCGAGTTCCAGGGTCTGAGGATTTCATGAGGTGCTAAAAACATAAGTATACCCTGCTAGTCAACCAGTCATAGTAACTGAAACTCAGAACCTCAACAATGAAAATAGGTAAACCTTATCCATCTTGCTGTTTGTGCAGATCAACATGACCGGCCAATACAGGATGACCCACTGCTCCAGATACAAACAAAAAAATCATCAATCACCAATGTAAAGAACATTCCAAGGGCCACATGCCCAGAGGTTGGCCAAGGGTCAATCATGATTCTAGGTCTCCTTGAAGGCATGCAGAGTAAGCAACCAGATCTCTGTTAACCCTTTCCTCATACATACTTATATATATGATATATACAAATATATAAAATAATGCTGTGTATATATGTTACATATATATACATACACACACACACACACACAGAATGCTTGAACTGTGAATGGAATATATATATAATATATATGAACACACGGTATCTGTATACTGCTGGAAATGTGAATTAAAAAACCAGATTTCAATAGAAGATCTTTTAAAAAAAAAAAAGATTTGTTTATTTATTTTAGGGGGGGTGCAGAAGGAGAGGAAGAGAGAAAATCTCAAGCAGACTCTCCCACTGAGCATGGAGCCCTATGTGGGGCTGGATCCCACGACCCTGAGATGATGACAGGAGCCAAAATCAAGAGTTGAGTGCTGAATCAACGGAGCCACCCAGGTGCCCCTCAATAGAAGATCTTTAAAAAGTATTAAGTTAGGCTACAATGAAACTATCTGGTGTATGTAAACACTTGTAACAAACACACATTTAAAAACTTTACTTAAACCACAAGTGGAAAGTCAACACAAAAACTCAAATAATGGCAATATGCAACCATCTTTTAGAAGTTATTGATGCATTAATAAATTCTAGAATACAAGCAAAAAGTATACCTCTGAAAAAAATAAATGTTATTAAATTCATCTTATCCATATCAGTCTGACATGATATATATATATATATATATATATAT